>NC_060141.1:587516938-588141938 GCF_021461385.2 Schistocerca piceifrons | reverse complement strand
GCCGGATGCCCTTCCCGTCGCCACTCCGTAACCCCTCCCTCCCCCAGGACGGAATTAGTGTACCGCAGCTGTCTGCGTCGAATGTAAGCCATGAAACAGTGCGAAAGTTTTCAAATGGGTATTCACCTAATAGCATGTGGAAAACAGCCGAAAAACCGCATCCAGGCTGGCCGATACACTGGCCCTCGTCGTTATGCTACCGGGCGGATTCGGTCCGGGGCCGGCGCGCCTACCCGAATTCCATGAAGCAGCTCATGAGCACTCTCGGCTAACCTGCCGGTACTGTTAATGGTTATTACTGGTTTATTGTTGTGTTACGAATCGTGTATTTTTTTTTTGGGGGGGGGGGGGTTCATTTCCCTTTTTATTTTTGTTGGTAAACTACGTCAGTAGGTAAAACTGGAGCTGTTGTTACTATTGTGTTATTTAACCAAATTAACTAGCATTTTGGATAAAAGAGCAGAGGTGGTGGAAGTTCGTGTGTCTCAGGTGTCATTCCACTCAGCTGTCGAACCTGTATAAAAATGTACTGATTAACACCAAAGTAATATGGAGCTAGCAGAATATACAAGGAACACTGAGCGAACGGTAAACATTGACCTAGAAATGGTACAAAATCCACTGAATGCACTAGACAGGTGAAAGGCGGCAGTTAGATTATTATGTGAACTGATGAACAGTCTGAGTGATACGAAGGCGGAAGTGACTAGGTTACAAGAATCAGTCTAGAGTGCCATAAATATGCAACTGAGTTCTATTTTGTTGCCCCAACAGCAATTCCCCGTTGGACTACAGAGAGTACAGAAGGAGTTCACAGCAGAATTACAGCATTTGCTGGAACCAATTGAGGGAATCCTTACTACAAGTAAACTCCTGAAATGATGGCTGATGAAGCAAGGTTACATGTACTGATTCGATTCAGAATAGCAGGCACGGTCGCACGGTGTCGGTGTTTTACCATATACCCCTATCTAGCAAAGTGGAAAACCTGAGGAATATGGGTACAGCTGCACACCTAATAGATACAGTAATTTTGGAAAAATTATTAATGTCACTGGAAGACTTGCGGGGATGCCAAAGAGAAAGCATTACGATTTGCCGAACTAGAGAGATTGAGACTGGCGCTCTGGCATGTGAGGTACAGTTCTTCTTGGGGAAAGCAAAGGCAACTGAATGCTCAATGTTCAATTCACCACCATTTTCGGAGATTGGGCACACACTGGAACAACACAGGTTTCTTGTCAGAAGTATGACCATAAACTGTTAAAAAGAGAACCCGAAGGGCATAACAAGATTGGAATTACGGGAAAATAGAACACCAGTAAGAGGTACGACTGGTCACATAGTGGACAGGACGCTCCACCTTCCACCTACGGTCACCGGTCCACTATACTCACGTGTTAAGATGAGAAAACCATTAGAAGTGTGCCAACCCAAAACCGAATATACCTGATCAATATCCTGAATCTGCACCTCATATACTCACTAGGTGAAACCGTAACATTACAAAAGGGACGAATGACAGTGAAGCAAACTCTTGAACATACGCAACAATATCGCAAAAGACAGTGTCACAATATTACAACCATAAGTGTTACGACTTTCAGAGCTCCGATGGTTCTGGTTGTCATTTCTGTACTCTACTTTTATTTTGAACGATAATCTGTGCACCATACTGAGTTACTTGTACACCAGATATCCACTGAATGATTTGCCATCAGAATTAATATTTCATAAGCGGTATGTACTAAATAACAGACGAGACTCTAAATCTACGAAACATTGCATTGACACACAAGAGAGGAATTTCATTGTGATAAAGAGGATAAATTCGATGGACTGAATGCGAAACATAGCATAGTAGAATTAATGGTGAAAGATTAACCTTGCGATTCTGTTGTATGGGATCAGGAACAAACTAAAAAGTACAATTTAATAGTGTAATTGCAGACACAAAGCATGTATGACGAGTGTGTTTCACGGGCAGTGTAAGCAAATATTTCAGAGCGAATGATCTAAGAGACAGGAGGTTATTACGCAGCAGAGTGATATTCTGGGCGAATATGAAAATTTTTGAAGTTTCTCTCGGCCAGTGTTAGCGCCAGAGCAAAGGTCAAGACAGGCCTATTTTTTATTTTATTTTTTTCGGTCTTCTGACTAGTTCGATGCGGTACGCTACGCTTTACTCTCATGTGCCAGACTTTCCATCTTAGAGTTACAATTACAACCTAGATCCTCAGTTATTTGGTGGATGTATTCCAGTCTCTATCTCCCCCTATAGTATTTACCCTCTACAATTCCTTCCAGGAAAATTGTTATTCCCGATGTTTTAACGGATTTTCTATCACCCTGTCCCTTCTTCTTGTCAGTGTTTTCCATATATTGCTTTCCCCGCCGATTCTGCACGGAACCTCCTCATTTCTTATCTTATCAGTTCACCTAATTTCCAACGTTCTCTTGTAGCACCACATCTCAAATACTTCTATTTTCTTCTGTTTTGTTTTCAAACAGTCCGTTTTTACTACCATACAAGCAGTGATCCGAACTCAGAAATTTCTTCCTCAAATTAAGGTGTATGATACCAGCAGACTTCTTTTGCCCAGAAATACCCCTTTTTCCAGCGCTAGTCTGCTCTTGATGTCCTCCTTGCTCGGACCGTCATGTATTTTTTTCT
The DNA here is from genome assembly GCF_021461385.2 of Schistocerca piceifrons. Classification (NCBI taxonomy): domain Eukaryota; kingdom Metazoa; phylum Arthropoda; class Insecta; order Orthoptera; family Acrididae; genus Schistocerca; species Schistocerca piceifrons. The sequence continues at coordinate 588,139,264 of NC_060141.1, read as the reverse complement.
GCCTGGGCAGCAGAATTCCTTAACTTCGTCTACTTCGTGATCGGCCATCCTGATGTTAAGTTTTTCGCTGTTTCCATTTCTGTTACTTCTCATTACTTTCATCTTTCTTCTGTTTGCTCTCAGTCCGGTGAATCGTATCGCTGGTATCCTTTCACCTTGAATTTTAAATCCAGTTTTGAACCTTGCTTTTATTTCCGTAATTGTTTTTTCGACAGCCGGCCGGAGTGGCCGTGCGGTTCTAGGCGCTACAGTCTGGAGCCGAGCGACCGCTACGGTAGCAGGTTCGAATCCTGCCTCGGCCATGGATGTGTGTGATGTACTTAGGTTAGTTAGGTTTAATTAGTTCTAAGTTCTAGGCGACTGATGACCTGATAGTGCTCAGAGCCGTTTTGTTTTTTCGACATATAGATTGAACAATAGTGGCGACATGCTACATCTCTTTCTCACACAGTTTTTATCCGAGCACTCTTATTGTTTCTTCTTGGTTCTTGTACATACTATATATTGCTCATCTTTCCCCATAGCTTACACTTATTTTTCCTCGAACTTCGAGCACGTTTCACTGTTTTATACTGTCTAACGCTCTTTACAGACAAATAGAAAGAACTTTTCTTGATTTTTCTTCGCTCTGACTTACGTTATCAAGGCAGGCTAGTATTCAATATCTAGACTGGATTGTCGACCCGAAAGAACACCGATGTTGTATGCAGCACGAGCAAACCACCGAGCTAAATTTCCACACCGGACCCTAGCTGGAGGACCGAGGATGTACCAACGTGACCTCATGGAGAAGAGAGCATAACATTATTCTGTTAACCAAGCACAGTAAGCATTGCGTTAGTCTAATGCAAGAATGGCTTTCAGCACACGTACGCTGCAAAAATTTAAGGAATGAAAGCCTGAACAGAACAGTTGGGGACTGCGACACGTGTAAAGTGCTGATAGTTTCACAAAACTGGTACGATCGATCATTCTTGGCACGTAATACTGCAAGTGATGAAGACGAACTGGTACAAATATTCCAACTTCCACAACGTAGTTCTCAGTTTTCAGCTATCCAGTTCTGTAATGGGTCCTGTGACACTTCATCAGCGGCCCACCTATATGACTATGATGTACGATGCAAAAGCCAGCCAGGCCTAATGATTTACCTGATGTGGGCTCCTCCCGCTTCGCTTATGTCTTCATTGACGAGAAGATATGGGTGCCTCCAAACATCACGGCCCTGAAGACCTAGCTAATGATCCCTGGCAAGCTGTTGAACCACCGTTCCGAGCATTCGACCTGCATCCAAAACCACCGGCTCAACAGTCTTTCTCTCGCTGATGGGCTGTGACGTAACACTTCAGGACTACAGCCACTTCGTGCAGGGCTTTGGCTGTCTTTCTGGGAGGCAGGCTACGATGTCAACGAGAGCGCCCTGGTAACCTTCACGCCTCCAGAGTCAGCGCGGGCGATACCGACCAAGCTGGGGCATGCTGATTGTATCATCACAGGCGTTAAGTATGTCGCGGCAGGTGAGAGAGAGAAATTTGCTGATATCAGTGAATACGGGCGCGACCAGCGCCTTTCTGTTTGCCAGGCTTCTGGCAGCCGTAAAGGAGGACAACTGTGTATCCATGTATAGTAAATGTGTATTCTGATAAAAAAGTCTCATTAGCGTCTTTCGGCTTTCTACAAATCATTTTTATTACACTCATCTGCAAGCCATCCTTGCAATCGAGAAGCTGCAGCTCCAACACTCTACACCTCTCTTCAGTGGTGGTGGTAATTAGTTGTTTCGTAGTAATCTTGCATTGGCCAAATGTAAAAGACTTTGTCAAATACACTTCGTAATTAGCATGAAATTCTGTGAGATGCGCTGAACGACCAAACCCACTGTACTACCTCCGTCCCCCCTCCCCCATCCAGCTAAACTTGCATTTGCTAGCGTACCTTGGTGCCTATTTACTTTCCTCCTGAGATGGACTCGACAATTTTAAACTTTATGTTTACCAAATAGTTTCATTAATAATTTGTCAGACGGTGTGCATTTAAGGTTCTGTAACTGCTTACAATCTCGCTAACTTCTTTGATTCAGCGCTCGATGGTAATTAACAGGAGTCAGCCGATTACTCATTCAATCAATTAATTACTTTAATGGTGATTAGACATTTTAGCATAACGGATAGCGCATAGGGAGATAACAAGCAACAAAACGAGGTAAATGAATGGAAGCCTTTGTACGATAGTCTGACATAATAAAAACTCCATGGGATACACACTTAATTAATGACTCAGTCCATGCTATTTCAAGGGTACGTCTGTACAGGATTGCATTATCAGGTGAGGTTACGCGACTGAAATTACAAGCGTGCATATTGTGATAGGAAGTCTCGTTTCAAGATAGGATGTATTATGGGACTCTTCGAAAATCTCGTAGGACAACAAGATGTACACATTTCATGCACTGAGGGCACTTAACATCTACACCTAATCGGGTTGTAATTAACCATGCAGAGGATTGGGGGAAAATATGTTGCTATCGGCATTATGGCGCTTATCATACTTAACTTTCATTCTCATCCCAGCCATACACTGGCTAATGGCTACCGTTACCAATAATTATGCTCACAGGATGGCTACTTGGGTCTGAGTATATTTGGTGGGAACAGAAGTACGTAACCACAAGATATCAAAAGGGGGAAATTGTGGGTCGAGCACAGAAAAATACACGGCACACAGGTCATATAAATTAACAGTACGTCCTAACAAATATTCACACGATGACACGTTCAGCCTGTCACGAAATTCTTCAAGAACGATGGACACTCTTTACATAGATGATAACAACATATTAGGGATAGAAAAGGAATGCCCATCGTGAGATGGCTCTTGGTTCCTAAACGAAATATCAAGATGAGCCATGTATCATTGATAATGAAGAACACAGGGCATCTCTATCTGTACATCAATTTATGTATAATAGTTAGTATAACTTATAAAATCTATTATATCTTTGTATGTTTGCTAAATGGTTATTTAAACTAATTTTCTCTTAAACTTATTCAAGAAAATTTGCATCGGCTATCGACAAGTGTCACTAATGGTCTTAGTTCAACAGTGTTAATATGAACACTGGAAAAGTAGCAATGAAATTGAATAAAAAAGGAACCTGCAGCGATATTATAGGGCTAAAGGAGCAAGAAGACGTATGCATATCTCAGACTGTTTGAGTATTTTCAGTTAACAGATAATAATAGTGCAAAGCAGAAATCGATTGGAATATTCTTCTCACTTCAGTAAGTCACATACTGGCAATAATAATAATCAGATATTGTTTGCATCCAATCTCGGTGCACGTATCTATTCCTTTCGTGTGTTTTGCGCGGTTCGTGGAATGAAGTATTTATTTTACCCGCCATCGCTGTCTTTACTTTACTTCTGCTTGGATGAGAAGCTATTGATTAACGTTATTCACTACGTACTGTAAAGTTTTCGCACACATGTTGCCGGTATGTAACGCTTTCCACTAATTTCCATTTTCGGCGGTCCATTCTAAATTTCCGACAAGCACGTTATACGAGGGCTACAAACTTATAGACGCTGAAAGAATTTGCCGATTTGCCCAACGTAAAGGAAAGTCTTTTGTTTCGAAATTCAGTGTACCTCCCTATTGTTCTCAGCACAGGAGAAAATGCACCGCAAAATGAGTTGTTAATGAAAGGAGTTAACGGACTAATTTCCCCGCAATTTAATTTGAGTAGCGGAAACAGTATAATGCAACATTAGCAACGAACAGAAAACACAGTTGGAAGCTCAGGCAATAAAGTAATGGTATACAATTGGGATAAGCCGTGATAGTCTGCACTAGTACCAAATTTTTTTATTTAAATTTGGTTCTTGAATTTTCATCAGAATATAGTACAGGTCAGCCTGGGCACGGATCTATTGCCTGTTTCTCAACCGACTGACATATTCTTCAATCTGTATAAAACATCCATGCCACCTTTCTGGAAATGAGAGTAGTGAAACTATTCTGTTTTGATGTTTTGATGTTTCCATAACGAAAGAAACATAGACGCATGTTTTACTCCAGACAGTTGGTCGATACATTTTTCCTAATGTGACCCAGTATGTTCACATTTTCTTACTTATTTTACTTGTATGTGATAAATGTATGCAGCTCTGATCATGGTTTCCATTTTAATTTTCCTTGATATCTATTACAGCATCTGTTTTACACTCATTCTTTAACTAACTGCATATTATTTTCTGTAATATCATCACACTTTGAGTATTTTATGGATTTGTACCTGCCTGAGACCATACTGTTAGTCTTCAAGTGCTAGGGCATTTGACTTCAGAAAATTATTTTAGTTAATACAGGTATACATTTTTCCTCCGCGCTGAGTGGCACTTAAACTTCCATCTCCTTGGAGCACTCCTAATGTGCCGTTATCGTTTAGTGTGCCGGGAACTCGCGCTCCACTAACTCCTCTCTGCTAGATTCCTTGATGGCGGCATTCCCCACGTAACGCGACGAGAGACTGTGAGCAGGACTTGCATAGAGAACTTTTAGACGATATCAGATGCATTTCTAGCGCTCTTATTGCTCCGACCATTGGAGCGCTCGGGACACTTAAGATTATATGAGCTTTTACCTCCATTCTAATCTCCTCGGTGTCATAACCTTGTGTGGTTCTAAAATGAAACATACGTAAACTCGGCTCCTTAAGCCAGGGGTTCCCAACAAAATTTTCTCGAGGACCACCTCATCGAGCATGATTGGTACCTTATCATATCACAGTGTAAAGTACTTAAAAGCCAAATTAAGAGGCTTTTTATAAGTTTTCTATTTTTGGTACTTAGGAAAACTTTGACATATTCGTTATTGAAAAATATATTGAGCGGCCAAAACAAAAAATCTGTTATCATACGAAATATATTTAATATATTTTTTTTATTCTAATAGCATTTTGTAGATCCCTCTGGCATAGCTCGCGGACCCCTGGGAGTCCGCAGACCAACTGTTGGGAACCACTGCCTTAAGCAACCCATATCGCATGTTTTGATATTTTCACAGCATATTTTAATTACCACACACAGCAGTGTAATTATTGAACTGTTTCTCTTATTCGTTAACAAAACATATAAAATTAGACTTTGAACAAATTCAATACAGCCCAAGAACAATCAAGAGAGAGAAGACACTTACGCTACAGCGCGGGAGAGCATAGGAACAGTAACTAGAGACCACATACTTAACTTCACAGTACTTCATTTTGATCTTTTACACTGAATAAACAGATCTGACCAAGAAACATTTTTAGTTCAAAGGCTGTTAGAAATGAGTACAACATCTCATGTTACCCCACCACCCCTACCCTACCATGTTCCCACATCACGTCAACAGCAGCCCCCTGCTATATCATGAACACTCTTATTACAGGATGGTAAGAGAACCTTCTAAAACATGAAACGAGAATACATGTAACAACAAACAATGGTTTCAAAAGCCCAAAACTGTCCTCGAGCTCAGGACTGCACAAGACAATGGCAATAACTGTAATCGATAAATGTGGTTAAAGTCAGTTACAATGAGCGTGTCGCTAAAACTCAGAAACGACTCCAGGTCCTATCTACGGAGTTATATGATGTGTGATTGCCCTCTATCACCCATCCATGAAGAAGGTTCCCGTTTTACCTGGAGGGGGTGCTTTTGAAGATATAAGGCTTGGAAGTTTCCCTCTCTAGAAACTCCTAGAACATTCCAGAACATTCTATAGTATTCGATAACATTTCAGAACATTCGAGAGTATTTTAGAGTATTCGACAACATTCTAGACTGTTCAGTAATGTTCCACAATGATACGGGATCCTCTGGAATGTTCGGTAATAATCTGGAACATTCGGAAAGATTCCAGAATGTTCAGGAAAACCCCTGAACATCGCAGATCATTGTGAAACATTCTACAACACTCTCGAATGTTGTGGAATATTGTGTTCTGGAATATTGTGAACAATTCGAAGACTTTTGGTGTGTTCTGGAATTCGCCACAGGTGGAGCTAAACAGTGAAGTGTGATTAGTCGAAGTGACAGAGACAATATAAATCGAAAGTAAAGTATGAAAAGCGTATAACGTATACTTGGTGTATTGGTTAGAAGAAGGTGATGAGGTCTCGCCAGTTCTGAAGCAAAACGGCGAAAACGATACGAACAGCGAAAAAACGAAAGAGACGAAGAGCGTGAAGCACGTTTAAGTTCCCAACGAATAACAATGAGCACCGTCAGAAGCAGAAAAACCGAAGAACAACGAAATGGGTGGATTGAAGAATCAAGAATTGCGGCACAATCTTACAATAAAAGACTGCGAACTAAAGCCAGCCATAGAAATGTCGCCTTGTGGCAAGCGCGGACGAGGACCATTAAACAGTACAACGTAACAAATGAAACATTCCAATACGAACCGACGAAATAATGTAACAAACAAAAACACGTCGTAATCGGAAAATGGAGAACATCTTCCAATTGTGCAATGTAAAGTAATTCAGTAGAGAAACACCAGAATTCTGCTGTATGAATGGAAAAATTCGATTACAACCACTGGAAGCACTTCCGCAGGAATTTTTACATTACTTGAGCGTCGAAACTCCAGAATGAAAACATTTTCATCAAAATATAAAAGCTTACAACTTCTGCTAACAAAAGACTTCTTTCGGTGTCACTTCGATCAACACTAACAGGGATGAAATCGATATCCCGGATAACAAAATGAAAAATGTTTATAAACATGTATTATAAATAGTTAGAACATGTTTTCAATAACATTTTTCTACCTCTTATACTTTAAAGTTTATCCTTTCTCCAACCAGCACACAATCTCATATCAACGTTTTGAACGAAGCCGGTACCACAGCTACTCATGCTCATGTGGCTTATGAGGAGCTACTCTACAATTGTACCTAATATTTTTACTCCCTACTGACAGTGATTATGAAGGCTGGAGTGCTGGTAACAATTTAGAGCTCATGATTGATTCCTTCCACCAATTTTATCTCATTTTTTACATCTATCAACTGCAATACTCGACGATCCCTGTCACTCAGAACTTGAGGTTTTCCTGGTCTTGGTTTAATTTTGATTGTTCCTTCACGTTTCCACTTCACAATAATGACATCAGCAGCCGACCTTTGATGCTTTAGAATGGCTGAAGTGTCCACGATTGATTTGTTATGCAGATAATAACAAATAATTAGTCCACGTTCGAAGTCACTAAGCTCTCCAGACCGACCCATTATGCTGTTACCACGAAACTACTGGCAACACAATATTTCTCGACGCCAACGGCCTTGGGATCGCTTAGTCATCTGGATGACCGTCTGGTTATACAGGGTACCGTTCACAGAGACACGTAAGTCACCAAAGTGGTGTCCAAGTGAAGAACGTTGAACATGTCGGTGGCTCATTAGGCAGTACACGTCCTTTTGTACTGTCGGGTTCGTTCATCATGGCATGTGGTGATCAATTCCCTCTTACATGGGGTTGTCTGGATACATTCTATCAGATAGTGCAACTATAAAAGTAGTATGTGAACTTAACTAATACACTGCGAGATATTACGAATAATAATTTTGATGTACCTAGACCTGAAAGTTAACCACTTATGCATCCAGTTTTGAAAACTGGTGATTGAATCTGCTCTTTGTACAGAAATACTTAAAAATACTGGGCTATCTAGTTCTTATGTACGGTGATATTGGTCTTTCTCTACGTCAGTTTTTTTTTTTTTTTTGGTCATCAGTCTACTGACTGGTTTGATGCGGCCCGCCACGAATTCCTTTCCTGTGCTAACCTCTTCATCTCAGAGTAGCACTTGCAACCTACGTCCTCAATTATTTGCTTGACGTATTCCAATCTCTGTCTTCCTCTACAGTTTTTGCCCTCTACAGCTCCCTCTAGTACCATGGAAGTCATTCCCTCATGTCTTAGCAGATGTCCTATCATCCTGTCCCTTCTCCTTATCAGTGTTTTCCACATATTCCTTTCCGATTCTGCGTAGAACCTCCTCATTCCTTACCTTATCAGTCCACCTAATTTTCAACATTCGTCTATAGCACCACATCTCAAATACTTCGATTCTCTTCTGCTCCGGTTTTCCCACAGTCCATGTTTCACTACTATACAATGCTGTACTCCAGACGTACATCCTCAGAAATTTCTTCCTCAAATTAAGACCGGTATTTGATATTAGTAGACTTCTCTTGGACAGAAATGCCCTTTTTGCCATAGCGAGTCTGCTTTTGATGTCCTCCTTGCTCCGTCCGTCATTGGTTATTTTACTGCCTGGGTAGCAGAATTCCTTAACTTCATTGGCTTCGTTACCATCAATCCTGATGTTAAGTTTCTCGCTGTTCTCATTTCTACTACTTCTCATTACCTTCGTCTTTCTCCGATTTACTCTCAAACCATTCAGTGTACTCATTAGACTGTTCATTCCGTTCAGCAGATCATTTAATTCTTCTTCACTTTCACTCAGGACAGCAATGTCATCAGCGAATCTTATCATTGATATTCTTTCACCTTGTATTTTAATTCCACTCCTGAAACTTGAAATTTCCATCATTGCTTCCTCGATGTACAGATTAAAGAGTAGGGGCGAAAGGCTACAGCCTTGTCTTACACCCTTCTTGATTGTTGTACATATTGTATATGACCCGTCTCTCCATATAGCTTACCCCTACTTTTTTCAGAACCTCGAACAGCTTGCACCATTTTATATTGTCGAACGCTTTTTCCAGATCGACAAATCCTATGAAAGTGTCTTGATTTTTCTTTAGCCTGGCTTCCATTATTAGCCGTAACGTCAGAATTGCCTCTCTCGTCCCTTTACTTTTCCTAAAGCCAAACTGATCGTCACCTAGCGCATTCTCAATTTTCTTTTCCATTCTTCTGTATATTATTCTTGTAAGCAGCTTCGATGCATGAGCTGTTAAGCTGATTGTGCGATAATTCACGCACTTGTCAGCTCTTGCCGTCTTCGGAATTGTGTGGATGATGCTTTTCCGAAAGTCAGATGGTATGTCGCCAGACTCATATACTCTACACACCAACGTGAATAGTAGTTTTGTTGCCACTTCCCCCAATGATTTTAGAAATTCTGATGGAATGTTATCCATCCTTTCTGCCTTACTTGACCGTAAGTCCTCCAAAGCTCTTTTAAATTCCAATTCTAATACTGGATCCCCTATTTCTTCTAAATCGACTCCTGTTTCTTCTTCTATCATATCAGACAAATCTTCACCCTCATAGAGGCTTTCAATGCATTCTTTCCACCTATCTGCTCTCTCCTCTGCATTTAACAGTGGAATTCCCGTTGCACTCTTAATGTTACCACCGTTGCTTTTAATGTCACCAAAGGTTGTTTTGACTTTCCTGTATGCTGAGTCTGTCCTTCCGACAATCATATCTTTTTCGATGTCTTCACATTTTTCCTGCAGCCATTTCGTCTTAGCTTCCCTGCACCCTATTTATTTCATTCCTCAGCGACTTGTATTTCTGTATTCCTGATTTTCCTGGAACATGTTTGTACTTCCTCCTTTCATCAATCAACTGAAGTATTTCTCCTGTTATCCATGGTTTCTTCGCAGCTACCTTCTTTGTACCTATGTTTTCCTTCCCAACTTCTGTGATGGCCCTTTATAGAGATGTCCATTCCTCTACAACTGTACTGCCTACTGCGCTATTCCTTATTGCTGTATCTATAGTGTTAGAGAACTTCAAACGTATCTCGTCATTCCTTAGTACTTCCGTATCCCACTTCTTTGCGTATTGATTCTTCCTGACTAATGTCTTGAACTTCAGCCTACTCTTCATCACTACTATATTGTGATCTGAGTCTATATCTGCTCCTGGGTACACCTTACAATCCAGTATCTGATTTCGGAATCTCTGTCTGACCATGATGTAATCTAATTGAAATCTTCCCGTATCTCCCGGCCTTTTCCAAGTATACCTCCTCCTCTTGTGATTCTTGAACAGGGTATTCGCTATTACTAGCTGAAACTTGTTACAGAACTCAATTAGTCTTTCTCCTCTTTCATTCCTTGTCCCAAGCCCATATTCTCCTGTAACCTTTTCTTCTACTCCTTCCCCTACAACTGCATTCCAGTCACCCATGACTATTAGATTTTCGTCCCCCTTTACATACTGCCTTACCCTTTCAATATCCTCATACACTTTCTCTATCTGTTCATCTTCAGCTTGCGACGTCGGCATGTGTGCCTGAACCATCGTTGTCGGTGTTGGTCTGCTGTCGATTCTGATTAGAACAACCCGGTCACTGAACTGTTCACAGTAACACACCCTCTGCCCTACCTTCCTATTCATAACGAATCCTACACCTGTTATACCATTTTCTGCTGCTGTTGATATTACCCGATACTCATCTGACCAGAAATCCTTGTCTTCCTTCCACTTCACTTCACTACCCCTACTATATCTAGATTGAGCCTTTGCATTTCCCTTTTCAGATTTTCTAGTTTCCCTACCACGTTCAAGCTTCTGACATTCCACGCCCCGACTCGTAGAACGTTATCCTTTCGTTGATTATTCAGTGTTTTTCTCATGGTAACCTCCCCCTTGGCTGTCCCCTCCCCGAGATCCGAATGCGGGACTGTTCCGAAATCTTTTGCCAATGGAGAGATCATCATGACACTTCTTCAATTACAGGCCACATGTCCTGTGGATACACGTTACGTGTCTTTAATGCAGTGGTTTCCATTGCTTTCTGCATCCTCATGTCGTTGATCATTGCTGATTCTTCCACCTTTAGGGGAAATTTCCCACCCCTAGGACAAGAGAGTGCCCTGAACCTCTATCCGCTCCTCCGCCCCCTGTTTGACAAGGCTGTTGTCAGAATGAGGCTATGTCAGTGGAACGTTCTTAATATTCATCAGTGTCGTTCAAAGTGTCTACGCTATTTATGTAGTATGACAATATCGGAAGAGATTTCTAGTTATTTTTAAAATACTTTGCAAATAAACCTCCTACAGTCCCTATTTATTGTTCTGATAATGTAAACCTGACAATATCTTCATTGGTGATGTAACATCCACAAAATTTCTCTTTCAGTTCCTTAGTGAACATTAGGATGTCATCCCTCTTCTGTTTATGCTACAAAAAAATCTTTTCCATTAATGGAATTAGCACTGAGTAGATTGCTGCAGATGATCCCTGTCATAAATAATATCTAATAATTCCTTCAGGCATAGGATTGTAGCCAAACTTTTGATTACGTATTATATCAGAACACAAATACCCTGAACGTTTAAATATTAGTCCAATGATAACGAGACAGATGGAAAAAGTAAGTGAACTGTTTGTTACCTGAAAATGAATCGCCATAACTATTAATACATTTATCTCTCTGTGAGAAAAGACACCCAATGACTTCACGGAAAAACGTTGGTGGCTGCCTATGGAGCCATGATTGTACCCAGGTGGGCACCTCTTCTTCCAAAGCATATCGACTGCTAAGAATCTCTTTCCTCAGAGCTCAAAAAATATGCAAATATCGTGGGGACAGATCGGGTCTGTATGGAGGAAGGGCTTTCCAGCGAAACTTCTGCAGCATAAACGAAACTACCTTGGACACATGTCGGCGGGCATTATTCTGCAACAGACTAATGTCGCCCGCCAATACTCCCGTGCGTTTGGACTTGATGCGATTCAGTTTTTGTAGTGTTTCCATGTACTGCTGTGCATTAACTGATGTGTCCTATCAAATCCAAGCCCCATCACTTTTGCAGCATAATATCCACTCACATAACTCCAAGGTTGTTTCGACTAACCTACAGAAGTTTCGCTGGGGAGCTCTTACACACCCTCCATACAGTCCTGATATCTGCTCATGTGGCTGTGGATTTGCTTTCGCGAATAAGCTTATGCCTGGGTACTACCGTGCTTCCATAGTATGGCACACCCCCATAGCTTTAGCTTTTAAAACAGAGGTTTGGCAAACTTTGCCCAAAGTAAAGAATTGTTGTGCTGCAGGTTGTGTTGTACGTCCAAGAAGTGATTCATCAAGCTTATAAATAAAAGAAAATTAAAACTTTGAACATAGCTGCTAAGGTTGAGTGACCGTGTCAGAATTATATTAGAACAAATAAGCCCTCGGCCACAAATATTAAGTCAAAATTGACCAGGTTTCGACGCTACTATGAGCGTCGTCTTCAGAATTAGACTAACTGTTCTAAAACATATTAGGTATATAATACATTAATAAAATTGAAGTTTGTACTGACTGGAAAAGATGCAGTACTTACAAGTCACATATTAAAAAGATCTAAGCCGGAAAGACGACGTCATGAATAGTTGTGAGAAGGCGAGCCGCTAAGGGCTGCTCGTACTGTGAACAAGGGTTGCAACAAGACTGAGGTGCCCACTTTAGAAAGTGTGGGCAAGTAAACATGGTGTTGCTACGAGCGTCATCTAGTAGCCGCAGAAGCAACTAGGCTACTGTACATTCAAAATTAGACACATGAAATTGTGATGCAGCTGCTTCAGGCATAACGTAAGCACTAATAATAATAGGATGAAGTTACATATTTATATACTTTAAATAGAGGATCATTTTGTAACGTAAAAAAACGTTAGTTATGACATACAAGAAAACAGCAAAGATGTGACAGGAAAACAACATTTCGGTAAACTGCATGAGGAAATCTGAATCAAAGATCAAGCAAAGGCTTTATACAGTCGAAAAAGTTTTTATTTCGCAGCTGCAGTTTTTCGCTGAGAATGAGGCCACCATGACGAGAGAGATGTTTGAAAATCTCCAATTCCTCTAAGACATCTAACCAACGCCCTTTCTTTTCGGTATGCAGGATATTGTTATCGCCTATGGCTTTAGGCACGTGTCCAGTAATTAAGAGATGATAGGCAAAGGATGAATTTAGGGGACTGGTGCCGTTCTTTCTCAAAAGATGTTCTTTATATCTGATGGTGAAAGCACGTCCAGTTTGCCCTATATAATAGGAGGAGTAGTTATCGCAGATGATCTTATAAACGCCAGAACTTTCTGTAGGGGAGCGAGTGGATTTCAAATTATGAATGAAGTTTCCCTTTAGATTATTATTAGTAGAGAAGACAACATCGCAGTTGTAATTGTTGCGAAGCATGCGCTGATTCTGATAGGAAATGGGTACTATGAAAGGAATAGAAAAACGTTTTTTTGGGTTAATTTCAGTGCATGAGGTGTTGAGCGTGGTAGTTCTTGTAGTTTTCTTTTTTTAGGATATCGTCCACTATGTTAGGCGTATATTCATTATTGATTGCTATGGTTTTAAGTAAATTAATCTCCTCATTAAACTTTTCTGTTGAAAGTGGTATGGAGGTGCCTCGGTGGACGGCAGAGTGAAAAAATGCCATTTTTTGAGACAGTGGATGAAAAGAGGAAACAGGCACTATTTGGTCAGTATACGTTTCTTTTCGAAAAATTTGATTAACTGGGGTTATATGATCGTACATCTTTCTCTGTTTTATAGCCAGTCAATATACTTAGAAGCAATTACCAACATTTCTTTACCAGAATCGCTTAGATCTGAAAACGTATCTGTACTTAGTGGTCGGGGGAAATCACCATTTTAGGGATTAAAAGAACGAGGCGCACTAGGGGAGAAGATTGGGCCTTGAAATATTTTTCAGAATTTTGCCTTGATCTGTTCCTGTAATAGAAGTTTAATAAATTTTCTTACTCCATTTTGACATGACGGCATTCACTTTACGTCTGCTGCAGTGTTGTTTAGAAATTAGAAACGCAACTCATAATCTTATGTTTTTCGACATGTGAAAAAACTGTTTCAAGGTACAATACGGTCATGTACCTGGGAGCAAATATTCATTTCAAATTTAAAAATGTTGCAGTAGATAAAATCTTGTTAATGCTGCACTTAGTAGTCTATGTGACACGTTACTGCTATTCCACATACCGGTAATGGGTAAGTGAAATCAATGAAAGAAGAAATATTGTTAAAACCCAGTTAATAGTGAAAAACATTTCCACATGTAAGCTATTGGCAACCAACACAAATTTCTAATTTCATGATACGGAATACTGCTAAGACGTTAAAGAAAGTTCATACGCAAATTTCACGTGTTCCATATGGAATTGTACTCACCACGAAACTCTCAAACTGAAGAACTGACTATCCTCCAAATTACTCGAATGTTGTATACGGAACTTAAGTATGTAGAACTTGTAATACGTAACAAACGCTGCACAAAACACAACTTCATGTCTCACAACAACAAGAACAGCGGACGGTGCTGAAAATTGCTTATGGTGATTTCTATTGCGCATTCCTTCATGTGCTTCTACAATCAGTCACTAGACTGAAACATAGGCCAGGAAATATAACGTGTTCCTAAATACACTATCCTTCAATATAACACTTTCCCCTACAGGTTTCTGACTGCCAGACACACATTCCACGTCCACATTATCGGAGCAGACAATAAATAAACATATATCGAAGCCGACATTTTGCAAAGTCGACTTCATATAAACTAAAGAACCGTTCAGAAAACTCGTTCGTTTGTGAAATGAAAAGACTGTTTTTTATGATACGAACTGTCTTGGCACCATTGATGGCTCCTAGGGGAACCTTTTAACGGACATCAGTTGCGGAAATTGCACGAGTATAATCCATATTTTACTGATGAGATGCATCAAACAAGTGCGTGGGCTGCAGCATCCCCACCGATTACTATGGGGCATGAGACCACTGTACGGAAGGTTGAAGCGGTTTTCAACAGAAAATACTATAAGTTGCCACTCAGAAATCTAATGACGACATTCACGGACACATTGCTTCGTAGTTTCTGGACAATAGACGAATGCTCAATAGATTTTTTCCGTCTGCTCCGGCCGCAGCAGACGACCTCAAATCATGTTGGAGACACTTCCACATCTGTATGAATAAGTCGTGTCTCTTATTTCCGGCACGTCTGAAAGAACAGACACAATGAATTCATGTAACTTATTGGCCTAGCTAGGCGTTGGATCTGCCTTCTTCTGTGCGGATGCACAAATACGTCCAACCTCCTGTGGGGGCTGCCCGTTGTGGCCGAGCGATTCTAGGCGCTTCAGTCTCGAACCGCGCGACCGCTACGGTCGCAGGTTCGAATCGTGCCTCGGGCATGGATATGTGTGATGTCCTTAGGTTAGTTAGGTTTAAGGGGACTGATGACCTCAGATGTTAAGTCCCGTAGTGCTCAGAGCTGTTTGAACCATTTGAACGTCCTGTTGGGAGAGCGAACATGGAGCAAATGAACAGGGACTCTTCATAGATTTCATAGATGGCGCTCGATGGGAGTGTGGATCGACAGTGAGGCGTGCCGAGGTAGTCCGGGCATTTGCGATACGCTGTGTTCCAGATGGCGCAGTGGTTACAGCACGTGCCTAGTAAGCAGGAGATCCCGGGTTCGAATCCTATTCCAGTACGCAGTTTCATTCGTTGCTGCTGAATACGCGTAATGTCCCGATTGCAGCTGACAGCATTGATCCCTCCCTTTCCTTTCCTTTCTCCCTCTTTCTGCCTTCAACTTCTATACCTGTCGTAATGACCCAATTTCGAGCCAACACTGTGGACGCAGATGTGCGTGCCGATACAGTTATGTGTAAACAGTGGAGGTACCTTCTGATGTGGACAAAACGAATGACTCAGTATATCCTTCTTGATTGGTTACAGCCAGCATTCTATGAGTTTGTTCTTCGTTCATACGATTTATTGTAGCCTTCAGGAAGCCGTTCTTTTTCTAAAACATCACATTTTAATATCATCAATTTTGTTTGTTTTCTCATTGGATTAAAAATGCAAACCGATGGTTCCTCTAAGTGTGGAAACAGAGAGTCTTGCATCATTTATATCTTGACTGAAAGCCACGAAAATTGAAGTTATTCCACTTTTGAGGGACGTACTGATTAGAATTTCGTCTTTATGCGATCTCGTTTTGAATATTTTTTATTCAAAAAACAAAATTCCGCTTAGATGAATGACTTGAAGGCAATTGGGTGTATCTAATGTTCCTCGAACGTTTCAAATCGAGATCGCAACACAGCTAGCTCAAAGGACGATCACATTCTGGTAATCTCCGTATTTCGGGTTTCGAGTAAGGTCGAATAATTGGTATGAATGATACAGGGGCATAATATCGACACATCTCACACAGTTGGCTGCAGCACAGTATTTGCCTAATGAATGCTGACTAAATAGATTTCTGTAGCGTTGAACGCCGAGTCTAGCTTCCGTTTGCAGCGGTCAGATGGCCACCAATGTGCCCTTCGACGGCCTGGTAAAAGGTCACGGGAAGCAGTTGTACTCGGGACTTATAACCCATCAGCTCTAAGAAAACCTATGAGGGGGGCTGTATGATATGGGTATAGAACTGATTTAATAACTTTCACAAGCTGTGCAGTTGTTGCGAATATGCAATAAGTTTCCTTTACTTTACGTCTATGGTCACAAACTTTTTGTTAACACATTACCGGATTCGGTCTATAGTGACCATTATCAGATCTGCTTCATAAAAACAAAGTCCTAATGTACTGCAGACATTTGACGATGCCACTATGGCTGCAGCACATTAGGACTTTGTTTTTATGAAACAGATCTGATGAGGGTCTGATTTTCCACCTGCAGAACATGTCTGGGATGTAATGGGAAGATGAATCGTTTAATACTAGTATCATGAACTGACACATCACGTGTTTCAAGCATGGCCGGCCGCGGTGGTCTAGCGGTTCAGGCGCTCAGTCCGGAACCGCGCGACTACTACGGTCGCAGGTTCGAATCCTGCCTCGGGTATGGATGTGTGTGATGTCCTTACGTTAGTTAGGTTTAAGTAGTTCTAAGTTCTAGGGGACTGATGACCACAGATGTTAAGTCCCATAGTGCTCAGAGCCATTTGAACCATTTTTTCAAGCATGATACGGAATTCTTTGTGATATTCGGAGGCTGTTTGTTTCCACATCAAAACCAAGAAAATAGTATATTCGTGAGTATAGAATCACGCCTCATATTGATGATGATGATGATAATGATGATGGACATTAGTTCTCAACTGAACGGAAGTTTAATTACTTAATATCTATTATGTGATAAAATATTCCACGAAGTTTGATAAATATCGGTGTATTTTATGAGTTATAGATCGTCACTTACATTCTTTATTCTTCCAGTTACATCAGTCACTAGTTCTTAGGATAATAAAGTCTTGTCGATTCATGTTTAACATTAGCTTCACTATTGAAATCGTTTACTTTCGGATAAGTATTCTCTTCGTTGGTCATAGGTGCTTGGCAGAACTGAGTGCTGAACACACACACTAACTTGGTCACTTGCGTGTCCAGTTGAGCTGTCTCAGCTTACTAGATGAAACGACTCATCGCTCCAGCCGAAAATTACTTCCTTTAATACATTCTAAGCTTCAACGGAGTTCCCCTACTTAAAACGCAGAACTGACACATCAGAGATAACCAAAACGGGGGGGGGGGGACTGGCGTATAACAAAACTAAAAGGTGTGAATGATTCAGATGTCTGCCTTGAATGCTCGGATGGTAAAAAGTGAATCGGAAACAGTTGATTCTGATTGATCATTTTTGTCTTATTATCGTGACTTAGACCTTATCAATGCTACGTGTGTATGAGAGGAATACCACATTTCATTATTGTCTCGAGCTCACTTTAAACGGCATGTCTCTATAATAAGTAAAATGAGGGTGATGATACATCACATCGAAAGAAAAACCTTCATAAGAACATCAAAGCTGGGTTTCTTGGTTATTATACGTGAATAGCAAATTAACCTGTAGCATTCATGAACAGAAATGTGGTAGCTATATGAGATCACACGAATAAAAATCTCACATTAAGAGATTGAGGGTTGAATTATAGGCAAAGCTGTTCTTGGTAGGGCGTCAGTAATTTAATTTACGTTGATGGCTATTGGAAAGGGTCGTATTGAAAAGTAATTTATGTGATGATATTGCGATTTCCAGGTTTGGAAGTTAAATAACATATATCACATTTGATAAGAAGAACCAGGGCACTATACATTGCCATTTGGATTATATACAAATCTGATTAATTTCATGAGGATATAACTGAGGTATTTCTTAATTCTCTTTATTTACATTTTTCTATTTTGGGCCACATGTGAACTGAGATCCCTACCGCTGTCATAATTTCGTGTGGCTTTCTTTGTCTGGTAAGATAAATTATTTCCAGTCCATTTTCATCATACACAAAAAAGAATCAGTAGTAATGCCCATTCTAGTGATCATGATTTCAAGATTAGCTACTTGGATCACTGTGAGACAAACAGAAAATTCACAATATTCACAGTCAGTTTCAGTAGAGTGCTTACTGTATTTAACTACTTTGTGATGTGTGTTACTGTGTTAACATAAAGCATTCGCAAGGTGATGGTCACTACCTCGTTTGAACGTGCTAGTGCAAGACTCTACGCTTACCAACCACGACTAGCTTATCATCATCGCTTACGTACACATGAATGACGTTTCACCAGATGTTATATTGTAGAAGTATCACAAATTAAAATTATATCTCTCTTCCCCGTTATATTATGCAAAAGTAGATCATAGCGAAGATCAGTATGTCTTCGCGTTGCAAACTGAATTTTTAGCAATTCTTTTGCGATTTAATAATGTCCTATTTCCCAACGGGACACAAAATACAAACAAAAACTATATGAGATCAAATCATTTCTCGGTAGCGCATATATTTCCGCGAGCTTTCCAAGAATGTGCAAACACTGTGGATTATTGTGTCATAAACTTCGAAAGCTCTTCGTCCACAGCAAGCACATTACACTGCTTGCCTAAAGGCCAAACAAACAAAGATCCCGACATCTTGGATTTCTTTGTCCTGTAAGATGTATTAGTTCCAGTATTAAGACCTGCAGATGTATCAGCACATAACAACGTTGTGTTGTAGCATCTTTAGACACTTTCTGAGCTTCTAGTATGTGACTGATGTTGCGATCTGACACCGTATCAGGGAGTACAGGCTTCGAAATAATACCCACTCACTTGATGTAAATTAAAAAATAGTTGCAAAGTTATTAAGACTTTCAAGTGCTGATGTATCCATTGTGTCAAGATATCGTACTGAATTAAAGCGAAATCTTAAATCTGAAAAGTAGGAATGCGAGGCCCATGGAGTGAAGGGCTAGAGCAAGAAAAATTTATGCCAAAGGAACAACTTGTTTCATTCTGAAAAGCCAGCACTATACCAAAAAATTAAAAATTGCATAAGTTTTAGCCGTGAGGTTTAACGGTAGAAACAAGGTTTAAGTCACATGTGAAAGAGACACTTACAGCAATAAATTTTAAAACAGTAAGATGCAATCAGAAGTTGTCTCCGTCAACAAGACTGTCCGCATACACCGTCAGGCGTACTTGACACTTTCACGCAATAAAGTGGCCCTACTACAACATCTAACAGACAAATGTCGTAGAAATATACTCAATAAAAAGTTATGAAACAGCTTTAGATTTCTCATAAAACAAGAAAAGTCCAAAGTGTACGCAGCTCAGAATAGATATTTATAAAAGACTGATAATATTAAATAGAAGAGTTGTTAACTTTAAAAAAGATCTAGCACAGACGAAACTCAATGCCGTTAACAGAATATCGTTAACGTCGTCCTTTTCATTCTCACTTGGCGTCTTGGCAAAATACCTAGTTTTATCGTCTTTTTACTTTTGACTGCGCTGTAATATATCTACTCATGTCGTGTGGGTCCTTGTATCGTAGAAGAAACGCCTTGCATTTTCACCTTTGACTTGTCATTCTCGGTGTCTCGTTTGTCTATTGTTGCACATGTGTGGACAGCGTACATTGCTTGTGAAGGTGTCTGCCACGCCTATTATTTGATGTATTTTCCGTAGTTGTGTTACTTACTTTAACTTCTGTCGTTCGTTTAGTTTTTACGGAAATCAGGCGCAAATGTTGATTCCCTGTTACACGCGTGTACGACTGGATGCCTTTTGTCGTTCATGCTACGGTTGAGTTTACTCTTCCTCGTTGATTTACCATCATTTGATTAAATATGTTAAAATGAATGTCCTACAATACAAACATAAGATCGGTTTTGTGCCTCCTCTGGTCAGATGTATTTTATCTTACACAGTTCGTAGATAAAAGGCATGACATGTGTTATTTCGCGTTTGTCTAAGTTTTCGTAGTATTTTAGTCCATACTGCCTTCACTTTACACTACCTTCTCAGGCTTTAGCTGTTATATCTATACAGCTCGTCATTAACGCTTCTGTTGAGTTCACCACTTATTTTATAGGGGAATCCTGCTACATATTGATTTGGATGTAAAAATTTGCTCTGCTTCTTCACAGTGACAGTATTTAGCACCCCTACATAGGGTTTCGTTTACTATTGTACTCTGTAGGACGTATACCGCCAATTAGTTTTTTGATTTTTGGTTTGTGGTTTTATTTGTGGATTACACGTAATACATTTTGGAATCGCTCTTAGAGATGCAATTCTCTACATTTTCTTTTTGTTTTGATGTAGTTTAAAAGTGTACATGTAGGTATTTGTAATAAGCCTCTACAGTGAGACTGCTGAAGGTCGTGGTTTTCTACATAGGGCACTTTCTAATGGTTTGCTGTTAGAAATGTCCTTCTCGACAGTCGATTTTGGTCCCCTATCCTTACACAAATGTGATAGTACAACCATTGTTGTAAGGCTGCTGCCAGGGGCTTGCAACTTTTCTACCATCTTATTCATGTGTGATTTTATTTACATGAGCGGACAAAGACATTTATATTTTCGCTCACTCCCTTTAGGACACACATTGGTTGACAGTTTGTGTAACAGACACATTCTTTCAAGCTTTCGTACTTTTACTTGTTATGGTCTTTTCGTGTAGATGACGTTGGCTACTGTTATGCGAACCTAGGTATATTATACGTTTTAATATTTAATATGGTATTCATCTGTCTTAGACACTGAAATTTACTAGGTTTCGTCGGTCCGTATTCTCATAATTTATTAATACATAGGATTATTGGTTATTCAGACCACTGCTCAGAGTTGTTCTTTAGTTTATCTTCATACTCTGATGTTTGCTGATTGGTTGTATCTTAATGGTGATAGCATCGTAGTCAACTGACCATTTGACCTCATGATGGGTCTTATCATGGACGTCTAGTATACTTAATTTTGGTATTGCAGAGCATACCGCACAATTTTGATTTTATTACTTAATATTTGGCACGATGTGGTGATGTTGCTTTCCTGACACGCACGACTGCTCATTGTTTTATTTCGTACATTGTCTGTATCGAGTGATGACTCCTCACTTTTTACCGTATAATGTTCTCGTTTTACGTATGGTACTTCAGTATTTTGTCTTCTTCCTTTTTACTAGATGACATGACAGCTTTCTACGCTTTCATAATGATTCGATTGTATGATATACTTTTCCCACATACTGTCAGTTATTGCGTGTTTTCTGATGGTTCGTATTTCATATTTTCGCCCTTGTTGATGTTTTACGATAATTGATTAGCAGGCTACAAGTATTGTTTTCAGGCTACTTTAGTACATTTCTCCTGATGTTTTATATTTATTTACAGACCCATCTAACTTTCACCAGATGTCTACAGGCCCAGTACTGATTCTTTTATCACAATTTGTTTCACATTTTTATACTTACTTCTTTTAGTGCTTTTTGTGGTATTTTCTCTTTACCGGCAGTCTTCCGGAAGCTAATGAGTACGGTTCTAATTATTCGTCTTAATAGTTATTAGATCCTTTCTTTATACAGTATGTGTTACCTTTAAGAGTACTCAGTAGCGATGAGTACATTATCTGTAGTGACACTCCCCACTTTTTACAATATGCACATTTTGCTACACGTACAGTAATTCGTTCATGTTTTCTTCATTTCACTGACGACTTGGTGCCCTACTGTATTACGGTGGGTGTTTTGGCCTCCTTGTCTATCAACTTGTGTGATATACTTTTCCAAATGCAGATCGTTTCTCGAATGTTTCCTATATGTCCGTTGTCATATTCTCGTCTATACTGACTGACCTTATTGTTTCGTTGACGCTCGTCCGGTAACTAGTGAATGGGTGTCTCGTTGACAAAATATTACTTTCACGACAGTGCATCACATTGTTACACTTCTTATTCTGTCAGTATTCTGATGGTTCATAACCCCAACGCCCATTTCTTTAATTATTCATAGTATGTAGTACTGTCATCTTTGCCTCACGACATTCGTTTGCTAATTATCTTAGTTATTTTTCCAGTGCTACTATTTATTATTTTACGCTGTTCTTTCACACTTTTGTGGTAAAATTTTACGTTAGTTATCTGATGCTATTCACTTTATTCCATACAAAAAAGAAGAAGAAGGGTATCCCTGTCCCTTTTATCCTAAGACATTTTTCGACAATGAATTTGTAGGCTTCATGTTTGCATTGCAATAACATTAACTTTTTATGAGTTATTTCTGAAAGGTGACTTAGGCCTTGCGCTTTGAGTACAAACTATATGTTCGTAGTATATCCTTCATTGATTTCCTTTTACTTATATATTTTAGTATGTAACTGTACACACTTCCTGCATGGAACGTGTGCATCGAAATAACAGTAAAAGATTAAATTAGGAGAGGTAGCGCAATGGTTAGCATAATGGACTCGCATTCAGGTCGACCCGCATCCGGCCATCCAGATTTAGATTTTCCGTAATTTCCCTAAATTGCTTAAAGAAAATGAAGGGATGGTTCCTTCGAAAAGGCACGGCCGTTATACTTCTCCGTCCTTCCCAACTCCAAGCTTGTGCTCTGTCTCTAAGGACCTCGTTGTCGACGGGACTTTAAATTCTAATGTCCCCCTACTCCATCACATCCATGAAGTGTGTACAGTTAGTTTTGAATCATCCAGATAATATTATATACGACTTCTTATTATGTATCTGTCTGATTTCTTGTAATTTTTACTATATAGGACATAAAAATGACTGTACTAAAGAGTCGAACCTGGTAGCCTAAATAAAAAGCCATAAAATAACGGCAGTTGAAACATTGGTTTTAAAATTCATGGAATATCTGCAATCCCACATTTGATTATTTCAACATAGAGTTGCGTTTACTTAACACAATTTTACAACTAGAGCTAGACCACAGTGTCCCTACACTGAAGAAGCCCATGAAGCCTTCTTCTTTTGCGTCATCAGTCTTTTGACTGGTTTGATGCGGCCCGCCACCAATTTCTCTCCTGTGCCAACCTCTTCGTCTCAGAGTAGCACTTGCAACTTGTGTCCTCAATTATTTGCTGGATGTGTTCCAGTCTCTGTCTTCCTCTACGGTTTTTGCCCTCCACAGTGTGGTGTCACCGCCAGACACCACACTTGCTAGGTGGTAGCTTAAATCGGCCGCGGTCCATTTAGTACATGTCGGACCCGCGTGTCGCCACTGTGTAATCGCAGACCTAGCGCCACCACCAAGGCAGGTCTCGTGATACGAGAGAGCACTCGCCCCAGTTGTACGAGAACCTAGCTACCGCCCAGTTGTACGAAGCCTTTCTCTCTCATTAGCCGAGAGACAGAATAGCCATCAGCTAAGTTAATGGCTATGAACTAGCAAGGCGCCATTGGTATCAGTGCCTATAGCTTACGAGTATTCAAGAGAGATGTATTCCAAGGACTAATAAAAAGATAAGTAATAAGCATCTACATACTTTTCTTCTTATTCATTTATAAGTTCTCATGTTCCAGACTTCACGCCCGTCTGCTTTAGCCGTGCGTGCACTATCGGCTACAGCGTTAGTCTAGAGTTCATTTTCAGCAATCTCAACTTCACGGTGTCGGCCCAGCTACCGACACAACATTTATTGGCGACGAGGATGGGATGTTTTGTTGTTGCGTTCTGATAATGATCAGTCCAGAGTCGTGGTCCCACGTTCGTTACAGTCCTCTGTTTTACGGCTTCTTCACCAAGGACATTGGGGTATAGTGCGAACGAAACAACTTGCTCGTCAGCACTGTACTTGGTTCGGAATCGATGCTGCGATTACGAATATGTGTTCTTCGTGCCCGGCGTGTGCCGAACAACAGTCCGCACCGCCGCGGAAAGTCTTTGCGTGGCCAAAAGCCACTTCCCCTTGGCAACGCTTGCACATTGATTTTGCTGGTCCATTCTGGAATGCTCGATGGTTGGTTCTGGTCGACGCCTTCAGTAATTTTCCTTTTGTTGTCCGGATGTCTTCCACGACGTCCTCCGCCACCATCCAAGCGTTGTCTGCTATCTTTTGCATTGAAGGTCTTCCGCAGACTATTGTTTCCGACAATGGCCCACAATTCATGTCCGCAGAATTTCAGTCATTCTGCCAGGCCAATGGTATTCAACATCTGACATCCGCGCCGTTTTCGCCTCAGTCCAACGGTGCCGCTGAACGATTGGTCCGGACTTTCAAGTCACAGATGTTGAAATTGAAAGAGTCGCATTCTCGGGAGGACGCATTGTTGCTCTTTTTGTCTTCGTATCGCTCTCAGCCCCGAGATGGTCGCTCGCCGGCTGAGTTGCTCCACGGTCGTCCTCATCGCACCTTGATGTCTTTGCTGCATCCGCCGCATCAGGTTCCTGTGCAGCGGCAGACTCCTGCTTTTGCTCCAGGCGACGTTGTATTTTATCGCCACTATCGAGGTTCACGGCGTTGGCTCGCAGGGCGCATTCTTCGCTGCCTCGGCCGCGCGATGTATTTGGTTTTGGGGGCCTCTGGTGAGGTGCGTCGGCATCTCAATCAGCTGCGCCTCTGTCGTCGCTCGGGTTCTGCCGCTCCCCGTCTGCTTTCAGCGACGGTGCCGTCCGGTCAGCGCCCTGGGGACCCATCTACTGGCTCGCCTCATCCCCAGGTGTTACCGACGATGCCTTCCATTTTGCCCCATGGCGACGCGCCGCCGCCGCCGCAGCAGCAGCAGCCGCCGCCGCCGCCGCTTGTTCTCCCGCCGGCGCCGCCCGCATTCGACGCTTCGTTGCAGCCGCCAAGCGCCTCCCAGGGTCACGCGCCGCCGATCGCTTCCCGTGACCAGCTGTCCTCCGCCATGGAACTCCCGCCCGCTCCGGACCACATGACGTCATCGCGCGTCGGCTACCCCGACGCAATGGAGGTCGACCCTTCGGTACCTCCTGTCTCTTTACGGGCGCATACACCGCATGTTGACGTGCACCCTGGACCAGTTTTTCAGGCGTTTCCTAGCTCCCCTCGGACCGGATGGCCGGGTGCGGGTGGCACAGCCTCGCCTGTTGTTAGGCTCCCCACCTCCTCGCATACGTCAACATGTGGTCCTCCCCACGGCGGGCGGAAGCCTTATCACACGACCGTTCGCCGATTTGCGGGGGAGGAATGTGGTGTCACCGCCAGACACCACACTTGCTAGGTGGTAGCTTAAATCGGCCGCGGTCCATTTAGTACATGTCGGACCCGCGTGTCGCCACTGTGTAATCGCAGACCTAGCGCCACCACCAAGGCAGGTCTCGTGATACGAGAGAGCACTCGCCCCAGTTGTACGAGAACCTAGCTACCGCCCAGTTGTACGAAGCCTTTCTCTCTCATTA
Source organism: Schistocerca piceifrons (assembly GCF_021461385.2). Lineage (NCBI taxonomy): Eukaryota > Metazoa > Arthropoda > Insecta > Orthoptera > Acrididae > Schistocerca > Schistocerca piceifrons. The sequence goes on along the minus strand of NC_060141.1, from coordinate 588,113,613 downwards.
GCCGAGAGACAGAATAGCCATCAGCTAAGTTAATGGCTATGAACTAGCAAGGCGCCATTGGTATCAGTGCCTATAGCTTACGAGTATTCAAGAGACTAATAAAAAGATAAGTAATAAGCATCTACATACTTTTCTTCTTATTCATTTATAAGTTCTCATGTTCCAGACTTCACGCCCGTCTGCTTTAGCCGTGCGTGCACTATCGGCTACAGCGTTAGTCTAGAGTTCATTTTCAGCAATCTCAACTTCACGGTGTCGGCCCAGCTACCGACACAACACACAGCTCCCTATAGAACCATGGAAGTCATTCCCTCATGTCTTAACAGACGTCCTGTCCTCCTGTCCCTTCTCGGTATCATATGCGCGCGTTGTGACCGTGCGGTTTGAGGCTACATGTCATGGATTGCGCGGCCCCTCGCGGCGGAGGTTCGAGTCCTCCCTTGGGCATGGATGTTTGTGTTGTTTTTAGCATAATTTAGTTTAAGTAGTGTGTAAGTCTAGAGACCGATGGCCTCAGCAATTTGGTCCCTTAGAAATTCACAGACATTTGAACATTTCTCTTTATCAATGTTTTCCACATATTCCTTTCCTGTCCGATTCTGCGCGGAACCTCCTTATTCCTCCTCACCTTATCAGTCCACCTAATTTTCAACATTCGTCTGTAGTGCGACATCTCAAATGCTTCGATGCTCTTCTGTTAGGGTTTTCTTACAGTCCATGTTTCACCACCATACAATGCTGCACTCCAGACGTACATTCTCAGAAATTTCTTCCTCAAATTAAGGCCGATATTTGATACAAGTAGACTTCTCTCGGCCAGGAATTCCCTTCTTGCCATTGCTAGTCTGTTTTTGATGTCCTTCTTGCTCCGTCTGTCATTGGTTATTTTACTACCTAGGTAGCAGAATTCTTTAACTTCATCTACTCCGTGACCATCAATCCTGAGGTTAAGTTTCTCGCTGTTCTCATTACTGCTACTTCTCATTACTTTCGTCTTTCTTCAGTTTACTCTCAATCCATATTCTGTACTCATTAGATTGTTCATTCTGTTCAGCAGATCTTGTAATTCTTCTTCACTTTCACTCAAGATAGCAATGTCTTCAGCGAATCGTACCGTTGATATCCTTCCACCTTGAACTTTAGTTCCACTCCTGAACCTCCTTTTATTTCCATCATTGCTTCCTCGATGTACAGATTGAACAGTAGGGCTGAAAACTACATCCTTGCCTTGCACCCCTTTTAATACGAGCGCTTCGTTGTTGGTTGTCCACTCTAATTACTCCCTCTTGGCTGTTGAACATATTAACCCTACCTTTTTTCAAAATTTCGAACATCTTGCACCACTGTACATTGTCGAACGCTTTTTCCAGGTCGACAATTCCAAGGAACTTATGTAGATTTTTCTTTAGTCTTGCTTTCATTATTAACCGCAACGTCAGAATTGCCTCTCTCGTGCCTTTACCTTTTATAAAGCCAAACTGATCGTCATGTAGCACATCCATAAATTTCTTTTCCATTCTTCTGTATGTTGTTCTTGTCAGCAACTTCGATGCATTAGCTGTTAAGCTGATTCTACGATAATTTTCACACTTGCCAGCTGTTGCAGTCTTCGGAACTGTGTAGATGATATTTTTCCCAAAGTCAGCTGATATGTCTACACACCAATGTCAATAGTCGCTTTGTTGCCACTTCACCCCAATGGTTTTAGAGATTCTCATGGAATGTTACCGATCCCTTCTGTCTTACCTCCAAAGCTTTTTTAAAATACTGGTTCTAATACTGAATGCCCTATATCTTCTAAATCAAGCCGTGTTTCTTCTTGTATCACATCACACAAATCTTCTTCCTCATAGACGGTTTCAATGTATTCTTTCCACCTATCCGCTCTCTCCTCTGCATTTAGCAGTGGAATTCCCGTTGCACTAGTAATGTTAGCACCGTTGCTTTTAATGTCACCGAAGTTTGTTTTGACTGTCGTGTATGCTGAGTCTGTCCTTCCGACAATCATTTCTTTTTCGATTTCGTCGTGTTTTTCATGGACCCATTTCGTCTTAGTTTCCCTGCGCTTCCTGTTTATATCATTCCTCAGCGAATTGTATTTCTGAATTCCTGAGTCTCTTGGAACATTTTTGTGCTTCCTCCCTTCACCGATCAACTTAAGTAACTCTTCTGTTTCCCATGGTTTCCTCACAGTTACCTTCTTCGTACGTATGTTTTTCTTTCCAAATTGCCCTTTCTAGAGCTGTCCATTCCTCTTCAACTGTGCTGCTGATTGAGCTATTCCTCATTCCTGTATCTATAGCCTTGAGAACTTCAAGCGTATACCGTCATTCCTTAGTACTTTGGTATTCCACTTCTTAGCGTATTGATTCTTCCTGACTAATGTCATAAGCTTCAACCTATTCTTCATCACTAGAAACTCAAATGTAGCTAAGATTCTTCTTATACAAGGAGACCAGTTATTGGCAGTGGAACATCCAAACGTTGAAAGAGTTTCCTGTGGACGTCTCGAGGTGCAGTGGATGTCGCTAACTGATGCTTGCTTGTAGGCCCGACGTTTTCGATTACAGTTCATCTCCTCAAATGCAGTGCAGCGAGAGCGGCTCCTTCAACAGGCTGGTGTGAACAGCCCGTTGCACGGCGGCGGTACACGGGGCCGCGGTCTCCGCTGATCAGCTGCAGAACGAAGACTCCAAGCCAGGTTGAGAGCTAGCCCCAGCGGACAGCGCTCAAAAAATACGCCGACGGGGCAAATAGCGCGCTCTAGCGTGACGCCATAGCATACATTGCAAGGCGATGAAGACAAAGGTACGGTAGAGGAAAAGCCTCTGTCAACAGGAGCAAGATACGTGATTGAAACACTTAGACGCGGTTATTTGGAAGAAGCCTTGGATATCGAAGTCGCGTGTGCACGGCGAGCGATATATATCGATTGCCTCACTGCCTAGCTGTAGCCAACCTAGAGGACAAAACTCGAACGCACTGTTAACGTAACTAAACGGTCAATGGAAGCATAACAGTACTCGTCCAAATTGCAATTATGTAGTAAAGAACAGGAATTATTTTACTTACTCGTCAGAGAAATCCTCACCGTGAACAATGCCACGCGTGATATAGGCGGACGACCAATATTCCTTGTTTTCCATAGGCCAGAAAAATTCGGGCAGTATCTCTGAGAAATATGGGGAGAGTTTCAAATGTAAGATATGTCCCTGAAGCGTAAGTAGTGCAATATATACAGTTCATGTCTTTCCCCAAGACGACCTGCTCTCTTAGTGGATGACTTAAAGAATTTCCATAAACAACCATTGTTTTGTGTGTGCACAGATGGATCGTCAGATTTACGATCTCTATAGAGTGGTTAACGAAATGGTGGTCTACACCTTACTTTCGCAAATTGCTGTGCTACTTCCATCCATCTATTATGACTCTCGTACCGAGTAACTAAAAGTGCCTTACCTCGACAGCACACGTGAAGGATAAAGCATTTTGTTGTAGTTGGCAGAAGAGCCAACACCGTGTTACTACAGGAGGCCGAAATGCACGCGTTTCAGCTCACGCAGGCTTGCGTGAGGAGGGAAGAACTAAACTGACGTGAGGTCTGGAACATGACAAGGAATTAGAATTCAGAAAGCGCATGTAAGTAGTTTGATACTTAACTTTAATCTGTTAATGATGAACGTCGCTCTTGACGGTACATGATTCACAATATCAATAGTAACTGAATATGGCGCCTTGCTAGGTCGTAGCAAATGACGTAGCTGAAGGCTATGCTAAACTGTCGTCTCTGCAAATGAGAGCGTATGTAGACAGTGAACCATCGCTAGCAAAGTCGGCTGTACAACTGGGGCGAGTGCTAGGGAGTCTCTCTAGATTAGACCTGCCGCGTGGCGGCGCTCGGTCTGCAATCACTGATAGTGGCGACACCCTGGTCCGATGTATACTAAACTGAGGCTACCACCTAGCAAGTGTGGTGTCTGGCACTGACACCACACATGTCATCTATTCTCTCTCTGTGCCACCAAAGGCGAAAATGTTTCTGACTTAGTTTATCAGGCGACGTCCTTTGCTATACTTATGAGTCGCGAGGTGCGACTCGTCAATTTCTACGCTTTTGTTGTAACCACCGATGGGGATAGTTTCGTTTTTGACAATGACATAAAACTCTTCGCCACAGAATCCGTCATAATCACACACAGCCTTGGTAGGCACTTCACTTTCAGAAGCAGTGGCTTCTAATGTATATAAGTTCTAACCCAGCAGGAGACGATAACAACTCTGTTTCCAGTGCTCAATTTTGACGTGCCAGACCAAGCATTCTCCTTTATCAACGTCCGTTTCTTACATTTTGTGCAGTGTAGCTCGAAGAGGAACTAAGCATCACATGTTTTCTTGTAAATTTTAACGCATGTCTGACGATGATATTCGACGTATCACTTTTTCACTGTACGTATTCGAGGAATTAATTTCCACCACGAAAGTGTACTTCAGCGAAATATCAAAACAGATACAGTCAAAGCAGAAAACAACATCCAAATTGGCTCTAAGCACTACGGTACTTAACATCTGAGGTCATCAGTCCCCTAGAACTTAGAATTACTTAAACCTAACTAACCTAAGGACATCACACAGATCCACGCCCGAGGCAGGATTCGAACCTGCGACCGTAGCGGACGCGCGGTGCCAGACTGAAGCGCCTAGAACTGCTCGTCCACACCGGCCGGCCAACATACAAATTCTTCGCCTCGACAGTGAGGTATTCGATATGTATCGCTTGTACTTCACTCTCGAGTTCAGTAGCCAAAGCTTCTTGGAAATTACTATAAGCACTACAGGGGAAGAGAAACTTGCAGTTAGAGCTGAAAGGGGTGAAAACATGGCTACACCACACATTTAGACAGACTTATTTATTTCGTCATCATTGTCAAACCTATAATCTCTTCTTTAAAAAGGAATACAGAACAAACATGAAGCAATAGTATACGAATCGAGAGTGCCTATAATGTCTTTTTTTTAAAAGGAATACATAGCAAACATGAAGCAGTAGTATACGAATCGAGGGTACCAAACTAAACAGCGACGCTAATTAAGTGTGTCTGGGTTGTAACGAAATAAATTTTGTACTTTTATTAGAGTTATCACAAGAAAAACACGCAACAATTATGAATACATTAAACGTCTACGGGTAAGAAAATCCAACAACTGAGTTTAAAATAAATTAATATTTAACTGAATTGGCTTGGTTAGCTACATTTATTCCCAGTACCTTTAACATGAAAGCAACAGTGATATCTGCATTAATATAAACTACCACACATCGAGTGGTGGCGTCTGAATTTATGAACAGCTGCCATCATAAAAGTTTTTTCCATAAAGCTTCAGATATCTTGCACTGAATGAAGTTCCTTTTCTTTGAACACCTTCAGCTTTTACTTCCGCCAAACTAATCATTTGTTTTAACATGTCATTGCGTTGGATGACTCTTAATACAAACTACAAAACATTTTACAAGGCGTTTCCATAAATCGACCTTTCTGTTACGACAACGTGTACGGTTCATTATTGCAGATTACTGTTGCAAGTAGAACACTGACATGCAGCCTGTGCAAAATTTCTATGCCCATTTTTCTGGATTGTTTACTGTCAATTCACCGAAGTCATTATCCTTTTTCTCCAGTGTTTCCTCTTGATTAGTTTCCTATTTAATTATTTTCGCAGAATAATGAAGTCCATTTGGAGATTTGTATGGCTTTGTGCAACTCCATTGTGTTCTTCTCTGTCAACATCCCGTAATTGCAACCTCTGTTATGAATTTCACGTTCATTCTGTTTCCCCGACATTCTTTTCTCTATATACTCATTAACCTCGGTTGTTCTATTATTCTCACAGCAGCACATTATTAGTTTTCAATATCGATGATCGTTGCATCGTAGCAAACCTGCATGAAAAATTTCCACCAAAGTGAATTTCAGCCTTCCTTATTCTATTACTGATTCCAGGGGTACTACTCCAATTTCAGAAGAATCCATGCTGTACTGAAAAGAATTCGGTATAAAATTAACACAAGCTCTTTTCATAAATATGTGACACTCGAAAAGTAACAGAATACCGCACTGTAGTAAGAAAGTATCCGAGACCATATGGTGGTAGCAATGACCACATACACATAATCATGAGGTAGACAGGTGTCAGATATAGATATACTAAAATAATCCTATTGATGTCTAATTCACGAATGAGACCCACGATCGATCAATATTTGAATCCTGCTCGACGATCCGGGACACTTATTAAATTGCAATAACGGAAAAGACAGAGAAAACAAGTAGCGCACTGCGTCACTGGTTTGTCTTTTTAACTCTGAGAGTGTCATTAACAAAGAAATCCCTTAGAGCTTACACACGCTACAAGGGAGGTACAGAGCAACGTGGAGAGCCATACTCTCGAATTACTGAGAGTGGACATTCCCAAACGAATCAATAACCTCCGAAGTCAGATCACAACAGAAAACATTAGTCAGCCCATCAAATGAATTCGGAACTGCGAATAAGGTTTACCATCGGCTGTAGAATGGAATGATGACAATGAAAATTTGCCGTGGACCGGGACTCGAACTCGGATATCCCGCCTTACCAATTTTTCTTATCGCGAGCATTCGCCGTACCATTTTCTTTGACAAAGCAAATAAAAATCGTTGGTGTTTTAAAATAAATGACGGTCCTTTTCATAAAGCAAAAAAATATTTCTTGGAAATGTAAATAAGTAAACTTTTCCAACATCAGTTTTTATTCCAGATCATGTATCATACCAAATTTTTTGTTTACTTTTTTTTGTTATTTGTTTAGATCACATAGGACGACCTCCAGGCTAAAAATAATCAGTAACAAATGAAACATAGAGGGAGTGAAAGAAAAAGCCCTCCAGGTAGAACAAACAAAATGGCATCCGCGCCGCGCCAACTTGTGGGTTGACGCGTGTTCTAGGCACGTCTTCACGAAGAATATTCCATTTTGCCGGTACATTGGACCGAGTTCTGGTATTATACCATCACACTGAAATCACCTTCTCATACGTGGGACACCTCAGCTACATGGGGGATCAAAGAAGTAACTACCCAAAAAGTTCGCATAGTACTCGCCGGTGGTGCACGAGAAAAGTAAAGCTATCTTGCAGGAACGCCCAAAAACCAAAACACTCCCATCGCCTTCATGGAACAGATTACAGTCTGAGAGGCCTTTTTACAGACCACAGCGTTGGTCTTCGTACGTGGGAAATAAGCCTCATCTGGGAACTGAAGTGATTGCAGCGTAATGGCATAGGGAGCCGTACGTAGAAGAAAGGCAAGCATCTTCTGAATCAGTTGCCACACCTCTGTAGATGATCCACACATCAGTCGATGTTCTTCTGTATCAAGTGTGTGACAATGAGGGCACAGCGGTGAATCTGTCGTTTTTACGGCATGTAGACGAAGTTATGTATTTGCCATTACGACCAGATACCAGGTCGCACGAGCGCTCGTGTCGAGGAGGACATAGTGCACAGAACGCCAAACCGTAGGCCATGCGATAGTAGGATATCGGCGTTCCACAACATTCCGAGTATGATATCTCATCATTAGGGGGTAAACATCACGTGCCGTAGGCTTCCTGGTATTAGGCAAGTCGGCATGGACATAACTGTATTCGATGAAAATGGTCATGAAATGTGTGAGAGAGGAAAACATATGGGCTTCTGCAACGGGCACCACAAGAGAAGGAGGGGCCAGTTCGTCATTCAGGCTTTCCGATAATCCGGTTCGGCGACGGGTCCACGATTTAACCATCGTACCTACATAAAGGGCAGTTGCTCTCGCTTGGACGTTGACAAGGCCGAGGCCGCCATCTCGAGGCGGTTACAAAGTAGCCGAAAGCCGCTTGCAGTCTGTGTGCCACTGTCTTTGGCGTCGGTAAAAATGTGTGCTAAATGGGATAGTCGCGTGACTGTATGAGTCTTCCAGCAGCATTCCCGTACTGGTTGATCCATACCAGTGCCTCTCGCACTTCATCCTCCGATAGACCAAGAACACCACGTCATCTGCGTAGGCGCGGCAGATGAAAGCATGACCCCTCATTGTGATCCCTGACAAACGGCTCCTCAAACCGTGTAACAGTGGCTCAAGGACGATGGCGAAAAAGAGAGTCGAAAGCGGACATCCTTTACGGACCGACCGCTTGATGTTGAACTGAAATTTTGGACCAAACTACTGAGGTCATCGATCCCTAAGCTTACACACTACTTAATGCAACTTAAACTAACTTATGTTAAAGACGATACACACACTCGGGCCCGAGGGAGGACTCGAACCGCCGACGGGGGGAGCCGCGCGGACCGTGAGAAGACGTCCCAACCCACGCGGCTACCCCATGGGCGCACATCGTATTAATAGGGCCCGCCACACGGCCATTGACCAACACTCGTGATGTAGCACCTCTGAGGAGCCGCGAGACGATGTGCATAAATCTGTGGGGGAAGGCCGTCTGTTGGAGTACGTTTTCTGGAAAGTTGTGACACACTCCACCAAAGGCGTGGTCGAAGTCCACTGTCACTGGCGACTGCGGCAGGTCGTGGCCAGGGCTTTGACGTCACGGCACTTGCTGAGCGCCGTCTGAATGTTACTGTCACCACCAAAGCACGTTTGATCCAGAGAGATGACTTGAGGGATGACGCACCGAAGGCAAGACGGAAAGAATCCGGGTAAAAATCTTGAAGTCACAATGTAACATGGTTAACGGCCGACAATGTCCAGCTCCTCGACCTTCTGACAGCTTGGGGACCGCCTAAGCAAGCCTACAAATTCGGATGGGAGAGGAAGGTCAGGGTTCATCAGTTCTTCAAACATCGCAGTCCAGCGAGAACCCATGATGTCGCGGAATGTGCAGTAAAACTCCAGCGGAACCCCGTCGGGACCTGGGGCTTTGTTCGCCGCACCCTTATGAAGAGCATCAGCGACGACATCAGCCGTAATTGTCGCTGTGAGAATCTCCGTAGCAGCCCCGTCAAGGGTACCTGTCAAGGAACGGAGGCCATCAGTCGTTAGCGCCATTTTACGATCCTCTGGCGCATAGAACTGCTTGTAGTGATCCACAAAGGAATTTGTGACATCATTCTGGGATGTCAATCGGCGACCATCAGGCATGTCGCGGGCGTTGACCAGCTTTCTCAGACACCGCAGCTTCTCTTAGATAGTATGATGCATGGACCGGGGTTCTCCTAGTACACAATTTTGACATCTTACTCGAACTATTGTGCCTTCAAGGCAGTGACGCATAGGAGATATCGCCTTAATCCGTTAAATTTCAACCTGTCGTTGAACAGATGGGGCATGGCTCGAGAGTTAGCGGAGAATTGTGAAATAGTACTCCATGATATGTCGTTGCCACAGCATTTTGTCGTGACCGTAATTTCTCATCGAACGACGTAAAGCAGTCTTGGTGCAGTCGAGCCACCAGTGGAGTGTTGAAGGATACGCTGGAAGGCGTCTCACACAGTCATTCCACGTCGTCTCTACGACCTGCCTGCATTCCGGATCCTTGACTTTGGCGACATTGAGCTTCTGCTGGCTCGACCGCGCCACACCTTCTGCCTCTGGAGTGAAACAGTGCAAATGTGGGCGATATGGTCGGAATAGGCGGTAGGCCATAGGTCTGCGACAAGCGTGTCAGTTACAATTCCTTTGGAGACGCAGACACGATCAAGACGACTTGCTGAATGGCTGATGACGTGCGTACTACACTCCTGGAAATTGAAATAAGAACACCGTGAATTCATTGTCCCAGGAAGGGGAAACTTTATTGACACATTCCTGAGGTCAGATACATCACATGATCACACTGACAGAACCACAGGCACATAGACACAGGCAACAGAGCATGCACAATGTCCGCATTAGTACAGTGTATATCCACCTTTCGCAGCAATGCAGGCTGCTATTCTCCCATGGAGACGATCGTAGAGATGCTGGATGTAGTCCTGTGGAACGGCTTGCCATGCCATTTCCACCTGGCGCCTCAGTTGGACCAGCGTTCGTGCTGGACATGCAGACCGCGTGAGACGACGCTTCATCCAGTCCCAAACATGATCAATGGGGGACAGATCCGGAGATCTTGCTGGCCAGGGTAGTTGACTTACACCTTCTAGAGCACGTTGGGTGGCACGGGATACATGCGGACGTGCATTGTCCTGTTGGAACAGCAAGTTCCCTTGCCGGTCTAGGAATGGTAGAACGATGGGTTCGATGACGGTTTGGATGTACCGTGCACTATTCAGTGTCCCCTCGACGATCACCAGTCGTGTACGGCCAGTGTAGGAGATCGCTCCCCACACCATGATGCCGGGTGTTGGCCCTGTGTGCCTCGGTCGTATGCAGTCCTGATTGTGGCGCTCACCTGCACGGCGCCAAACACGCATACGACCATCATTGGCACCAAGGCAGAAGCGACTCTCATTGCTGAAGACGACACGTCTCCATTCGTCCCTACATTCACGCCTGTCGCGACACCACTGGAGGCGGGCTGCACGATGTTGGGGCGTGAGCGGAAGACGGCCTAACGGTGTGCGGGACCGTAGCCCAGCTTCATGGAGACGGTTGCGAATGGTCCTCGCCGATACCCCAGGAGCAACAGTGTCCCTAATTTGCTGGGAAGTGGCGGTGCGGTCCCCTACGGCACTGCGTAGGATCGTATGGTCTTGGCGTGCACCCGTGCGTCGCTGCGGTCCGGTCCCAGGTCGACGGGCACGTGCACCTTCCGCCGACCACTGGCGACAACATCGATGTACTGTGGAGACCTCACGCCGCACGTGTTGAGCAATTCGGCGGTACGTCCACCCGGCCTCCCGCATGCCCACTATACGCCCTCGCTCAAAGTCCGTCAACTGCACATACGGTTCACGTCCACGCTGTCGCGGCATGCTACCAGTGTTAAAGACTGCGATGGAGCTCCGTATGCCACAGCAAACTGGCTGACACTGACGGCGGCGGTGCGCAAATGCTGCGCAGCTAGCGCCATTCGACGGCCAACACCGCGGTTCCTGGTGTGTCCGCTGTGCCGTGCGTGTGATCATTGCTTGTGCAGCCCTCTCGCAGTGTCCGGAGCAAGTATGGTGGGTCTGACACACCGGTGTCAATGTGTTCTTTTTTCCATTTCCAGGAGTGTATATCCAGGTCGATCACCATGCACGCGGTCCGAAGTATCAATGAGGTTCAGCTCATGCGCGAGCAGCTTGAGTTCCTGGCGTTGAAATGGGGATGGTGGTTCTTCTGGGATAATACACAATTGAAGTCGCCACCAACAATAATATGGTCGTAGCAGACCACAAACAAAGGAGCGACCTGTTCTGAATAGAATCGCGACCGTTCCCGTGGCTTGGCCGTGCGCGAGGGAGCGTAGACGTTGATGATCCGGACACCTTGGAAAATCACAGCAAGACTCCTAGCCGATGGTAAGTAACTCACGTCGTCTAGCTCAGAGCCTTCCTCTAAAAGAATGGCGTCCCACTGCCACCGTCAACACACGGCGTCAGACAAGAAACGTAGCCATAAATATTAGGAAACGTCGCTAGGTGAACTTCCTGCAGAAGGGTAACATCGATGTTCGACACCCTCAGCATTTCGCGGAGCAATTGTAGTTTGACAAGGGTGCCAATGGTGTTGACTTTGATGGAGCCAATCCTGTAAGCTTGTCGCGGAATTGGTACTACTGGGACGCACATGGAAACACGAGGAGCAGCAGCTAATAGGTACGTTGTCCCAGCAGACAGTATACTCCATACAGAAACCGTATCGACTGGCAGTCGTGGGTTGGAGCAGCAGCATACGCTGCTGTCATAACGTTGGGTGCTTCGTCGTCTACATCGTCAGACCGCGCAGAGGTGCGTGGATGGTGTGTGTCCAGTGGAGTACCTGTGGAGTTCTAAGGCGGTATCACGTCGGCGGTGAAGAGTGGTACTGACTCAGCTGCTGTTCAACGTCCATAGGTAAAAGAGTCTACAGCATACGCAGGTGGTTGTACCTCCGACGGGGGGGCTGGCTGGTGCTTCCACCACGGAATCGTCCATTGGGGGCAACGTCATGAGAGTTTTGATCCTCATCATCTTGTGACTGCGTACTGCAGGTATCAGACGGTGCGATCCGCCGTTTCCGACGTCTATTCGGCGACCGTTGCTTGAGCACGTGATCTTCAGTGTCCGAAGACGCCTGGGGATCCGGGTGGTCAGGCACAAAAGAATCGGTAGGCACAACCATGGAATTAATGGCCATCCCCTACACTAGAGGTTACTCAACACTGTACATGACGGAAGGAGGAGGCAAGGACGTCGGTCCGTCCGCAACAGCCTGAGGCATCACCGGAGACGACGATTTGTCAGTTGCAAGAGCCAGTGGTGATCGCTGTCGGGGGCCATTATGGAGAACTCCGACAAACGTCAGCGGGACCGTCGTCGGAGCGGTCGTGGCCTGCAGGTCCCTAGGTCTATGTGATTCTGCGTTGCAGACAGCTGGAACGGAAGTGTCCTCCTTTGCCACATAAGAAGCGTGTCTTCGGCTGGCCATCATAAATTATAATTGCACGACAGCCACCAATATATAGCTAGGACGGCACATTTTTTGTTAGCTCTATGCGGATCTGTCATACTCCATTGAGAACCGGCTATGTAATGAACTGAACCCGCTTCTCAGCTGTATGACTAACTTTCCATATGGGCGGAGTGCAGATACCACTAACTCTGAAGGCACTTCGAAAGGGAGTTCAAATACACGGATTGTCCGCAGTCCAAGTCCCGCATGTTCCACAGTTACGTCACCGATGTGTCCATCAGAGCGACGGAACTTAAGAGCACTTAGAATTTTCTCACGTATGTCTTCGTTAACCAATTTCGCGTATACCACAATCCTCATTGTAGAAAGGTGGATGCCAACAAGATCGTTGCAACCCATCTCAACCTCATCTCTGATAAACTGTTCGATTTCAAGTGCTTTTGTTCGGGCCTATTCAGGTGAAAACCTAATCCTCAGTGTCGATTTTCTGTGGACATAAGCCAATCTCTTTTGAAAAAATCGGAAATTTGTGATGAGGTCTTAGGGACCAATCTGCTGACGTCATCGGTCCGTAAGCCTACATACTACTTAATCTAACTTAAACTAACTTACACAAGTTGGACAACCCGCACACCCACGCTCGAGGGAGGACTCGAACCTCCGACATGGGGAGCCGCACGGACCGTGACAAGGTGCCTTAGCACGTGGGGCTACACCGCGCGGCTCTGTTTTGAAGGGAATATAGTGCGCTAAGATGGCAGAATCACGTAAACAACTCAACGAGCGGGCTGCGAGGCGAAGACGTAAAGAAAACGTCCGTGGCGCTAGCGTGCCGAAAGGCGACTGACCCATTTGGCTATCGATGCAGACTCCCGGCCAGACCCGAACTTCTACATGTCGTCAACCATGCATCTACGACCTGTACTCGTACATCCATTATATATATTCCCGTACAGGTCAGACGTTGTACTTGAAAGTCGCTTGCCCGGTATCGGCAGATTAATACGATATTGCAGTGCCTGTCTTATTCTGATTACGATGCAAAGTTCGTTTGGATATGCACGGGTGTCCAAAGGAACTTTGCATCGTAATCAGAATAACACAGGCACAGCAATATCGTATTACTCAGCCCCTTCGGAGTGCAGACTGGTCACTCTGGAGCGCAGTACAGGCAATATTTAACGAGATGTTACACTGACTGCCGGCCGAAGTGGACGCGCGGTTCTGGGCGCTGCAGTTTGGAACCGCGAGACCGCTACGGTCGCGGGCATGGATGTGTGTGATGTCCTTAGGTTAGTTAGGTTTAAGTAGTTTTAAGTTCTAGGGGACTGATGATCTCAGAAGTTGAGTCCCATAGTGCTCAGAGCCATTTGAACCATTTTGTTACACTGACTGCCGAGATCAAGCATTAAAAGAAAATCATGAAATATTGTGTTTCAGGAGTAGTTGGCTTGGTGCATCAGATTCTACTGCATCATCAGAACACTGGAAGTTGCAGCTTCTGCGACTGTGAATTTTAAACATTTCAAGTGCGACATTCTTGTTCGCAATGTAAAATCGGATTTCGTGAAATTAAAAACAAAAGGGCTGTATATAATTGCAGCAGTTGGTAGTTTTCTTAATGAGATACCCATAATGGCAGCTGTACGGATCACGTCCAACCCGGATAATTATGATCATGAAACAAAACGGACTGGCACGAATTTATCATAAGTGTTAGAAAATGAATGAATACAAAGCAGCACGTCTATTTCATCATCCTTGTTATTGTCCGAAATAACTTACATAATTAGGTAAGTCGATACAGATATAGGCTAGGACGCGAAAAGTCATGAACGATGTCAGAAGAGAAGGTAGTAAGGCAGAAGAAGAACAATGAACTGACAAGGGAACCTCCCCATCGCACCCCCCTCAGATTTATTTATAAGCTGCCACAGTGGATAGGCCATGAAAAACTGAACACAGATCAATCGAGAAAACAGGAAGAAGTTGCGTGAAACTATGAAAAAAATAAGCAAAATATACAAACTGAGTAGCCCATGCGCAAGATAGGCAACATCAAGGAGAGTGTAAGCTCAAGAGCGCCGTGGTCCCGTGGTTAGCGTGAGCAGCTGCCGAAGGAGAGGTCCTTGGTTCAAGTGACCCCTCGAGTGAAAAACTTACTTTCTTTATTTTCGCAAAGTTATGATCTGTCCGTTCATTCATTGACGTTTCTGTTCACTGTAATAAGTTTAGTGTATGTGATTCGCGACCGCACCGCAAAACCGTGCGATTAGTAGACAAAAGGACGTGCCTCTCCAATGGGAACCGAAATCATTTGATCGCGATGTCATAGGTCAACCGATTCCTCCACAGGAAAACACGTCTGATATATTCTATACGACACTGGTGACAGCATGTGCGTCACATGACAGGAATATGTTGTCGACTCACCTAACATGTACACTTATCGAATGGGTAAAAAGATTCTTCTACCTTTCCCGATTTAAGTTTTCTTGTGGATGTGATAATCACTCCCAACAAAGTGATGAAAACATAAGAGTTTGTCACATAAACTGCAACAAATGAATGAAACTGTTTCACAGTCACACAGTTTTCCCTGTGCTCTGTCAAAAAATATGTTTTTAACGTTTTCAAAATCTTCCGTGCGTAGACCGTCAAATCCTGCATTATTATTATTATTATTATTATTATTATTTTTTTGTTCATCAGGCTACTGACTGGTTTGATGCGGCCCGCCACGAATTCCTTTCCTGTGCTAACCTCTTCATATCAGAGTAGCACTTGCAACCTACGTCCTCAATTATTTGCTTGACGTATTCCAATCTCTGTCTTCCTCTACAGTTTTTGCCCTCTACAGCTCCCTCTAGTACCATGGAAGTCATTCCCTCATGTCTTAGCAGATGTCCTATCATCCTATCCCTTCTCCTTATCAGTGTCTCCCACATATTCCTTTCCTCTCCGATTCTGCGTAGAACCTCCTCATTCCTTACCTTATCAGTCCATTTAATTTTCAACATTCTTCTATAGCACCACATCTCAAATGCTTCGATTCTCTTCTGTTCCGGTTTTCCCACAGTCCATGTTTCACTACCATACAATGCTGTACTCCAGACGTACATCCTCAGAAATTTCTTCCTCAAATTAAGGCCGGCATTTGATAGTAGTAGACTTCTCTTGGCCAGAAATGCCTTTTTTGCCATAGCGACTCTGCTTTTGATGTCCTCCTTGCTCCGTCCGTCATTGGTTATTTTACTGCCTAGGTAGCAGAATTCCTTAACTTCATTGACTTCGTGACCATCAATCCTGATGTTAAGTTTCTCGCTGTTCTCATTTCTACTACTTCTCATTACCTTCGTCTTTCTCCGATTTATTCTCAAACCATACTGTGTACTCATTAGACTGTTCATTCCGTTCAGCAGATCATTCAATTCTTCTTCACTTTCACTCAGGATAGCAATGTCATCAGCGAATCGTACCATTGATATCCTTTCACCTTGTATTTTTATTCCACTCCTGAACCTTTCTTTTATTTCCATCATTGCTTCCTCGATGTACAGATTGAAGAGTAGGGGCGAAAGGCTACAGCCTTGTCTTACACCCTTCTTAATACGAGCACTTCGTTCTTGATCGTCCACTCTTAGTATTCCCTCTTGGTTGTTGTACATATTGTATCTGACCCGTCTCTCCCTATAGCTTACCCCTACTTTTTTCAAAACCTCGAACAGCTTGCACCATTTTATATTGTCGAACGCTTTTTCCAGGTCGACAAATCCTATGAAAGTGTCTTGATTTTTCTTTAGCCTTGCTTCCATTATTAGCCATAACGTCGGAATTGCCTCTCTCGTCCCTTTATTTTCCTAAAACCAAACTGATCGTCACCTAGCGCATTCTCAATTTTCTTTTCCATTCTTCTGTATATTATTCTTGTAAGCAGCTTCGATGCATGAGCTGTTAAGCTGATTGTACGATAATTATCGCACTTTTCAGCTCTTGCCGTCTTCGGAATTGTGTGGATGATGCTTTTCCCAAAGTTAGATGGAATATCGCCAGTCTCATATATTCTACACACCAACGTAAGTAGTCGTTTTGTTGCCACTTCCCCCAATGATTTTAGAAATTCTGATGGAATGTTATCTATCCCTTCTGCCTTATTTGACCGTAAGTCCTCCAAAGCTCTTTTAAATTCCGATTCTAATACTGGATCCCCTATCTCTTCTAAATCGACTCCTGTTTCTTCTTCTGTCACATCAGACAAATCTTCACCCTCATAGAGGCTTTCAATGTGTTCTTTCCACCTATCTGCTCTCTCCACTGCATTTAACAGTGGAATTCCCGTTGCACTCTTAATGTTACCACAGTTGCTCTTAATGTCACCAAAGGTTGTTATGACTTTCCTGTATGCTGAGTCTGTCCTTCCGACAATCATATCTTTTTCGATGTCTTCACATTTTTCCTGCAGCCATTTCGTCTTAGCTTCCCTGCACTTCCTATTGATTTCATTCCTCAGCGACTTGTATTTCTGTATTCCTGATTTTCCTGGAACATGTTTGTACTTCCTCCTTTCATCAATCAACTAAA
This sequence comes from Schistocerca piceifrons, assembly GCF_021461385.2. Classification (NCBI taxonomy): domain Eukaryota; kingdom Metazoa; phylum Arthropoda; class Insecta; order Orthoptera; family Acrididae; genus Schistocerca; species Schistocerca piceifrons. The sequence continues at coordinate 588,096,461 of NC_060141.1, read as the reverse complement.
GTATTTCTTCTGTTACCCATGGTTTCTTCGCAGCTACCTTCTTTGTACCTATGTTTTCCTTCCCAACTTCTGTGATGGCCCTTTTCAGAGATGTCCATTCCTCTTCAACTGTACTGCCTACTGCGCTATTCCTTATTGCTGTATCTATAGCGTTAGAGAACTTCAAACGTATCTCGTCATTCGTTAGTACTTCCGTATCCCACTTCTTTGCGTATTGATTCTTCCTGACTAATGTCTTGAACTTCAGCCTACTCTTCATCACTACTATATTCTGATCTGAGTCTATATCTGCTCGTGGGTACGCCTTACAATCCAGTATCTGATTTCGGAATCTCTGTCTGATCATGATGTAATCTAATTGAAATCTTCCCGTATCTCCCGGCCTTTTCCAAGTATACCTCCTCCTTTTGTGGTTCTTGAACAGGGTATTCGCTATTACTAGCTGAAACTTGTTACAGAACTCAATTAGTCTTTCTCCTCTTTCATTCCTTGTCCCAAGCCCATATTCTCCTGTAACCTTTTCTTCTACTCCTTCCGCTACAACTACGTTCCAGTCGCCCATGACTATTAGATTTTCGTCCCCCTTTACATACTGCACTACCCTTTCAATATCCTCATACACTTTCTCTATCTGTTCATCTTCAGCTTGCGACGTCGGCATGTATACCTGAACCATCATTGTCGGTGTTGGTCTGCTGTCGATTCTGATTAGAGCAACCCGGTCACTGAACTGTTCACAGTAACACACCCTCTGCCCTACCTTCCTATTCATAACGAATCCTACACCTGTTATACCATTTTCTGCTGCTGTTGATATTACCCGATACTTATCTGACCAGAAATCCTCGTCTTCCTTCCACTTCACTTCACTAACCCCTAATACATCTAGATTGAGCCTTTGCATTTCCCTTTTAAGATTTTCTAGTTTCCCTACCACGTTCAAATCCTGCATATGTCGAAGCAAATCTGAACATGTCCTGGAATTTTGGCGAAGTTGATTATGTGTGAGTGCCTTAACTTTGCTAATTGACACACGATCACGTAAACATTACTGCTCTGCGTACCTGTGCAGCTTCACATTATCCTTGTAGTAGCTTATCTTGCACATGGACTACTCAGTTTGTATATTTTGCTTATTTTTTTCGTATTTCCACACAACTTCTTGCTGTTTCCTCGAGTGATCTGTGTTCAGTTTTTCAAGGCCTATCCACTGTGCCAGCTTATAACTAACTCTGGGGGGGGGGGGGGGGTGCGATGGGGAGGTTCCCTTGTGAGTACCCCTAGCTTCATAAAGGCGTAGATATAAGTCATCGGGGATCGGGGACAGTTGAAAATGTATGCCCCGAACGGGACTCGAACCCGGGATCTCCTGCTTACATGGCAGACGCTCTATCCTTCTGAGCCACCGAGAACACATACGATAGTGCGATCGCAGGGATTTGTCTCTGGCACGTCTCCCGTGAGACCCACATTCACAAATTATTGTCCCGCACTATATTGATAGTGCCCCTGCCCATTATACTCATTACTCGCGGTTTTACTGACGATTCCCGTGAGAGTTTGGGCATTGTTTGTGCATCCACACAGAAGAAAATGCTCAGATGCCATGCAAGCAGGAGATCCCGGGTTCGAGTCCCGGTCGGGGCATCCATTTTCAACTGTCCCCGTTGACTTACATCAACGCCCGTGTGCAGCTATGGGTATTCATTTCATTGCAATTTAATTCTAACTAGCTGCATGGTCACCGATGTTATCTGTTCTTTCGGACATGTTCGAAAGAACATATACCATCTTCATATATAAAAAGATGGACATATTTGACAGAGATATTTTGAGCGTTAACAATATATTGTGCTTACGCTATAAAAAACTATTTTTACCAAAAGATAAAATATGAGCTGTCCACATAAAATAAGTCACAAAAGAAAATAGTATGTCTTCAAAAAGAGTGGTTAGCAGTCGCCCATTTTTAACTCATCAGAAGTGATTTTTGTCAAGGTTGTAACAGGTCCGAGCAGATGTAATTTCGATGTTTTGCTCATGCGCTGCCTGCGATATGCAAGGTCTCTGACCAGAGAGCAGTGTTGACTGCAGTAGGAACTGTGTAGCTGTAGCATTAAGTTGTTGCTAATCTGCAGTCTAGTCTGGAGACTGCTCTGGTCTGGTATGGAGTATCGTGTTGGCTGGGCCGGTCGCGGTGCAGCGATGCCGGAGCCTTATTCTATAAGGTGAAAAGCAGCCTCGCGCATATGTAGTAATGTTATCTCAAGTCGCACGTAAATGTTTTAAAACTCTCGTAATAACAATCTTCCTCAAAAAAAAGTAACTTTTGACAACCATTCATTTCAATTTAAAGAATTTACTAATTTATCCCATCCATGATCATCCCGATTATTGCAATAGAAAAATCAGCTGCTCCCTTTCATAAATGACAGATAGATCGGCCAGCATTGCACAGAGTTGTACCGGAAAAATTTATTGTAAGAGCAGGTATGTCCGGCGATTTCATTGAGGTAAGAATTTTTCCTTTTTTATTCAGAATGATCTTTCAGGGGCCATGACGCAGCACTGCTGTCGTCCAAAATTTACCAGGTTAAATTCACAGTGAATTATTGAAAAGTCATAAGTGAGCTACAGTTTAATTGAGAGGTTAGTTACATTGTTTTATTACCAGGTTACTGAATTTTTTTTATTGGGATGTTATACTGAATGTGAACGACATAATTAAAATTTTTACTGTTGAGAGGTTTAGGAATTTTTCTGTTGTGAGGTTACGCTAAATGTGAATGAATTTTGAGCTTGGATTAAATCAGAAAGAATTTTGTGGGTAGATTCAATGTAAACTAATTTTGTGTGGAGGTTAATGTGAATAGATCTTTGTAGATAGGTTACAAATGAATAACAAAATTTTGTGGGGAGGTTACACTAAATTAGAATCATACTCATATTATTTATTTATTTTTTTTTTTTTTGTGGGGAGGTTACACTTGGCGACAACCGGCCAGGATCGTATTTCTTTGTGAATCTCTGGGAAGTAGTCATATATCTGCTCTTATTTACTTAAATGTAGTTTGCATCTGGAGCAACGCATTTATTAATTTGTCACTCTTTCTTTCACTGATCATCGGTAATTTATTGCTCTTTGTTGTAATTGTATTTGTTTCATTTTTTGCTTTGACTTTGTTTCATTTTGTGCTTCATTTTTATTTGTGAAAAATGCTGCGAAAAACTGTTAAAAGTACATCGCGATGTGCAATGAGTGAAATAGCCGACTCGAATAATTTGACAGATAATACTAGCGACACTTAGTCTAATAGTGATAATCTCCTAATTATAGATAATCAATGCGTGCCGATCACTAATATTGATTTTGATCCTAATGATGAGCAAACAAATGCAATTATGTCCACAGTAAATGTAACAATTGATGACGCGGCACGTTCCGTTGCAATGAACGCTGTCCAGTTTGACACGCCTAATTTGCAAAATTTACGTAGCGAACAGATAATTGTTTCTAACGAAGGTGAGCAATGTACTCAACGTACGTCAGATTTATTTGATTCCGAGGTAGTGACTAACAGTGCGCATTCAATTGGCGAACCTTTTCAAGAATCACAGAATGACCAAATGGTTATACAAAACGTGACACATACAGATACATCATCACACACCACAGAGAATACAGCAGCTAATTTTGGCATGAATCGAGTTATAGCATTAATGCTACAACTTAATGAAAATCTCAAACAACAAATTAATGAAAAACACGACAACCTAAATGAACAGAACAAACAACTTAGTGAACTGATTACAGCCGTTGCCGTGCAATGTCACGATACTAAAGATCAATTACGTGAGGGTATTAAGGTTTGTGCTAGGAACAGTAGTAAAGAAATTAGATCTGTTGCACAAGAATTACGTAATACACATGCAGCCACAACGAAATTACTTAGAGATGAAATTAGTGCAGTAGCTAAACAATGTTCTGAAAACGCAACACAGTTACGCGGCGAGTTTAAATTAATGTCATCAGAACATTCACGCACACTGGATGCAAAAGTAGACGCGAAATTTGACTAACAGTACAGCCAAATTGACGAACGTTTTGATCACCACCTACAAAACAGTGAAACGCGTTACCGTAAATTTATACAGGAACAGAATAAAGTAAAGCAACAAGTCACGGAAACAATTACTGCACAGAGACAGGAAGATAAGCGTAAATTATTTACGAAAGCAAAAACATCCGTAGACAACAATATTGCTACAGTATCGGACGAAATCAAACATTTGAACACCGAATTGCATGATGAAATCTCCGATCTTAAAACAAAAACAGACACACACACATTAGACTTTCAGACAATGACCAACAGACTTGAAAAGTTGGAATTAATACAGGATCCCGATGCCATTAAAGCAGACGTTCAGAAATTGAACAAAACCACACGTAAAATACAAAAACAAATTAATGCTTGTGATACTAAAAACGATGATCACGTAAAAGCACTGACTGAAAAATATGATGAATAGGCCAGTCGTATTGATGTTATCGAAAATAATAATGACACCAAATCAGACGATACTTCACCAATTTCGTTTAATCAAACACCCGGATTCCAAAATTTACAGTAGACAATCAGTGAGATAGGTTCGTCCAATAATACATTACGTAGAAAATTGTCAACTTTACAGCAAGAAGTGACACAGATAAAAAATGTTTCAGCCTCCAACACGGCACAGCATACGCCACATTCCGAACATTTCTCAAACTCACACAGCCAGTATAATTTAGGTAATTTACAGAAAGTACGTGAGTTAGATTCCGAACAGTCACAGACAAACAGATTATCATACAATCCTGAACCTGTTCAGACATACAGAGACGATAATTTTGATTACAAGCCCTTTCTATCAGTGAGAAAATTTAAAGTATTTAAAAATGACAGAACACAGATTCACCCCTTGGATTGGATTCAACAATTTAGCTTTGCGTTTCCACCAACTTGGCCCATAACACACAAACTTGAATTTATTTGCAGTTTTTTGGAAGGCGAACCGGCAACTCGTATGAGGCCGATCGCGAGACAATGCTATTCGGTAGAAGAATTTCAGAATGCTTTTCTGTCAGCGTAGTGGTCGAAGACGACACAGCGCGGTATCAAGGATGACTTAATTAGTTTACCGAATTATGAGAACTCACATTTTTCCACTGTCACGCAATTTTTTGAACACATGGTCCAACAAAACCAGTACCTAAGTGAGCCATACAGTGAATCAGCACTTATCCAATTGTGTATTTCCAAATTACCACGATCGTTAAGAGTATCACTTTTAACAGGTCAGCAGAAAGAAAATATTTCGGCATTCAGAGATCTGTTACAGCTTTTTGGAAGTTCAGCAATCAGACTATTCTTTCATAAACAAAAATTTTTCACATCATAACCAAGGCCAACAAGCATGTAGTAATTACTATCAGCCACGCTATTTAAATAGCAAAGGTAATAGACGCTCCAGGAATGACAACCACCAGAACTTTAATAACAGACAAAATTTTAATTATCAGTATTGTCAAAATTATCAGCAACAGGAACCACAATTTGGTAACAATAGAGGTTTTTCTCAACAACAGCAACAAAACCAACCAGTTAGCATACCTAACCAACAATGTAATGTGCAAGGTCAACCAAGCTTTAATGTTTCGCCGCCTACACATATAGCGTCGGCTCCGCCAAATAGTAACGCACTGCAACAAGGAAATCAGTACGTACAGAAAACACACCATTTTAACTCATATCGCAATGCACCGTATAGAAATGACTGTCATGACAGACGTAAAAGTAATGAGCACAATTTTCAGCGTACGTTTAATAACAGTCGGTCTTACCAGCAGCAAAATCATCTGCAACAACAGATTGTCATGAATGAATCAGACAGTCGGTATCATCCCGAACCTAATGCATCAGAACGAAATAACAGAACAGTACAAATAGTCGAAATGCCACAGCATCCTGCCGCAAATAACGGCACGTCAGAAAGAATTTGACTAGATACAGTACAGGTTGCATCTTCCAGCAACATAAGCAATACTTTTGACACACAGAACCTTGTTCACGAAAATGTTATTTGAAACATGCCTTGTTGAATACAACTCTTTTATCACACCCAGATCTTACTAGAAATTTTTCCATTGCCACCGACAGTTCAAACACCGCTTTAGGCGTACACATTTTTCAGGAAATTGAAGAAGATGGTTCTACAGTAATTAAAAACATCGCCTTTGCGAGTCGCATTCTGTCACCTGCTGAACGCAATTATTCTGTTACAGAACTTGAAACATTATGTGTTGTATGGGCATTTACGAGATTTCAGCATTTTCTTTATGGAAGACATACGACCGTTTACACAGATCATAGAGCTACCCAGTTTTTACTTTCAGCAAAATTTACACATGGCAGGTTAAGCAGATGGAAACTTTATTTACAGGAATTTAATTTTACAATTGTTCATATTCCCGGTACACAAAATATTGTAGCAGACGCACTATCCCTTTCTCTCAGCAACAATCAACAAGACATCGCAACCAACTTCTGCCAAGCAAATTTTAGCGTCATGTATATTCAACAAGTTGCACTCGAAAATTTTATTTCAGCGTCATTACGAGACATAGCACAAGAGCAGAGCAAAGACAACGTGTGGAAAGAAATTAAACACCTTTGGCAAGATTGGAATAATGTTACCATTAGAAACCATTACACTGTACGCAATAATATTCTGTTTTGCCGTTCTCACCCTTACAGCAGCAATTGGTTACTATACATTCGTGACGAGCTTGTTAACAAATTAATTTGGTATACTCATTTAAGTTACGCACATTATGGAGCCAGAAAATGTTTTCTTATACTGAGACAGAACAGTTATTTTTCCAACATGGAGAAACGTATTCGACGAGTTTTAGCATCATGTAAAATCTGCCAGAAAGCTAAGTCAGACACGACTTCACTTATTCCTCCGTTACATCCCATTGTACCTGTTAAATTGAGACACATGGCCGCTGTAGACATGTCTGGTCCGATTCCCAGATCTAATAGAGGTTTTTGTTACATCTTTGTCGCTGTTGAACTCACTTCGAAATTTGTTACCTTCACTCTGTTACGCAAAGCTACTGCTAAATCTATTTCGAAAGCATTTGTAAAACATTTTTTATTTCATGTAGGGTGTGGTGTCACCGCCAGACACCACACTTGCTAGGTGGTAGCTTAAATCGGCCGCGGTCCATGTAGTACATGTCGGACCCGCGTGTCGCCACTGTGATCGCATACCTAGCGCCACCACCAAGGCAGGTCTCGTGATACGAGAGTGGACTCGACCCCAGTTGTACGCGAACCTAGCTATCGCCCAGTTGTACGCGAACCTAGCTATCGCCCCAGTTGTACGAGAACCAAGCTACCGCCCAGTTGTACGCGAACCTAGCTATCGCCCAGTTGTACGAAGCCTTTCTCTCTCATTAGCCGAGAGACAGAATAGCCATCAGAAGTTAATGGCTACGAACTAACCAGGAGCCATTTGTATCAGTGCCTATAGCTTCGAGTATTCAAGAGAGATGTATTCCAAGGAATCAATAAAAGTTAAGTAAAAAGCATCTACATACTTTTCTTCTTATTCATTCATAAGTTCTCATGTTCCAGACTTCACGCCCGTCTGCATTAGTCTAGCGTGCCTTTCTTTTGGCTACTACCGTGTGGCGTAACAGTCTTGTTACGTCACTACATAGGGCATATATTGAAAGTAATTTCCGACAATGGACTCACAATTTCGATCTGCTATATGGACACGTATGTTACGAGCAAGAAACATTTTTCCGATTTATATATCCATGTATCACGCTTCTTCGAACCCTTGTGAACGACTAATGAAAGAAATTGGTAAACTATGTAGAATATACTGCTATAAAAAACATATTGATTTGGATACACACATACTGTCATTCCAGGATGTAATTAACTCGATACCAAATGAATCTACTATGCTATCTCCGACTGTTATACTGAAAAATGTTGAACCACCTAACAAAATTAAGGAACTAGTATCCTTTCCTACATCTCGTCGACTACACCATGAAATAATTGACAAAGCGCTGAACAACATCAAACGTGCCGCAGAGCGGTTTGTACACGCCGTGACTTTCACATTGGACAGAAGATATTAGTACGCACACATTATTTATCCAACAGCGAAAAGAGTAGATGCAGTAAATTTGAGCTTTTATACGCAGGTCCATATCGAATTCGCAGCATTCCTCACCCCAATGTAGTACACGTCGAAACTCTGAGAACCAGAAAAAGTAAAGGCAATCACTATGTCACCAATATTAAACCATTTATCGAATGAATATACTTTATGATTTATCACACTGTAATGCCATTTGCAGATATTTATATGAACACTTACTGATGATTATCATATTTTTTTCTTGGCAAGTGCCCGGCAAGGTAAGGTTAGCAGGTCGCTTTTCTTGTCGTTACAAATCAGACCGTGCACATTTTTTCAGATAAACTTACATATTTTATGACCACTTATGCAATTATATTTAAATGACTACTTATTGATGATTATCATATTTTTTCTTGGCAAGTGCCCGGCAAGGTAAGGTTAGCAGGTTGCTTTTCTTGTCGTTATATATCAGACCGTGCACATTTTTCCATTTTTCGTGTATGTATGATTGTTTTCCTGTTTTGTTTGTATGCACTACGAAATCTTTAAGATATAACAAACAACAGTTGACTTTGACATTTTGCCTTATGATATCTCAACATCGTGACTATTTTACAATTTTTTTTGCCACTACATTATGATACTCTGTGTACATTTTTTTTGTACTTGAAAACTGTCTATGTTTTTGACATAATACGTTTTCTGTCATGCTATGCTGTATGCTTAATTATATCACTAGAAACAAGTTTTTATTTAATGGGTATATGATTTAAATGCAAGATATTAATCCTTTTTCATCATTTTCAGAAAGCAATAACGTGTAAAAGAAATAACTTAAACAAATGACGGTGGAATTTGACCTTCGGAATGAACGAAAGAAAATGGAATACCTTGTGATGAAGAGTATCAGAATTAACGAGCATTAACAAGAATATACTATACACATCGTATGATAGCAGTCTTAACTAATTTTTTCTTTCAGAATACGAGGCGATTGATGCAGGCTGTTAGACAGAACTACACATATTAGTTTTAGTGATGAAATATGCTAGAAATAAGAAACTCTATACTATGAATAGTTGTGTGAAGTATATGGTAATATGAATAATGAATAATGAAGTGTCTTTTTGCAGATGATAATGAATGATGATGAACAGTTAGATGAAGAATATGCTAATATGAATAATGAGGTTTTTCTTTGCAGGTGATGATAGTAATGAAGTTATGGTAATATGAATAATGAAGTTTTTCTTTGCAGATGAGGATAATGATGAATTTTTATATTTACTGTTAGTTAAGAAATGCTGTGTAGTTATTTAAGTATTTGTTGCAGTTCGTTTTGACAGTATGTCTTATATCACATGGTATAATGACTGAATGTTTTGGAAAGGACAGCTAGAGTACATACGTATTGAGTACACGTTTCATTACCTGTTAATTCGAAGTTCACTACTTTTCAGCATAATATACGTTTCTTCTTTCAGTTTAATAATCCATTTTGTATTTTTTCCAGGAGAAGCTATTCATGAAATTAATGTGCTATAAGCAGTTAGTTATTAAACCTGTTCTAGTACTTGCATTTTTTTTAACCATTTGTGTGCGTCATTCATGAATGTGATCACATTTGTTTCATAACCTTGCTACAGCTGACTCATGACGAATGACGTTATTAATCGTTATTTGCAGCAATAAGTCAAAAGCAATTAATTATCGATCCCAACGCAGTGCATCGCTAGCACAAAAAGATGTATTACCAGTCCCAAATAATGCTACTAGTTTAAGAGACATTTATAGTACTAAATATAATGCAGATTTGTCAGATGTATTGAATCCATTATATCTATGTATTATTGGAACACAGACCTTGAGTAATAGTTACAGTGTGTTACATTTTAAATACGTCCTATGTCACTTGAATGATGAGTTCTGAGTAATACTGAATGATGTTTTGTAATAATGCATAAATGCTATGCCAATAATTTCTGCAAATAATATTTTTGTTATACTTTATAAATGCTGTTCCTATAATTTACTCTCAATTTGAATGATGACTTCTGAATAATAATGAATAATGTTTTATAAAACTATATGAATACTTTGTAACTGGCCAATGAATGCCTCTGTTTCTTAAATTTTAAATTTGTCTTATGTCACTTACATGCTATTATATATGAATACCAGTAGCTTGATGCTACACCCATTAACTCTTGTTTTGAATGATGACTTCTGAACAATGCATAAAAATGGTTTGTAACTGGCCAATGAGTGCCAATGATTACTATAACTAGATGAATTATGTAAATGGTATGCCATTAATTAACTCTTGCTTTGAATAATCACTTCTGAATAATGCATAAAAATGGTTTGTAACTGGCCAATGAGTGCCAACATTTAGTGTAATCAGATGACTTATGAATAATGTTCTGTAATACTCCATACATGGTGCAGAAATGTTTAGTCACTAGTGAATGAGTGCCAACAATAACTCAAATCGGTTAATAGACTAGTGTAATTCTCTATGATGACTAGCATATGACTTAATGTCCTTCATCTTCTGACCTAATTACCAGAAATTACTGCAATATCCGTTTGTCCTGTCTATCCTCATGATCATGGAGGACTATATTTGGTTTTTGCACTAATTCTACGTTGGTGTACCTTACAGGATTGTGGTGTTGACACATCATGCTGTCCACCACCTTGAACGATGGAGATGTTATTATGGTCCCACTGTTTGGTGTACGTAATGTACTACCAAAATGATAACATTGAATATTAATACGACATTTCAGTGTCTTGGCTACACTGATTAATACTTCAGGGAAGAGAACTTCAGATTGTCTCACTTGGTGTTGTGCTTCTGTAGAAAGATATGGACATTCAGTGCAGCTATGTGCAACCTACTGTGCTACAACCATGACGCAATCCTTCCCTTTCCTTTCCTGTATATATACATATATACAGTGCGTGTGCACTTTATGTCATTTGTTAATATGTTTTGTACTCATTGCGTATACATTTAGTCATTTCTTGAAATGTTCTGTACTCAGTGCATGTACACTCTATTTCATTTCATGTTCTGCACTTACATATATATATATACCCTGTGACTGTAAACTTAACTAATTAAGTAGATTTTAGAAAAATTTGTTGCTCATGGCAAGTCCAATTGACTCACCATCGCTGCCAAATTTTTGCCCCCCCCCCCCCCACCCCGGCCAGTGGAGGGTTATATAAGAGGTCCGAGCAGATGTAATTTCGATGTTTTGCTCATGCGCTACCTGCGATATGCAAGGTGTCTGACCAGAGAGCAGTGTTGACTGCAGTAGGAACTGTGTAGCTGTATTAGTAAGTTGTTGCTAGTCTGCAGTCTAGTCTGGAGTCTGCTCTGGTCTGGTATGGAGTATCGTGTTGGCTGGGCCGGTCGCGGTGCAGCGATGCCGGTGCCTTAGTATTATTGTATAAGGTAAAAAACAGTCTCGCGCATATGTAGTAGTGTTATCTCAAGTCGCATATAAATGTTTTAAAACTCTCGTAATAATAATCTTCCTCAAAAAAAGTAACTTTTAACAACCATTCATTTCAATTTAAAGAATTTACTAATTTCTCCCATCCATGATCATCCCTATTATTGCAATAGAAAAATCAGTTGCACCCTTTCATTAATAACAGATAGGTCGGCCAGCATTGCACAGAGCTGTGCCGGAAAAATTTATTGTAAGAGCAGATATATCCGGCGATTTCATTGAGGTAAGAATTTTTCCTTTTTTATTCAGAATGATCTTTCAGGGCCATGACGCAGCACTGCTGTCGTCCAAAATTTACCAGGTTAAATTCACAGTGAATTATTGAAAAGTCATAAGTGAGCTACAATTTAATTGAGAGATTAGTTACATTGTTTTATTACCAGGTTACTGAATTTTTTTTTTATTGGGATGTTATACTGAATGTGAACGACATAATTACAATTTTTACTGTTGAGAGGTTTAGGAATTTTTCTGTTGTGAGGTTACGCTAAATGCGAATGAATTTTGAGCTTAGATTAAATCAGAAAGAATTTTGTGGGTAGATTAAATGTAAACGAATTTTGTGTGGAGGTTAATGTGAATAGAACTTTGTAGGGAGGTTACAAATGAATAACAAAAATTTGTGGGGAGGTTACGCTAAATTAGAATCATACTCATATTATTTATTTATATTTTTTGTGGGGAGGTTACAAGGTACTGCAGTGGAATACTTGTGCCAGTCGGCTATATGGAACCGGTGCAGTAAGTTGGATCGGCATGGACAGTGAAACAATTTTCAGAATGCAGCTGTCGTGTTTGGATTTACCCATGAACACACCTTAAATAATTTGCCAGATTGTTTTGTATATCAAGGTGGACTGTTCATGGTGTCTTCAGGGTATGGTATACCATAACACAGTCTAATAACGGTAGTCGTAAAAATACCATAACCAACAAAGGTCAGACACAAGTGTTACACCTTGTCAAGTGTGTTTCTAGCCCAACAGCAATTGCTGCTGTCAGTGAATGTAGGTCCATCTCAACCAGTTTCCGAGCAAACGTTGCAAAAGATTTTTTCTATTCAGTTACCTCAAAGAAGAAGCCATGCAGCTACACGTCTTCAGTGTGCCAAACAGTTCAGAAACGCGAGAGTAGCCATTTGCAAGCTTGTAGTGTGGCTCGACGAATCGCGATTTCTCCTGTTTTGAAATGATACAAGACGTCGAGTGAGCTAGCAGTACAATGATGAGTTTAACCCGCAGCATGTGCAAGGTGTGGTTGAGGCTGGAGCTGGTTCTGTGATGAACCGTGTGCGTATTTCGTAACATGGCTTGGGTGCAATCACGCAAGTTACCATCAGCATGATTCAGGATACTTATTTCAACATTCTCTGTGGCCAAGCGTTGCTCTTACTTCTAGATCTTCATCATGGGTATACTGCGGACACTATCAAGACGACGACAGCCGTGTTGACACGGCAGCACACAAATTTTGCTGCTTTGAAAAATACGCAAGTATACTATCAAACGTCGACTGGAACTGCTAAATAACTATTTGGATCAGCGGTGAAATGAAGTAGTCAACATCCCTACAATCCGATACCTCTGCGGGGCCCAATCATCAGGAGTAGTTTCCATTGGATATGGAAAACCCGAGAAACTTGTGGGGCTCTTCGTCGCAACCAGCCTTTGTGACCGAGCGGTTCTAGGCGCTTCAGTCTGGAACCGCGCGACAGCTACGGTCGCAGGTTCGAATCCTGCCTCGGGCATGGATGTGTGTGATGTCCTTAGGTCAGTTAGGTTTAAGTTGTTCTAAGTTCTAGGGGATTGATGACCTCTGATGTTAAGCCCCATAGTCCTCAGAGCCATTTGAACAATTCTTCGTCGCTGAATGGAGGCCATTATCAAAGCTACAGGCGCTGTTATACAGGTTTAGCGTGATATCTCCTGTGGCATTAATTTTTTTGCCCGGTTTCCTTATGTTTCACTTGCTGTTACAGAAATTCAGGCTTATATGATGGGGTATCAAAAACATTTCCTCCTGGGTACGATGAAATAAGTCATTTTCTCAGTCCTCAGTCAAAGAAATATGACATTATCGACCCATAATCTTGATTGAAAATACCATTACTAACAGACTGACTCTTTTAACATCTCTAAAGAAACTGTTCAATTACTGTCAGTGTGTTATAAACACAGGCTATTCTGGTTGTCGAGTTGGTACTCGACCATGGTAACTGGTTTTCATATTGCGGTATTGCAGTGTCTGTGTTTGTAAAAAGTACGATGCTGTGTTTTTTCTGACTTGCATGCATGTCCGAAGGAACAGTGCACCGTATTTCTTATAAACACAAGCACAACAGTACCGTATTTACTCTGCTATACCAGGTTAGCGACTTTCGATTAAAATATCTCCCCTGCACAAGAATTACAGGAAGTGTACGTGGGCAGGTTAACGACACATAAACGATGACATATGGAAGTTTAGGTCTGGCCTTGAAGTGTGCACAGGTAGCCGAAATTGGTAAGGTGAACGCTCGCGATAAGTGGGAAATCGGGTTTCGACTCCCAGTCGGGCACAAATTTTCGATTTCGCCATTTAGATCTACAGTTGGAGATTGCCCATATTCGCAGCTGCTAATATATTTCCTGTATTTCATAACGACTGTAGTTACCGCAGTGCCTGTTTCTTCGGACATGTATGCATGCACCACTTACAAATACAAATTTTCGATGTCGTCATCCGATTGTCCAGTTGAAGGTCGTCGTAGTCCTAACTGCGAATACATTTTCTGTAATTCCTGGTTTTCTTTTTGTTTTGTCCAGAAACTGAGGAAGATATCTTGATCTCTGAAAGCCCTAACGAATGCTGCTGCGTCATCAGATCGCAAGAACTTATGTGTCGAGCTATATGACAATCGTATAGCCGTCGTAACAGGAAGGAAGCACCCTCCTGGACTGTCGGTTGGAAGGAATCGATCACCGCTGCACGTGCCAGCGAGTTCTGAGACCTGAAGGGTGGAGACCACGATCGACCCCTCCCGCTCTCCACTTGCGGCAGGAGTGCCGATAAAGCCAATCACGCCGAAATATTTTGGCGGCTGCGCGACGAAATTGAATCGCATTGTTCAGGTGTTGACGGCGAGATGGAGGACGCGCCTGCCGGCAGATAGCAGATAGCGGGTGGGTCGGCTGTCGAGGAGAGGCGCCCTGTCCAGAGTGGGGAGTTATTCAGGGCATCAGCGAGCGAACCGCGGCCACCGCAACGTTCAGTGGAGTCACTTAAACTGCGTCGCAGCCTATAGTCATGGCGACAGGGTGAAGCACTCTCAGGAATGGAGGAAAATATGCATTTTACTTGAGACTTGTACCTCTAATTCCATCTCCTCCTCCTGCTCTTCGTCAGTCTATTCCTACCCTTTCTCTGTCCATCTCCTCCTCTCCCCTCTCCCTATTCATCTCCTTCTGCCCATCTCCTCTCCTTCCCTTTCTGTGCCCTCCTCTCCGCTATCTTTGTCCATCTCCTCCGCGCCTGTTTCTCTGCCTATCTCTTCCTCTCCTGTATCGATCCAGCTCTTCCGTTTTCCTTTCTTTATCCATCTTTTCCTCTCCCCTCTCTCTGTCCATTTCTCCCCCTCCTATCTCTGTCCATCTCCTCCTCCTTCTATTGTCTACCTCCTCCTTCGCCCTCACCACCCGTCCATCTACATGTCCTCCCTTCTCTCTCCACGTCACTCAGCCCAATAGGAGGCTGATGATTCTTACCCATGCAGCATTTCTTTCCATAATGTTACTAGTATGTGTACCGAATTTGACTTTAATCATTCCAGGGGCATAGGATGACCGCTTACCGGTACCATTGCTCGCAGACGTATGTGTCAAATATATTTCATACGTATTTAACAAATTTCACAAATTTCAGGCGTATTTGTACACATATTGACCCGTATGCCTGGCGAATTTCACCCTTTAGTTTCTTTTTCGCACAGCTTAATGTTAACGACGTCCTATCTCCTGCAGTACGAACTGTACGATGATACAATTCTGCAGGTACATCCAGTGGTATATGCGCCTACAGTCGGCAAAATTTGTTGTGAATAGACTTAGTAATAAAGAATCTATAAATTAAAACGTCATGCATGTGCAGCTATTTCTCACGCTTCTCAGTATTTATGACGTCATATCTCTTGAACTATGTGTCGTAGAATGATATAGTTTTCTAGATACATTCAGCGGCAAATGTAGATACTGTCTGCGAAAAATGTTGCAAATAAAGTTCTTAGCAACGAAGTAATAAATTTGAACATTCAGCATGATGCGACAGTTTTCCACGCATCTCAGTATTTGGCGTAATTTCTCCTAAGCAATGTGTTGCACGATGATATATTTGTGTGGCTTCGACCAGAGGAAAAATTGTGGCGAATAGAGTAGGTAGCATCGGAGTGATAGATTAAAACGTCGTGCTTCACGTGGCAGTTTTGCTGCATGAATAGTGAGTATGTAGTAAGCGATAAATATTTTCTCCTTTCATTGTTTTGTCGCTGGCTAGAAAATGTTTTTTAAAGGGTTGAAATTATGTCTTAATTTTGTCGCAATTCTCTAATTCTCAAATTCTCAAAGTGGATAACTAAAGTGTGGATATTCTTCACACACACACACACAGTGTGAATCTTTCCAGACTGTAAATCATATACGTACCAATTTTGGTTGAAGTTGGTCCAGTGGTTTAGGAGGTACAAGCAAGCAATCGGTTTTTTAATTCCTATGACCTTTTATGTAATTGACTACCAGCCACGTCGTCTAGTTGCCATTCCATTAACTATGAACCATAACCTTTCCAAACACTTACTTCTGCCACGAAAAAAGTTGTATTTCCGTTTCCCTTAGTAAAATTTTTAATAAAACACTACCGCAGCCTCAGTCAAATTTATTTTCCTATATTTATCGGTATGATGCGTTTAGGTAGCATCAGACGCCTAAATGCTACTTATTCATCACTTGCTAATTACAGACTCATGTGAAGTACGAAAATATTTTTTGTTGTGTGTGGAATGATGGTATTTTGCGAAAAAAGAGTAAAAAGTCTTTTCGCTCTTCACATGAATGTGTACATAAAACCTAAAGTAAAAGTAATTTAGTCACCTGATGATATCAGCATACAAAACGTTTGCGATTATTTATCATTTCCAAAGGCATTTTGCCTTTATGTTTGTGCATTGCAATGGGAATATTATATAAATGAAGAGTACGTGACTATACGCACCACTCTTCCGAACTAGCAACAACAGCAACTGGCTACTTAAGTTTAATTTTAGCTGCGACTGCATTGAGCCCGTGAAACACGGTAATCGCGCCGGCAAGTACGTGATACTATATTTTTTTACGTTTACGGAACAAAGCTTATTTTGCATTGCAGCACTGCTTGAATTAAATTTGCATTGTGTTCTTCTTTGTGGAGCTTTAGAGCGAACTACACTGAATTCAATTTAGTTCACGCCGCTGGAACGTTAAATAGAATATGTTAGAAAGGAAATTATCATGTCGCATATTCTTCAAAAACAGAGTACAGTTAACAGAACTAAATGAAATTACTACACAGGAAGAAAAATTCTCGTATTTATTATTGTGTTACATTAAGCTGAAGTCTGATTTAAAAGCATAGATTTGCTTTTAGGTCTGTTCTTTTTTTTCATGAGTCTCCTTAACATTTCGCTGCCATGAGTTTTGTTTTTATTTAGCTCACACACTTTGGAGGGACAGAATGAGAAACGAGTCAATAACAGCGATATCAACCGTCAGAAGACAAAAGTAGAAACGTAGTAAAACTGATGCATATTCCAACAACGAAATCATATTTGATACCATGTCTCCTGAAACCGCCATCTCCGTTGATATAGTGAATGGATCGCTATTTTGTGTAAATGACAACGGCTTTTGATATGTCTAGCAGATCGTCTTAATATCTAGTTATGCAATGGGGAGGTGAAGGCGGAAAAATTAACTGAAAATATGCTCCTTCTAGCACTAGATCTGAAAATATTGTGTTAGTCAGATCGAACCTCAATTTAAGGAAAAATAAATACTGATCGTGACTGCATTTTTCATTCATTTCACCAACAACAAGTCTAAAACTCGGGATACTTTGGTTTTTGGCGTCTGAAATAATCGACGCGCAATCTTTGCAACAGTTACAGAGGTAAAAACTTTGTAATGATATCACAACTATTATCTTTCTTTAATACATGGTTTTACTGCATTTTGTAGTAACTACGGCGATCGGTGGTAGAAGTGCACTTGCGACATTGGCGGCTGTTGCGTTACCAATGATAATAAGAACTTGCGTGATGTAACATGGGAACTTGATGCGACGAATCGTGATCGACTGTCAGTAGCCAATCGGGCTGTTATTTCGTGATTTATTACAGTTCGTAAATAAGAGTAGCTGGTACTTTTCACTATTAGATTTTCGATAAAATCTTAAACAAACACACAATTCGCTTCCTGCAGTTACGAACGTATATCTCGGACTAAGCATCAGTATATAACGGCAATCGTAATTTGGTATTGAGAGTCGAACCTAACTTGCACGTCCCAATCTAGCCCAGGCCTCGGGAACGCTACAGGTCATTCTGATGCTACATCTAGTTTTCTTCCTTTCAGATTCGTTGCCTTCGCCAGCCCACGCCCAAATGATGACATTCCATCCTAATCTCGCCCTTGTGTGTCGCTACATGTAAGTCTGTCAGCACATTTGGCTTTTGTTTATTCACATTCGTTAGCTCTGTCAACTCTCAACCAAACACATTCCAATCAAACCTGGGTGTATGGCTATAATGCATATCAGTTTGTCTGCACGTACGGTTCCATCACTGCTCACCATTTCTTAAAAAATAACGAATTCGTATCTTTCATCGAAAGAAATTATTGGATTCTCATTAGCTACCGTATACTATCGGAAGATTAGCTATGAAAAACGTCAATGAATTCCGTACATACGAACGCAACGCAAGAGTTGCGGACACTGTAAAAACACTGAACCCGTCACGGTTTACGCCATCATCACCGTGCAAGGCTCAAAGTTTAATCACATATCATACTGGTATGATACGCTAATGATATATACTATACGCAAATGATGTTTACTGTCTCATCAAAAGTATGTGGGCGCCTACTAGTGAACGTTAATATGAGGTGTTGCACTCTTCGCTTTTAAGACGCTTGAACTCTGCTGGTGACACTTTCAGAGAGATGTCTGAATATGGAGTGATACTCATTCTTCCTCAAGAGCCGAAATCAGAGAAGGTATTGATGTTGAACACTGGGGTCTGGAACGATGCCAACGTTCTGAATCATCCCCAAAGTATTTCATTTGGTGCAGGTAGGGCTTCTGGACTGGCAAGTAAGTTTCAGATATGTTATTGTCCATAGACCACTGCCTCGCAGGTACTGCTTTATGACTAGGTGTGTGATCGTAGTGATGAAAGCATCATCGTCTCAGAACTGTACCTTTATTGTACGAAGTAATAAATGCCGTAAACAGTAGTTCATATCCTTCCACATATAGCACTCCCCTAGTCGAAATAAGAGGCCACATCCTAACCACGAAAATCACCCCTATACCACAACATAACTTTATGCTTACTGTTGACACTACACATGATGGTTGATAACGTTCTTCAGGCGTTCACAAAACCCAAACAGTTCCGTCGAATTTCCTCAGCGTACAGTGTGATTCATCACTCCAAATCACCCGTTTCCAGTCATTCACTGGCCAAGTGGGGTCTCTCTTCACGTCACATCAAGCGTCGCTTAACAATGACTACAGAAATGTGTGACTTACGAAGAGCTGTTCGACCACTGTACCCCTTTTTTAACTCTGGAAATCGCGAGTGACTCCTTCCGCTGATTCCATGTGATCATTTACAACCACCCTCCGTAATGCTTGACGGGTTCTATGCGTCAGTACATGAGGTCTGTCAGCTCCTGGTTTAGCTGTAGCTGTTGCTTCGCATTTCCACTTCAGAATCGCATCACCAACAGTAAACTTGGGCAGATTTAGAAGGGTTTGAATGTCTCTAATAGAGGTGTTATTCAGGTGACGGCCAATAGCTCGTCCACCTTCGAATCCAGTGAACTTTCTTCATGCATTCATTCTCCTGTTACTGCTCCTCTGCTGATCACACAGTACTGCCGCCCCGTTTCTTACTGTCAGGTCAGCCTCTCGTGACAGCCATGGTCTGTTCCACATTACACAGTGGGGTACGGATACTTTTGATCAACCCCATCTGAAATGCTAGATATTTACAGAAACAAAGAGGTATCCTTGCAGAAGAGATAGTGTGTCCAATTTGAAATCACAGTTATAAGTATTATCTATCATACAATTATTAACTATTCATCCCTTTTTACTGAGTAAATTCTGATCCGTCACATAACATCTCCCCGACTGTCTTTCCAATTCTTCTGTATATTATTCTCGTCAGTGATGTGGAGGCGTTAGCTGTTTAAGCTGACTATACGATTGTGCTCGCAGTCTATCTTTGATGTCTTTGGGGTTGTGTGGGTGAAATTTTTCCCAAAGTCTGATGCTACGTCTCCAGTCTTCTACACAACAACGTGAATGGATCTTCACCTGAAATCTCCACCAATAGTTTTTGACTCGCATTTCTTCCATCATGTCATCAGAGAGTTTCTGCCCCTGGTAGAGGCCTTCAGTGTCCTGTTTCCACCTACCTTCTCTCTCCTCTGCGTTTAACAGTGGAATTACTCTTCCTGCCTTTGATAACTTCAGACACATCTCTTCATTCCTCAGTAGTTAAGTAACCGCCTTCCTTCCAAACAGATTCTTCTAGACGATTGTCGTAATCTTCAGTGTGCGCTCCATTATTACTAATTTGTGATCTCAATCTGTATCTGTTCCTTGTACACCTTCCAAGCCGCAATTAGATTTAGAGATCTCTGTCTCACCAAGATGTAGCCCACCTGGAATCTTCACGAATCTTCAAACTACACTCCTGGAAATTGAAATAAGAACACCGTGAATTCATTGTCCCAGGAAGGGGAAACTTTATTGACACATTCCTGGGGTCAGATACATCACATGATCACACTGACAGAACCACAGGCACATAGACACAGGCAACAGAGCATGCACAATGTCGGCACTAGTACAGTGTATATCCACCTTTAGCAGCAATACAGGCTGCTATTCTCCCATGGAGACGATCGTAGAGATGCTGGATGTAGTCCTGTGGAACGGCTTGCCATGCCATTTCCATCTGGCGCCTCAGTTGGACCAGCGTTCGTGCTGGACGTGCAGACCGCGTGAGACGACGCTTCATCCAGTCCCAAACATGCTCAATGGGGGACAGATCCGGAGATCTTGCTGGCCAGGGTAGTTGACTCACACCTTCTAGAGCACGTTGGGTGGCACGGGATGCACGCGGACGTACATTGTCCTGTTGGAACAGCAAGTTCCCTTGCCGGTCTAGGAATGGTAGAACGATGGGTTCGATGACGGTTTGGATGTACCGTGCACTATGCAGTGTCCCCTCGACGATCACCAGTGGTGTACGGCCAGTGTATGAGATCGCTCCCCACATCATGATGCCGGGTGTTGGCCCTGTGTGACTCGGTCGTATGCAGTCCTGATTGTGGCGCTCACCTGCACGGCGCCAAACACGCATACGACCATCATTGGCACCAAGGCAGAAGCGACTCTCATCGCTGAAGACGACACGTCTCCATTCGTTCCTCCATTCACGCCTGTCGCGACACCACTGGAGGCGGGCTGCACGATGTTGGGGCGTGAGCGGAAGACGGCCTAACGGTGTGCGGGACCGTCCACCCGGCCTCCCGCATGCCCACTATACGCCCTCGCTCAAAGTCCGTCAACTGCACATACGGTTCACGTCCACGCTGTCGCGGCATGCTAGCAGTGTTAAAGACTGCGATGGAGCTCCTTATGCCACGGCAAACTGGCTGACACTGACGGCGGCGGTGCACAAATGCTGCGCAGCTAGCGCCATTCGACGGCCAACACCGCGGTTCCTGGTGTGTCCGCTGTGCCGTGCGTGTGATCATTGCTTGTACAGCCCTCTCGCAGTGTCCGGAGCAAGTGTGGTGGGTCTGACACACCGGTGTCAATGTGTTCTTTTTTCCATTTCCAGGAGTGTATTTCCAAGTATACCTCTTCCTCTTGCTGTTTTTGAACAGAATATTTGCTATTACTAGTTGAACTTCATTGCAGAACTCAGTTAGAGCTTTTCCTTGTGCCGTCTCCTGGAATGCCATGAACGAAAATAAATGAAAGAAATACTATCGGAGAGTGACAAGTGCAAAGTGTCGTAATGTCAAAGACCCAATGATAAACAGTAATCACAAGCAGCCTAACGGAAAATGTCAACATACAAAGACGTTATGAAGAAAAGAGCGGCAATATCAGTTGACAGGTATGAGGTATATCAATGTTCTCTCGGGTATTGTGAGAAACGTTCAGTCGCTTTTATCTTCTCAGGTCTGCAAAGTGTATTATCTGTAAATTAATATGAAACCATATTAATTAATGTTAACGTACATGTTTTTCATTCATGTGAAATAGTATCCAGTGCCATATATTAGATTAATGAACGATACTTGCTACCAAAAATAACGCTTTTGGCGTATTTACATTATTTGATTGTTGGCTGCCATTACCGCTTACAATATGATTTTGCTTCAATACAGCCACAGGAGCCGTTATTATCAGAAGACAAGTGGTGAACTTCCTGCCTTTGAAAGAGCTTTAAATGTATACAAAAAAAAGATTCAAATAATTTTCATTTATTTCGTTCCTACCGGGCTACATAACCCGAGTAAGTAAACATGTGGCCACTTCAAAAGTCATATCTGTTTTATTCAAGGGATGGTATTAATAAAACAATAAGAAACAAGTGTTTCGCTTCTACATTGATCCTCGAACCCTGACCCATGAAATAAATGAGGTCATACTCTTCACTTATGACAAGTAATGTGGCATGGTAATACGCCAAATATAATGTTTCCCGACAGTAAAAAGCTCAAGTTTAACCAACATTAGTTTATTCTTTGTTTTCAAAAAACAAGAAATGAGATAATATACAAAGCAGTATTAGCCTCTCAAGCACCAGATTTTTTTTTTATTCCGATTTTGGCCGTCTAGGGACCGCGTTAAACAACTATTTTTCAATGTACATTTCTCCTATTGCGCTCCTCCTCTTTTCTCTTCTGCCAATATGTCTTCATCCTCTCTCTGTGCTGCTCCCTTCTGTCCACACTGTTCCTCCAGTTCTTCTCTTCTTCACTTCAAATCCTTCAAAATGTTGAATTTTGTCTCTCATTAAGTCTCTGTTGGTTAAATCATCTTCTCCTGCTTTGACTTCTTTGAACCAGGTAATTTGGGTTCTGGGGTTCTTGTCAAAAAACATGAATATTTTCTTTGTCAGCCTTTCATGATTCATTCTTTTCAAATGGGCGTAAAAGCTTACTCTTCTCTTCCTCATAGTATCTCCCACTTTCTCAATTTTGTCATACACTTCTCTATTACTTCTAAGCTTCCAAGTCCCATTCTCAAACCTCGGCCCAAGTACTCTTCTAATGATTTTTTGCTCCTTTTTTGCTATAGCTTCCATTTCCTTGTTAGTGTTCATTGCTAAACATTCAGATGCATACAGACACTCTGGCTTAATCACAGTGTTGTAGTGCCTTATTTTTGCGTTAATTGATACTGACTTCTTGTTGTACACATTCTTTGTTAGCTGGAATGCCATTTCCATTTTTCTTGTTCTTGTTTTATTTCCTTCTTTATCTGAAGCATTGGGCTGGATGATTTCCCCTACATATTTGAAATTAGAAACCTTCTTTATCTGGCCATACTTTGTAATCATATTGTTCGGTGCCTCTTTTACATTGGTTAGGTACTCTGTCTTTTCAAAGGAGATTTTCAGTCCTGCTTTTTCTGCTGTTTCATTCAGAATATTGATCTGTTTGACTGCTTCTTCCAAACTTCCTGCCAGAATCGCTAAGTCATCAGCAAAAGCGAGGCAATCTACTTCTAATCCATCCTTTATTCTTCCTAATCTGATTTTTTGTATTCCTTCTTCAGTCGTTTTCTTCCTCCACTCTCTAATAACTTTTTCTAACACACAGTCGAATAGGGTAGGGGACAACCCATCTCCTTGTCTTAATCATGTTCTGATTTTGAATGGTCTGGATACCTCACCACGGAACTTTACTTTTGCATAGGTATCCGTAAGTGTTTCTTTGACGATTGCGACTGTTTTCTTGTCTGCTCCAAACTCGCTAAGGATGTTAACCAAGGTTGTTCTGTCAACGGAGTCGTACGCTTTCTTCAAGTCAACAAACGTGATAAAGATGTCTTTTCCTCTTAATCGTCTGTATTTAATAATTAACTTCAAGTTTAAAATTTGCTCCACACAAGATCTTCCCTTCCTAAAGCCTGCTTGGTATTCACCAATTTCTTGATCAAGTTGTTTCTCCAATCTGTTTTGTAGGGCCTTAGATAGAATTTTATACGTTACCGGAAGTAAAGGTATCCCTCTGTAGTTATTTGCATCGGTTTTATCCCCTTCCTTGAAGATGGGGTGGATTAATGCAGTTTTCCATTCTTCCGGTATACGTTCCGTTCTCCAAATCTCATTTATTATTCCCAGTAGTTTTTCTTGAGTTGTATTATCCACACTTTTCCACATTTCTGCAGTTATCATGTCTTCCCCTGGTGCTTTATTGTTCTTAAGGTTTTTAATGATTTCTCTGATTTCTATGAGGCATGGGGGTTCAGAATTATTGTTTACTGTGTTTGGGGTGTTGGCTGGTAATTTTTCAATAGGTTCCGGCACCAGATTAATTTTTATTTTTTATTTTTACGCATCTTGTAAACCCACTACGACGAAAATAGACAACACGCACATTCTCTCGTTGTGTCTTCCCTCATTCGTTCTAGCGAGCCCAAATTCTCCTGTAAGCCTGTTTTCTGTACCTTATTATACAACGTATCGCGCGAAGTGCCGCAGTGGTAAAACACTGAACTTACATTCAGGAGGACAACGGGTCAAATCCCTGTCGGACCACCCAGATTTCAGATTTAGGTTTACCATTGCTTCCTTAAATCGCTCCAGGCAAATGCCGGAATAGATCCTTTGAAAAGGATTCTAGCTTCTGTGCCACATTAACATATTACATTCCCCGCAACGATTCCAGAATGTTACCCAATCTTTGGTTACTCATTATTTTTCTTATGATCACTTCTCATTTGGTCGTTCCCTTCTCAGTCAGGATTTGGTATCCTTTTTGAATGGAGAGACAGGCTTGACACATTTCTGTTACCGGCTACATATCCTGCAAATACTCATTGTTCGCAATGCAGACGTTTCCGTTGCCTTCTCCATGTTCATGCCGTTGATCATTGCTGATTATTCCATCTTTTCGGGGAAAAAGCAAGATCATTTAACCTCTGTCCACTAGACCACCCTTCTTGACAAGACCGATGGCAGAACGAGAGTGACCCCTCATACCAGAAGTCTTCGGCAGCTATTACTAATGGTCTTGATTCCAATTTTAAGTAGTGGCTTAGATCGAAACAGGGAAGCAAGAATTTTTTCATTACTAGACCAAGACATTAAGTCTTTCTTCCATTTTTATTCCCGTTTTTCTTTTTTATCTTAATTATTGAAATTAAGTTTCTTCGTGTTTTAAATGATGACATGAGAAATGCCCCTTCTTCGGGATTATTTATTCCATTTTGCTTATTTATTTATTCGTTAAACCTGATGTGATTAGGGGTGTCAGGTCCTCTTTTGTATCGGACCAGTGTTTCACACATACGGTACAGTATTAGGATATTCTCTCTGGTCGAATAAAGATCATTGGAGAGCGACGCCGGTGGTACTCGAATTCCAGCTGGTATTCCTCGTTGAAAGATTCCTGTTCCGTCACCAATATTCATCCTAAATATCTTCTACTGGGGTAGGCTAAATGGAATGTTAAACTTCTGTCTGCACCAACTTTAACAGTTATGATGAGCGATTAAATCACAACTCACATAGTAATCATCGAAAGCAAAGGAAACGATTTCTCACGGACAACTGCATGGAAAATGGTTTGGAGGAGGCTGGCAGTTTGTTGTACCATTACAAATGATAAATTAGTCGAAAATACATGAAAAACCTCTGGACAAGATAACAAACAATGAACGATTACCAATATGTTACACAAGAAGACGTAGTCCACTCAACACATAAACTTTGTTAAGACACTGGTAATACGCTCATTTGGGGGCGAAAAATTACTTCGTTTCCTATGGGGAAATGGAAATGAGCGTTTGGCATCATTGGCCGGGAGGGCCCTTGCGGGGCAGGTCCGGCCGCCTTGGTGCAGGTCTTATTACATCCGACGCCACATTGGGCGACCTGAGCGCTGGATGGGCTTGAAATGATGATGAAGACAACACAACACCCAGTCCCTGAGTGAAGAAAATCTCCGACCCAGCCGGGAATCGAACTCGGGCCTGTAAGACGGCAATCCATGACGCTGACTACATTTTTATTTATTTATTTGTTTATTTATTTATCCTTGTGTTTGGTCGCTGTAGACTTCACATGACATCCGTTAAAGTTCGTGTGTTGGTGTGTTGATCCTTCCACTCAGTTTCTTTATTACAGAGGCCAATCAGCTCTCTGACCTAACACGTTGAGCTACCGTGCCGGCGCCACTCAGCTATCGCGGTGGACACGTATGGGAGAGAAAATTATTGTTTTCTCACACATCTTGAAGTAACACTTGAGAAGCCTGCTTCTCTGCTAACGACCGATCAGTATTTCAGAGGAGAGTGGCAGATTGAGGAAAATTCAGGTTGGGAGTGAAACGGACACTGAACGTTCTATAGTCATTATAAGGCGTAGGAATAACACAAATGTCTCCGTGATTCGTTTGAACCAAATGAGCAAAACGAAAGCACCAAAAGTGCGACCTAACACGGACTACACTCGATTCTCCCAAGAACAGCAGAAGAGGCCGCACACTCTCCCCGGCGGACCTGTCGACATCAATCAGACGCAGCAGCGGCCTCGTCTTCTTTCTCCATCAGCGCTCCGCATTGGCCCCTCGCTCGAGATACTCTGCTCTGGCATAACTCGATCGAGTCAGGTCATTCCGCGGCCCATATGAGTGAGGGAGCGCAAAAATGCGTTAAATTGGAAAGTGATTAATCCCATTCACATCTGCCGTAAGACTTTTTATGCTCGTCCGAATCTATACCTTACTAGTCGTTTGTCGCCCCCACTAGTTTGCGAGTGTTACTTCCGCATGCAAAGTGGAAAGGGTTGAGAGCTCATTGGATTTTAAAATATCCAAGCATCCAAGACTTACAGCTCTGCAATCCTCCGTCTCTCTCTCACTTGGTCGTCTTCGTCTTCTCTTAAGCGGCACTTGCACGCAGGTTCAGAGAAGGAGATGTTAGTTGGGTTTCAAAGACTCCAATCGTGGTCCGCGTGGGTTCATGTTTCTCTGTCCCTTTTTCGTCCTGCACTCGTACCTCTCATGTCCAAAACTGGCTCTCCCAATTGCGTGAGAAGGAGAAGTTCTCGTTACAAAAGAAGAGGTTGAAAAATTATCCAATTGAAAAATTAGCCAACCAGTTGCAAACAAAGGTAAAGAAGTGGTGGGCCTTGTTACAACACATGATGGTACTTCTGAAGAAGATATTTTTGCAAGTATCGAAACCTAGGTCAAGGGCTAATAACCCTTTATTTGCAACTGGTTCGTTGATTGATCGTCCTCTTAAGATTCATACAACTGCTTTTTCACTGGAATTTTTAAAGATTTCGTTACTGTTTAAACCCGCCAATAGTTCTCTCGTTTCTGGTTTGGCACTCTACCTTCTCCTTCACGCACACGAAGCCACACACCTATTCAGGTGGCGGAGAGAAGCTTACCTTAAAGTTTGTCCTATTCTACATGCAAGTTACTTCTCTGTTACGCTCACAGCAACTTTCTGTGGGGGAAGTCTTTGTTACCATTTCAAAAACTAAACCACAGTTCCCGCCCCTACTGCATTTTCCCGTCCTCTC
Source organism: Schistocerca piceifrons (assembly GCF_021461385.2). Classification (NCBI taxonomy): domain Eukaryota; kingdom Metazoa; phylum Arthropoda; class Insecta; order Orthoptera; family Acrididae; genus Schistocerca; species Schistocerca piceifrons. The sequence goes on along the minus strand of NC_060141.1, from coordinate 588,068,639 downwards.
CCACGATGTTGCGTTAATTTCCAACAAGCCATACAATCACTCATCTACAGTCGCACATCAAATATGGAATAAAGGAACTTATATGAAATAAAACACCTAACACGCCCCACCTTCCTTCCAGCCGGCCTTAGTGCATACCCGCCAACTTGAAATGTAGTACTGTACAGCGACTTGACATGACGTACGGATGACACATTTCGTCATCTATATGGAAGGGACAACTACTCACCTTTCATCGTCAATGCCAACCAAGAGAAAATATTAAAATTCTGCCGCTCCTTTGTGCAAAGTTGTTGTATCTAAGGTTGAAACGCCAATATGTCTTGAGTGTCTGCTGCCGTCGAGTAGTAAATGAGATGAACCACGTACCATGTACAAGACCGGTATTTGTTTCCTGGGAACATGTGCCTGTCTGCCTGGTACGAGGGTCGGGACTTAAATTGGCAACTATTTATTTACGGCTCGTACAAAATAGATACGTGTTCCAAAGTTTTACTGACCTTCAAAGTAGTCACCTGCATTGTGTATAACCCGTTGCCAGCGATCTGGAAGACGTAGGATACTTTAAGCAGTGCCAGTTGTGTTGACAGTTCGAATGGCGCGGTCTATTGCCCGACGAATTTGTAGCAGTTCTGAAGCGAATGCCGTGAAGTGTTTCCTTCAGTTCAGAAATCGAATTGAATTTACGAGGGCTTAAGTCAGGGGAGTGCAGTAGGTGGTATAGCACTTAGCAGTCCCATCAGTCAAACAAATCAGTAAGAGTTAGCACTGTACGTGCTTGAGCATTGTCCTGCAAAATGATAGTCATCTCCTGCAGTATGTGTCATCACTTCTGTCTCTAAGCTGGTCGTAGATTCTGTTCCAAAAATGTACAGCATAGAGACAGAAGTGGTGACACTTTCTGCAGGACCTAGCCATCATTTTGCAGGACAATGCTCAAGCACGTACAGTGCAAGCTGTTACTGATATGTTTGACTGATGGGGCTGCTAAGTGCTATACCACCTACTGCACTCCCCCGACTTAAGATCTCGTAAGTTCGATTTCTAAATTGAAGGAAACACTTCACGGTATTCACTTCAGAACTGCTACAAATTCGTCGCGCAATAGACGGCGCTGCTCGAACTGTCAACACAACCGACACTGCTAAGATTATCGTACGACTTTCACATCGCTGGCAACGGGTTATACACAGTGCTGATGACTACTTTTAAGTTCAATAAAACTTTGAAACACGTATCTATTTTGTACGAGCTGTAAATAAATAGTTGCCACTATTAAAGTTCCAACCCTCGTAAATTACTTGCACTTGTTTGGTGGCAGAGCTCGCTCTGGTAACTAAAGGCAAATTCTTCCTCGTCCATGACCAAATTGCATTTTGCTAACAACAAATGAATCTATGTGCGATGGTGTCAGGTAACATACTACTTGTATAGCTGATCTGGTGCTGTATTGATGTTACTTAACATCTGAAGCTGGTGTCTTCCCTTAGATCACATCCAACCAAGTGAATCTGACACCTGATGGCAGGAATTTATGTTGAATATTCCGCAGTCTGTCGAAGGGTAACTCCTGTAAAGTAGGTGTGCCGGCGTGTGATTGTCGGTATTAGAAACTGGAAATAGTCCTGGCTTAAAAAAAAAATTATTTATTAATTAAACAAAATAAAAAATAAAAAGATTTAGAAACTGCGAAAACCCAAACCGCCTCCGAAAATACATGTGGCTGTTGTTGGAAAAGATAACATGAAGGTTTTAGATCACCAGACTGCTCAGCCAGCGGCTATCAGAATGTGTTTCTCTATTTTCGCCGGGAAGAGGTAAATAATTGTGACATGGTGGAGCTTAGGTAAAGCATAGGTATTAATGAAAACGGCCATTTGCAGTCTGTCAAAACGCCGCTGTCGGTGCTCTCCAAATGGTCTGTATATTGTTGAACCACTTTTTGTGTAACACTTTGGTTTACAGTGACTTCTATAGGTTCGGTAAATCTGAGGCAAGGAGTGAAGAATTCTGGCGCGATTCAGCGTAAGCTGAAAGTGGAGTACTAAAATAACTCCAATAGGGAAATAGTATAGTCTTAGAAATCATTAGGCAAGAACAAGAAGAATTTAGCTACAGTGAAACATTTGAAATAAGTATCACGCACGTCCAGTATATTGTAAATTACGTCACGAAACTAAAAGTATCTATAATTACGCAGTGATTACAAATATTTGTTTTAAGTAACGGTATCGAGGAAAGGTGGAAGCGTGGAATTTCAGCAGTCGTCGATAGCTAAGGATGATCCAGATCGAAAATTTAAATTATCTCCATTTCTGACACTCAGGAGCCTCAGGTCCTGTGTTAGTACTGAGAGAGAGAGAACCGACAGCGATGCACCACGAAGGGATTATCCGAATGGGAGGGAAATCCACCTCTAGCTCCTATGCAAGCAGTTATTCGACTTGGAATTGATTGACAGAGCATTAGATCTTCAACTTCCCGAACTGGTTTGAGGACCCTGCCCGTTGTGTTCCAATCGTTCTCAATTGGGGAGAGATTCGGCGACCTTTGTGGCCAAGATAAGATCTGGCAAGCACGAAGAAAAGCATAAGAAACTCCCACTTTGTGGCCGGATATTATTGTGTTGAAATGTAAGACCAGTATGGCTCGGCATGAAGAGCAACAAAACTGGACATAGAATATCGACGACGTACCGCTGTGCTGTAATGGTTCTGCGAATAACAATCAAAGGGATCCTGCTATGAAATGAAATGTCACCTCAGACCATCACCCCTGGTTATCGGTCCATATGGCGGGCGGCAGTCAGACGGGTATCCCACCGCAATTTGGGGCGTCTCCAGACACGGATCGCTGGTCATCGGGACTCAGTTCAAAGCGCACCCATCACTGAAGGCAATTCTACTCCAGTCAAAAAGATTTATTTTTCTTTTTCTTTCCATTTGAGTACGTTTAAAAAATGGTTCAAATGGCCCTGAGCACTATGGGACTCAACTTCTGAGGTCATTAGTCCCCTAGAACTTAGAACTAGTTAAACCTAACTAACCTAAGGACATCACACACATCCATGCCCGAGGCAGGCTTCGAACCTGCGACCGTAGCGGTCTCGCGGTTCCAGACTGCAACGCCTAGAACCGCACGGCCACTTCGGCCGGCAGTACGTTTAAATATTGTATAATATATATTGACTATTTGGACGACGTTGTTAATTCTACAGTTCCAAAGTAGTGCGGTGAGTAAAATTTAGTAAATTTTCGAACCTGCTAACATGACGTATGGACGGTTGAGACATGCTTCGTTGGTCATGCACGATACATCTTGAATCGGAAGAAGGTCTTCTACAATGTAACACGAGATACATGCGAAAGAACTGCTTTTTTGTTAATGTATCAACAGGTTTAACTAGCTTTAAAATATAATTTTGTGTTGGTTGACAATAGCTCATATTGCAAAATACACTCCTGGAAATTGAAATAAGAACACCGTGAATTCATTGTCCCAGGAAGGGGAACCTTTATTGACACATTCCTGGGGTCAGATACATCACATGATCACACTGACAGAACCACAGGCACATAGACACAGGCAACAGAGCATGCACAATGTTGGCACTAGTACAGTGTATATCCACCTTTCGCAGCAATGCAGGCTGCTATTCTCCCATAGAGACGATCGTAGAGATGCTGGATGTAGTCCTGTGGAATGGCTTGCCATGCCATTTCCACCTGGCGCCTCAGTTGGACCAGCGTTCGTGCTGGACGTGAAGACCGCGTGAGACGACGCTTCATCCAGTCCCAAACATGCTCAATGGGGGACAGATCCGGAGATCTTGCTGGCCAGGGTAGTTGACTTACACCTTCTAGAGCACGTTGGGTGGCACGGGATACATGCGGACGTGCATTGTCCTGTTGGAACAGCAAGTTCCCTTGCCGGTCTAGGAATGGTAGAACGAGGGGTTCGATGACGGTTTGGATGTACCGTGCACTATTCAGTGTCCCCTCGACGATCACCAGTGGTGTACGGCCAGTGTAGGAGATCGCTCCCCACACCATGATGACGGGTGTTGGCCATGTGTGCCTCGGTCGTATGCAGTCCTGATTGTGGCGCTCACCTGCACGGCGCCAAACACGCATACGACCATCATTGGCACCAAGGCAGAAGCGACTCTCATCGCTGAAGACGACACGTCTCCATTCGTCCCTCCATTCACGCCTGTCGCGACACCACTGGAGGCGGGCGGCACGATGTTGGGGCGTGAGCGGAAGACGGCCTAACGGTGTGCGGGACCGTAGCCCAGCTTCATGGAGACGGTTGCGAATGGTCCTCGCCGATACCCCAGGAGCAACAGTGTCCCTAATTTGCTGGGAAGTGGCGGTGCGGTCCCCTACGGCACTGCGTAGGATCCTACGGTCTTGGCGTGCATCCGTGCGTCGCTGCGGTCCGGTCCCAGGTCGACGGGCCCGTGCACCTTCCGCCGACCACTGGTGACAACATCGATGTACTGTGGAGACCTCACGCCCCACGTGTTGAACAATTCGGCGGTACGTCCACCCGGCCTCCCGCATGCCCACTATACGCCCTCGCTCAAAGTTCGTCAACTGCACATACGGTTCACGTCCACGCTGTCGCGGCATGCTACCAGTGTTAAAGACTGCGATGGAGCTCCGTATGCCACGGCAAACTGGCTGACACTGACGGCGGCGGTGCACAAATGCTGCGCAGCTAGCGCCATTCGACGGCCAACACCGCGGTTCCTAGTGTGTCCGCTGTGCCGTGCGTGTGATCATTGCTTGTACAGCCCTCTCGCAGTGTCCGGAGCAAGTATGGTGGGTCTGACACACCGGTGTCAATGTGTTCTTTTTTCCATTTCCAGAAGTGTATGTTCACTTGTAACTGGTTTTTGATAATATTACGAAGTGCTGGTCGAGCTGAACCTCCCTTCAGGGTTGGTATCATTTTCTGCTTTAGTTGGGCTCCTGAGGGATAGATAGAGCCCTGAAGAAAATGTTACGCAGCGGGATAGATTCACTAATTATGAAATCAAAATGACTCGCCCAAGTGAAACCAGATTTTATTACAGAAGTCCAGTGTGCGCAGATAAATAAGGACATTATAAAGAACTCAAATTACGAAATGATAATTAATCGAAGCCCTCAGCTGCCAACAGGTATTGTATATACCTCAATGGAGACAGCTGAAAATGTGTGCCCCGACCGGGACTCGAACCCGACATCTCCCGCTTACATGGCAGACGCTCTAGCCATCTTTTTTTTTTTTTTTTTGTTTTCCTTTTCCTTTATTTTGTTCGGTATTGTTCGTTGCGTTTGGTCTGGGTGGACGTCACAAGACATCCGTTCAAGTTGATCGTTGATTCCTTTACTCACAGTTTTGTTACAGAGGGCGAGCAGCCCTTTGATCGAACACGCTGAGCTACCGTGCCGGTTCCATCTGAGGCACCGAGGGTACAGAAGATAGCGCGGCAGCAGGGACTTATCCCGTGCACGCTTCCCGTGAGACCCACATTCCCAACTGTCCACAACCTACATTCGTAATGCTCCTAAAGGATATTTGCTCATTCACTCATTTCTTGCACCAACTAAGGTGAAGATTCTCGCAAGAGTTCGGGCAAAGTGTGCGCATTCGCACAGAAGAAGGTCAGTGGCCGGGTGGCCTTTAACTACAGGGTGTTACAAAAAGGTACGGCCAAACTTTCAGGAAACATTCCTCACACACAAATAAAGAAAATATGTTATGTGGACATGTGGCCGGAAACGCTTAATTTCCGTGTTAGAGCTCATTTTAGTTTCTTCCACCTACGTTCAATGGAGCACGTTATCATGATTTCACACGGCATAATCCACCTGTGCTGCTAGAACATGTGCCTTTACAAGTACGACACATGTGGTTCATGCACGATGGAGCTCCTGCACATTTCAGTCGAAGTGTTTGTACGCTTCTCAACAACAGATTCGGTGACCAATGGATTGGTAGAGGCGGACCAATTCCATGGCCTCCACGCTCTCCTGACCTCAACCCTCTTGACTTTCATTTATGGGGGCATTTGAAAGCTCTTGTCTACGCAACCCCGGTACCAAATGTAGAGATTCTTCGTGCTCGTATTGTGGACGGCTGTGATACAATTCCCCATTCTCCAGGGCTGCATCAGCGCATCAGGGATTCCATGCGACGGAGGGTGGATGCATGTATCCTCGCTAACGGAGGACATTTTGAACATTTCCTGTAACAAAGTGTTTGAAGTCACGCTGGTACGTTCTGTTGCTGTGTGTTTCCATTCCATGATTAATGTGATTTGAAGAGAAGTAATAAAATGAGCTCTAACGTGGAAAGTGAACGTTTCCGGACACATGTCCACATAACATATTTTCTTTCTTTGTGTGTGAGGAATGTTTCCTGAAAGTTTGGCCGTACCTTTTTGTAACACCCTGTATATGGATATAGTAACTGTTCCGAAAGAACAGATGCCAATTATGACCATGCAGCTTCTCTAATCGCGCTATCCTCTGTGCCCTCGGTGCCTCAGATGGATAGAGCGTCTGCCATGTAAGCAGGAGATCCCGGGTTCGAGTCCCGGTCGTGGCACGCATTTTCAGCTGTTCCCATTGAGGTATACCAACAACACCTGTTGGCAGCTGAGGGTTTCGATTAATTATCATTTGTTTCTAGAGAAACTGTATGGACATCATTGGTATCTATTCCTTCCGAACACTTACTATCTTCATATATAAAGAACTCAGTTGATCGAACGACGAAGAACATGTAATCCAAACAGGAAAGCAAATAATAACCAACAGCGGTAACTTTGCCAAAGTTATCTAATGGTCGTAATCAGCTTCCTAACATTATCAATTCAGCATAGCATAGCTGTGTGAGGATAACAGTGATTGTGCAATTGTACTTGAAACAGACATGAAATTCGGAGTGCAAGTACGTCTGTCCTCGTGGTCATGAGTGAGCCTACATGAATTTAAGGAAATATTTGGAAACTCTTAACTTCGCTCCATCTCCACCAGCCGATGCCGCCAGATATTATCACAATAATTGTCGTGTTGTGACGAGCAGACTGCGGGTGGTGCAGACGGACAATGGAACTTGTCTACCAGTTCCCGCTGCCTCACAAGCAGGGAGAAGTCACCAGGAGAAGAGTGTTTGTCGTAAAATCCACTGCGGAAGTTTTCTGAATCACGTCTAAAACTCCACCACCAATGAGAAAAAATTAGACCAGCTTTAGCCAACGGCGTAGTTGTTATGTCACTGTTTTCCTCCCACCCAGAGACTGAGTTAAAATAATTTTCCAATCGGCCGACTTTTCACCAGCGCTGTTCCTAGAATTTCGGACTCATGAGGTTACATCATCATCTTGCTTCTGTATTCCAGCATTGCACGGCCCTTTCACACAAAAAATTCAGAAAACATATACGAGTCTCCCACTCCAGCCGTTTCTGATAACACACCTACCGCGTTTCTTTCATGTCTGTGAGTGGAATAAAAATCTCCCATCCCCCCAGAACTTGGAGTATGTTTGGTGCAATGTGCGTTCACCAAGTGATAAAATAATACAGAATATGAATAGTATGGCTGCTTTCGGGACGGGCAGGCAGATGAATGAAGCCTTTCCTCGAATAGGAACTGTGTAGAGGGAGAACGAGACGACGTAGATAATGTTTTTGATTGTCTCTGTTTTGTGTAATTATCAACTACATGTTGAGTTAAAATATACATATGTGCTTTGACGAGATTCAGTGTGAGAATTGACGTTCTGTAATTGTAGTTCTGTCATGTAATCACTATCAGTGCTTTCTCCTGTGAATAGGTGTTTTGCGTCATAAAATAAAATAATAATATGAGATCTCCTTGAAATCTATTCTCCGTGGACATGTGTGTGAAAGTAGTTGATAGGAGAAGTAGCGGGATGAATGAAGGACGTGTAAAGACGTTGTGGCAAAATGAGTGCCAAAATGAGTATATGATATGAGGGATTTCACAAATGGCATGGACACCTTTGGTTATTCGTGGTGAAGGAAGAGTGAATGAGAAAGTAAGATGCACCTCTTCAGCAGACTTTTTCCTCATCCTCTGCAAAACGGTGCACAATACAAGAGTCGAGCATGTAAGTTTCGTTCTACGTTCTTGTCTCGACATCGGACGTGCTGTTAAGGAATGTGAGATATGCACGACGAAGTCCCAATGATGCAAGATGGCTGTGTGCCCACATGAACGTTAATGAAGCTTGTACGTAGATTTTGCAGCGTCGTCTTTCTATTTTATTTATTTATTTATTTTTAGTTGCATTGGATTTTTCCGGGTCGATTGTTCTACGAAAATATCCTTGGGGAATAAGTCTCTGTTGTTGTTCAGTAAAGTAAAACCGTCTTTGTTCTGGTAGATACTTGGATTGATTGGCTGACGTCTTTCTTACTACCCAGTTCTTACGATTCAACATAATTTTTTAATATTGCACGATCTTGCTACAGAGAAAAATACACATACGTCTGAAGTCAAGATCAATCATTTTACAAGCGACTCTGGCCTCTTGAGAAATGTTTGGGGTCTTCGGAATAAATCCAAAGTCGGCTGGTTGTTTACAGTCTTAATTTCGAGTACAAATGTTTAGTAGAGTTTACAGTAGGCTTGAAAATTAGTGTACATATTGATGTCCATGGCACATAAATCGGATGTTATAGTATCGGTGTTTAAACGTGCAGACATGATTTTACAAACTCTGTTGTAAGTTGCACACGTAATTTGACTAGTGCAGTGTGCTCTCGGTGTTGTTGTTAACATAAATATTTTATCATATGTTCCTCAAATCTGTGCCGTTTTTCATGTTACCTAATTACTTTGACACTATAAAAAAATATGTGAAGTTCTGAATATGACAAAGGTGTGATTCAGTTGAGTTTTGAATAAGTTATTCTAAAGGTGGCAGGTGTAAAATACAGGGAGCGAAAGGCTATTTACAATTTGAACAGAAACCAGATGGCAGTTATAAGAGTCGAGGGGCATGAAAGGGAAGCAGAGGTCGGGACGGGAGTGAGACAGGGTTGTAGCCTCTCCCCGATGTTATTCAATCTGTATATTGTGCAAGCAGTAAAGGAAACAAAAGAAAAATTCGGAGTAGGTATTAAAATCCAGGGAGAAGAAATAAAAACTTTGAGGTTCGCCGATGACATTGTAATTCTATCAGAGACAGCAAAGGACTTGGAAGAGCAGTTGAACGGATTGGACAGCGTCTTGAAAGGAGGATATTAGATGAACATCAACAAAAGCAAAACGAGGATAATGGAATGTAGTCGAATTAAGTCGGGTGATGATGAGGGGGATAATGGAATGTAGTCGAATTAAGTCGGGTGATGCTGAGGGAATTAGATTAGGAAATGAGTCACTTAAATTAGTAAAGGAGTTTTGCTATTTGGGGAGCAAAATAACTGATGATGGTCGAAGTAGAGAGGATATAAATTGTAGACTGGCAATGGCAAGGAAAGCATTTCTGAAGAAGAGAAATTTGTTAACATCGAGTATAGATTTGAGTGTCAGGAAGTCGTTTCTGAAAGTGTTTTTATGGAGTGCAGCCAAAGTGAAACATGGACAATAAATAGTTTGAACAAGAAGAGAATAGAAGCTTTCAAAATTTGGTGCTACAGAAGAATGTTGAAGATTAAGTTGGTAGATCACGTAACTAATGAAGATGTATTGAATAGGATTGGGGAGAAGAGAGGTTTGTGGCACAACTTGACTAGAAGAAGGTATCGGTTGGTAGGACATGTTCTGAGGCATCAAGGGATCACCAATTTAGTATTGGAGGGCAGCGTGGAGGGTAAAAATCGTAGAGGGAGACCAATAGATGAATACACTAAGCAGATTCAGAAGGATGTAGGTTGCAGTAGGTACTGGGAGATGAAGAATCTTGCATAGGGTAGAGTAGCGTGGAGAGCTGCATCAAACCAGTCTCAGGACTGAAGACCACAACAACAACATTTACAATTAATAAAATTCGTACTTTTGTCAAATAATCCCCAATCTAGCAAGCTTAAAGGAAATCTTTCTGCGATATAAACTTCAAAGGTAATTATTTTCTGATATACGAACTTTCTTAAATTTTGTGTCATTTGAAATTAAATGCTGCTTTGATGTTTGGTGGCTTTAAAGGTTGATCACAAGTAATATACAGAGACTAGAATGATCATCATTACGTTCTGCTATCAATTCGTATTCTTTTAATAAATAGTTTCAATCAAGGTAGGGATTATGGTTGATCGTTAAATTTCGTTATATGAAAAGGATTACTTTATACAATCATCAGTAGGCACACTTCCACATTTCATATGGTGTTGGGAACATTACGTACTCAAGTTACGAATGTTAGACTTTCCTTAATAATGAAAACATGTCATAGTGAATGTACCGATACCACTTTTGACGAAATCAGTTGTTTTGTTATAGGGTTCAGTGTAAAATGCAGATATCGCTACCATAGGCAAAGCGTTTCAAGCAGAACGCTAACATCGGTGGCCTGTGGAGGCTCGCTCCAGCAAACAAATGGGCGTTTAACAGCTGGGCCCTTCCGTCAAAGCGCTTTCTGCTGAGGGCATTGTACCTTGCTTGTGCAGTGAGCTCTCAGAAGGCAGGTTGAATGGGAACCCATTTGTGCAGACCTCTGTCTGCCTGTCTCTCCCGAAAGCAGCCACCTATTCGGACTCTGTGTTTTTTCAGCGCTTAGTGAAAGCACATTGTGACAGACAACAAGATCTGGTGAGATGGAAGATTTTTTTTCTTCTCGCAGAAATAAAGAAATGCGGTGGGTGCTCTCAAAAACAGCTAGCGTGGAAGACCAGTAGTCTAGCCGTTTTCTGAATTTTCGTACACGAAAACATCGTGCATTGGTGGAATACAGAAGCGAGACATTGGTGAGGGCTCGCCGACCTGAAATTCTCGGAACAGCTCTCTTGAAAAGCTGGCCAAATAGAGAATGATTTTTACACAGTTTTTGGTGGAAGAAAAACAATAACTTAGCAATCACTTCTTTTTCTCATTGGTGGGCGATTTTTAGGCTTGAATTCAGCGCAGAGCAGGCACGAGGGTCGTAATTCAGAAGGCTCTTTTTTTTTTTTTTTTTTTTTTCACGGTGGAGACATAATAACATCAGAACTCTTGTCTTGGCGGCTCCTCGCTGCTTGTGAGGCAGCGAGAATTGGCAAACCAGTTCAGCTTTCATCCTCGTACACCATTCATGGTCTACTCGTCAACGCGTAACAGTTATGGTGGAAATATTAAGCTGCATCAGCTGGTTAGGGCGGGTCAATGTTAGGGAGATCCCAATATTTCCTTAAATTCATGTAGGCTGAACCAACACCAGATGGACAGACATAGTTTCATGGTTAATTTCAGTTCTCTTTCTGGTACGATCGCATAATCACTATCATCCACTAACAGCTATGTTATCCTGAATTAATAACGTTGGGAAGTTGATTACTATGGATTCCATTTCCATGTTATGTAACTTTTCCCAACCTATCGTTATTTATCATAATTCACGTTAGTTAAAATCGGTTGCAAAACATTGTAATGAGTATCCGAGATCTTGGGGGAGTGACATGCCTCTCAGAAGCCCAAGTGATCTTGAAAAACTTTATAACGAAGATTCAGTTCGATTAGCACTTCATACTTCTTGCTAATTTGATTTTACTTACTGATTATGGCTGTATAGTAGATTAACAGTATAACATGTAGACTATTAAATACAGAATCGACAAGATTTTCTCAGCTGCAGCACTTTTAAATTAGAATAGAATTTTTGTTGCTCAGTATGTAACCATATTGCACCAAGAACAGTTTTTCACGTTTGTAAAACCTTACTTTTCTGGAGTAATATTCGTAATTTCGGGAAAAAGGCTGCAAGATACATAAACTGATTGCTGTAGTTTCGAGATGAAAGAACAAAATATACTGAACTTCTGTTACATGGCTTGCTAAAGGCGAAAGTCTGAAAAGTAGTCCTAGGTACAACTCTCCTCCTTCCCCCATCTTGCTGAAGACGCTAACCATTGAGGCCTTTCGGATGATTTGAGCTGATGTAGTGTTACATGAAACATAAGAGAGAACAACTCCAAAACCTGAAAAGGTGTGAGTTTTCATTGGTAAGTAAGAAGATAACAACCGCAAAAACCTCACCGTTGCTGTTGTATTATGATGATATTATGAATTAAATTAGTGTATTTCAACATGAATAAACAAAAGAATATGTTGGTATATCATCTACACCCACATATACGGGATTGTCAACAGGAAAGGAACCAAGCTTCCAAAACAAAAACAACAAAAAAGTGACAGGGGGGATGGATAAACAGAAATACAAAATCAAGTAATATTAAGTGAGAGAGCAGGAGTACTCATGAAAATATATAACCAATACGATGGCCACCTTGCATGATTTACACTGGTAAACCAGAAGTCACTGACGAGCCTTCAGAAGTGGTAGCAACGGCCAAGACAAGAAACTACTGTCAAACACATCTCCTCTTCCGGATAAGTGCTCATATCACTTACAGTACGTATTTTATTGCCCACGGGGACATTTTTTCTTGTTTTGGTCTATACTACCTTCTTCCAAAATATGGAAATTAAAGATCTCACTATAGAAATGCGTTTTAGATTTTAAGGTACGCATTTTAGAACCCATGTTTATTAGACTCTTCCTTATTTTGATTCATGCCACCACCTCTTATAACTTGTCGGTAGGTAATCCTATATTCACAAAGTGTATATATGGTGGAAAACAAATAAATCTGAAACAGAAAGTATTTCAGGAAGGCAACCCAATGTACATGATCAGCCACGGGGGCAGATATTATGTCGTGTTGCCTATGTTAAGGAGCATGTAATATTATCCAGGCCATTTTTATTTTATTCACCCCATATAACAATCCTTGAAGGCCTCATATACAGAATTAACGGTACCATAACGCCCTCAAAGATAGTCTTACATTTGATAATTGCAGTCCATTATGAAGACGTGTTTAGCTCCACCTGTTTGGAAAGTCAAGAATCTCTTCCATATTCCGTAAGCTCGTACTTTTCCACTGAGCTACAGAGTGCAAATATGTCAAATGTTTTCTGGATCTCTAGGAATATACATTAGCTCACTATTTCTTTTGATGAGAAGGCTGTTACGGCTATATTCCGTGTTTCGCAAATTTCTTGAGGCACGTCCTGAAGAACAATTTCTTCTCTGTGTGCAAATAAACGTATGATATTGGAATAGAAGTTCTTTTGGGTGCTTAACATTGCCCAACAGTAAGCACCCGGGACTTTCTAGGTGAGTCGATGTCGATCATAAAACAAAAAATGCGAACAGTTTGTGAATACAGCTTGCATACTCATCAACAAAATTTGCTGCAGGTTCAAGAGAGGTAATAAAGGATTAAACCCGATGACTGCAACTGCGCAGAAGGGTGTAGGAAATTGCTGATTTTTTGCATTTATTTATCTCTTCTGTTAGAATTCCAGTACATTATACAGGGTCGGTTCTTTCCAGAAAATTAGCAGACGGGTGTCACAGTTGGAAATAAATGGGATTTGAGGCCAGTTGGGGAGGGGGGGGGGGGGTAAGGGACTGCTGGGTCCGGTAGTTGCCTTATAAACAAGGGAACGCTCCCGGAAACGTTGGTCGAAACATGGTGATTGGAAACGGTTTTAATTTATTTCTGGGTGAATGTTGTCCATTGGCGTACACAAAAATAACCGTTTCGCCGTTATATCTTAAAGCCTTAGATTCATGTGTGGCGTCCGAAGTACCTCACCTAGCGTTATCACGTCTGTGAGTGGATATACTCTGAATGTGGTTCCCTAAAGTTACGCACATAATACGAGGTGTATGAGAAAAGTAATGAGAGTAACAGCAGTACTTGCGATATGACAACGCTGTGCTGTTCTTGTATAGACAGGTTGTGTGTATCCCTTCCAGATGATCAGTCGAGTTTCAGATCCACGCAGCCAGCGTGTGATTTCTTTTTAGAGCGCCCTTAGTGAAGTTCAGTTTTTGGAGTGTGTTAGGGTAATGGAACAGCGGAACTTAGAGCAACGTTATTCAATCAAGTTTTGTGCTAAGCGTGGGGAATCCACGAGTGTGACTTTTGAGAAGTTGAAACAGGCCTATGGAGAACATTGCATATCAAGAGCATAAGTTTTTCGCTGGCACAAATAATTTTTGGAAGGCTGAGAACACGTTGAACATAAAACTCGCTCAGGCAGATTTTCTACTTCAAAAACCAACGAAAACGTCGAACGTGTGCACTAACTTGTGAGATCAGACCGACGTTTAACAATAATGACGATGGATGACTTGTCAAATTTACAAGATATACTTGAAACACTCAGGAAAAGGGTGAATCGAATGAGGCCGGACATTGCAGACAAGTGGCTTCTGCATCATGACAACACCCCATGTTACACAGCCGCTTGCACCTCGCAATTTTTTACCTCTAAAGATATTCCTGTTGTTTCATTGCCCCCCTCACCCCCGTCCTATTCACCTGGTCTGAGTGCTTCTGATTTTTTCTGTTCCCGAAACGGAAAAATGTTTTAAGAGGACGTCATTTTCGGACTCTGTAAAACATTTAAAAGAATATGATCGACATGTTAAAAATCCTACCAGTTGCAGCCTTTTAGCCCTCCTACCAAGACTGAAAATGTATCCGGGGCTCATAGATGCCGAATGGAACCTGTGGGAGAAAAAAATTGCTTTTCTTACAGACCTCGTTTAATAGGTTCTAGGACACTATCCATAGTTGCAGTTTCCTCAAATATTTAATTCCGCTGAAGCTGGATCAGGCGCAATGTCAGTTGTTTTGCGCGGAATTTTCCGCCACAAATTCACGTCGTGGGCACGGCCGGTTGCGCAAACAGGCGTTTACCGCAGGCCGCGGGTGGCCGCTGCGGGCGAAGCTATTAGCGCGCTCTATGGGCAGATTTATTGGCGGGCGGCGTGTCTTGCAGCCAGTGGTTGGGTTTTGTGTTACCGCAGGACTCTATTAGCGGCCCACAATACACGGCCGGAGTTTGATGGGCTGGGTAGCGGCGCGGGACGTGCTGGCTGCCGAGTGAGTCACGCGCCACCTGGCGACCACCATAAACCAGCACGAGCCCCGTACTGCCGACAAAAGAGTGCCCTAACCACTGCTGGTAGTGCAGTAAACACTTTCCTCTGATCCATTTGTCACAGAATATTCTTGCAGTGGGATTTGAACTCAACTATATTAACTTCTTTCTCGGAGGAAAAAGTCAGATAATATCGGACTTCTAAACATTTCAGAAAGTATAGTTGTTTTCGCCTGAAGGTTGTTCAAATGGTTCAAATGGCTCTGAGGACTATGCGACTTAACTTCTGAGGTCATCAGTCACCTAGAACTTAGAACTAATTAAACCTAACTAACCTAAAGACATCACACACATCTATGCCCGAGGCAGGATTCGAACCTGCGACCGGAGCGGTCGCTCGGTTCCAGACTGCAGCGCCTAGAACCGCACGGCCACTCCGGCCGGCCTGAAGGTTGTATTGGAACATTTCTCATGCTGTAGAATACTATCATAAGTTACTAAATAGAATTTAAAGACTCAGTCTCTTAACAATACACGTTCGTTGGCATTTTTAAAGCTTTTGCGTTATGGTCGTTTAACATTCTGGGGGTTGAATCTAACAAGGAATTGTAACGCGTAAAAAAGTCTCTTTTTTTAAATTAATTGGACCCCAAATGATTATAAACATCGAACTAAAGTTAAACATCTTAGTGCGAAGTTGATATGTCGGTATAACGTTGACTGAAACAAGCAAAAGTCCATAAGAAAGTTACTGAGCTAAAATTTTGAAGAGAACAGACGAAAATCAGAAACATTTATCACACTTATGGTAGAGACTGTTTTGCTGTATACGGCACTATTTCTCATGGTCCCCAACCCTCAAATACGTGACATTCAATCAAGTCTGCTTCGAAGAAGAGCTAAATTTCGCACAAATCGCGTCTCCATGGTTTTATTTTTTATTTTTTTAACAAGTCTGCGCTGATGATTTTAGTACGCGTGTATTTAATCGCAACGTAAATTGCCGCTGCCCAGGTGCCAGCCATGCGATGGACAGGGGCGTGGGCGTTATACTCTCTATCTCTTTCTCTCTGTCTGTCTGTCTGTCTGTGTGTGTATGTGTGTGTCTCTGTGTGTGTGTGTGTGTGTGTGTGTGTGTGTGTGTGTGTGTGCTTCTGTATGTGTGTGTGTGTGTGAGCGAGTGCGGTATAACTAAGATAGTTCAGCTAAAATCGGATATTGTAAGTTTCACAACTTTTCAAAAGTAAAAGCTCCTTATTTGCATGGCTGGAGGTGGGAAAAGAGGGAATTATTTTTTAATCCTTTTTTTTTTTGTCATCAGTCTACTGACTGGTTTGATGCGGCCCGCCACGAATTTCTTTCCTGTGCTAACCTCTTCATCTCAGAGTAGCACTTGCAACCTACGTCCTCATTTATTTGCTTGACGTATTCCAATCTCTGTCTTCCTCTACTGTTTTTGCCCTCTACAGCTCCCTCTAGTACCATGGAAGTCATTTCCTCATGTGTTAGCAGATGTCCTATCATCCTGTCCCTTCTCCTTATCAGTGTTTTCCACATATTCCTTTCCTCTCCGATTCTGCGTAGAACCTCCTCATTCCTTACCTTATCAGTCCACCTAATTTTCAACATTCGTCTATAGCACCATATCTCAAATGCTTCGATTCTCTTCTGTTCCGGTTTTCCCACAGTCCATGTTTCACTACCATACATTGCTGTACTCCAGACGTACATCCTCAGAAATTTCTTCCTCAAATTAAGGCCGGCATTGATAGTAGTAGACTTCTCTTGGCCAGAAATACCTTTTCTGCCATAGCGAGTCTGCTTTTGATGTCCTCCTTGCTCCGTCCGTCATTGGTTATTTTACTGCCTAGGTAGCAGAATCCCTTAACTTCATTGACTTCGTGACCATCAATCGTGATGTTAAGTTTCTCGCTGTTCTCATTTCTACTACTTCTCATTACCTTCGTCTTTCTCCGACTTACTCTCAAACCATACTGTGTACTCATTAGACCGTTCATTCCGTTCAGCAGATCATTTAATTCTTCTTCACTTCCACTCAGGATAGCAATGTCATCAGCGAATCGTACCATTGATATCCTTTCACCTTGTATTTTTATTCCACTCCTGAACCTTTCTTTTATTTCCATCATTGCTTCTTCGATGTACAGATTGAAGAGTAGGGGCGAAAAGCTACGGCCTTGTCTTACACCCTTCTTAGTACGAGCACTTCGTTCTTGATCGTCCACTCTTATTATTCCCTCTTGGTTGTTGTACATATTGTATATGACCCGTCTCTCCCTATAGCTTACCCCTACTTTTTTCAGAACCTCGAACAGCTTGCACCATTTTATATTGTCGAACGCTTTTTCCAGGTCGACAAATCCTGTGAAAGTGTCTTGATTTTTCTTTAGCCTGGCTTCCATTATTAGCCGTAACGTCAGAATTGCCTCTCTCGTCCCTTTACTTTTCCTAAAGCCAAACTGATCGTCACCTAGCGCATCCTCAATTTTCTTTTCCATTCTTCTGTATATTATTCTTGTAAGCAGCTTCGATGCATGAGCTGTTAAGCTGATTGTGCGATAATTCTCGCACTTGTCAGCTCTTGCCGTCTTCGGAATTGTGTGGATGATGCTTTTCCGAAAGTCAGATGGTATATCGCCAGACTCATATATTCTACACACCAACGTAAATAGTCGTTTTGTTGCCACTTCCCCCAATGATTTTAGAAATTCTGATGGAATGTTATCTAACCCTTCTGCCTTATTTGACCGTAAGTCCTCCAAAGCTCTTTTAAATTCCGATTCTAATACTGGATCCCCTATCTCTTCTAAATCGACTCCTGTTTCTTCTTCTATCACATCAGACAAATCTTCACCCTCATAGAGGCTTTCAATGCATTCTTTCCACCTATCTGCTCTCTCCTCTGCATTTAACAGTGGAATTACCGTTGCACTCTTAATGTTACCACCGTTGCTTTTAATGTCACCAATGGTTGTTTTGACTTTCCTGTATGCTGAATCTGTCCTTCCGACAATCATATCTTTTTCGATGTCTTCACATTTTCCTGCAGCCATTTCGTCTTAGCTTCCCTGCACTTCCTATTTATTTCATTCCTCAGTGACTTGTATTTCTGTCTTCCTGAGTTTCCCGGAACATGTTTGTGCTTCATCCTTTCATCAATCAACTGAAGTATTTCTTCTGTTACCCATGGTTTCTTCGAGTTACCTTCTTTGTACCTATGTTTTCCTTCCCAACTTCTGTGATGGCCCTTTTTAGAGATGTCCATTCCTCTTTAACTGTACTGCCTACTGTGCTATTCCTTACTGCTGTATCTATAGCGTTAGAGAACTTCAAACGTATCTCTTCGTTCCTCAGTACTTCCGTATCCCACTTCTTTGCGTATTGATTCTTCCTGACTAATGTCTTGAACTTCAGCCTACTCTTCATCACTACTATATTGTGATCTGAGTCTATATCTGCTCCTGGGTACACCTTACAATCCAGTATCTGATTTCGGAATCTCTGTCTGACCATGATGTAATCTAATTGAAATCTTCCCGTATCTCCCGGCCTTTTCCAAGTATACCTCCTCCTCTTGTGATTCTTGAACAGGATATTCGCTATTACTAGCTGAAACTTGTTGCAGAACTCAATTAGTCTTTCTCCTCTTTCATTCCTTGTCCCAAGACCATATTCTCCTGTAACCTTATCTTCTACTCCTTCCTCTACAACTGCATTCCAGTCGCCCATGACTATTAGATTTTCGTCCCCCTTTACATACTGCATTACCCTTTCAATATCCTCATACACTTTCTCTATCTGTTCATCTTCAGCTTGCGACGTCGGCATGTATACCTGAACTGTCGTTGTCGGTGTTGGTCTGCTGTCGATTCTGATTACAACTGAACTGAACTGTTCACAGTAACACACCCTCTGCCCTACCTTCCTATTCATAACGGATCCTACACCTGTTATACAATTTTCTGCTGCTGTTGATATTACCCGATACTCATCTGACCAGAAATCATTGTCTTCGTTCCACTTCACTTCACTGACCCCTACTACATCTAGATTGAGCCTATGCATTTCCCTTTTCAGATTTTCTAGTTTCCCTATCACGTTCAAGCTTCTGACATTCCACGCCCCGACTCGTAGAACGTTATCCTTTCGTTGATTATTCAATCTTTTTCTCATGGTAACCTCCCCTTGGCAGTCCCCTTTTGCCAATGGAGAGATCATCATGGCACATCTTCAATTACAGGCCACATGTCCTGTGGATACACGTTACGTGTCTTTAATGCAGTGGTTTCCATTGCCTTCTGCATCCTCATGTCGTTGATCATTGCTGATTCTTCCGCCTTTAGGGGCAATTTCCCACCCCTAGGACAAGAGAGTGCTCTGAACCTCTATCCGCTCCTCCGCCCTCTTTGACAAGGCCGTTGGCAGAATGAGGCTGACTTCTTATGCCGGAAGTCTTCGGCCGCCAATGCTGATCATTTATCAAAATTTAGGCAGTGGCAGGGATCGAACCCGGGACCGAAGACGTATTGATTATGAATCAAAGAAGTTACCCGTAGACCACGGGTCCACTTTAATCTTTACGATGAAATAATTAGTCTGTAAGAGAACAATGAGATAATACACGTATATAGCGTCAAAGACTGCAAAACTAATACTTTTTCCATTCAAAGAAAGTGTATTCAAGAAATGTTAAAGAAAATCTGTAAATCTCATTCACTTTCTTTTAAAAGCAAAAGATTAGGAAGCGAGGTCTCCCTCATCTTGTAACTCTGGGAAGTACGCGTGATTGAGCTTTGTAATTTATCTAATTTATTGAATAATAATTGGTATATTGACAATAAATGTGTCTGCATTCATTGTAGAAACCTTTTAGTAATGACATGTTACTTTTATTGTATGAGTTTTATGTTGCAGAGGAATGTGTCAGGAAATTTCTTTGAAGACAGAACGACTGATAGCTTATTGCGTCATATCGTTTAAATACTACATTCTTAAAAGCCGAACATGCATGTTCTTTTCTATAAAGTCTCAATTAATACTTGTTATGACTTTTCACATGGAAGTCAGTTTGACGTGTCCTCCCCAAGGCGAACCTTCAATCGTGTATTAGATACTTTTTCCTCAGTTTAATTATTTTTCTCATTTTATTATTGTCTCTGCCCGGGAACTGGATGTTTGTGTTGTCCTCATGATTTCATCATCATTCGTGACAGTGGCTTCACTGGATTGTGTAAAAATTGGACTCTGTAAAAATTGGGACTTTGTACGGGCGCTGACGACCGCGCAGTTGAGCGCCCCACAAACCAAACATCACAATTTTATTACCCGCCACGAAGGATGGATACGTTGAAATTAGCGACGCGTGACTGGACAGCGCCTCGGTCCAGATATAAGGTACTCCCTTAGAGTGACCTGTTCTGACAGGTATCGATGCCTCCATTGCTCTTTGTATAGTCACTGTCAGTTCTTGCACTTTAACATTAACATTATCGCCCAGCCATGGAGTTCCCAGACACTATAACACCCGTCTTAGTTATTCCCAGTTAGCGTCCTTCATATTGTATTTGGGTCGTATTCGCTCGTTTACCGTGACGTCTTGTATTTCCCTTTCAGTGAATATATAATGTATGACACTGTGATCACTCGATATCGTTCCACTCTCAACCTTCCAGCCTTTCACATGGCTCGCCGGTGCCGCATATGCTAAAGTGACGTCAGTATCTGACCCTCCCATATCAGGTTGGTGGATTATGAGGTGCATTCAGTTCCTGTAGGTTGGATCCATAATGGCTTCTTTTAGTTGTCTTCCATGGTTATCATTCAGGCGGTTATGCCACAATACTTACTTCACAATGAAGTAAATAGCTGCTCATTGAATTTCTGGAACACAGTGCAACAATTATTATCACAGCAGTACGTGGACACTTTGCAAAAACTGAAGCGCGCCATCAAGTCCAAACGCCCAGGAATGTAGACGGACAGAATCGTTCTGTTGCAGGATAATGACCGACCACATGTTGCCAAGGTGGCTTTGACCGCGCTTCATAAGTATCGCTGGGAAGCCCTTACATATCCCCCATACAAACCCGAACTCTCCCCCAAGCGATTTCCACATTTTCGTGGCTGTCGATTTCTTTCGGTCGAAGACGTGCACGCTACAGGACAATCATGGTTCCGTAGGCAACTGTAAACGTTTCTCCATGAAAGCATTGACCGTATTGTCTCACAGTGGGATACATGTATTATCAGTATGGAGATTTCTTTTGAAATAATTAACAGTTTACTTACTTTTTTGAATCTGCCTCATTTTTATTCGACTGTCCTTTATAAATTCATGCCTCGGTAGTCCATATCAGAAAGGGGTCAAAAAGACATCGATATATCTGCAGAGGATCACTGAATAACTTCGGCATGAGAAATCTGAATGACCATTGCACGTCTTGTGATGACGAATCGCTGAGGGCTACACAGCCGCTTCAACACCTCTTAGGTGATCCAATGAGTCTCAGGCAATATCGTCTTATCAACAAGCCTTGTTTTCATTTTGGTCTCACAATATCAGGTCTCTTATTTTTTTCTCTTTGTATACTTACCTTCAAGTTCATTTTCCTTGCGTAGCCGTTCTCTTTATTACTTCCACCTCTCATCTTTCCTCCTTGGCTTAGTGCTAGTTTCTCGTCATATCTTAGTACTCATACAGTTGCTTTTATTCTCTCGGAAGTACAACTCATTCGGTGAAAACGGGACCCCTGTAGAGTCGCTTTTTGTCCGTCTGTCTCCCAATGTATTAAGACGTCTTTTGCTCAGGAACGGGTAAAGAAATGAATTTGATGTTTATATCAAATACTAAGACCCTTTTCTCACTAACGACTAGAGGTATTTAAATTTAAATATTTGTCAAAGACTGAGGTGTGTGATCCATCGGCGACGTAAAAAATTTAAGGTTTTAAGTCAAAGCCCACAAAAGAAACGGTCGTTTGTCACTCATCGAAACCTATAGGTCAACTATTTATATACATAATTAACTTTGTACGGAAGCCTCTGGACGCTAGTCGTACTCGCACTTGTCCAGTTTTATAGACGCTGTATTCTCTTTTGCCTATTTCAGTTGGTATATGTTTATACTTCTTTCCTACTTTCAACAGTTGATTCAATAAAGCTTCAATTATCAACGGGTTTCTACTATATCTTGTCTTTTTACCTATTCGTCCGATGCTACCTTCACTATTTCATCTCTCAAAGCTGCCCTTTGGTTTTGTATTCTATACTTTTCCCCTGTTTCAATCAATCTTTGCCTACACTCCCTCTGAAACTATTAACAATACTTTGGTATTTTCAGTTATTTTAGTCCTATCACCTTAATGTTCTACCTTTTTACAGTTTATTCAGTTCTGCTCTGCAGTGTATAACCAATAAAAAACGGCCTGGGTATACACCTGCCCATGGACGCAACAGTTTCAAGGTCTCTTTTTGATATCTGTGTTACTATAACATAATCAGTCTGAATCCTTCCACTGTCTCCAGCTTTCCACGTACATCCATACAACATTCCCTCATGCTTATTAAATCAACTGTTAGCAATAATTAAATTCTACAGGATGGTTTTTCTTTCATTTCTCTCCCCCAGCTTTCTTCTCCTATATTTCCTTATTTTCCTATTCCTTTTATCGGATTCCCCCTTACAGTTACATTTTCGCCTGTCTTACCCATCTGAATAATTTCTTTTATTGCTTCATGTTTACATTTTAATCTCTTCATCGTCTGCTGAGATGGTTGGCATACAAACTTGTACTAATGCGGTGGACACTGGTTTCCTGTCTGTCGTGGCTAAGGTTATGCTTTCACTACGCCGTTCATAGCAGCTTACCAATATCCCTATTTTCCTATTTTCTTACTTCTGTATTATACCCATTTCCTTTTTATATTTATAACCCTGTTCTCAACTGACCATAAATCCTGTTCCCCTCCCCCAACTCTCTTGGGGGAGCTAACATTCCACGTTCCGACGCATAGAGTTACAATTTTGTCTTACTGTTGAGAATAGCCTGCTGAGTAGCCCCGCATGGACCTCCAGAACATTTTACGCAAGATGAAGCAGTCATGGTTAAATCACACAGTAGAACTGCATGCCCCCTGGAAATATTACAGCTGTACTATCTTCTTGCATTCTGCTGTTCTCTGTACCAAAATAGCAAAATATTGTTTGCTGATATTAAGAGGCCACAACAGTCAATTATCCAGACTCTTGCCCATTAGCTACTGAAAAGGCCACTGCCTTTCTTCAGAAAGAAACCACAAGTTAGCCTTTCATCTCATCAGATACCCCTCGGTTGTTGTTTGAACTACGTTAAAAGAAATGATTAACCACGAAGGAATTATCCGAAAGGGACGGAAATTGGTAGAGGAGATGTATGTGTTCATACAAACAAACGATTATATTATCAGAGAAATTGGATAGTTTAGTCAAGAGAAAAACTCCGTCCGGACAGGCCATGAAGGCCCAACGGTACTGACCGGCCGCCGTGCCATTATCTCCATTTCTTTTTATATTTATAACCCTATTCTCACCAAGGCTGATGCGGATATGGAGGGGCATGTGGTCAGCACACCGCTCTTGACCGTATATCAGTTTACGAAACCCGAGCCGCTACTTCTCAATCAAGTAGCACCTCAGTTTGTCTAACAAGGGCTGAGTGCACCCCACTTGCCAACAGCGCTCGGCAGACCGGATGGTCACCCATCCAAGTGCTAGCCCAGCCCGACAGCACTTAACTTCAGTGATCTGACTGGAACCGGTGTTACCACTGGGCCAAGGCCGTTGGCTGGTCAAGAGAAAGAGCTTCATAAATTCAGCAAGTCAATAATGCATTGGTCTACCTCTGGGCCTTATGCAAGCAACTATTGTGCTTGATATTGATTGACGGAGGTGTTGGATGTGAAGCCACGTAGATGACACCCGGACGGATCCCGCTATGATAGGAAATGGCACCCCAGACCATCAATCCTTGTTGTTTGGCCATATAGGCGTGGCAGTCAGGTTGGTAACTCACCACTGCGTCTCCAGACACGTCTTCTGCCTGGAATCTCATCGACTGAAGTAGAATTGTTTTCAGTTATGAGTCCCGCTTCGAACTGAGTCCCGATATCCAGCGAATATATGTCTCGACACGCTCCAAACAGCAGTCGGATACCAACCTGAATATCGTCCGCCGTACGGCCCGACAACCGGGAGTATGGTCTGGGGTCGCCTTTCATTTCATACCAGGATCCCTTCGGTTATCACCTGTGGTACCTGCAGTACGTCGGTACGTCGACGATATTATACGCCTGATTTTGTTGCCCTTCGTAGCAAGCCATCTCGGGCTTACGTTTCAGCAAGAAAATATCCGTCCGCACACGGCGAGAGTTTGCACTGCTTGTCTTCTTGTTTGCCAAACTCTACCCTGGCCAGAAAGGTCGTCGGAACCCTTCCCAATTGAAAGTCTTGGAGCATTATAGGCAGGGCCCGCAACCAGCTCGGGATTTTGATGATCTAAAACGTCATCGGGCAAAATTTGGCACAATACCCCTTAGAAAGGCACCCAAAGCTCTATCAATCAACGTCACAAATAGCTGTTTGCATAAGGCCCAGAGGTCGACCAAAGCGTTAATCATTTGCTCAGTTTGTGAAGCTCTCTTTCTTGATTAAATCATCCAGTTATTCTGAAGGTATAGTCGTTTGTCTGTACATGTACGTCACATTTACCGAATTCCGTTCCATTCGGATAATTCATCCATAATGTACGAAATGGAGAAGTATCGAAAAAACGGAGAAGTATCGAAAAAACTGAATTAATATAGAGATCCGCAGAAGACCGTAACCAGAATTTGGGAAAAGTTAGTGGACTATCTAATACGACTGTCAGCTTGGCCCTCGAAGGAGATGTAGAGGTAACATAAAAGGGGCAAGTCGAGAGTAGAGTGTGTCTAATAAACTGTAGAGACTGTTAAACATAAACGTAGCTTTTAAGCCTAATTCGACTGGTTAAATGCTGTCTGTATTTTCCTGTTTTGTGTTAAGCTTTTCGTCTGTGCGTCTTTATTACTAGGGTTTATGTTATCAACAAGAAATATCTGAAATTAAGTAACAATGCGTTTGTTTATTTGCAGGTTTCCCTTATCCGATCAAAAGTATCCCGACAGTCCTATGCGTAACTGACCGCTAGATTCCACGAGAGGCGTCAAGCGACAGCTTAAAAGAATGCAAGGAATATTGCGTTGTCAGCAGAGAAGCAGTATCAGCAGAGTGGGTCGATTAGGAGAACTCAGTGAGTTAAAATGTGTATAAACACTGAATGTCACGGGTGTAACAAATCCATCAGGATATTATAAGAACTTCTAAGACTCTCCAGGCCGACTGCTGGTGGTGCGAGTGTGAATTGGAAGCACGGAGGATGAACTACAGTTAAGGCAAGGCTAGGCAGACTTCGTGTACCGACAGCGACCCTGGACTACTTCCGAGGGAGGTTGTAACGATTCACAGGAAGTCACTGGCTGAGTTACAAAGTGCTACCAACAGTCCATCCAGCACAGCGAATGTGCGTAGGGAGTTAAACAGAATGCGGTAGAATGGTCTAGCAGCTCCACATAAGCCACACATTTCCGTGGTCAGTTCTAAGCGACGCTTGAGGTGAACGACACCACTGGACAATGAATGACTGGAAATCAAAGCTTTGGAATAATGCATGGTACGTGGATTTCCTTAATCGTACCACACTTACACACCGTATCTTAAATAGCATAAAAGAGGAAGCGATATGGAATCATGGTTGGTAGTCAAAATTTATAATTAAAACAATTTATTGAAATTACGCCTTTTAAGGAATTTGACAATTACAGGTTGTGGACAAGCCACAGTTAGAAACCCAACGTACTCGGTACTCAAATAAACAGTCCCTTATTAAGGAAACAGAATTACTGACAAGCTTCAGAAATTAGAACTCCCATATACACTCATGTTTATAAATTAAGGATAATTGCAGAATGTGTTGCCACACAATGTGGCACTACACAAAACTGGCGCTAATAGCATAGTCACATAGTGAACACACACGACACAGACCTGTAAGTCCACGGTATTGGTGATAAGTTGAGACAACCGTCCCGAAACACATGTGCTACAAAACGCCCCTGTTTCCTGCGCATGTACCCCGATATCAATATGGGATATGATCACCATGCACACGTACACAGGCCGGACAGTGGGTTGGCATACTCTGGATCAGGTGGCCGCCGAGCTGCTGCTGGAGTATGGTTTCCCATTTTTGCACCAGTGCCTGTCGGACCTATTGAAGTGTCGGAGGGATTCGAAGAGGTGAAGCGATACGTTGACAGAGAGCATCCGAAACGTGCTTGATGGGGAACAGGCAGGCCACTCCATTCGCCTGATATCCTCTGTTTCAAGGTACTCCTCCACGATATCAGCTCCGTGGGGCCGTGCGTTATCATCTATCAGGAAGAAGGTGGGACCCACAGCACCTCTGAAAAGGCGGACATACTGTTGCGAAATGATGTCCCGATACACCTGACCTGTTACAGATCCTCTGTTAAAGACATGCAGGGGTGTACGTACAACAATCATAATCCCACCTCACACCATCGAACTCCATACATGTCCCTTTCAAGGACATTAAGGGTTTCGTATCTGGTTCCTGGTTCACGCTAAATGAAAACCCGGTGAGAATCACTGTTCAGACTATACCTGGACTCGTCCGTGAACATAACGTGGGACCACTGTTCCAATGACCATGTACTGTGTTCTTGACACCAGGCTCTACGAGCTCTCCTGTGACCAGGAATCAGTCGAATGCACCTTGCAGATCGAATGCACCTTGCGGGCGAATAAAGCATGTCTATTTAGTCGTCTGTAGACTGTGTGTCTGCAGACAGTTGTTCCAGTGGCTGCGGTAAGGCCCAGAGCAAGGCTACCTGCAGTACTCTGTGGCCGTGTGCGGGCACTGATGGTGAGATATCGGTCTTCTTGTCGTGTTGTATACTGTGGACGTCCCGTACTGTAGCACCTGGACACGTTTCCTGTCTGCTGGAATCGTTGCCATAATCTTGAGATCACACTTTGTGTCACACGGAGGTTCCGTGCTACGACCCGCTGTGTTTGACCAGCCTCCAGTCGTCCTAGTATTCTACCCCTCATAACGTATTCAATATGTGTTCTTTGAGCCATTGTCAACACACAATCATCAATAGCACGTCTGAAAACGTCTGCAAACTTACTCGCTGCACTGTACTCTGACATACACCATCACACCTCTGCGTATGTGAACCGTTGCCAGCGCCACCATGCGAAGACCGCAGGTCAAATACACCGCATCGTCATACCCCGAGCTGATTTAAACCCACAAACCGCCCACCGGAGCGTTGTTTCACCACGTATCATCATTATCCTTAATTTATGAGCATGAGTGTAGTACTTCGCTCAAAATACATACAATAAAGGACTAACCAGTAAAGGGTGACTTAATGACACTTGAACACTAGTGCCAAGCTAACATCCAATTACACAATATGATAGAACCACTTAAATAAAACCTACAGAAGAAACACTGATATTTAAAAATAAATGTTGACGTGCTCAGACGTGTTAATAAAAAAAAATTACTAGAAAGAGCTGCACAAGGAACTCAGCGGATGCTATGCAGCTTAAGGTTTAGCTAGTTGCCAGTGCCAAATATTCAAGGAAACAGGTTCATGTACGAACAGGTTACATACAACACACAATATATATTTATATATCTACCAGCATAACCCGCCTTGGCGGAAGGAAGACAAATACTAAACTTTGGAAGGCGATATGTGAACAGTCCCGGTAGTGGCCAGGTTCTTAAACACTGCCAGGCCTAGACCTCGGACAACATTTCATTCTCCGTCAAGGAACTGGCAGAATCAAAAGTTTCTGCCCGAATCTCAAAGACATTCCAATAACTCTGAAACATAGAAACACTCTGCAGAACATTTGACTCGATAATGGGTAAGCGTGTAAAAGAATACGTTACAATACTGACAAATTGCTACTTTGACCTTAAGTATTTTACACATGAACAACTGTATTAATAGAGAGCAGGCTTTGAAAACACTAACATAAAATCATTTGGTTGCAAGAGACACGAAGCACTAACAAAACTTGTGAGAAAACTTTCAAGTAACGGCCACCATTTAACTAGGCCAACTGAACTCTTCCACACCGTCTTAAAGTTCGCCTATGAAAGTCTCACCACAATAATAAAGTTTAAATGGCTCTGAGTGCGTCGGTCAACAAAACACAATCACGACCACTTACTCCATCCATATCACATACACAATACGAGGGAGCGGGTTCCACAGCTTCACGGCTTCACTTCAAATTTTGTTCTTAGCGAAGTCACAGAAATTGTATCTCCAAGCTGCCCATGTCGCCAAAACGCCCAACCAATTTCACACCACAACATATAACGGTCTTCACGCTCGTTCGGCAGCCGTTGACACTTGTCTCCCAGCGAATGTCACGAGATCTCGAGGGTTACCAATCGAAGGCTAACAAGCAACTCGCGCCCGCCAAGCTGGAAGATAAGACGCGCGAAAAGCGAAGATAGCTTAGCTCAATCACAATCGATCTCAACGATACATGAACAACGGAACACGGGCACCAGCTCGCCACGGCTCAATCTACAAGTATATGTCTTCAGTCAGCGTACTCAACGAAATCCCCGTGCCATAGCACAGTAGCTAAAATACACAAAACCAAGCGGTAAAACTTTATCACTAACCGCGTGATGGAAAGAGATGAAATGAATAGCACAAGATAGGAAACGATGGAGGACAACAACAAAAAATACAAGATACTGTACAACGCTTACAGGAAAAAAGTCCTAGCACCAAGATGGAGCTGTGCGAGGCAAACGAAAGTAGTCAGGCGTGTTTCTATATCAGCAATATGATTCGTATAAGAGCTGCGTTAGTAGCGCCACTGTGAGGAAGAAAATTTTTATTTTTTTTTGTTTTTTTATTTTTTATTATACGAACTGTAACGGTGGCAAGCGTTAGTTACTTTTCAGACTGGACGTAGCGAGTTCATGTTAGTCAAGAATGCCTTTAAGACAACAAAGGCACCACTGTCAACACTGAGTTTGAACGAGGTTGTGTAATAGGACTACGAGAAGCTGGATGTAACTTCCGCTATATTGCAGAAAGTCTTCGCCTGCATGTAGTCACTGAACATGACCGCTGGCAGAGGTGGTCATTGCAAGTTACGGTCGCAAGGAGACTGGACTCCGGATGACCACTTACAGCTGCCGATAGGGAAGACCGCCGTGTTTGGGGTATAGCTGTGGCCCATCGTACTGCACTCGCAGCAGCAATTCAAGCAGCAATTGACACAACAGTGGCACAACGAAATGTTTTCAATTCGGTTACATCAAGTACAGCTCCGAGCCAGATGCCCTGCATCGTGCATTCCACTGATCTCAAACCACCGCCATTTGCGACTTGACTGGTATCAAGCCAGAGCTCATCGGAGGGCCGTATCTTCGATGAAAACGGGTTCTGCCTGGGTGCCAGTGATGATCGTATGTTGGTTAGGAGGAGGCCAGTTGAGGGCCTGCATCCAACCTGTCTGCATTCTAGGAAACACTAGACCTGTATCTCGAGTTATAATGTGTGGTGCACTCTCGTGGTTGTTCCACGCAACCTGACTGCAAAATTGTAGGTCGTTTTGGTGATTCATAAACAGCATTCCAGCGTGTGTTTTCTGACAGGATAACGCTCGTCCACATAGCGCTGTCGTAGCCCGATATGTCTAGAGAGTGTCGACATGATGCGTTGCGTACTGTTTCTCCTGGGTGGACTTGGGTTTAAAAAAATGTAAACTAAGTATTACTATAAATTTTATAAATAATCGACCAGTACGCTAAAGAAGAAGAGGTAGAACTACAATGGACATGTTATTCCATGGACTCTTGCGCTTCTATGCATGAACTATCTTTCCTTTGTCATTCACTTATCTTATCTGCCTGGATCCGGACCTAAGAGGACGATTTTATGTAAATCTCATCTTGCTGTACCAGTTTATAATGTAAGTTGAACTTAAAACGCGAAAAATATAATGCTTATTTTGTCAAAAGCATTTGTGTATGTGGTCAATCTGTTGTGAGTCTGATACCTGTATTGCCTTAAGTAGGTATGGGCCTTAACAAAGGATTTTCAATGTTAGGCGCCATCTTAGAAAAATCTTTAACATTTTTCTTCTAGCTCATCTACGAGACGTGCCGTCGGTTAGGACAATTAACCTTATTTCAGATCCCACGAGACCGGAGGCAGCTACTAATAATTTAACAATTTTATTTACAGATTTTCTTTGTTTAACGAGATAACATCCCAGGCAGAAAAGGTCTGGTCGCAGGATTCCAGTTCCATTATAGGATTTCATTTGTATATGCTACTCTTGTTACCTTATATTGGGGAATTGAGACGAAACCACGATGTTACGTATTACAGTAGTGTTCATCGAACAGACTTGGTAAATATTCTCTGGTGCAATAAGCACACGACTTCTCACGAACCTGGAGTAATATCCATAGTGTAGGGAAATAAGAAAAGGACAATTAACTAACGACGATTGCGTAACTACCCTGAGAACTGAGCTAGTTACTGAGTGCTTATACACGTCGGGCTAAATTAAACAACATATTACACTGTTAATAATATTGCTACTTTAGTTATTTCTCTTTTATGCTGAGCCCTTGCATTAATGTGTGTTTCTTTTTTGTGTAAGTCACGGCTCATATTTTATTTTATTACATTAGACTAATAGTCACAAATAAATAAAATTTTCGTTCTATTACATTACAGTTGCTCTGCTGCACTAGCGTACAAATTGACGTAATCGGACGACAATTCCATCGTCATCCAAAACTCACATTAAGCGCCCTTGCATTGGCCGACCAAATTCAACAGACATGTCACACTTGCCCGAAAATTGGCATCCGGCACCTGTACGACTCGATGCAGGCGCATCTGCGTGCTTGCATTCAACATTCTGGTGGTTACACCGGTTATTCATGAA
This sequence comes from Schistocerca piceifrons, assembly GCF_021461385.2. NCBI lineage: Eukaryota > Metazoa > Arthropoda > Insecta > Orthoptera > Acrididae > Schistocerca > Schistocerca piceifrons. The sequence continues at coordinate 588,037,411 of NC_060141.1, read as the reverse complement.
CCAGCATTTCACATATGCAAAGGATTTTCTTGCTCTTACATTAACCTGTGAAGTTGCAACGTTAGTCACTGAAATATGTACAATTGAAAGAAAATCAGCCCTCGGTCACTATTTTTAGCAAATTAACCTGCTTTCGACACTGCTAGGAGTGTCTTCCTCAGAATTTAAATCAAAGAGTGGTCTATATTCTATAACATAGTCACAGAATTATGACTAAAAATGTATGATAGAGCATAAGTACGGAAAGACTGGCAGTGGTTATATGTCATTTATAAAACAATAAATACGCCAAAAGGGCATTAGTCACAAAGATACTTGCGTGGTGCAACCTGCAACCTGCACCACGCAAGTAACGAGCACCCCTTAGTGGCTCGCCATCACAGTTTTCTTTACCTTAAATATCTTTGTGACTAATGCCCTTTTGCCGTATTTATTATTTTATAAATGACATATAACTACTGCCAGTCTTTCACGACGATTCCGTACTTATACTCTATCATACGCTTTTAGTCATAATTCTGTGACCATGTTATTGAATATAGACCACTCTTTGATTTAAATTCTGAAGAAGACACTCCTAGCAGTGTCGAAACCATGTTAATTTGTCAAAAATAGTGACCGAGGGCTGATTTTCTTTCAGTTGTATTCGCGGTCTCTGAACGTGCAACCATGTACAAGATTTTACTGAAATATGTTACCTAGACAACTGTATTCCAGAAATTTCTTTACTATAGATCCTACGTTAATTATTTCCCGGTGTTGAGATTTTTTTCCCGTCAGTGTATTTAGCCATAAAAATTGAAAATACATTATATTAGAAAAAATATACTTTAAAGACCCTACGGGGAAAGTTATTTAATACTATAATTTGCATCTTTGACGTCCAAGATACACTGCAGAGTAGTTGACTATCCCGGCAGAGAAGTGAGGGAGTGACTTTTGTGAAGGGTGCTCTGGCTACTGAGAGACGATACCTGCTGAGGGGGAGCAGCCAACTGCTTCCGCCCCACCGCCGTCCCACCACGCCCACCTAACGAGCGTCTCGTTACATTACGTCAGGCTACAGCACGGTACGGCAGGGCGCAGCGTGCGAGCCCAGGCCAGGCCAGGAATTTCATTAGCCGCAGCAGTAAGGTGACTCGTAATGGTCGTAGCGCCGGCCTCTCCGAGGCGTCGCATCGCGCCTAGTTTCTCCACCCTTGTTTCTTTACTCTGCGCAGGGAGTCCAGCAAGTTGCATCCCTCAGCCCTCTGTTGTCCTCGGGTGGCTGAGGACTGAATCGTCAAAGGCGGAGGAGGAACTAACGACGGACAGACGCAGGTTCACGTTTCGGTTTTGGGACACAGCCACGATTTGCTACCGTGTCTCACAAACCCCTTCCCCTACCTATTGTAATGGTACTTGAATTACGTGACCCTTACGGCACCTCACCTCAACCTCTCGATACCAGCAATATTCTACTGTGTTTCTGTAAAATAGTTAACATACTTCTGTGACAACAGTCAGATTTGATTTCATTAATGTAGAGGTACTTCGATACATCGATATGTATATATTGCAATGATATTATTCTTACGTGTATTCTTTCTTTTGTCACTATGATCTTTGACGTAATTGTAACTCTGATTTTTGGCCGCGTAAGCTGTTATTAGAGAGTCGAGCTTTGCTCGTCATGTTAAAAAGACGCAAATTGCAGTCAGTTTGTGAAATGTGAACTTTAACAGTGAGGAAGATATTTTCAAGTATGTTTTATACTGTGAAGTGATGTTTTGGAACGATTTACGTGATATTGCAACAAAAGTAATAAATTCGGAGTGCTGATTACATTTTTACATCACCATTGTACTAACTTGCAAAAGTTTAATCTTCAAGAATGGTTTATGTAACACATCTATAAAACTTTTGAATATCGCAGAATAACACCTAGGCCTCTTTGTTTCCGCGCTTGGAATCATCACTACCTAGATTTTCGACGATTGAGCCATGAGCTCACAACCAGACCAGCGTGGGAAACACGAAAAGATGAGTGCCTAGTTTATCCATTATTTCAAGAAATGACTTTATGAACTGTGCTCTAATGACACCTGCCACATAATACAACTTCGTTGTTGCCCGAAAATTCAGTATTTAGCAGCGTGAGCAACACTACACTCATAATTAATTTTTGACCTTTGTTGTGGTAGGGTTGTTAGACTCTCCAATATAATCTGCCGTCGCTTCCATTTTCAATAGGCCGCATATGTCTAAGATTTTATTAACAAGAACAATAAGATACTTCAATATACTCGAGAGTTCAATAAGTAATATAACACTTTCTTTTCTTGGCCGATTTCGGTTGAAAAAATGTGGAATTTGTTGTGTGTGAAACGCCCTGCTTAAGTCCGCAGGACAGAACAGGTACTTGGAATTGTGGAAAGGGGCCAAAAGGAGGCTGTCAGTTACACTCAAACAATACAGCAAAAAATTTGAACTTAGTTATCGGCTGAATAGTCCGCATTATCTTATGCCTTAAGGGCACAACCACTTAAATTTAAAATCGCTGAAAACCATTAACATAAAATTCAGACTCCAAACCGAATATTTAGAAGGCAGAAGTCCTCACGTAAGTAAGTTTTATAATTTGGCTGAAGGCCCAACAAATCTAACACTTGAAAGGCAAACAAGTTTAATTTAAAGACGGCTGAAGGCGCATGATTTAAGACTGCAGGTAAAATTAATTTAAAAAAAACACACACACACAAGGCAGAAGGCCTTGTCTTCAAATAGGCTGAAGGCCCCACACAGTCTGATACTTGATAGACAAGAAATTTAATTTAAAAACGGCTGAAGGCCGATTACTTAAAACAACTAAAATAATTTTCAGTAGGCAGAATGCCAAAAACTTTATCTTTAAATAATATTTTACACAGGCTGAAGGCCCAAACAATCTAAGATTTAACAGGTAAGGAATTTAAATTTTAAAGCGGCTGAAGGCACTTTATTTAAAACCCAACTAAAGGAATACAAATTCAAACCATCGGCTAAAGCCATTAAAATACACAAATAAGAAAAGGCAGTACAGCCAGCGGCGCTCAGAAGTTTCCGGGGGTCGGTCTGCAGTTGAAATATTAACGTTCACTGAGGGAGACAGGTAGTCGGCCCAACTATATCCGATCCGCCAGCAACACAACCAAGAGACAGTCAACGGACTCACCGACAAGAAGACTTGCTTTCCACCCGACCAGTGCACAAGGAACTCCAAAGCCAAAACGTAAAAGGCGTAGCCGCCCACAACCAAGTACGCATAAGCTGTCAAAACTACACACACGTGTTGGACAGCGACAACACGGTGAGGAAAGGACACTACCTGAATTTTACGTCAGCGGCCAGGGCAGGTAACCGGAACGCTAACAGCCACAAGGTATAAAATTCTGCTGCTGCACTTGAACTTCAAGTAACCAAAATACAGTTAAACTCCACAGGATGGTGGCCAAACTCTCGCCAACTCGAACACTCGCTGTTGCTCACGGGAATACCCCCAACAGCCAACCATGAAAACCAACGGCTCCGTGTGAACAGTCTGGCTTCGGTAATTAAATCACCACTCAACTTTGATGTCCTGGGTGGGTAAGCCACGAATCCCGTAGCATTCGGAACAGCTCCCACACACTCCGACACTGCGTAGAGACCGCCAGCGGGCCCGGGCCACTGCGCCGTGCGTAGATTTCCTGCTGATCCACACCAACCGACCGACTGACACACACCGGCTAGCCGCAAACTGTAAGCACTAGACCAGATAGCACAAGGTGCTAATATCGATACACACCGCTGCTACCACACGTAGAAAGAGGAAGAATCACGGCATAACCGCATTAACCGCGGGAAACCAAACGCAGAGTAACAGTCAAGGTTTAAACCAACGCATAAGCCGGGGCCAGCATGGCTCAGTGAGATATAATGGAATATTCTCGTCTTAGCCCCTATAGTTTCATGTAGATCTGATAAGTGGCAACGCTATACGTAGCCTTCAAAAAGGCGTCTGTAACGGGAGTGCGTTAAAAGCAGAAGGCTGTGATTGAGTTGCTTTTGGCGGAAAACCAGAGTATCACAGATACTCGTAGGCGCTTGTAGAATGTCTATGGACACCTGGCAGTGAATAAGACGGTGAGTCGTTCAACGAAGCGTCGTCATCACTGCAACAAGTTCGCGCATACACGCCCGATATTCCGCCTGCCGACCGGCCGCACATAGCTGTGACTCCTGATATGTTGGAACGTGCGCACACTCTCACCAAGGTGGTAGACGTATGGCAATCAAACACCTCGCTGCACCAATGGACGTCTCTGTTAGTAGTGCTGACACATTAGAGTACTCAAAGTGGGTATGTCGGCTGGGTACCTCATGGCGATCAAGAGCAGCGAAGGACCATCTGTGCGGAGTTTCTGCCGTGTTACGAGACTGATCATGAAAATTTTTGTTGAATATTGCCACAGGCGCTGAAACAAAATGGCACTCCATTGAGGGACGCAACACCCCCTCTCCAGCGAAGAAAAAGTTTAGAGCGTCACTGTCATCCGGAAGAGTTTATTTTGCTTAATTTTCACTCCCATGGCCGGCCGGTGTGGCCGAGCGGTTCTAGGCGCTTCAGTCTGGAACCGCACCACAGCTACGGTCGCAGGTTCGAATCCTGCCTCGGGCATGGATGTGTGTGATGTCCTTAGGTTAGTCAGGTTTAAGTGTTTCTAAGCGCTAGGGGACTGATGACCTCAGATGTTAAGTCCCATAGTGCTCAGAGCCATTTGCACCATTTAAAAAAAATGTTCAAATGTGTGTGAAATCTTATGGGACTTAACTGCTAAGGTCGTCAGTCCCAAGCTTACACACTACTTAACCTAGATTATCCTAAGGACAAACTCACACACCCATGCCCGAGGGAGGACTCGAACCTCCGCCGGGACCAGCCGCACAATCCATGACTGCAGCGCCCAAGACCGCTCGGTTAATCCCGCGCTGCTAAACCATTTTCGAACCACCCCCATGGTGCAAAGATAAATTCTGAAGTGTGTTATGCTACGCTAAGGAAATTGTAGAAATGGCTTCAGCCTATTCGTAACCATAAAAATGCAAACGAACTTCTCCATGACAACGCAACACCTCACAGAATCTGTGCACCCAAGAGGAGCTCACAAAATTCCATTGGACTTTTTCTCGTCACCACTCCACAGCCTGGACTTCACACCTTCTGCTTTCCATGTGTTTGGCCCAGTGAAGGATGCACTCCTCGGGAAGCAGTACATGGATGACTGGGAGGTTACTGATTCATCAAGACGTTGGCTCGGCGTCGACAAGTAGATTGGTACCATCTGGGCATACAGGCCTTCCCAGTAAGGTGTCGTAAGGCTGCGGCACTGAACGAAGCTTACATTGAAAACTAGTGTTTTGCAGCCAAAAGAGAGGGGAATAATATAATTGCTTATTGAACGCCCCTTGCATTAATAAATCGTCTAACTACAATAAATCATAAAGGAAGATATTAGAACAAATAAGCCCTCGGTCACAAATTTTAAGACAAAATTTTGACCTAATATTTGTGACCGAGGGCTTATTTGTTCCTAATATAATTCTGACACGGTCACTGAACCTTAGCAGCTATGTTCAAAGTTCTATAAAGGAAGATTCTGCAAAATGGGAGTAACTTGCAGGGATTGATCCCAGAAGGGCAAACTCAAAATGGCCAATAGGAGGAAGTATGAAAGGGTCAATTAATCCCACACACGAGCTAGGCAAGTCCTTATACAGGTAGAAGGAGGGCCTCGCCATAGGTATGTGTCAGCGGGGGTAATGTTCCTGGCCATAAGAATGATACGAATGTACTGTGAACGACAGCATCTCGCTAACATTAATGCTGATTCACAAGTACTTCGTTAACGAGTTATTCGTCGAAGCGAAATATGAGGCAGAAAGTCGCGTTTCGAAGTCTTTTTAGTACGCGTGCTGATATTCATTTAACATGCGATGGTTATACATTAAAACCTTACAAAAGAGTTATAGGAAATGAAGAACTTGGATGGCGACGACGTGGTAAAAATTGGTGGTGTTTGTTAAATTATTTACGGTTGTCAGTGAAAACTTATTTTCGCGTTTAGAAGGCATCCATGACAACACGAAAGTTCCGTAACACTTGTTAAGCAGGAGAATGTTCCGAATTCTGTTAAGACAGGAAGCGAAGCTTCGGATGAAACACCATCAAAGTTTATACACAAAGAAGTGTATGCCAATCCGACAACACAACAGTGAACACACTGACGAGGAAATATGCAAGGTATATTCGCAACAATATTACTCAGGGTACGCTAAAATTTCCAAAAACCGCGATGTAAATTCAGTTGCCTTACAGCAAATTGAAGTGACAACAACACGAAGGAAATGCTTTTGTGCTTGGAACCATACACGAACATTAACCCGGCCCAGGGTGCTTAGAGCCCCCTTCTCTAAGCGCACTTGGGTAATTCTCAGTAGGCGCGTCCACGTCGCGGGGGTGGGCCCGACTTTGGAGCTGGTGGCAAAGTTCTGCTGGGGACCCGGTGTCGCGGGGTATAACGAGTTACCCATGCCGCGGGTTAAGGGGGAAGATCACATCGGCAAGGAAAGCAGCAGAAGATGGACTTTGGTACGGTGGACTTTTTGCGTAAGTGGCTCCCCGTAAGTAGGCTGTTTAGGTTTTTATGTTGGTAACGCCACATAGCGCTCTGTATGAAAATCACTGACTGTGCTGTGTGCAGTCTGCGACTGATTTGCATTGTTGGAATATTGTAGTGTTGGGCAGATGGATATGAACAGCGCGTAGCGTTGCGCAGTTGGAGGTGAGCCGCCAGCAGTGGTGGATGTGTGGAGAGAGATGTCGGAATTTTGATAGCGGATGATCTGGACGTGTGTCCATCAGAAAGAGTAAATTTGTAATACTGGATATTATGAACTGATATATAAATGATAACTTTTGAACATTATTAAGGTAAATACATTTTTTGTTCTCTATCAAAATCTTTCATTTTCTAACTGTGCCTATCAGTAGTTTAGTGCCTTCAGTAGTTAGAATCTTTTATTTAGCTGGTAGTATTGGCGCTAGCTGTATTGCAGTAGTTCGAGTAACGAAGATTTTTGTGAGGTAAGTGATTCATGAAATATAGGTTATTGTTAGTCAGGCCCATTCTTTTGTAGGGATTATTGAAAGTCAGACTGTGTTGCGCTAAAAATATTGTGTGTCAGTTTGGTGTTGATCAGAATAAGTAAAGAGAGAAATGTCTGAGTACGTTCAGTTCTGCTCAGTTGTTTGAAAATCAAATAACGTAAGATGTTTATCAGCGCAGTAATTCATTAATTTTTCAACGTCATTCGCAGAGGAACCCAAGGGAGGAATAGACAGAGTCCCTGAGCCCAGAAAGGCAATCATCTAGTGCAAGAAAACCACCATTAAAAATCAAATGGGTCTCGAAGTCGGGGGTTTAGTCGTTGGACCTGCACTCCACCCAAGCAAAAGAAATCACATGCAAAACCTTCCAATTTAGCCTCGGACCAGACGACAACAGGCACGAAAAAGGACAATGAGAATTGCAGCATGAAATTAGCTAGGGAGTTCTACAAAGAAACGTGTAGTCTTTAAAGAAATAAAGCGCCTTGACGCCGACATAGTGGGCATGGTACAGAAGAGACAAAGGATTACATATACATTTATAGTGGTGTACCAGAGGAACAACGAGACCAAAGTGGAGTTATGATTGCCATAAAGAAAAACACAAGAAAAACATAACCAACTGGTAATATGTCATTGATAGAATTCTGTAAGTACAGTTGAAAATAAAAGGCCATTATGTGGTGATTATTGTGGTCTATTCACCAAACGACGACGCTCATATAGCGAAGAAAGACTTATTCTACATTGAGTTGACGAGATCTCTTGAAAATATTTGGAATCACAAAGAAGTCATTTTACTAGAAGATCTAAATTCCAGAATAGGATGGAAAGCTAATGACAACATTCGTCATTCCCACCTGATGCGGATCCCACTCCGCACAGCAATACTCCAGAATATGGCGGACAAGCGTGGTGTAAGCTGTCTCTGTAGACCTGTTGCACCTTCTAAGTTTTCTGCCAGTGAATCGCAGTCTTTGGTTTGCTCTACCCACAACATTATTTACGTGATCGTTCCAATTTAGGTGATTTGTAATTGTAATCCCTAAGTATTTAGCTGAATTTACAGCCTTCAGATTTGTCTGACTTATTGCGTAATCGAAATTTAGCTGATTTCTTTTAGTACTCATGTGAATGACTTCACACTTTTCTTTATTCTGGGTCAACTGCCACTTTTCGTAACATACAGATATCTTATCTGAATCATTTTGCAAGTCGTTTTGATCATTTGATGACTTTACAAGACAGTAAATGACAGCATCATCCTCAAACAATCTAAGACGACTACTCAGATTGTCTCCTATGTCGTTAATATAGATCAGGAACAATAGAGGGTTTTTTACACTTCCGGATATTACTTGCGTTTTACTCGATGACTTTCCGTCTATTACTACGAACTGTGCCTTCTGACAGGAAATCACGAATCCAGTCGCACAACTGAGGCGATACTCCGTAGGCACGCAGTTTGGCTAGAAGACGCATGTGAGGAACGGTGTCGAAAGCATTCTGGAAATCTAAAAAATGGTTCAAATGGCTCTGAGCACTATGGGACTCAACTGCTGTGGTCATAAGTCCCCTAGAACTTAGAACTACTTAAACCTAACTAACCTAAGGACATCACACACATCCATGCCCGAGGCAGGATTCGAACCTGCGACCGTAGCGGTCATGCGGTTCCAGACTGAAGCGCCTTTAACCGCGCGGGCACTCCGGCCGGCTCTGGAAATCTAAAAAGATGGAATCAATTTGACATCCCTTGTCGATAGCATTCATTACTTCACCAGTATAAAGAGCTACTTGTGTTTCACAAGAACGGTATTTTCTGAATCCGTGCTTACTATGTGTCAATAAATCGTTTCCTTCGAGGTACTTCATAATGTTCGAATACAGTATATGTTCCAAAACCCTACTGCAAATCGACGTCAGTGATATAGGCCTGTAATTCAGCGGATTACTCCTACTTCTCTTTTTGGGTATTGGTGTGACTTGAGCAATTTTCCAGTCTTTAGGTACGGATCTTTCTGTGAGCGAGTGGTTGCATATAATTGCCAAATATGGAGCTATTTTATCAGCATACTCTGAGACGAATCTGACTAGTATACAGTCTGGACCAGAGGCCTTGCCTTTATTGAGTGACTTAAGCTGTTTTGTTACACCGAGGATATCTACTTCTATATTTCTTATCTTGGCAGTTGTTCTTGATTGGAATTTACTTCGTCTTCTTTGGTGAAGGAGTTTCGGAAAACCGTGTTTAATAACTCTGCTTTAGTGGCACTGTCATCAGTGACTTCACCGTTGTTATCGCGCAGTGAAGGTATTCATTGCGTCTTGCCACTGGTGTGTTTTATGTATGACCAGAATATCTTTGGGTTTTCTGCCAGTTTTCGAGACAGAATTTCGTTGAGGAAAATTTTAAAAGCATCTCACATTGAAGTACGCGCTATATTTCGAACTTCTGTAAAACTTTGAAAATCTTGGGTATTTTGCGTTCTTTTAAATTTGGCATACTTTTTTCGTTGCTTCTGCAACAACGATATGACCGGTTTTGTGTACCATGGGGGATCAGTACCATCACTTGTTAATTTATGTGGTATGTATCTCTCAATTGCTGTCGATACTATCTCTTTGAAAACATTCCACAACTTGTCTACACTTACATGATCAGATCGGAAGGAGTGAAGACTGTCTCTTAAAAAGGTGTTAAGAACATTTATATCTGCTTTTTTTTAAATAGATATACATTGCGTTTCTTTTTTATGGTTGTAGGTGTTACGGTATTCAGCCTAGCAGCAACTGCCTTGTGGTCGCTAATCCCTATATTCATCACAATACTCACTATTTGTTCAGGATTATATGTTGCTAAAAGGTCAAGTATGCTTTCGCAACTATTTACGCTTCGAGTGGGCTCATGAACTAATTGTTCAAAAACATTTTCTGAGAAAGCATTCAGTACAATTTCGGATGACGTATAATGCCTGCCAGCGGTTTTAAACGTATAATTTTTCCAGCATATCGAGGGTAGATTGAAGTCACCACCGACTATAATTGTATGAGCGGGGTACTTATTTGAAACGTGACTCAAGTTTTCTTTGAACTATTCAACAACTGTATCTTCTCAGTCGGGTGGGGGGGGGGGGGGGGGGTCGGTAAAACGATCCAATTAATAGTATAGTCCGATTATCAGGTTCGGGCATGGATGTGTGTTATGTCCTTAAGTTAGTTAGGTTTAAGTAGTTCTAAGTTCTAGGGGACTGATGACCTCAGAAGTTAAGTCCCATAGTGCTCAGAGCCATTTGAACCATTTTGATTATCAGGTATAACCTCTACCCATACTATTTCACACGAACTATCTACTGCAATTTCGCTACAAGGCAAACCACCTCTGACAGCAATAAATACTCAGAGAAGGTAGAAAGTGAGAAGAAAGCTTATAATAAATGGTTGAACCGAGCTCAGACAGTGATTGTTAGGAATACAGAGGGCGGAGAAAAGATGCACAGAAAACAATAATTAAGGCAAAAAACGAAGCCTGGAAGAAAACCGGTGAAGAGATAGAAAAAAGCTTGGGGAATACACGAGCAAATAAAGCCTGGAAGGTATTAAAAACAATGAGAATATAGAATAAAGATAAAGCAGGTATAAACCTCATTAACATACAGGACTACTAACTGAGAACACAGCGCCATTCACTGAGAACCCACCAGACACTGAAATCAGTAATGATAATATACCACCGATAACCCCGAAGGAAGTCAAAAATGCAATTAATGCCTTGAGAAACAGAAAGTCACCAGGTCCAGGATTAATTTAATAGAACTAATTAAAGCAGCACCGTCAAAAATTCTTTGAGATACTGGCACTTATTTTTGATAAATGCCTTAGAGGTGACGAAGCCAAAAAGACAACAATTACATCAGCGCCAGAATCGTCAAATATATATAAATAATGGTGTATACAAGAGTCGTCTTGACAGCAGCGCTACTGTTCAAACCAACAGTAGTGCTGCTGAAAAGATGACTCTTTTATATACCACTATTTATAAACATTTGACGATGCTGACATTGATTTTATGTTTAGCACTTGACTTGGCTGCAGTATATTCGGACATGTTTTTATAAAACAGATCTGAAGATGGTCATTATAGACCGAAACCGGCAGTCTTATGACAAAAAACTGGTGACCATAGACGTAAAGTAAAGAAAGTTTATTCTAGGGTCACAGCTGAATTCGCGACTATGTCGCAGCTTGTGACAATGAAGAGAGTTTGTAAAAATTGGAAATCTGTAATAAGGCCTTATGGAGTCAAACTGCTGAGGCCATCGCTCTCTAAGCTTACACACTACTTAATCTAACTTAAACTAACTTACGCTAAGGACGACATACACACTGACGTGAGGAGCCACGCGGACAGTGACAAGACGCCTTAAACAGCGCGGCTACCCTGCGCTTCAGACAGTTTGTGTTATGAATCAAACTTGTCGGTGAACAGCAAATCCCTCTTAGAAACCTCGGGGTCACTTTCCTTTTGAGACCTCAAGTAACGCTCAAAACGCGCAGGATAATCAGAGGAAAGAAGTACCTGCGCTGGTTGAGAGTCATATGAATGGAAGCTGTCCACCCGTCTAGCATGCAGAGTGTCATAGATTCTGGAGAGCTGGTTCTTGGATTAGCTTCAACGTAGTCCAATACGTTGTGCCCGATTGTTAATCAAGAGCAGCCGGCATCAGGATACTTGCAAGTAGAATGTCTTTTCTTACTTAAACGCCTATGAAATGCTTGAACTGCTGTGAATGCAAGTACTATAGTAAACGCCGAGTGTGAGTCTTTTAGGAATATTGACGACACACAGTTGATGCATTACACATCGCTTCACCATTCATGACGGGCTGAAAGGTGTCCATTTCGGCGTGCTTGCCACTGTTTCGTGAAGCGTTTTGCTCACTGTTCATCCCCTGCCCACAAAACTGCGAATGTAGGGAACAGAAGAGAGAGTTCGTTATGGACACTGGAGACAAAGACCGGGCATATATATTTGTGCTGAGATGTGGAAGGTCTTTGAACAGTGCTATATTCCGTTAATGCTGCTGGATCAGCGACTCTTTGGCGGAGCGGACGGACTGGAACCAGCCACTTGTGAAGCTAACGACCGTTTTAAAATTTCCTTACATTTTCCCATGTTCGTGTTACATAATTAGAAGATGGGCTATGGCTCTCGAAATGAACGTTATGTTTATGTCGTGCAACAATACCTTTTTTGTTTAAGAAATACCTTATATGAATACTTGTTTGTGTCACGGCTTGTAGTAGTTCAAATCTGTATCTGTAAGTAATACATGATGTTGGAACACAGAAAATGTTCAAAAACACTACTGCAAATCGTTGTCAGTGGTACGGGTCTGTAATTGAGCGGATTACTTCTATTGACTTTCTTGTGAGATCGTGTCACCCGTATAATTTGGCAGTAGCTTTGTCTTAATGAACAACTTGTGTTCGTGAAACACCGATCGGATCTTAAATGCGCGATCTCTATGTCGCAGGTCTGAATGGTCCTGCTGATTTAAAAATGTACTCACAGCAAATAATTCGAATGAAACAAATCGTTCATGGTTTGCGTCTCAAAGTACGCTGGTTTCCGCCTACGTCAGATTCGCATCTGTTCACCGTATATGCTGCAGTTAAATCGAGGAGGCTTTCTAATCATTCAGAATGATTTCACAGTTCACAGCTTGATGATGAGATGATGACGATGATGCTGAGTGAGCCATCGCGAAACGTCTTGTGAAGCAAATTTTCTCCGAAACACGCCACCCGACATCTTATCCTAACAATAAAGTGTATTTGCGGCTCTCTTAAGAGCTTCAGTGGCCGTGCTTGCAGCGGCGCTGCAACTATGGCGCGCCTTAGAAGTCAGTCTGACAGCGCGCCAGCCGGGTCACAGCGCGAGTCGAGGGGAACCGCGACACGTCACCAAGCGAGACAATCGCTGCACTCGACTGCATCATGGCGGCCACAATAACGAATATTATGACGAAACTGGAGCGGTTGCCATGGGTAGCCACTTCTCTCCATTGGTGGCCAATTGCTTTAAGGAATATTTTGAGCAAAAGGTGATGGACTCTGGAAGTTTTAGTCCTACCACCTTTTGGAGATACATGGGAAATTATTTTGTAGTGTGGTCCCATGATGAGAAAATACTTCATCAATTCTTGGACCATCTGTACCCCATTCAAGGGAACATCTAATTTACCATGGACGTAGAAAGGAACGGATGCATTCCTTTCTTAGACGTTTTAGTTCATCGTAAAATAGGCGGTAACCTGCAACAAAGAGTCTTGCGCAAGCTGGAACATACGGATGCGTACCCTTCGAGCTGACAACTACCATCATCCTGAGCCGACCAGTGGCCTTCTCTGTACACTTGAACACAGAGCACTTACGACTCTGATAAAGACGAGCTATAGAAAAAACTTAAAAATATCGAAAACGTTTCTCTAGATAATCATATCCATCGTGAAACATTCGCGGGCTTTGCAATTCGAACAGAAGATGACTGTCTCAATAGCTAAAGAGCAAGTGTTCAACTCCAAGTCCTTCCCACCGTTCGCATGGATTTTTTTTTTTTTTTCTAAAATGAGTTGTATTCTCTCTAAACACAAAGTCAGGGTTAGTTTTCTGCTAACACTACAGACAGCCACGGTCGTTGGCTCTGTGAACGATGTCTTGCATCTACAGAAACCAGGCGTGTATAAGATTCCCTGTGGGTGTCGTTTGTTGTTTACGGGACGCACCTTACCCACAGTTCAAGAATGATGCACTGATCATCGACACTATAGCATATTGCTACAGCCTGATAAATTTGGCGTGTCCGAGCACCATGTACAAACAAGCCACGCAATGGACTACGAGAATGTTCATATCTTTAAACACGTTTCAACCTTCTCGAATTCAGTGTCTGCCCCCGTTAGGTGAGTGGTCAACGCGGCGGAATGCCATGCCAAGGGGCCGCGTTCGATTCCCAGCTGAGGCAGGAGATTTTCTCCGCTCAGGGACTGGGTGTCGTCCTCATCATCATTTCATCTCAATCTCCGACACGCAAGTCGCCCAATGTGGCGTCGAATATAATAAGTACTTGCCCTCGGCGGCCGAACTTCCCGAATAGGACCCCCAGCCCACAATGCCTTACGCTCATTTCCATTTTTCGAATTGAGTTTTCAGGAAAGGTACTAAACATTTGACGAATGATTAATTTAATCATGATTATGACCTTAAACGTGAAAAAAGAGGAATATGGCCCGACAGTAGTTAGCTATAACACAGAATGGCTCGGTCACCGTCGCCAGAATTTCTGAAGCATCTTCAGAAGAGGATTCGACGGGTCTGGCAGCATACTACCCGAGTAGTAATTAATCAGCCACAATTTCACGCATAGTCATTCGCACATGAACAGTCTAAAGAGTACAGGATATGGACTGAGAGTACATTGAAAAAAAAATATATATATATATATATATATATATATATATATATATATATGAGAGCAGAAACGTAAACAGCGAGAAACGTGACATCAAATTTGGTGATGACGGAGTGGACGAAAGTAAATAATTCTGCTACCTTGGAAGCAAAATAACACATGACGGATGAAGCAAGGAAGACATAGAAAGCAAACTAACAAAGACAAAGAGGGTATTCCTGGTCAAAAAATTTCTGCTAGCAATGGCGCACACTTTCCATGAGTATATTTTTTATACGCAGACCAGGAATCAAGCAAAAGATAGTTACTTTGGCCAGCTGTTGGTCAAAAGCAGCTCTCAGACCATAGTTATCTTACGCCCATTTTCCCACCCTTGCTTGCTGAGATGTAAGTATCCCCTACTGCCCTTGCAAGACCACGCACACAAAAAATAATCGTAGGAGGGAGAACACCTCCAACTTCTCGCAGCAGAATAAATAACTTTCCATCCCATTTACCGTCCGGATTAAGATTCGGCATAATTGTATACGAATGCGTACCATTGAAGTTAGTTGATCTTTATACAATTCTCTTGGTACCTCTAATTGAATTTGCTCTTCAAATCCCGATTGGTGGAAGTTAACAACAAATTCATTACCGGACTGTGGGATAAGTTTGTTTACCACATCTACAAATTTTCCGGCTGATTCCGCAGTTTGCTGTGCATAATCAAGTGGAGACTTTGTTCGAAAATTCGTTATCGTACGTCTTCCAATTCTGTAGCACTGCTCGTTGTCCATGCTTCCTTTGAAATGACTGTAATCTACATGGTGATAATTATTGAACGATCCGGAAAAGAAACGTAAATTAGTTACAAAATACTGCGTGCCCACACTTTATTCACCATGTAAACGTCACTACAGATATTCAGATTTGGGTTATGACATATCCGATATGCCTGCCATCAGTGGTGACGATATGTCGAATAGCGAAATTCTGCATGATCCGCTGAAGTGCCGGAGCATCCATCTTCTTGATGACTTCCTGAATGGCAGTTTACAGCCTGGAAACGATTTTAGGGTTATTGCTGTACACTTTGTCTTTAATATAGCTCCGGAGAATATGGTATCCAATCGCGGCCCATGGCTGTGGCCTCTAGGTACCCCAGAGCCAAAATGCGGCCCCAAAGCGCTTCTCCACGACATCAAACACTCTCCTGCTTCGACAGGGTCGTGTTCCGTTTTTCGTGAACCATGTCAGGGTCACTTTGGATAATGGGGGATGAAATCATATTCCAAAACCTTCACGTATCGTTCGGTAGTCACCGTGCCATCAAGGGATATCGCACCGACTAATCCTTGACTGGACGTTGCGCACCACACAGTCACCCGTTGTGGATGAAGACATTTATTGATCGCGAAATGCGCCAAATGCGCCAACTTTGCTTATTGATGAACCCATCCAAATGATACTCATTTTACTTAGGTTTGAAGCTCCTCTTTTCTTTCTTCCGTGTTTGCAATTTAAAAACTGGGTGGTTTTGGAAATCAGCCTTATGTAAACACAGTTAGTTTACTTTTCTATTTACCCAGACATGTTTCGACACCAATGTGTCACCTTGTGTTGGTCAAATTTTTATTTTCTGTGAAGCACAATATCACATTTGTAATAATCTAACTGCTGTAGGCCTAAATATACAATATTTGCAGTTTGCTTCGTTTTGTTTGGACACTCACCTTAAAACTACATCGATAACTGACCTGTATTATTATACAGCGATTTTTGTGCTCGTTTTCGTCGATTTTTTGACAGCGTGTCATCTGCAACCTAGCTATGAGCAAAATTATTGCGTATTTGTGGAGAGCTGTTTCGAGGGTAGAGGTTATGTACTTCCCTGTACTTACATTTTCCGTCCTGTTTCGTGTCCCTGGTTGGTGTCTCAATCAGCTGCTGTTTAGTGCATTGCTTTCACTCAGTTTGTCACAAATTTCCACTCACTACTTCACCTGACATGCACTTACATAAAAGGTGGTGCAATGTGATCTGCACAGACACTTCTGACAATGCACTGAAAGAGAGGTGTCATGTTATTGTCGTTGCTCACTTGTTCACCGTTGGTCTTGTGTTTGTTGTGGCGCTGATTTTGAATGTGTATGTGTATGTGTGTGTGTGTGTGTGTGTGTGTGTGTGTGTGTGTGTGTGTGTGTGTGTGTGTGAGAGAGAGAGAGAGAGAGAGAGAGAGAGAGAGAGAGAGAGAGAGATGGAAAGAGAGGTGGGTTGAGAACCAAGGAAAAAGAAGTATTTCTTTTTAGTCTTTTTTATGTTTTTTTTGTGTGAAGTCATTTTTGTATAGTGCATTGAGTGTTCCAAACAGTGTTTTGTTGCACAGTGCTGTATTTTCATTCAGGACTCTCTTTCCCTGTATTATTGATTTTTTGTCTGTAGTATTTTACCTCTATTGTGAGTTTTCGATAGAGACTGTTGCTTTCTCTGAGGATCTTCACATCAGTCTCCATGTTTTTTGGGTGGTGGTTTTCTTGCATTAAATGGTCTGTAAAAGTGGAATGTGTACTATCACTTCTTAGGGCTCTGAGGTGTTCGGAGTACCCCGTTTTGAAATTTATGAATGTTTGTCCTATGTATACCGACTGGCATGAACTGCAGGTTAACTGATATGTTCCAGATTTGGAGAATTTATCTGCAGAGGTGATGTTAGGTCTTAGATTCTTCTGTACTGTGTTATTTGTGCGGAATGATATTTGTAGCCCTTGTTTCTTCAGTATGTTTCCCACCCTGTGTGCGTTTTTGTTACTGTATGCTAGTGTGTGCCATGCTGCACTCTTTGTGGGGTGTTCCTGGTGTCCTGCGTTTATCTGGAGCTTATGTTCTTGGTTCTCTGTTGTGGCTGGTGATTTGTTGTTGGTTTGTTCTCTTTTAATTTGTTTTTTTAATTTTGTTGTTCAGTTTGACTATCATTTGTGTGTTGTACCCATTCTCTCTGGCTATTTGGTGTATTGTATTTAGTTCCATCCACATGAAAGTGGGCTTCTCCACTAAACCAAACCATGCATGCGCGTACTAATTCCCAGCATACCTCGGGGGCAACCGTGCAGTCTTAACGACCTCACGCAAATCATTCAGACGTTATGATGATTTTATTTCATATAGTTCAGTAACTGTAACCGTGTATATCGCGTACAAATTGATCTGCATAACGTAGTAGGTCACTATCATCAAAATGGTTCAAATGGCTCTAAGCACTGTGGGACTTAACATCTCAGGTCATCAGTCCCCCTAGACTTAGAACTCCTTAACCTAACTAACCTAAGGACATCACACACATCCATGCAAACCTGCGACCGTAGCAGCCACGTGGTTCCGGACTGAAGCGCCTAGAACCACTCGGCCACAGCGGCCGGCTCACTACCATCCACATCTCTTAAATTGTATCGAGCTTTTTAAAACGCACAAACACCAATTTTTGTAACAAGTGCCCCTTGCAGTCGCTTGAATATCTGTAGCTTTTCTTATGCATTACTTGGTTACATTGCAGCATACTTATTCGAAATCTTCTCATAATTTCTTTTTTCTCTACTATGCTGCGGATGGTCTTTCATGTACGTAATTATGTTCACTAGCTTCTCCTTGGACAACGATTGTGCTGTATTTCATTTCACTGCAGACGGGTTTTGTAGCTCGATGTCGGCTGATGAACTACATGGGTCGACACCTGTTTCATTAGCCCGTTCACTTGTCAAGCAGGTATCGTGATCATTGTACTCGTCAAGTACATTGTCCGCATAGTCGAGCGTATACGATACCACACACTCCACTGACTCGTGGTGCAGAAATGCTAATATTTGATGCCATTTTTTCTCATTCTGCGCAATTCCTGGGATTCCTTTCTGAAGAAACGTAAACTGGGGAACTGTTGCTGTAGGTTTAACAATATTTGATTTGCTTATACACTACTGGCCACTAACATTGCTACACCACGAAGATGACGTGCTACAGACTCGAAATTTAACTGACAGGAAGAAGATGCTGTGATATGCAAATGATAAGCTTTTCATAGCATTCACACAAGGTTGGCGCCGGTGGCGACCCCTACAACGTGCTGACATGAGGAAAGTTTCCAACCGATTTCTAATACACAAAGAGCAGTTGACCGGTGTTGCCTGGTGAAACGTTGTTGTGATGCCTCGTGTAAGGATGAGGAATGCGTACCATCACGTTTCCGACTTTGATAAAGGTCGGATTGTAGCCCATCGCGATTGCGGTTTATAGTATCGTGACGTTGCTGCTCGCGTTAGTCGCGATCCAATGACTGTTATCAGAATATGGAATCGGTTGGTTCACGAGGGTAATACGGAACGCCGTGCTGGATCCCAACGGCCTCGTATCACAAGAAGTCGAGATGACAGGCACCTTATCCACATGGCTATAACGGATCGTGCATCCACGTCTCGATCCCTGAGTCAACAGATGGGGACGTTTGCAAGACAACAACCATCTGCACGAACAGTTCGACAACGTTTGCAGCAGCATGAACCATCAGCTCGGAGACCATGGCTGCGGTTAACCTTGACGCTGCATCATAGACAGGAGCGCCTGCGATTGGGTACTCAACGACGAACCTGGGTGCACGAATAGCAAAATGTCATTTCTTCGGATGAATCCAGGTTCTGTTTACAGCATCATGATGGTCGCATCCGTGTTTGGCGACATCGCGGTGAACGCACATTGGAAGCGTGTATTTGTCATCGCCATACTGGAGTATCACCCGGCGTGATGGTATGGGGTGCCATTGGTTATACGTCTCGGTCACCTCTTGTTCGCACTGACGGCACTTTGAACAGTGGACGTTACATTTCAGATGAGTTACGACCCGTGGCTCTACCCTTCAATCGATCCCTGCGGAACACTATATTTCAGCAGGATAATGGACGACCGCATGTTGCAGGTCCTGTACGGGGCTTTCTGGATACAGAAAATGTTCGACTGCTGCCCTGAGCAGCACGTTCTCCAGATCTCTCACCAATTGAAAACGTCTGGTCAATGGTGGCCGAGCAACTGTCTCGTCACAATACGCCAGTCACTAATCTTGATGAACTGTGGTATCGTGTTGAAGCTGCATGGGCAGCTGTACCTGTACATGCCATCCAAGCTCTGTTTGACGCAATGCCCAGGCGTATCAAGGCCGTTATTAGGGCCAGAGGTGTTTGTTCTGGATACTGATTTCTCGGGATCTATGCACCCAAATTGCATGAAAATGTAATCACATGTCAGTTCTAGTATAATACATTTGTCCAATGAATACCCGTTTATCATCTGCCTTTCTTCTTGGTGTAGCAATTTTAATGGCCAGTAGTGTAGCTGCCATTGCTCTGCTTTGTACAGCCACCACTAGCAGTGTAGCACTGTTGTTAAGTTATTTGTTGGCTCAGCGGACTACCCTCTGTAGCGTCATGCTGTGCTCGCCATTGGATACCTCCAGTCACGTCCTCTGTTGCCATTCGCAGGCGATACTTTTGTTTGCACGGTAAGCAATATGTGTGGCGTCCATTGTTCTAAACATCGTTAGCCTTTTTCTACCTCGCACTCAAGGAAATGCTTGTTATATAAAGAGACGGATGCAAGAAAGGAAGTCGCGGCAGGACGCAAAAATCAGTCAGAAGTGAGGATAAAGGAAGCTGAAGAGGGCCAAACGACTCTTATTGCGACCAACAGAAGCACTTTTCCGCTTCGGTCGCAGCCCGTGTCGCCAGAGGTCGCGAGGTGGCTGGAAACCCCGCTGGGCCCGCCTGTGACTCAGCAGCGCGCAGCGACTCCTGTGGCCTGAGTCACCGCAGGCGCTGGGCTGCTGCTATCACGCGTCAGCGGGCAGCGGGTAGCTGCGTGGCAGGCGGCGATAGCGAGCCGTGGCGCGCGCCCGTCCTCGCCAGCTGCGGCCCCGCTCCGTGATTGACGTGCCGGCCGGCGCTGTCGACGACAACGCAGGGGCGTGCGCCACGGCTCTCGTGTATCACCAGCACGCCGCGCCGGCCAGTATCGTATTTTGACACATTTCTAATTCCACGTCCGGATGATCTCGGCTATCGCAGCGGAGTCTGTCGACGGCTGTCGGGCGATTTTGATGCGAGCGGCATCGCTGTTCTTGTCATGATACTACTCTCTTTGACGTTTCGCTAGCGCGGTTGCCAAACACGCTTAAATTATCACTGTAAGCTGCGTCATTTAAATCCCTGGCATATTGGCATTTTATTCACAATTTTTGATCGCGGTCTTAACTGACGTCCAGTCACGACTTTATTCCTGTTTGGGAAGCATTTGGACGATAAACGATTTCGGGGAAAGCTTCTTTGTCGCACGATTCCGCTAAAGTCGGTCATAAACTTAAAATACGCTGCATCAACATGTCATCACATGATCAAAATCGACTGTAAAATGATTTACGAAAGATGTCTGTATGGTGCCAAAACTGGCAGTTGACTCTAAAAAGGGACAAGTGCGAAATCATCCACGTGAGTGACCAAAGAAATTTCGGTTACACGATAAACCACACAAATCTGAAGGCAGCAAATTCAACTAAATAGGCCGGCCGTGGTGGCCGAGCGGTTCTAGGCGCTACTGTCTGGAACTACGCGACCGCTACGGTCGCAGGTTCGAATCATGCTTCGGGCATGGATGTGTGTGATGTCCTTAGGTTAGCTACGTTTAAGTAGTTCTAAGTTCTAGGGGACTGCTGACCTCAAACGTTAAGTCCCATATTGCTCAGAGCCATTTGAACCAATTCAACTAAATACTTAGTGATAACAATTACGGAACGAGCACATACACTACTGGCCATAAAAATTGCTACACTACGAAGATGACGTGCTACAGACGCGAAATTTAAACGAAAGGAAGAAGATGCTGTGATATGTAAATGATTAGCTTTTCAGAGCATTCACGCAAGGTTGGCGCCAGTGGCGACACCTACAACGTGCTGACATGAGGAAAGTTTCCAACCGATTTCTCGTACACAAACAGCAGTTGACCGGCGTTGCCTGCTGAAACGTTATTGTGATGCCTCGTGTAAGCAGGAGAAATGCGTACCATCACGTTTCCGACTTTGATAAAGATCGAATTGTAGCCTATCGCGATTGCGGTTTCTCGTATCGCGACATTGGTGCTTGCGTTGGTCGAGATCCAATGACTGTTGGACAGAACATGGAATCGGTGGGTTCAGGAACGCCGTGCTGGATCCCAACGGCCTCGAATCAGTAGCAGTCAAGATGACAGGCATCTTATCCACATGGCTGTAACGGAACGTGCAGCCAGGTCTCGATCTCTGAGTCAACAGATGGGGACGTTTGCAAGACAACAACCCTCTGCTCAAACTCGACGACGTTTGCAGCAGGATGTACTATCAGCCCGGAGACCATGGCTGCGGTATACTGAACGACGAACCTGGGTGCACGGATGGCAAAACGTCATTTTTTCGGTTGAATCCAGCGTCATGATGGTCCCATCCGTGTTTGGTAATATCTCGGTGAACGCACATTGGAAGCGTGTATTCGTCATCGCCATACTGGCGTATCACCCAGCGTTATGGTATGGGGTGCCATTGGTTACACGTCTCGGTCACCTCTTGTTAGCATTGACGACACTTTGAACAGTGGGTGTTACATTTCAGATGTGTTACGACCCTTCATTCGATCCCTGCGAAACCCTACGTTTCAGCAGGATAATGCACGACCGCATGTTGCAGGTCCTGTAGAGGCCTTTCTGGATACAGGAAATGTTCGACTGCTGCCCTGAGCAGCACGTTCTCCAGATCTCTCACCAATTGAAAACGTATGGTCAATGGTGGCCGAGCAACTGTCTCGTCACAATACGCCAGTCACTACTCATGATGAACTGTGGTATCGTGGTGAAGTTGGAAGGGCCATCCAAGCTCTGTTTGACTCAATGCCGAGGCGTATCAAGGTCGTTATTACGGCCAGAGGTGGTTTTGCTGGGTACTGATTTCTCAGGATCTATGCACCCAAATTGCGTGAAAATGTAATCACATGTCAGTTCTAGTATAATATATTTGTCCAATGAATACCCGTTTATCATCTGCATTTCTTCTTGGTGTAGCAATTTTAATGGCCAGTAGTGTAGATAATAGCAATGGCAAAGCAAACCAAAGACTACGAATTATTACCAGCACACTTAGAAAATGCAACAGATCTGCCGAAGAGACTGCCTTCACTATGCTTGTATGTTCTCTTCTGGCGTGTTGATGTGCTGTGTGGGATAAGGATCAGATAGGATCGACGGAGGACATCGAAAATATTCAAAGAAGGGCAGCTCGTTTTTTCTCGCGAAATGCATGAGAGAGCGCCACGCGTATGATACGGGGTGGCAATCATTAAAACAAAGGCGTTTCTCGCTGAGGCAGTATCTTCTCATGAAATTTCAGCCATCAACTTCCTCTTCAGAGGGTGAAACTGTTTTGTTGGCATCTACCTAGGAAGAGAGGAATGAATTTTATCATGAAATACCTGTGCGAGAAATCAGAGCTCGCACAGAAAGTTTTAAGCGTTCCTTTTTTCCGCAGGCTGTTCGGGAGTGATACGGTAGCGAAATAGCTTAAAGGTGGTTGATGAACCCTCTTCCAGGCATTCAACTGTGAACTACTGAGTAATCATATAGATGTAGACTTAGAACAAGTTCGTGGGCTAATTGATGGAGAAGGAAATTCGATGACAAACTGAGTTATTCCATCTGAAATATGTTACGTTGTGTGCTTTATTCGTATTAGTTCATATTTCTCAGTAAACCAACAAATGGCAGCTCTATTCCTGATTTCATGTCCTCGGTAATGGCAGTTCTGTCAGGATGTGTACCATGTAAACAATGGCTGCAAGTAGTGGTAACGTGTGCGATGCTCGATGATTTTTACAAATCCGAAGATCTTCATAATTAAAGCTCACAGAAAGTTTTTGAATAGGTTCCTGAACCCACATGGCCTCAAATGTTGTTGCTAATCAGGTAAATGTGTATAATTATTTAAGCAAGTAAACAGTGCTTGTAGTATGGGTTCACAGCTTCTGTAATGACGTTTTAACAGGGCAAGTAAATTATAGTAACTGAAATAAAGGAAAAAATGGGACATGCTAATTTGAGGGGTGATTTACCAAAGTATCTAGGTAGGATTATTAGCAACATCTGCAGTTATGGTAGAATTGCAAGGAAACTGTGCCTGATCATTCAGTATTAAGCTTGAGAATTCGACATACGTCCCTTAAATTCCATTAATTTTCCTTCCTTGTTTTGAGGATATGTGCAAGACTTCATGCTGTGACCTTCTTTAAGCAGATAGTCTGCAAAACTAGAATTCCTTTCCAACTTCTATGATCTTTCTTCACGAGGGAAGATTTTGCGGCAAATATCAAGTGATTTTGTGTATTGTACTCTTTGACAGATTTGAAGGCCACAGTCGCAATGTACAACAGCAAGTCTTACGTAACGTCCACAAAGGAAGAAAGATGACCAGTCTAAAAACAATGGAACTTAGTAAACATATATCGACTTCCCCAAGTTTATTACTGAATGCTCTGAGTTGCTGTTCTCTCCACTTTTATCTGCAGATAATCTTTCTCATCCCATCTAGACCACATTGTAAATTACCCCTACTCTTCATCTGTCCAATTTTTCCTTTTATTGGGGTTAGTGTATTTTCATCAGTCCTGTTAAAAATATTTTTCTTTGTGTATTTACTACTGTTTTATTTACCTGTTTAGTCTCATACGTTATACTGTACGTGATTATTTTGTTCAGTCACCCTTAGGAACAATTAAGTAATTTTAGTGCCTAGTGTTCAACTTACTTTTTCCTCTCAGAATAAGTGTTGCAACTTGTCACGTTGCATATTTTATCTGACTTAAATATTTTTACATTGGGTTTTTGCTGAAATAATCGCTCTCGTTTTCATCCTATAATAATATTAAAAATTTTCGTCTTTAGAAACGAAATGAGATACTATCTACTTTGACTGTTCTAAAATCTTTGATGAGATAAACATTTAACAATCCGACGTTTGTTAAACAGCCGGAACACGTTTTGTAAAATAACATTATACACTATTACATTAGTGCTGTGTGTTTCTTTATTAAAATTGATAAAATATTCTACCAACAACCGACGGAACAGTCAATTAAAGTACATTTTCTAAAAACAAGCGTAGAGCATTTACCAAGAAAGTGTTTCTGTACTTTTCCTCGTTCAATGTACTGTGAAAGAAACAAGTACCGATGACGTGCTCATCGATTATGGCACACAATACATTTACTCTCCACTGTCGTTTGCCAACACCTCAAGAAGACCATATCGGTTTTCCATTGATCAGTACTGCATGTTCCCCAGATTTGCATTCCTATGATTTGTTATCATGGCTGCATCATTAAACAATACTTCCTTTTCCAAACTATTGTCTTGCCTGAGAATCCGCTGACAGTAATCAAAACGATGTTGAACTCTACTGCTACGTAGCTCATGATGTAGATAAATATGAAGCGGGTTAGATATAGCTACGAACATTACACAGAATGCACCCCCTCACTGACAACAGCCTCTGTTTGTACAGTATTTCGCGATAACTCTCTCGTGGATTTATTGCAGCAGCTGCAAGAGCTGCTACTTCTGCAGCATTCTTCCTATGTCACCTTTGAGCAAATATTCCGGTTTTACTATACCTTTTGATGGTATTAACGAAGTTCGGACGAGTAGCACATCTGGAAGCCGTTCTGCAAACAGTTCTGTTACTCTTCTTACATTTCGGTAGCATTCGCCATAAGTGAATAGCATTAGTAAATGGCACTGAACTCTTGAAAAAGGTCATGCATTACCATCGATTCGACAATGTGAGTGTTCTACAAACAATGCACTAGGGTGTGAGTGGGATACGGCCAAGTGGGGGGGGGGGAGGGGGGGGAGGGGGAGGTGCCGCAGGGTTCAGTGTTGGGGCCAGTCTTGTTCCTTATTTATATAAATGATGTGCCCTCTAGTATTATGGCTAACTCTAACATATTTCTGTTTGCAGATGATGGTTCAAATGGCTCTGAGCACTATGGGACTCAACTGCTGAGGTCATTAGTCCCCTAGAACTTAGAACTAGTTAAACCTAACTAACCTAAGGACATCACAAACATCCATGCCCGAGGCAGGATTCGAACCTGCGACCGTAGCGGTCTTGCGGTTCCAGACTGCAGCGCCTTTAACCGCACGGCCACTTCGGCCAGCGTTTGCAGATGACACTAGCTTGGTATTAAAGGATATTTTGTGCAACATTGGCTCGGTTTCAAATAGTGCAGTTCATGACATATGTTTATGGCTTGTAGAAAATAAACTAACGATAAATCACAGTAAGACTCAGTTTTTATAGTTTCTAACACACAATTCAACATAGCCTGACGTTTTGATTTCACAGAATGGACATATGATTAGTGAAACTGAACAGTTCAAATTTCTCAGTGTTCAGATAGACAGTAAACTGTCGTGGTAACCCCACTTTCAGGATCTTGTTCAAAGACTTAAGGCTGCCATTTTTACTATGCGAACGGTATCTGAAGTGAGTGATCGACACGAAAATTAATCTACTTTGCTTATTTTCATTCGCTTATGTCGTATGGCATAATATTTTGGAGTAACGCTTCCCATTCTAAAAGTATATGTGTGGCTCAGAAATGGGTGGTTCAGGCAATGAGTGGTGTAAGTTCACAAACCTCTTGTCGACCCCTGGTCACGAGTCTGTGTGTTTTGACAGTGATTTCTCCTTATTACCATTTCTTGTTAACTATATTAGCTTATTCCCAAGAGTAAGCAGCTTTCACTCAGATAATACTCAGCAGAAATCCAATCTGTATTTGTATCGAACTTTCTTAACTCTTATGTAGAGAGGTGTGCAGTATACTGCTGCATCCATTTTCAATAAGTTACCACTAGAATTAAAAAACCTTTGCACTAATCTACGCCCTTTCAAATCGAAACTGAAGAGTTTCCTCATGGGTCACTCCTTCTATTCTGTCGAGGAATTCCTTGAAAAATTAAGCTGATTCTTGTTGTGTTGCTGATTGCGTTTACTTAAGCTTTGGCCTGACTTTTTCCGGGTTCATAAACATTTATTACTTTTATGTTGTAATTTCATGTACTGACCCGTTCCATGACCTTGGAGATTTGCTCCTCAATTTGGCCTTACGGAACTTGACGTCTAAATAAATAAATAAATAAATAAATAAATTGCATCATACCTAATAACAAACCCAGACACTAGTGCCACGTCAGTTAACAGCTCCGGTGGGCAACACACAGCTCACGACAGAAACTGCTGTCTCGACGATACAGGCTTACGTCGTGAGTAGCGTAAGCATCATATAATTGCCTTGCCTTGCCTTGGCGGTGCATGTTTTCTTGGAGAGTGGCTTTAATTTCAGTGTAGTGGGCTGGTCAGCGGCCGCAGAATCACAAAAATTCATAAATTCAATGCATCTTTACTCTTTTATTTCGTGTTAGATCTACGAAAGTGTTATATCATTGCTATTCTGGCGGCAAGAATAGCAAGGTCCTAACTAAAAACAACGTTGCCTGTATCCCAGATGTCTTTAACGGGTCAAAAGTATTTTGAGGTGAAGAAATTAGCATTTCGCCCATTATATAATTTTTTTTGTCTGCGGTCTTTTACATTTCTCAAATGCCGTTCAACAGACAGAGTTCACCTTCTGATGCATCATGTATTTAGGAAGTTACTCCAGAGTAATATGAAATACAAAAAGCCAAGAGAAGTATTTGAAACGTGGTGTTGGCGATCACCTGCCATCCAACTCAAAGACGTAACTACACATTCCAAAAGTTTTGAGAAACTAAATGCTCAGGGGAAGGTAGTAGAAGGTGTCTCAGCGTGGGTAAATCTCGAGATAAGGAGGCATTGCAGTGGTTAAGCTGTACATGATACAGAGGTGGTCAACCATGGAAACTCGTTGTCAGTGTATTGGCATAAGGATGAGGATCATCATTCCCTAGAAGTATTGGTAAATCAGGGAATAACAATGTGTTATAAGTAACTGCTCCTGCTAACCCGAAAAGACTAATGCTCCTTGTAGCAAAGGAGGGACTACAGTGTTAAATGTTACAATGCTAAGCGACCGAGAAACAGAGAAAAACTTGTTTGCGTAGCCTGACACAATTATGAAACAGGTGAAGAAGGGGGAGCTATATATGGTAAGTAACAAAGATAGTGATCCTTCCCACGACTCCCCTTTTGTATCAGGCCTTAAGGACGAAACCAAGTAGAATTCTGGGTAACAACTGCATTTTGTGACGTAGCAGATATTAGGGCGGAGTCACATAATAAGAATTGATCGTGCGGGATGCTCTAGTGCGGTCTCTCTGCCGCTAATGTTGATCATGTACCGTAATGCGCTGTGCAGCGGCGTGGTCACGCGCACTGAGTATGTCATGTCAAGCGGAACATCTGCTGCACAGATAGGGGAGACTGATATATCCAATGCAGCGCAAAACCAACAGCGTGATCAGGGCGCAATGGCAATGCTCCGTTTCAGGCTTATCAATAATGATAAAAGACGTGTTCTGATAAGGAATCCTAAATACATAAATTTCCATTTTTTCCTCTTTCAAAAATGTAGCTGCCGTACATTTTTCTATCAAACACTGCCTGGTGTGTCTGTCAGAACTTCGTTTCTGTAGTACCCTCAGTTTACGCTTTCACTATCTGAAAGGACACGCAAACGAACGGAGACTAGACAAAATAAAACACTATAGACGAGTAGCCCGATAAAAGAGACTACGGAGTACAATAATCTAAAACACACAAAGCAATATGCTTCATCACAGACATATCTTCGAACATTTTAACCGTAATCTGTTATGTCTCCCGAAGTAAGGTTAAATCTCACAACTGCAAAACTGCACGAATTTTAGAAATCATAAGAACAGCAGGGAGTGTTAGAGCTGTGTAACACAGTAATTCTCGGAATTTGTGGCTCGAAATGCATAAAAACGCCGCTTCACGAAAACGCCATTTGTCGAAGATCTTATCAAATTCAGACTTGCCGGGGCAGTTATTAACTACATACAGTAAACAAAATTACATATCCGTCACGTCTCATGAAAGGCTAACGATTACGTCGCATTTATCTTCCTTATTAGCGCATTTCGATGCACAATTATAGCCATTTGGTAAAGGATATTATTGCATAAATCTCAAAAAAGTTTCTTAACCGGTTTACTACAGACTTTTACACAGTACTCTATTAAACGTTCGTTCGGACGGGGCGGGGCGGCGGAGGGCTAGTGGGGGCGGGTGTAGGTGAGGCCGGATATATATATATTACGTGTGTAAAATGGATATGTCGTTAACAAAAAAGATCGAAGAGTTCTTGACCTTCTTGACCGACTAACTTATGCTTGTGTGTGTGTGTGTGTGTGTGTGTGTGTGTGTGTGTGTGTGTGTGATTGTGTGTGTGTGATTGTGTGTGTGTGTGTGTGTGTGTGTGTGTGTGTGTGTGATGTATAAAATGGATATGTTGTTAACAAAAATGATCGAAGAGTTCTTGACCGACTGACTTAAGCTTTTTATACGATACTGTAATAGAACTTTGGACGGACATTTGCTACATATTAACACATGTATATATAGGACATGGAACGTATATCTGACTGCCTTACATATTTAGCAATTGCGAAGCATTGCTGAGTTCACTAGTCTCATATATTGGCAACACTGAGAAAGACGTCCGTTTTATCAGAAGACGAACGGTGGAGAATGTACATGGCAACAAGTGTTCCATTCATTTACTGAAAGAATGTAGTGGCTTAAGCCATTTAGTTATTCGTACATTTCGTGGACAACCTATATAAGCAACAATTCGCAGTACTGTGCAAAGTGGTGGCAGGTTAGAAATGTTATACCTTTCCCCAGTAAAAATGTGTTATAATGCTGATGGTTTACATGACTGAATTTTAATTTAACATTAATCTACAGTAAAATTTAGTAAACGTAGCTATACAGAGGTATTACACAGCGTAACTTACCCTACCACTGGAGGTTTATGTAGTCCTAGTGCCTTCAAATACCACGCACTAGATTTTCATATTGCCTCGCTCGTTACGTGCAAACTCTTGGTCCTACAGGGAAAAATGAACAGACCTTTTTATACTAAATTTAATATACGAGGGTTGTCCAGAAAGTAAGTTCCGATCGGTCGCGAAATGGAAACCACTGGGAAAATTCGGTAAGGCTTTGTATAGATGTGTTGGGCCGTGTCTCTAGAATCGATCGTGTCGCGTCGCTCTTTTCTATTTTGAATGAACAGTAAGCACGTAAAGATGCGTAGGGAATAGCGTCTCCCGCCAAGCATGAGGTCCTGGTTAGAGATTTCGCCTATGTCATGCAGCCCACATAATAGAACTGTCGAGCAGTTCCTTCTTCGTGCCAATTATCGGGCGCACACTGCAGAGGCAATGAAGACGCTCCTGCAGCGTTTCCGATGAGAAGCATCTGATCACCCACAATACAGTCCGTAATTTACTCCCCCCTGAGTCTGATCTCTGCTCACAAGAACCGCTGACTATGAAGACAAACTTTTTCCACAGACAACGAGCTGCAGACCAGTGCAGATAACTGACAGAAAGCACAGGCGGCTGCTTTCTATGACGAGGATATTGGATAGTTGATACAACACTACGACAAAACTCGAAGTTGGAGTGGCGACTATGTAGAGAAGTAGGTGGAAGGTGTACCTAACTGTTGCAAATAAAACGTTTCTGGTTTTCGCTGTGGTTTCCATTTCGCGACCGATCGGAACACTTTCTGGACAACCTAGTAGTTACATTTTTTACTGGGATGCTTTTTCACTAGAAGCCGTGGTTTTCGAATTATTGAAGAAAAATGTACAAAAACGATGTTCAAGCGGGGTTTTCTTGAATAAATCGAAAACTGTGGCCTCCAGCGAACTTTCGCAGGCTTTATAAGCCTCAGTGGCAGGGGCAACTGAATCGCCCTGCGTAAATTTAACTTAAAGGACATAAGTATTTCCTTAAAAGAGCTATCTGGTCTCTGTAGCTCTCAGGATGATATAGAGCTGGTACAACTGGTCATTTGTCCCTCTGCTTCGGTGTCACGATAGTAAAGTGTGTGTGTATCATTAAGTGGTACGGAATCAGGACAATAAAATCGGTCGACTTGCTGATGCAACGGAACGGTAGAAAAGAACTATGGATTAGCCTGTAGCGACACCTGTTTAGTTGGTGAATCAACGTGTCTACAAGGAATAGCGTACTGCTCGCAGCAGTGTAACAGTGTGGGGATAGCAGTCGTAAAAAGATAGTACCCTACAGAGGGGAGGAACGAATATCACGCCCTGTCAGTGACATACGGTTTTAAAACCGATAGGAATTGCTGATGTCAGTGAATTCAGGTCCGTCTCAATCAGTTTCCGAGCAAATTTTGCGAAAAGACTTGGGTGAAGTCCAAGTTTTGGAGTCAGCCGACCGGTGTGGCCGAGCGGTTCTAGGCGCTTCACTCTGGAACCGCACTGCTGCTACGGTCGCAGGTTCGAATACTGCCTTGGGCATGGATGTGTGTGATCTGCTTAAGTTAGTTAGGTTTAAGTAGTTCTAAATTCTAGGGGACTGATGACCTCAGATGTTAAGTCTCATAGTGCTGAAAGCCATTTTAACCATTTGGAGTCGCGGACATCGTAGAAAGCCATTTCTCACAGCGTCACACACATTCACAGTTGCACGTTTTCAGTGAGCTGAAAACACAGAAATTGGACAGCAGCCGACTACAAGAGTAATTTTTGTCGATGAAAAAGTCTTGCACTTGCGTCTGTTCAAATTATACAATGCGATATGTTTACCTAAGGTTCAACGAGGCGTTTGGTCTGCAGTGTATGTGTGTGTGTGTGTGTGTGTGTGTGTGTGTGTGTGTTTGTGTGTGCATGTCTGTGTAGGGAGAGGGGAGGTTAGGGGGAAGGGGAAGAAGAGGACGGGGGTGTAGGACCAGTGGGAGCGGGTGTAGGTGAGGCCAGAAGTGTCCCTGTGATGTTGAGAGGGTGTTTTCGGTACCGTGACTTTAATCGACCCATTCAGCTTATCGTAAACGTGAACTAGGGTGTTTATCTAAACATGCTTGGTAACCAGTAGTTCTACTTTTCTACTTCTTCCCGATGAGAATGCTGTGAACACTCCTGTATTTAAACCCACCCCCGTGGCCGAGGTAAGTCAGAGGGCTGGCTGTCGTCTGTAATAAAAAAAACTAAGTGAAGGAATCAACGATGAACTTCAATGGGTGTCATGTGACGTCCGCCCAGACGAAATGCTGCGAACAGTCACGAAAAAAGTCAAGAAGAAGGGAAGAAAGTTCCAAAGGCAAGCTTGTACAGTGGTGCTCGACCCGGGGGTAAGCCGATTTGAATCCTGGTAGGTGAAAAATTTTCACTGCCAGTATTTGGCCGGCAAGGGGAGGAGAAGTAATGACGTGAAGTTTCCAATCACCAGGCTTTGCGCCATGTCCTGGTTCAAGTACAGAGCAGCAGTGTCTCATGAGGTGATGGCATGAGGCATTGATGACGGTGATCCGTCCGTCGGATGCGGACGTTAAGCTTGGTAGCCCCCTTCGTGCTACTCTCGAGGTGAAGGCTCTGTGCCGACAAGGAGTTTCATCCTCTCCTTTCTTCATCATCATCATCATATTTAACACAAGCATGACATTACATTACAGTCCACACACACACACACACACTCACACACACACACACACACTCACACACACACACAATACGTAAATGCAGTTCATAAATACTGTAATGGAGCAACACACACACACACATACACACACACAATACATAAACGCGGTTCACAAATGCTGTAATGGAGCATGTTGTAAACACATAAACAAAAAAGAAATAAACTCCAGTATTTCACGTTCACTATGCTGCTCGCACACTTTCCAGATCATCCTGAGTGACCTTTCCGTATAACTCAGTCTAATCTTCTAGAATATTTGACGAACTATTTGGAACAGCGGTTGAAACGTAACTATGAATCTGGTGGCTCTTCGGGATCTATTTATCAATGAATGGCTTTAGATGGTTATGGCGTAGCTGAAGGAACTTGCAGGCTCTCTTCCTTGTTGAACTGGGGCACTACGACGGCTAGAGGCATACTTACGCAGTGTCAGCGATATGACTTCTGAGGGTTAACTGTTTCTTTGGCCGGTATGTTTCTTCAGAAATTCACTTCTCGAGCAGCAGAATTTGTCAAGCAGAACTGACTACAAATTATTTTTGAAACTGTTTCTATTGTCTGGCAGCGTATTTAATTCACAAACGAGGTAGCCAAATTTTGTTTTCAATTTTTTTTTTTCAGTTTGCTTCACAATAGCTACAGTTTGGAGTAAAGCAGGCTATCACCTAGTGTTACGTTTATCACTAGCACTAGCATTTTCCAACGGACGCTGGTTCTTCCAAACAAAAGACTAACGTACGTAGAACAGCATCATCCGCGACCTGCCTCGTCGAGCTACCAACGCTAAACAATATGTAGTCTACAGATTATCTCTATTTTTGTCTTCAATTCGTTTTCCATTAATCAGTATTCTACGCTGTCTACCCACATATGCACTCTTTTTATAGTGTACAATAATATGAAATTTGTATATGCTACGCCACTACAATGGCTTACGCTCTTTTGGAAACACTGTAACGTTCTTTACGCATTTATTGAAATATTTAAATTAGTGCCTGAACTGGGAATGCATACACAACTGGAGTTATCGTGTAGGGTGTTGTAACTGGAAGTGGTGTGCTTACTCTGTGTTATCGTGAGCAAATCTTTATACGAACTGACTGGGCAATGTAACTCCCAATACCAATAAAGAAATGCAGTCACTACAAAATACATTCATCCCCTAGGTACCGAATTTTCTGGGCCTGTTCAAAACTGAAAGACTTTGGTCACTGAGCGCATAACAAACAAATAAAATTGTCTTACCTCTAAAGCAGCAACGGTGGATCGCGTTTGATTCTGCTCTCTCATAAACAAGAATAAAACATACTAGCTACCGACTCAGTGGTGTGCAATGTTCGCCGTAACACTTTGAAATATACATGAAATCCTTTTGGCTTATACATGAATACATTTAAGAAAAATTCAATTTCTTTAAAAAACATATGACCTGGACAGGGAGGCGGTAGTGATTTGGGTGAATTACTAACACTGAATTTTTCAGCAGTGAAGTTCTATTCGAAGTTAAGTTTAGCTTTTCAAAACATTTGACACTTGAAATTACATTACTCAGAAAATTTACATCCAATTTACTAAATGAAAACCTTTCTTTGCTAACGTAGTCACAAAAAATGAGATTTGTACAGCAAGTATTATCTAACATCCCTAAAAATCATAAAGACAAATCTTCAAACTTCGTATATTTCTGTTAACAAATCTTAGAAACATTACAAAAGGGAAATGTCTAACTAGCCTACATCAAATTTGTTTACGTTCATGCTGGCGTTACTCACTGTTACCAATTACCAGCCAACTCAATTACACTAAGGCGCTGGCAAAAGGAAAGCAAAAGAAAATTAATTTCTTTAGCTTAATTGCAACAAGCTTTCTGCTTCCACATTTATATTTCAAATAATACATCTACGCGTAAAGCATTTTTGTAATATCAATCCAGTAATCCATTATTGTCACAATTAAGTTTACATTTCATCATTTAACTTTACATTGCATTACAAAATCTCTCATCATTTTAGCTACATATTTTACGTACGGTGTAACACAAAATATTGGAAAGAGAAAATTCCTACATTATAATCTAACACTTAGTTGCTTTACAGAGCAAACCACACAAACTGCCTACTGCATCTTCTTTCGCTCACAGACTGACACACCCTCACTGCTGTGCGCCAAGCGGTCTCTATCTCTAACACCGCAATCTCAGACCAGAAGCAGCAGCTTTGGCTCTACGGTCGCGCAAAGTATGCGAACCGCTTTATAGGGCGCGTTAGAGACATACATCGTTTACAATATAACACTTTCATTTTAGTTTACATTAGTATCGTTATTATATTGGGGACTCCTTTCAACCCGTTCGATGAGGTGTCTGAATGTCTGTGGAGGAGTGGTAGACCTTTCTTCTTCAAAAGCCAAAACCATGTAAGGAAGTGATGTTGGACGCTTGGGTCAGAAGATTAGTCAACGTTCAAATTCATCACGAACGTGTTCCGATGGATTCAGGTCCATTTCAGGAATGTTATTCATCACAAACCATTGTCTCACAGAGGCTACTTATGACAGCGTGCATTGTCATGCTAAGCACAATAAGGGGATCGCACCCTAACCACGAAAAAACCCCATATCGTAACACCATCTCCTACGTACCTGAATATATTTTCCTATCACATCCCACCTTATTTCTTTTTGTAACTCATTAAAGACTATACAGTTTATTGCTACGTAGCATACAAAAGTCGATGCTCTTGTTCGTGAAGACAGAATGGCTGCTGCTGCCAGAAAGTTGACGACTCTTACAAACAGCATCTCAGTCAACTACCTTCCGCGAAGTATTTCGTTTCATGTCTCTTACTGACCATTAAAAGTCATACACTGATTAAACATCACAAAAAATCCATTAGTATCCACCGTCGCCTTTCGAAAGATTTACTATTTCCTTTTGTTTAACTGGATTCTAGTATGCGTAAGAATTTAAGTATCTTTTATTCGTCTTGATCATGAACTTTAGCAATCCAGATTTTCTCCTTCATGCCACCTTCAACTTCCCTCATCAAAAAATCACCGGATCTTTAAAATTTTTCAGCATTTTCTTCTCTTTTAAAGTACTAGTAGTTACAACAATACATTAGAGTTCATATATTTCTATGAAACAGCTAACAAGTAAACTACGAATTTAAGCAGTGAGTCAAACAGCGACCCTTCCAGCAACACACAACATTTGCTAACATGTAAAACACATTGTATTTTCCGTGGGAAAGGGATTGACGCCATAAAGAAACAGGCAGGACAAACGTTGATTGCGAAAAGTTGAAGATTATAATGCATGCAAAATTTTGGGATAGACCTGTATCCAGCAGTAGATGACACACGTCTGATAATGATGAGTAATCTCCAGCATGAATGTAGAGAAGCAGGAATGGAAGTGGGGCTAATGGAGCACTGCAGGAAAAGAACCGAATAGTCTGAAATTTCATGCAGAAATACTGGAGCGCTCAAGATCAATACTGCACCGTAGAGACGCAGAATAAATTGACAGGAAGTTAATACGGTAAAAATTTAAGACAAGAAAAGATTGCTAAAACTAAACGTGCGAAGTATTGTGGAGGACAAGAATAGTAAGGAAGACTGAGGCACAAGTAAATGCTCTATACAGAATGTCGGAAGTTCCATCGTCTATACCACTCACCGCCAATGCAAACCAAGATAAAGCACCTCTACCTATGCTTAGAGCGGCAGGGGGTTAATTATTCTCCGGAACTTGGTGGCAATGAAAATGCTGTAACACTCAAGTAGAAATTTTATAATATGTGAATAAAAGCG
Source organism: Schistocerca piceifrons (assembly GCF_021461385.2). NCBI lineage: Eukaryota > Metazoa > Arthropoda > Insecta > Orthoptera > Acrididae > Schistocerca > Schistocerca piceifrons. The sequence goes on along the minus strand of NC_060141.1, from coordinate 588,001,181 downwards.
GCCTCTTGACTGACTCAGTTGTTCTTCCGAACACAAAAACGACACGTTTTCTATGATTTTTGCGTGTAATCAGTTACGCAATAAAACTGATCAATACGTTTCTTGTTTTACCAATTACTTCCTACCGAAAATATATGACGAATTCTGACAGGAGTCGGCTATACAAGTAATACTCAAGAGAATTGCCAAATCTACCGAAACAGCAAAAACAACGGACTTTACTGACTCAAAACTAGGATGATTTCCATACAGGCAAGCCCCCGCACCTTCCACCAAACCCCACCCTCAGCCCTCAGCTCCCAGCCCCCACCCTCCATCTCCTTTTCCAGGGGTGACTTACGTTACAACTGGGAAAGAAACCATGGAAAAGGTTGCTGTTGCAGACCAGTTCCAGCGCTAATACAGAACATGAAATAAAGAAATCCCTTATGTCAGTTATTTTGTATGTGTTGACGACATGGTGAAATTCTGAAATGGGATGCTCTCTTTTGCAGTACATCATGGACAGAGGCCACGGACGCAGAGAGTACAGTCCGAGTATTCAGACTTACGTACTGGATTGTTTTTCTTCGTCTTTTAATGCAAAAGGTCTGCTGAAAGGCACATAGCTCATTTCCTGTACCTTGCTTCAACAGTTAGAGATGTGTGTCAAACGATGTTGATCTCGATGAAATGTTAAACCCTATTTCTCCTTCATCGTATTCTCTGGCGGAATAGTTTACCATTCCCTAATATCCACCCTACCATACATTAACTGTATCACTAGAAAGAAGAAACTGCATTTTCGTTTCTGTAAATAGTTTCAAGTGTCTAGGGGAAGAGGAGGGAAGGAGGGGACAATAACTATTTCCGTATCGCTGTTTCATACCTCGATTCTGCGCAAGCAATGCAGGGTAAGGTCTCTTCAGGGGATTTGATTCATCTTCCTTAAATATATACGATTATACGATTTTGTAGCGGACTTGCTCGTAATCAATAGAAGAGCAATGTACTAATTTACTGACTTGTTGTCTGCCAAAGTTGTCAATCATTACCCTTAGACTACGTGAACCAAGATTTAAAGATTATGAAGTGCATTCGCAAACTGCGAATACGGTTGTACAACGGCTGTACGATTTACTAATAACATATGAAAATTTGTGCCGGATCGGTACTCAGACCCGGATTTTCCTTTTTATGTGAGTGGTCGCCTTAACTGCCTATTTTTATTACCATTTTTTTCGTTACCATTTTTGACATTTGGTCCATGCGGACGGCACGTAACACCCCTTCAAGTTGATAGTTCAATAGGCCACTTTCCTTTTTTTTTTTTTCCGGGCCGGTTCAGAGTACCTCCAAGAGCACGCCTCCAGGACTGATCCAACTGCAAAATTTCCTAGTCTCTACGTCCCATAATGCTCCCATACAAATCGTTGATTCCCACATAGGAAGGGACATTTCTTTGTTCGTCTTATTGCCTTGCCTTGGCATCAAATATAGTGGGGCATTGACTGTTTGCGTGCATGTCCGAAAAACAATTGCATCGAAGTATACATACTATACAGACACTGCCCTACTGCATTTTAAAAGACTCCCAATATGATTTTTTCAGTTTAAATTTTCGTTAAATAAAACCTTCAGCGTCATTTTAAGCATTCTGTTGAGTTTAATAACGTTTGTTGCTACTACATTTGGATTAATGGTACATCCTTTGGATGAGACGATTGTATTTAAAGTTCATGTAAACCATTTTTTCTACAATAAATTATTTTTTGTTGAATTTTGATCCTCAGAAGTGGAGCGTGGTCAATTAGACATTTTGATCGTTTATAAGGTATTATAATTTGACACAGTTCATATTGGCAACCGCAGATATTTCGAAATTTTTAAATAGTCAAACATGCCACCTGTGAAAGAGATTCATATATTTTTTGGCAATTAGTGTATTGCCATAAAAATTTCAGGCAATTGTCAACAGCATCGATATACTTGGAAAAATGCATGATACACACTCTGCTGTCTTGCGGTACATTTATTCACTATCGGTTTCAATCATGGACCATCTTCATAGTAGAAAAATATCTATTGTGATAACTTCACATTGCATACATGCTATTTAACCACGGAAGCATACGCCGTTGCTGACGTGAAAACGTAAGGAAACTGATACTTAAAGCCGCAATTGCATGTTAGCCTACTGGGTCTTGTTGTGCCTGAGCACTGGTGTTGTGCACTTATTGCTCTTCCATGCTGATGTTTTCACCATTGTTTTCTGCTTGGCTAAGCCTGGTTTACAGCGTTAAGCATTGATTTTCTTTTTTTTCAAGTCAGCGACGGCGTGTACTTTTCTGGTTAAATAGCGTGTATACCACGTAAAGCTGTTACAACAGATATTTTTCCACTGTGAAGATGGTTCATGATTAAAACCAGTAATGAATAAATGTTTGGTAAAAAAGTACAATACGTATTATGTTCTTCTGCAGGAGTGTTGCCATTTTTTGCAGGGTCCTTACAATTACTGGGAGCTTAAATGAAGTATAGACAACACAGGACAACGAAATGTTTTTTTTTAACTTTTTTACTTTGATAGCTGATCTTTATAGATTTTTATGAGCTGAATCCAAATCTAGCCTTAATTTTTTTGTATTGACCATAGTTTTTGAGCAATATGGTTTTTACTATATAGAATAAAAATCCTAAACTATACAGTAAACGGGGAAATTAATGAAATACTGTGTTACAACATAAGCATGGTTTGTATTGACATTAAGCTACTTAAAACAATGATATGTGATAATACAGGTTTCACTTGTCAGCTGGAATTGGTTTGTATTTTCTTTTTGTTTTTACATTGAAGCTTCTTCCGAAGCTTTTTCCACGATGAATCGCTTGCTGAACTTCTCGGTGAAGTGACCAACAGTAGTCCCCCATCGTGCTGGTGTTCCAGCGACCTTGGTAGCGTTTTTCCATCACTTTAATGTCCTGGTGAAAACACTCTTCTTACTACTCACTAACAGCTCCCACATGGTCCAGGAAGTAAGGTGACTGTTCATAAAGTGAACTTTTGCATCATTAAACATCACAAAGCTATAAACTTCTTTAACATTATAGCTATAATAGAACCATATTCTGGGTCTTTTTCATGACCTAAGAACTTTGTAACGACTTGTTTGAGTGATACCCACGCTTCTTCCTCATTTAAGGTCATTGTGGATTCAAAGTTAACATCAAATACCAATTTTCTAATGTCAAGTCAGGCAAAGACGCCTTATTTTACTTTAACTTCAGAAAGGTGTGGAAACTTTTGGCAGAGATACTTGAAACATGGTCCATCTTTAGGTAAAGCCTTTACAAACTGTTTCATTGGACCTAACTTTATATGTAGAGGTAGTAGGAGTACGTATTTTGAATCTACAAGTTTTTTGCGTGGAATGTTCTTTTCGCCTGAATGTTCTTCTCACCAGTTTTTAAAGACTCCCTCACAGGTGAGTTCTTTCTATACCAGTGTTGATCCCTAGCCCTACTGTTCCCATTCACACAAAACACATGGAAATTTGGTAAAGCCAGCTTGCTGACCAAGGAGCATGCATGTTAATTTTAGATCACCACATATCATCCAACCATCAGCAGAATAGCCTATTTTATTTAGCACTGTTTATAGGTTTTCATAGCTTTCTTTCATATGTACAGAATACCCAACAGGTATAGATGCATACATGTTACCATTGTGTAATAAAACAGCCTTTAAAATAGCTGTGGATGAATCAATAAACAGCCTCTAGTCTTCCTTTTTGTATTCAATACCAATCTCATTCAACAGACCGGGAATGTCTGAGCAGCACACTAAATCACCTTCTTGTTGAAAAAACTTGAACAACTGCTGCTCTCTCTTTCTATACATGTATATGCTGGTTCCAGCTGCCAATAAGTTCTTTTCTTTAAATCTAGAGCCAAGCAATTCAGCTTTTTCTTTGGTTAAGGTCAGATCACTGAGCAAATCGTTAATCCTTTAAAATAGTTTAGGATGAATCAATAAACAGCCTCCAGTCTTCCTTTTTGTATTCAATATCAAACTCATTCATCAGACTAGGAATGTCTGAGCAGTACACTCAATCACCTTGTTGTTGAAAAAACTTGGAAAATTGCTGCTCTCTCTTTCGATACGTGTATATGGCGGTTCCAACTGCCAGTAAGTTCTTTTCTTTTAATGTAGAGCCAAGCAATTCAACTTTTTCTTTGGTTAAGCCCAGATCCCTAAGCAACTCGTTAAGCTCGGTATGAGTAAACAATTTGGGCCCTAGACTTTCAGCATTACAATGGAATTCATCATCATCTGGTTCATCTAAGTCAGATTGTACATCAGAAAATACTTCTGTTGGAATAGAATTTAAATCATTAGGTGGTTCAGGAACCGGGAAATCTACACCAAACCCCACTGGCCGGATGGCGGGCGGATAGTTAGGGTAGCTTATTACCTTCATGTTCGAATTATGACCAATAATATCAACACTGTAGAAATAGCACTCATCAGAATGATTTCTTGGCTCATAGGAACAGTATATGAAAAGGCATTTTTCTCCTTTTTGGGCCATTTTCTCAGATCTTCAACACACAGATAACATACCTTACGTCGCACCCAAGATATATATTTGTCACCAAGTTTAGATCCAAAGTATGGTAGATAAACATTTTTCACAAAGTCTGTAATGTTTCTTGGTGTTTTTAACCAAAAATTCACCACAAATATAACAAAAACTCTCAGCAGAGTTTTTACAACCGCGATTAGACATTGTACTGACCACATGTACAGGAAGTGGGGAAGTGAGGTTAGGTTGACAGCAAACAAAACACATCAGTTAACACAAAAATAGAATCGAGCTTTATTGGCCTGCAAATGTTTTTCAGCAGTGCTTCCAACGTCATCTACATTCATTACACATCCTTTTTACATTATTTTAACTAACCTGTTAAATTCTTTAAAAAAGGTTTTAATGTGAAGAAATGGTGTGCGATGCAGGTTTTTAAGTATCATATTTGGATTTCCCACACTGAGAAACATAAAAATAAGGTATTTTTAGCAAAACAGTTTTTCCATCGTTGGCCTGTGCAATCGTAGAGTGACGTTATAGCAGCTCCATAACGCTCAGGGTGTTGGCATACAGACAAGTGTCATGTGTCAGTGTTGCGTTAGCAAATAGCTGGTGACGCGTGTCACGCGGGGACCGTGCATGCGTACGACAGCCGTCACGGGCAGCGAAACGGAAGGTGCACAGCGTGGCGACCGTGCCAGGACGTAGAGCCGCGAGTGGCGTTCTGCGCATGCGCCGCCACTTTACAGCGGCAGTAAAGCGCGGCGTGCCTCTCCGGGTGCAGATGCCAGCGGCTCATCTGAATAACAACAACAGCGCGGGCCGAACGCCTCCGGCGCCAGGTTACAGCCCCCTCGCTGTTCCTACAACATCCTTCGTAATAACCTCACATTCTTAATGGCTCTATTATACTGCTCCTTTCGTTACATTTTTGCCCTGCTTCTCCAAAGAAGCCACTCTCTTCCCAAATAAGTACAGTGCAATTTTTAATAATTCTTTCTTTTACTGCTTTTAGTGTCTTTCTCTGAGAAGGTCTTGTACCTTGTGAGTAATTTAAGTGATAACATCTTTTAGTGACGCTTTAAGCAAACGATCTCAAAACTTCGAGCGCTCTGCAGAAACTCATTAGCGAAACCAAAGTCTCGAGAGTCTTAACTTCTACACTGTTTTGATGAGAAATGAAGAACTATGTGGATTACTAAATAATCGCTAACATGTGTTACTCAGCTCATTAAAGGCTTAATTATTCATTTTTTTTGTAGCCGTGGCTCTGCTTCACTTGGTCAAGATAGCTGAGAATGAAATGCTATGGGCAAATAGCCTTGTACAAAATACTTTACTCGTATCCTACATCGCACGTCTCCTTATTGCAGTACCTTAGTGAGTTTAATATAATGATTAAAGAAAGATAGCAGGGATAAAGCAACGACACAACACTGTTCAAAATGCGAAGCCTGTACTTCTTAAAAATGAATAAAATTGTAACAACAACGGTTCTCGTCTGGTGCTCCTGAACTACGGAATACTATTCTTCGATAGTACATTTTTATCTACGTCTAATCATTACTATACTATGAAAGGTCATAGAAATAAAATAAAAAAAAAACGTTATCGTCAGGAAGAAATAAGGACTGACATTAGATGAGTTGTGAATATTTGCAGTAAATAAAGGAAACAGCGCCAACTCTTCCACTTTATTACACACGTCAGCAGCTTTTGGGTGATGCCATAACCAAACCGTAATGCGGTTAACAATAAATAGTTTTGCCGTTACAGCTGACAAAATAAACTAACGTTAAGAAATTAAAAACGTGTTTGTAGTTTCTAAGCATGTCTAACACCCTAGAGGAAGAAACTTTAGACCAGAAACGTGCCTTAGACAGCGTCCTGAATCCCATAAAATTATTTTCACCACAGATAAAGATACCCGGCGTGAATTTACAGACAACACAAAAATTACATTTGAACCTACATATTATTATCTCGTAACACAGCCAACGTCAACAAAAGATTAGCAGTAAGTTCGATAATATGCTATGAACTTCCTGTCCCAATAGCAATAACGTCCATTAACTTAAGCAAAAACATACATACGTATTATTATGTAGTCAATGCGCAGTCAAAACATTCATTGTTACCATGTTAAAGATAATAAATAAAGCCTTCAAGTCCGGTAATGTTAATTTAAGTGGAAAGGAAATATTCCTCCTTGTGATAGAGATCAACGAAACCAACTCGAGTATTATTTCGCTGCTAATATGTACATGTACTTTATTTCAGACATCAAGAAGAATCAATTAATTCCAATTCCAAAGGAGATAGGTGCTGATCGGTCTGAATATTAGTGTAGCATGTGTCGAATATATCATGGATGCAAATCACTGAAACGAATTATTTACAAAAGAGTGAAAAGGCTGGTAAAACGGACCTCTGGGAAGAGCACTCTGGGTTCCAGACAACTATAGGAAAACATCAGGCCTATTAACACTACATCTTACCTTATAAGACCTGGTAAAAAAATGCAAATCCACGTTTATAGCATTTGTAGATTTAGAGAAAGCGTTTGACAGTGTTAACTGGCCTACACTGAACGTAGCGGGGTAAAATACACTCCTGGAAATGGAAAAAAGAACACATTGACACCGGTGTGTCAGACCCACCATACTTGCTCCGGACACTGCGAGAGGGCTGTACAAGCAATGATCACACGCACGGCACAGCGGACACACCAGGAACCGCGGTGTTGGCCGTCGAATGGCGCTAGCTGCGCAGCATTTGTGCACCGCCGCCGTCAGTGTCAGCCAGTTTGCCGTGGCATACGGAGCTCCATCGCAGTCTTTAACACTGGTAGCATGCCGCGGCAGCGTGGACGTGAACCGTATGTGCAGTTGACGGACTTTGAGCGAGGGCGTATAGTGGGCATGCGGGAGGCCGGGTGGACGTACCGCCGAATTGCTCAACACGTGGGGCGTGAGGTCTCCACAGTACATCGATGTTGTCGCCAGTGGTCGGCGGAAGGTGCACGTGCCCGTCGACCTGGGACCGGACCGCAGCGACGCACGGATGCACGCCAAGACCGTAGGATCCTACGCAGTGCCGTAGGGGACCGCACCGCCACTTCCCAGCAAATTAGGGACACTGTTGCTCCTGGGGTATCGGCGAGGACCATTCGCAACCGTCTCCATGAAGCTGGGCTACGGTCCCGCACACCGTTAGGCCGTCTTCCGCTCACGCCCCAACATCGTGCAGCCCGCCTCCAGTGGTGTCGCGACAGGCGTGAATGGAGGGACGAATGGAGACGTGTCGTCTTCAGCGATGAGAGTCGCTTCTGCCTTGGTGCCAACGATGGTCGTATGCGTGTTTGGCGCCGTGCAGGTGAGCGCCACAATCAGGACTGCATACGACCGAGGCACACAGGGCCAACACCCGGCATCATGGTGTGGGGAGCGATCTCCTACACTGGCCGTACACCACTGGTGATCGTCGAGGGCACACTGAATAGTGCACGGTACATCCAAACCGTCATCGAACCCATCGTTCTACCATTCCTAGACCGGCAAGGGAACTTGCTGTTCCAACAGGACAATGCACGTCCGCATGTATCCCGTGCCACCCAACGTGCTCTAGAAGGTGTAAGTCAACTACCCTGGCCAGCAAGATCTCCGGATCTGTCCCCTATTGAGCATGTTTGGGACTGGATGAAGCGTCTTCTCACGCGGTCTGCACGTCCAGCACGAACGCTGGTCCAACTGAGGCGCCAGGTGGAAATGGCATGGCAAGCCGTTCCACAGGACTACATCCAGTATCTCTACGATCGTCTCCATGGGAGAATAGCAGCCTGCATTGCTGCGAAAGGTGGATATACACTGTACTAATGCCGACATTGTGCATGCTCTGTTGCCTGTGTCTATGTGCCTGTGGTTCTGTCAGTGTGATCATGTGATGTATCTGACCCCAGGAATGTGTCAATAAAGTTTCGCCTTCCTGGGACAATGAATTCACGGTGTTCTTATTTCAATTTCCAGGAGTGTACATGGAGTGCAAGTTTATGTGGAATTTCTGTAGAAAGCAGACTACTGTTACAAGAATTCGAGGATATGAAAGGGCGGTCGTAGTTAACAATGGAGAGAGAGAGACAGGTTTTTAGGATGTCCTTCGTGTTATTAAATCTATACATTAAGAATGGAGTGAAGGAAGCCAAACTGGAAAGGGGAAAGGGAATAATATTCACCGAGAAGAAACAAAATTTTAGGGGTTTTCGATGAAACTGTAATTTTGTCTAGACAGCAAACGACTTGGAAGTATACTTAAAGGGAATAAACATTGACTTAAAAAGAATTTTAAGTTAAATGTCAACAAAAGCATAACAATGGTAATGGAATTGATCCGAATCAAATAAGACGATGCTGAAGGAAGTTAATTAGAACATAACACACGAAAAGTAGTTTTCCTTTTTGGGCTGCAAAGTGACTAACGATGAACAGGCTGAGTTTTATATATATTTCAGGCTGAATATATATATATATATTCAGCCTGACAACAGAAAAAAAGTGTTCCTAAGAGAGATGAATTGGTTAACATCTAATATAAATTTAAATGTTAGGAAACACTTTCTAAAGATTTTTGTCCAGAGAGTAGCCTTGTACAGAAATGAAATACAAATAGATGACAAGGTGTGTACCACAGAAAAAAAAAATTTCCGGTATGTGGTGCTAGAGAATAATGCGGAAGATAAGACTGGCAGACGAGAGCAGTAAAGAAGAATTACTGATTTTATTTGGAGAGAAATAATTTTATGGCACAACATGACTGTATGATGTTAAGACATCGAGAAAACGTAAATTTGGTAATGGACATGAAGAGGGGCAGCGAAGACTTAACTGTATTAAGGAAGTTAATTGTCTGTAGGTTGCATTAGTTACATAGATATGAATAAGTGTGCGCAGGATAGACTGGCATGGAGAGTTGCATCAAATTAGTGTGTGGACACAAGACAACAAAAATATGTAGCTACTTTGCCCACGAGTAAAAATTGTTTACCGTCAGTGTATCATTCATAAGAATGTCTTTGCTCCTATGAGTTCGAACAAAATGGAACACGAAATAAATCTCGTATTTCGTATCTGGGACGCGAAGCAGTGAGACAGAAACTAAAACAACAAATTAAACAAATCGCTTTTAACGCATTGGGTCATATGCGTCGTGAATCTAGGTAGACTAATATCAGAGAACGAAGTACTGTGGATCCGTTGACGATGCCAGTAAGCTGATTGACTCTGGGCTCCATTGTGATGACCGTCTCGGACAGAAGCCATTCAAACCAAGCAGATTGGCTCGGCCTAATCCCAGATGGTCAATATAATCAGCATCACAGATTAGGGATTAACACGCCGCCTCAGCAACGCACGCCCTGGTGGGCCTATCTAATGTCCTTATGCTTTTACAGCTACGTAAGCTCTCTGTGGTCAGTCTGAGGTCCATCATCAGGGCCAAATAACAAGATCCCACAGAGTGGTTGCCTGTTGTCCGCATACATGTCACACGCAAACTACCTTCGCGATAACCCTATAGTGTCACAAGTTGATAAAAAAAATTGTATCACATTGTTCCCCAAATTGGCTTTGCATTAGCTTGTACTTATTACAATTAGTATCGAGTGAACGAAAAAAATCAGAACAGGTGAAAACTCAATAACTTGAAAAATATATCTAGTAGCATAATATAATATTCACAGTTACTGGGGGTACCATTCCTTATTAACCTCCAGAGGCGACGGATGAGGGAACAAGACACGTTTATTAAATCAGTGAAATAGAAATGAAGCATCATAGTGCGTAGACATGAGGAGCATTTTCGACTGAAAATGATAAGGTGGCTGACGAGACGAGATTCGAATAATCTGCTAACAGGGGCCAACCCAGACAAGATAACATATGTCTCATGTCTGCGATGACAGCGTTAATTACTCCAGCATAATTATTTGTTTATTTTATTGTTTATTGCATTAGGCCTTAAGACTCAGGTCCAGCATACATAATAATATTCACAGATATCACAATAATATTAATTTGTAATAGTAATAAAAATATTTATTATTATTATTATCATTATTAACACTACTATTACTAATAATAATAATAAAGTAATGGAGGAATTAAGAATGAGATTGATTAGATTAGCACTTTTGAAGCCTTATTGGGTATTATAAGAAATGGAAGAGATAATGAAAAGCAAGAGTATTGACATGAAAGTGACAATGGCCGCTAGGAAAGAAGCGAATTTTAATAGAGAACTCTGTAGACAAAAGGAAGGAAAAGTAGTGAGAGTTGCAAGGAGAGTTGCAAGAAGAGGACAGAAGGTGGGCTGTTAGCTGTCTATTGAAGTCTAAAGGGGTTTTAAGTCCTCTAATATTTTGAGGCAGGTTGTTCCAAAGTCGGGTCCCTGATGCAGAAAATGATCTAGGGAGTCCCTTATTTCGGTAGATAATTTTTATAAACATGTTTAATTGTAGGGATGAGATCATTATTTACATAGGAAAACAATGGCTTATTTTAGAAGCCTTTCTTGTGGCATCATCAGTCTCGTATGTTTCGTATCGCACCAAGAATTCGTCTTCTGCTTCAGCCTTTTTATCCCATAGCAGCACATACACACAACGTTCTCAATTATTTGTTGTGTATACATTCAAACTTTTGTCTTACCCTACATTTCGCCTTCGACAATTCCTTATAGTACGACAGAAGTTATTTGCTGACTTATCAATACATGCCCTGTTAGTCTGATTCTCCTTCTATATGGTGTTTTCTACACCTAGCCTGAAGCAAGTTAGGAAACCAACGGAAGAAGCCAATTTCAATAGCCGGATAGTGTTTGAACCGCCGTCCCCCTCAATTCGAGTCCATTGTCTTACTACTGCGTCACCTCACTCAGTGATCACTCCGTTTTGATGAGTGTTGTCGCATCCTAAGGATACAGTTCAGCAGTGAAAACCATAGGCTCACTTACACGCCAGGAAAAATCGCTTCTTGACAATGCAAGCAGTATTATGTTATTTATCGTTGAGGTAGTATGTCAGAAAAAGGCTTATCAGAGTACTTTGAAACGATAGTGCTTAAGGTACATGTATACCTTATTATTTTACAGTACTGTTACCTGTTTGAATTTGATTTTGTTCAAGTCTTTTAAAACGCGCTTAAAATGCATGTTACACTTCTGTTCGAAGTGTGCGTAGAAATCAAGCTGTAAGCTACGAATGTAGCTGGGTGCCATATTTCTTTTAGGATACAACGCTTGAAGCGCAGTTCTACATCATGTTCATTTTAGGAATATATATCAGACTCACCGATTAACACACTGAATAACAAAATAAATGTTCACTAAGCAACTAACGCCTTAAATTCAGAAGCTGTAGGCACGTACCTTATCTTGCCGTCTTTACGAAAAACTGATACATTGTTCGCAATTAAGGTTCTGTACAGTACCTGCAGACGGGCCGAATCGAATTAATATCTGTAAAGAGACCGTAAACAAAGAAAATATACCGTGATATGTAACGAATATCTTTGAATTTATTATATTTAAAGTCACAAAATTTCAACATGAAAATAAAAACAAAGGGGCCCTGCGTGTATTGCATCAGTATTTCAGGAGGTGGAAGCTAAAAGTAAACTCACTGAAGACACAAGTTCCAGGTATACACCCGAGCAACAAGAATGAAAACTACTGTCCCCAGTTAATATTCACAGGCAGTATATTACAATGCAGCCAATATAAAATATCTCGAAGTCACTTTGGAGCATTTTCGGAAAATAGTTCCGGAAGTGAAACTCCGTGATAATGCATGCAAGAGCTTACTGAAACTTTTCCGCCAGTCGACGCAAATATTTTCTAAAAGAGAGCACTGGTTTTATTTTTCTCATCAGCAGTGTTCTGTTAAACTGTCACATTTCCTACACCCTACTATTCGATGTCCAGCACAGACAACCCATAGGCACTGTATGGGATGAACTTTCTGATATCCCGTTCAGTGACTCCAGGTACTACGCCATATCACTACACCTCAAGTAACACTGCAACATGGTCTTGTGCAACCACTGACACGGAAACGTAAGAAGTAGTGTGTTCCCCATACATGATATCATTCACCATGTTCTATAGTCCAATTGAAAGCCCCGTCAAAGACTGCAGAACCGTCATGGACCTACCTCCAAGCAAATACAATCTTGAATAAGATTTTCACTCTGCAGCGGAGTGTGAGCTGATATGAAACTTCCTGGCAGATTAAAACTGTGTGCTGCACCGAGACTCGAACTCAGGACCTTTGCCCTTCGCGGGCAAGTGCTCTACCATCTGAGCTACCCAAGCACGTCGAGATACTGGCAGAAGACAGAGCTGTGAGGGCGGGGCCTGAGTCGTGCTTCGTTAGCTCAGACGGTAGAGCACTTTCCCGCGAAAGGTAAAGGTCCCGAGCCCGATTCTCGGTCCGGCACACAGTTTTAATCTGCCAGGAAGTTTCAAATACAATCCTGCCTGGAAATCAGTCTTCGTCCTTACCCCAGCAAGACTTCTTGTAAGTCGAAAACACAACTACAAAGCTCGTGGGATTCAATCAATATTGTGTCACTTGGTGCTAAGTGTCTCGAGTCAGTTATGGGACAGGGAGAACAATAGTTACTTTCAACAACTGGGGAGTGTGACACTCCCCAAGCTGTGACTGTAGTGAGGTGCATCTGGTATCACAAATCGTGTAGGTCTGTCTCTTACGGACTGCTGCCGGATTCCTGGATCACCTATACGTAACCGACTCTACATAAATGAATTGGCTGCGAAACTGGATAATTTCTTTTAATTTTTTGTTTCGTTTATTTAACTGGTCTTTTATAATTTCTTTTTAGGTAGTAGTTAATTTAGCTGTGATTGTCTAAGAGCGTTAAACGCTAAATAATAAGTAGGTCCTTTAGTCATTTGATTATATGTAAATGATGTCACCCGTTTTGTCCCACTGCAAACACCACATATACGCTGAAGTCCTCCAGTTTGCTGACAGTGCAAAACCAATAAACCTGAAGACAGCTGTCGAGAATCTCAATATCGACCTGTGTGCACTGTCAAAAAAATGGCTCTGTGCACTATGGGACTCAACATCTGTGGTCATCAGTCCCCTAGAACTTAGAACTACTTAAACCTAACTAACCTAAGGACATCATACACATCCATGCCCGTGGCAGGATTCGAACCTGCGACCGTAGCGGTCACGCGGTTCTAGACTGACGCGCCTAGAACCGAACGGCCACACCGGCCGGCTGTGTGCACTGTCAAATTGGGCGCAGGATCTAATGTTTAAACTCAACCCATCCATACCTCAAGCGTTACCAGTTGATCACTGTAGGTCCATTAGGCCAAAATTTCGAGAATACCAACCATCTTTAATCCTAAATTGAAGAAATATCACCTTTTCTTCATCAAAAATCTAGGAGTACTAACAGATGAAAATTTATATTGGACTGAGTACGTAACTGAAACGTCCAACAAGCCATTAGCATCTCTCTACGTCCTACAGAAATATAAAAATCTCTTCCTTCTTGACCTGAAAAAGAAACTTGTACAAACACTTATACTTCCAATTACTGGTTACAGCAATGTTATTCTGCAAGGCCTTTCTCAGGAAAGCTCACGGTGCCTGGAACTGGCTATGAATACCTATGTTCATTATACTTGTGATGTTCAACTACCTGATCACATTTCACCTTCATAAGAACGGCTATCTTGGCTGCTCGTAGAGAAGCGCAAAGATTTCCATACCTTCTCTGTCTTCTCTACTACCTTATCTCTCCTCAACCTTAACGCTCCTGTCTGAATAACAAGGAAGAAATACCACCTACCATTAGTGAAAAATCTTTTCTGTGCCTCTCCATCGTCCAGCCACTTTCTCAATGGTGTTCTCAGTAACTGAAACCCGACTCTGGAATAACCTCTCGATTACATTAGAGACCTGAATAACTTCTCCAGCTTTAGAAGACAGTCAGTGACATTTCAGCTAAAGCAACATTGTACCTGTACTCACTCGTTACTCTTGTACATACGTATCCGTATTCGTAGCCTATGTAGTCTCCTTAAATTTCCATTCTCTAGAACTCGCTATATCAGAAAACATGTATTTTGTAAACATACAAATTCTTCTTATATCTGCCATTAACATTATGGTCAACTTTATTATTACCATTATCACTATCAGTGGCATCAGCTGCGATAGTACAAGTACCGCCAGCAACTCAAATAATTTTATTGCTAGTTGTCATGTTAAAGGGGTTATTTTTCAGGTAACTATGATGTGTAAAAGGTACTGTATGTACGAAAACCCGGTCCGGTGAAAGAGACGGCCTTAAGGCTCTAATCAAATCAGATTAATGAATTAATAAAATAAATAGAACTAGTAAACATTAATATGGAAACTATAATAATGATTAAGAATTTAAACTCTTATACTAATATTTTCTGTACGTAGGCGCAACAAGCAAAGACTAATGATTGGAGACAAATTTTGATGAAGTAGAATTTTTCTTGGCGTACTGTCAAAATACTGGGGCATGCTTTACAAAATATGGTCATGAAAAGTTTATCGCCCACTGAATTTCGAACCACCTAATTCCAGGATTAAGCCCAACATAACAGTGTAATAAATAGCTTTGTTTACATTTCTTCTTCAAATATTTATTGCAGAGATAGCCGTTGGACGATAAAGGTAACATAAACGAGAAACAACAGCGACTGCACGTTTTTAATGTTAAGGATCAGTCTTCCAACCCGATGACTTTATTTCCATTGCAGAGGTACTTTAACGAGAAATATAACGCTACACTCAGGAGCCAGGAGGGAGAAGTATCTTTTCAATGAACACTTCAGAGAGCTTTCGGCTGACGGCAGGGGAGAAGGGACATTTTTTTTTTCGCTACTTCGGTTCGACATTACCTCCAACAAGAGTTCAGCACTTGCGATGCTGCCGTCTGCTCTCCATTACAATTTTACGCGTGCCACCTAAACTTTTTAACAAGATGCGCTTAAGATTGCCCATTAAGATAACTTGATACGCAGCAATTTGCCAGGCGTCTTTACGGGCGGTGCCCGTTTTTAGAGCGTCGCTGGCTGTATTCATAAAACCTTACGTGGCCGCATTGTATGAAGCCGGGGCCGCCTTACTGCCACTTATATACGAGAGTCGCCAATGAAATGCTTTACTCTCTCCTACGCATAAATGAAGTGGTGTTATGACCCCATATTAAAATGATCGGAAAATACAGCCAAGCGTTCGGCGACGGGTTTCAGTTATAGAGATGTTACGAAGTGTACGTATGTAAACGTTTAATTTCTTCATTTTCAGTTATTCAGGAATAAACAACTTGAATATCTTTGAAACTTTTTGAAGCGCAAGAAACGTCACAATGTAAAAGATGTGTATGAAGACATGCGCAGAAAAACGGCCTAACCCTCAAATGTAAAAGCTTTGAGATTAATGTTGCCATCTGTTGCTGGACACGGGAACTATAAAACTGATATTAGTATCACGCCAAAGTGAAATTTAGGCTTCAGACCAATGTCAGTTTTGATAGTTCCATTACCCATCAACAGATGGCAACACTTACCTCTGAGTTTTTATATTTGTGGGATAGCCCGTTTTTCGGTGCATGTCTTCATATGAGGTTTACGTCTGCACTAAACAGTAATTATTTTGGCACTTAATGGAACCATTTAAGTAAAATTTATTCATTACATGTTCCTGGTTTAGGCTTCCCACCATCAGATAACGTTAATTAAAGAAGTACGTATACATAACTTTGAGAGTGCAGCTCCACTGATACAACATACCATATGTTTTCGCAGCCGGAGTACATTTACACAAAATTCTCCTATGTGTGTGACCGGGAAGTACGCGAAAACACTACCGCCGTTGCCGCTAGTACTGCTGACAGCCTACGTTATCATCTGTCTGTTATACTTACATTTATTTGATTTCCACTTTACTGAATCTGAATCAGTTTTTACATCCATACAAGCAACAGTCGTGCCACTGGCTACTACACTGCCATCTGCACATCACGTGCGTTGCCAGCTACTTATTCTGACATTATTACTTACAATATATTGAAATTATTATTTATAACCCCCAAAAACTGTTTAATCTCACACTGTGTAGCGCTTATCTATAATTTGTACAGAAACTAGAATGTAGGTCTAAGAATCGAAGGCCGTGAAAGAATGCGGTATTTTGGGAAGAGGGTGTGGAAGTGCTCTAGCCTGTCTTAAAGTTATTCAGTCTGTACACTTATCAGTCTCGAAACGAAGCCACGGACGAATTTGGAAAGGGAATTGAAGTTCACCGAGAACCAGAAATAAAAATCTAAATGTTACCCAGTGACGTTGTAGTATAGGCAGAGTCGGGAAAGAACTTGCATGATCAGTTGAACGGATTATGTCCTGAGAAGGCAAATGAACTGCAGGTGAAAACAAAGTGTAGGAGTACATTCGATTTAAATCAACTGATGTTGAGAAGATTAGATGAGCTAGTTATACTGAAAACTAGTAGAAGAGTACGCTATTTTGGTAGCAAAGAACAGAAGATGACTGAAGTGAAAAGGGTATGATATGCAAACTGACAATAGCAAGAAAAGTTTTCTTTTTTCTGGAAAAGAGGTGTATGTTAAGGTCGAACACAAGGGAAAGTCTTTTCTAAGTTGTTTGTCTGGAGTGTAGCTTTATGTGAAACTGAAACGAGGGCGATCAACAGATCGGACCAGAAAAGGAAAGAAACTTTTGAAATGTGATGGAAAGGGGGAATGTGGATGATTAGGCTAAACTAATAACTAATGATGAGCTACAGAACTGAATTGGAGAGAAAAGAAAGTTACGTCACACTTTGTCCAAAAGAAAGAGTAAAATTGATAGGACACTTCTTGAGGCATCAATAAATAATTACTTTCCCAGTCAAGGGATGTGGACGGTTGACAACAGTAAGCAACTTTAAGCGGATGTACATCTCAGTAGTTATCTAGAGATGAAGATGATGAAGTCCCATACTCCTTGACAGAGCGTAGGGGACGATGCGGGAGACCTGCACCGCTGTACTAGGCGAGGTCCTAACGGAGGTGGTTTGCCATTGCCTTCCTCCGACCGTAATGGGAAGAACCTTGCAGAACTAGCATTCCTGAAAGAAAGGATATTGCGGAGACTTGGCTTTCAGGAGTGCTAGTTCTCCAAGGTTCGCAGGAGAGCTTCTGTAAAGTTTGGAAAGTAGGAGACGAGGTACTGGCAGAAGTAAAACTGTGAGGACGGGGCGTGAGTCGTGCTTGGGTAGCTCAGTTGGTAGAGCACTTGCCCGCGATAGGCAAAGGTCCCGAGTTCGAGTCTCGGTCCGGCACACAGTTTTAATCTGCCAGGAAGTTTCATATCAGCGCACACTCCGCTGCAGAGTGGAAATCTCATTCTGGATCGTGATGATGTTTGGTTTGTGGGCCGCTCAACTGCGCGATCATCGGCGCCCGTACACATTCTCAACCAGTACACAGTCCAGTCCAGCCACTTTCATGAATGACGATGGTGTGATGAGGACAACAAGAACACCCAGTCACCAGGCAGAGAAAATCCCCAACCCGGCCGGGAATCGAACCCGGCGCCCCGTGATCCAGAGGTAGCAACGCTAGCTACTGGGCCACGAGCTGCGGACGGGAGTTCTAGAGGCAACCTCTAGGGTCCGACAGCGCCGGACACCGCACTCCAGCCACTGACCCATGGATCGTGTCTGGACAATATTACCGACTACTCTGGGCTGTGCACTGCATACGAGAACACCGCAACGTGAGGCATGTGGTATGCACTGCAATGCTAGCAAGGTTGCTGCCGACACCAGCGCATCACGGCCAACACATCGCAGCCTGACGTTCAACGACTGCATCCATCGACTGCATCCATCGCCCGCCTGCCGTGGGCACACAGCTTCTACGCCTGTCATATTAGGATATCTATAAATTATTTGTTACTAATGGGTGTCTTCAAGTTCTGCACCTCCACTCGCACCAGTAAACCACTCGCCCACACTCTCTCAAACCTTTAAGCTATGTTCTGTCAGTTGATCAGTATCAGCACTTCTGAAGTCTACTAGCGCATAAACATTTTGAAGCTGCTTCGTTATCATATCATTCCACTATTGTCTTCCTGTATTACTTCATCGTCATAAGGAACTTGTGTCGTGGTACTTAATAAACGTTCTTTGTATGACAGAGCCCTTTGTCTTTCTCTCTCGGGGTTCTCTCTGAGGGATTGCCAAAACATTCGACACCACTCGGCGGTGTTTGCCTGGCTTTAGGTATATTCGTGACGTGCTCAGCTGAGGTGAGTAGATGGCACCGAGGGTTCCACAGAACTGTGGGGTCTTAGATGGATACTTTGCCGTTTTATTCACGCACATCCTAACTTTGCAAACACCGCACCATGCCCCCCTCCCCCCACCCCCCACCCAACCCCACACCATGATCACACCATAGGAGTGCGTGGAAAAGGAGGGGTGAAAATTCATAAGGACTCTTTCCTTCCACGGTTCACGTCCACATTTCGTCGAATGATTATGAGATGTCCTTAGTGGTTCCAACAAGGGCAAAAATAGCGGTTGCGCTGCAATGAAAATGGGTCAGATCGCGTTTAATGTGAATACAGCACCACAATGTCCTTAGGGAAAGGCTGAACCATTCGAGGGTGTTGTCAAGAAAATCTTCCTGTTGCTCATCGCACTGTGAATCGTCGATTTGGACGACCGAAAAGTATGTGGGAACGAATCCCCCAGTGCAGGAGATGATTCCATTGACGCCCTTTACGCCACCCCCTGATGCCGTTTCGTGGTGATTCTAAGGGTATGTGTGTCTAGAATGCTTTCCTCGGTCACTCACAGAAAACTCCCTGATTCCATCGCTGTTCTGACCTTTCCTGCAGAGGGGTCAAACGAAGGGGTGAAATGTAGGTAAGAGGACCTGTGACAATTTTCCAATCTTGTGACACGTCCACGGTATTGCTCGGTAGAATTGTAGTGAAGTTTGGTGTCAATGTAAGATCAATTACCCACGTTACACGCCACTTCTGAGCTGCGTCCTTCTTTTCGAATTTGTCGACACCTCGCTGTTTGAAACGTCGTCGAGGCTGAGGGTGACGTCGCAAGGCGTCTCACTTTGCTCCATTGAAGGGATAGCTTGTAGGTAACATGTAACCGTAAAAGGCCCATTCCCGCAGCCTTGTCTCTCGACTTCAGCACATTTTTCGGATACTTTTGTAAAACACGATTGTTCTTCTTATTATAGTAGTTTATTCGCCCATATTGCATAAAAATACACAACGATTACAAGTTTCAGCTACATTAAACCGCCATATTCAGATCATTTGCATAGAAAAACTTTTTTACTCGGTCAATCCATTTGGTGTCTAATGTTGTTAAAAGTTTCAATGTCAATCTTGTACTCGACTATTCAAGACCTTTCAAATACCGCTAAATGTGCATCGTTCATTTGGAAAAAACAAATCCACTTGCTTCATTGTCTGTTGTCAGAACTAAGAGCATTACTAATACAACAAAGCCACCTGCCCCTGTGCCTACCATGATTTGCCGGAAAACACATCTACATACCTTGAAATATCTTTATCATCACATCCAGTTTTGCTGCAGGCACCCTTACCAGAAAATGATTCCCATTATAGTGTTTAGTATGTTTTCCATGTGGTTCCCATATTTTTTTAGTAGTAGATTTCACAATCCTCACCATGAAATCGTGGACAATTAGTAAATATTCAGCTTTACGTATTTCATTAATTGTCGTCTGCATGCAGACGTAGGTTCCAGGGGTTTCCTCGCTTTTGTCTTCCGCTGAAGCGTTTACATCAATTATATTCGCTGTCGTTCTCAAGATCTTTACAAGGATCAGACTTTTATTTATGGACGTGTATGATTGCAATCTTTTTCCAAGGGCTTTGATCATAGTTGCAGATCCAGCTTCCGCCCTTTCAGTTCTCCTTACTCCGCCGTATATCATAATATGATCATTTGATTCTTTAGAGCGTCGTACATGGAGATGACAAAAGTCATGGAATACCTACCAGTACCATGTCGGATCTGCTCCTGCCCGGCGTAGAGCAGAAACTCGACGTGACAAGGACTCAACAAGTCGTTTGAAGTCCCTGCAGAAATAGCAGAATTATTGAGTCATTCTACCTTCCCATCAGTCCATAATTGCAAAAGTTTAACCCTACAGGATTTTGTGTAAGAACCTACTTATCGATTACTTTTATCCCTTAAATAAAGAACTCGGCAGTAAAAAATGGTAAGGGACAAATCACTAGTTCTGAGAAAACGCACCACAAATACTTCAATAAAATCCCATAACTCAAATATCTGAAATACATACAAAATCATATTGTTTGTAGGGTACAGCATTGCTTTATTACACAGAGTCATTAGTTACATATTTGTGATATCAACACGGAAAAATTTTTCAAAATTTCAGAAACACTTACTTAATATTATGCACTGCAAACATTGTAGTCTCGACACACTTACTTAACATTTTTTTTTTTTTACCTGTAAACATTTTGTTCTCAAAGCATTTACATAACATCGTTATTTTACTTAAAACATTGTTTTCTCAGTACATTATTGTCTATCTTTCTTCTTCGTCTTCTTGTTGCTTAAGCGCAGTATCTCCTTCGGCTTGGAGTGAGTTGTACCAATCATGGTATACAGGAGGTATTCATTTTAAGCTTAAGAGAATGTCTCTTTGTTTGTCTCCTTTAATAGGAAGAGGCCCGGAGTATTTCGGTTTAAGGTCAGGAAAGAATTGCTTTTAAGTCTTCCACGTTTCGATAAGGCAACAGATTCTAAGCGACCAGACAACCATTGTATGTATCACTAAACATTAATGTTGGGTTGGACTTTGAAGCTCAGCAGAAAATACGAGTCGAAAACAATATCTAATACTGAATTTTCTTTGAGCAGTTGATGCTTGTGGTTGGCATAACATCTGTTTCAGTGCAGAGAAGCTGTAAAAACACTCTTGAGTCATACGAGTCACCTTGAATGGCTTCTTTCGATGGGATGTTCTTAGAATTTCTTCCCAACGATCAGGTCCATAAGCACCTTGATAATGTGATGCGACATTTTTCTCCACTTGAGCAAAGTCTCTGTCTCTAGGTAGCATGTTACGTGTAGCCTGAGGAAAGGTGTGCTCGATGTATGTGAAACGACCAGACTTTAACAGGTATAGTCGAACCGTCACTAAGGTACAATTCTTGTTTTGTCCGCCACAGTTTTCGGATTACGCAGTCAACTTTCCACCTTTGATGTCATTCCTTTCAAAATACACCTTTAAATAGTTTGCTACCTGGTCCCCTTTTAACTGCTGCTTCATCCAGAGAAAAAAATGCCCTTGGCTGTCTGCACAAGAATGGACACTGCAATTATAGCATCATATTTTACGCTTATAAAAAATTGGCCCAATAGTCAGTTTAGGCGTGGGTAGTGTCTGTTGCAAATCGAACGCGATTACATGAACATTTTTGTCGTGTTTTGCTACTTTCATTGCTTCACGTGTTGCATATAGCGCAGCTTCTGTTTTTCGATGGTGAATCTCCTGCTTTATTCACAATGAATGCATTTTAGTTTAGTTTTTACAGTTCTGCGTCTAGATATCTACATAAATTGAATAACGCTATTGACAGTCGTTCATTTTAGGGCTCGTGAAACTTATATTGAATTCCTCGGTAAATATTCGTCGAAATTTGTCTGTAGAAACAGAACTTTTGCTTGCTGACTAACATTCCTCGACGTACTTGTCATAGCAGGGCTGCATGGAATATTCCATACTTAAGTACTCTCGCGATGAATCTTTTCGAGTGTAGTGACTCCTATACTTTGCAAGTTCGTCAATAAATGCATTCACGTCGTTGATGACATCCTTCGAATATTTTCTATGATGAGTGGTACGCTTACCTCTGCCATCAGAAGTAGGTGAAACGGCACCATTTTTCAATCGTTTCGCGATATTCGCCACACGCCCGCTATTTTTCTGAAGTCCATGAATGATAAGAAATGAAATTTTGCAACGACACCCTTCCCGGCAGTTTTCACTGTATATAGAATTGTTTGACTGCGTCTAGATATCTCCTGTTTTAGTTTTCTTTCGGATAACTGTTTTTGATCGCAAACAACCTTGTAGGTAAGCATTTAGAGTATCATAGCAACTCATTTCCCAAAAATGTCGTAATATTGTTTGTTTATCTACTTCGTTGATAAGCAGGAAACATCTTTTAGGGCATTCGCATGGCGGGTCTATCCGTTTACTTCAACAACAGTACCCTTACCTCTGTACTTCGTATACTGATTTCCTTCATTCCTGTTTTTCTTCACCTGCTCTTGCACACTGCCGCGTTTTAGCCTCTTTCGTCCTTTCCGTATGCTCTGTTGATCGTTAACATGTTCAGTGTCGGCTTCATCACTGTCACGTCAGCATGTATCTTCGGAGGAACATCTTCCTCCAAGATGCCTCTGAACCTACAAAAAAAATCTAAGTCGTAAGATTAGCATTTTGCACTGTTCTATGAATAATGAAACGCCTAAAACTATACATCCACTGCAGTTTTCGTTATGTAACATTCACATTGACATTCTCCCACACACCTTAGGTAGGAAAAAAAATCTTGAAGAAGATAAGCATGTGGAATAGAAAACTCCATAATATCAGATCCGTAACTTAATAAAAAATGGTTCAAATGGCTCTGAGAACTATGGGACTTAACATCTGTGGTCATCAGTCCCCTAGAACTTAGAACTATTTAAACCTAACTAACCTAAGGACATCACACACATCCATGCCCGAGGCAGGATTCGAACCTGCGACCGTAGCGGTCACGCGGTTCCAGACTGAAGCGCCTAGAAACACACGGTCACGCTGGCCGGCCGTAACTTAATACCGGTGGCTGTTAGAAGGCTAGGTGTTAACATGATGCTACATTTACAGATACCGTAATATTTCATAGAAAACTAATCTGGATTTTTTACTACGGCAGGTAAGTAGTATTAAGGATAGCCCTTAACATTATGGGCATAGCATTGTCAAATACATTCATGTAAGTAATGTTAAGAGAGCAACTTAACACTGTTTACTTACAGAAATAAATATTTATATTTACTTGATTATCAACAACTCTGGAGGTGCTTTCACCTTCAGGAAGGTATTCCGGGTCTTTATAAGAGTCATAAGTATCCAGGTCATCTCCACACTCGTTAAAAAACTCACTGAAAAGCATGTTTGCACACAAACATTGGACAATTAGTGCCATGTGTTAGGCACTTACCATTGTTTATTTACACACGAATTGAAATAGCTGCCAACAGTGAAAAACTGAAAGTTGACAAAGTGGTTCCATCTGTCGATTTTTCAAAGAACTTTTTACTAACATGAATGAAACATCTCTGACATTTTACAATTAATATCTCTGTTTCTCGCAGACTGTCCCTTACCATTGTTTACTGCCGAGCGCCTCAAATATTCGTTGGGATTCGTATCGGGCGATCTGGATGGAAAAATCATTCCCTCGAATTGTCCAGAATGTTCTTCAAACCAGTCGCGAACGATTGTCGGCCGGTGACATGATGCACTGTCATCTATAAAAATTCCATCGTTATTGGGGAAGGTTAAGCGCATGAATGACTGCAAATGGGCTCCTAGCAGCCGAACATAACCATTACAGTATTTCAAATTAAACACCATTCAGTCGCCTAGTTTCCAATCTTATTTTATTTGGCACCCAGTTCTGTCGGCAGATGATGGTTGAATGATCGCTATAGCAAAAATCTATTAATACCATTATTGCTGGCCCCTGTTTTTATCTCAACCGAGGCGGAATCTTCCTACACGTCGGTCAGGCACCTAAAGATGGTGCAGTAAAACGCTGTAACTGATAAAATAATGTTGGAAAATAGACGGCTGAACCATACTGCACAATGCCTTGTTGACAACTTGGGCCCATGATTTCGTAGAGTCTGTGCCACACTCGAATCCCCCCATCACCTCTTACCAAATGAAGTTGGGGCGCCTCACCTGACCATGCCACGGCTATCCAGTCGTCCGACCGATATGGCCGTGAGCCCAGAAGAGGCGCTGAGGCGCTGCAGCGATGTCGTGCTGTTAGGAAAGGCACTCGCGTCCATTGTCTGTTGACTTAGCCCATCAACCCCAAACGATATGTTCGTCGTACATTGAACATTCATTTCTCCGGTTATTTCAAGTAGTGTTGCTTGTCTGCTGGCACTGATAATTCTACGAAACGTCGCTGCTTTCGATAGTCAAGTGAAGCCTCCCGCTCACTGCGTTGCATGTGGTGAAAAGTAATGCCTGAAACTTGGTATTCTCGACGTACCCTTGCCACTGTGGCTCCCGGATATTGAATTCCCTAATGATTTCCGAAATGAAATGTACCTTGCGTCTAGCTCCAACCACCACTCCCAGTCCTTTGGTTCTTAACCTTTTTCCAATCTTTGGTGGTCGTCACAAGGTCAGTCCGTTTCTCTGCTGGATTTTTAGATTTGCGTACTTTTACTTTTAAGGGCTTCTCCACTCTTCAGCAGTTGCCCTGCATTTCCATTCAACGGTCTTCACGACCATGGAAGTCTCATCTTTGTTTGTTTTGCTCGGCTCCACGGAATTCCATTTAGCTTCGAAATAGCTCCTGTTGCCTGCTGGATCCTGCATTCCACATTTGTTTCATAATTTCCCGAGACTGCTTTGCGGCTTTGATAGTTATTTACTGCAATAGTATATTCCTTCCGTCTCCTCCCACTACCAGATGCTCGGTTTTGCTCGTATTTATTCTAAGCATGCCTCATTCAAATGCTTCCATTAACTTCTTTATCGTTACTTCGACATCGTCTCTACTTTGTACTGTCAACCTCTGACTATCGCCAAATAATAAAAATTAGACAGTACCATGCTGGAAAGGAATTCCCGTACCTCCACATGACTGGTTCCACCGTTCCATTATATACTGCATATGTATTGTAAACAAAGTCGCCGACGTACTGCGGCCCTGTCCAAGTCCTTCCAATGTTAGGAATGTCTCACTCAACTTTCTCCCCACTTTATCTACTGCGACGATTAGTGTTATATTCTCTGAGTTAGGAATATTCGTTGTGCTTCTACACCTGCATAGTACATCGCTTCCCATAATGCGCTGATAAGTACATATTTATGTGTTTTTTCTAAATCCGCAAATATTAGGTGTACTTCTTGATCCTTAGAATTCAACTTCCTAGTTATTTGTCTAAGGCTAAAAATATGATCCATACAAGATCGCCAAATCGTAAAACCTGCTTGTTCCTCTCGCATATGCCCCTCAATCTCATTCTCCAATCTATTTTTCAGTAT
The DNA here is from genome assembly GCF_021461385.2 of Schistocerca piceifrons. Taxonomy (NCBI): domain Eukaryota; kingdom Metazoa; phylum Arthropoda; class Insecta; order Orthoptera; family Acrididae; genus Schistocerca; species Schistocerca piceifrons. The sequence continues at coordinate 587,975,164 of NC_060141.1, read as the reverse complement.
AGTGCTAAACGGTCTGCTTATAGATGGCATAATTCCTCTATAATTACTTGCATTCCTCTTGTTTCGGTTTTATAGACAGCAGATATGTATGATACACACGACTCCCTTGGTATTTCCTTTCCCTCCTCAATCTGACTGAATAATTTATTTCTCAATCTCACCATTTGAGGAGGCCCATATTTCCACAGTTCCACCACTGATCCTCCCAGTCCACTTGCCTATTTCTTGCTTTTTTCATCATCTCATTTACTTCTTCTTCTGGCACAGATTCTGTATTACCTAATGTACTGATTTTGTTATAGTCTTGTATCACGTGACCTTTTTTCTACCAGAAGTTCTTCAAGCAACTTTTTCCACTCTCCAAAGGATATAGGTTGTATTGTGGACAGGACTGCTAGCCATTTTCATCTTCCTTAGAATCCTCTATGCCTTTGCCGATCTATTATATCTAAGCGAATTCTCTGTTTTTTCACATAATCTTACCCATTCCCCTTCCTTACATATTCTTTTTGTATATTTTGTTCCTATTAGAATCCTCCTCACTCACGGGGCTTAACCATATGTGACAAAGTTTCTTCTTTTCCTCAACCGCCTCCAACAAATCGGTGGTTATCCATTCAGTTCTTAATCTTCTCTCCATTTCCCTTACTCTGCTGCTTCCTTAACTGTTTCAGAAAACCATATAACTCATTAGCACTCCAGTCCTCCTCCACTGCATCCAATCTTACATTTCATTTTTCCTGATACAAATTTTTCACACTTCCTTCTTGAAGGAGATGTATCTCAGATTTTAGACCCTCTGTAGTTCTACTTCCGGCAGCCTTCTCTTTCTTCTCCTGTTTTATCTTGGTCTTAACCGGAAAAACAATTTATGAAATAACTTTAAAGTGATCAGAGCCATACTCTGGACTTCTCTTTACCCTTACATCTCGCATTTTCATTACCCGCTGCCTCCGCATTATTACATGTTCTGTAGTTTATCTTTGGTTCCTTGATGGATTGGGCGAGGTGTACTTACGTATTTCTTTGTACCGGAGTTGGCCATTCTTAAAAAAAGTTAATCAGCATCCTTCCGTCATCGTTTTCTACATCCTCTCTCCCATAGGCCTACGACATTATCATTTAATTTTTCCGTACTCGTTCATTTAAGTTCTCATTATTAACACTTCATCTGGATATTCCTCAACCACTTCTCGTAAGTCGTCGAAGAAATCGCTCTTCTTCTCGTCAGGTTCATCTTCGTTAAGGCCGTACACCCCAGTTAATTCCAATTTTATTCCATGAATTTTATTGTTGCACCGATAATACCTTCACTTCTTTGCGATTATTCATTTTTTTAATTTTTTTAATGATAGCTGCTCCTAATTTTGCTCTTTCAGTTTTTTCCACTCCACTCCAAAACAGAATATAGTCTCCAGTTACCTCTTGTCCAGATCCTTTCTTTTTCGTTTCTGTCATTACCAGGATATCCATTTTCAGTACTTCCATTTCTTCAATCACATTCTCTGTTTTTCCTTCTAACTCCAGCAAATTCCACGTTCCACAAGTCGGAGTCCTCGTTCTTAGCCAGAGTCGATGCCTTTTGATCCATCCGGCTTTTTTATTTTGTTTGAGAAACGTAGCAAAACCTCAACTCGTAGGACCGAGATTTCTCTATAATGTTAACTCTCATAGGGAGGTTTCCTTCACTATGGCTAAGAGCCCTCCTCTAACCTATGTTACCATCTCAAGAAAGGGCTTTTTTGTGTAACAAGTCACGTGGTACCCACATTTAACAAGAGCAGTTAGAGGTGCGTTTGCCACTTTTAAGTATCCCATTACAGCAGTTTCTCTTTTGGAGTTGTCCACCTTAGATGGTTGCCTTCACTACGTCTGTGGATTCATGTCTTCAGGTTCTCCTTTCCTCTTTTATATCGAGATTGTCTCCTCTAGTAAGGTCAGCGTTCCTGGGCAGTTGAAGTTGCTCTGCGTCTCATTCTCATCCGAGAGAACAAGCATAAGCGTGCCAGGACCTTAAAATTACGCCGTCATAGTTTTCTGTGTCACAGCAGATTGCACAAATTAACTCGCCATGATCAGGAGACAATCCTCAAGGATTCACTATGCACAGTGCACATCCTCGTATATTGTCTCTGTCCTCAGACTCCCTGTATAAATGCATGAGAGCCGAATGCCTACTGGTGCTTGTTCTGCGTTAATCTTGAGGGATGTAATTGGCTCTCTGAATTCGTTTCCTCTTTAACGCAAGTTGATACATCCTTTAAGAATACTCCATGGATGTATCGCGGTAAGTGATAAATAGGCTTTAACAAGACACTATCACATTCATTGCTGACCCGCGTAATCCGCTGGCGAGCGTTTGCCGACGCTTCGAGGACGTTTTAATCAATAAGCCAACAGCGGTGGAGTCTGTCGCATAACCACCAGCTAGTAATTTCGATTAAACGCCGTCGGCGTCAACTGGCCGCTGCTGTTTGCTACTGCGTCATTGTGTTGAACATCAACAGTGCTACATTAATTACTGGCGCGCCAGGACAGGGGCAAACAGCGGGGGCTAACAATTAACAGGTATTGGTATGGAAATACCTTTGTAGTGTGCGGCGCGCGGCAGCAGGGTGAGGGCGAACAATCGTCTTGTTAGGAGCGCCGAGCAAGCAGATGCAGCCGGCGGACATGGTTCGCCCTTGCCCACTCAGGTCCGTCTTGTCTACTTGCATCCCCTGCCTTCTCCTTCGCGTTTGCACTGAGGGTGCTCCGCCCCTCCAAGTGACGCAATACATTCCTTCAAATTCCTCCCTCCTTCATATCACTCCCTACAGACCCCAGGGTGCTGTTTGCTGGGTATATGCACCGACGTCAGTCGTGCCCTTTCTAAGAAATGGTTACAGGGAAGCTACATTAAAGTTTAGTTCTCCTTTCGACGACGAGTCATTTCATTTAAATCTACATCCACTTCTTCATACATCGCGATCTACTGAGAAGTGGATAGCAGAGGGTAGTTAATATTGCACGAAATGATAGAGTTTGTTCCCTTTCCAATCATTAATGGTGCCCCGATGCGTGCTGTGAAGGCTCTAATCCTGTGGAAGTCAAACTTTTCTGCTAAAAAGCCCATATTGACATAACGTGATGGCCCTTCGGGCCGCATATATACCAATCTTCTTATTAAATGGAAACCTCTATTTACATAAATTGCGCCGTTAACGGTTTCGAACCTGCAGCTTCGTCTTCAGAGAGCTGTTGACGTTTATGTTACTTTCCGTCTCTCTCTCTCTCTTTCTTTTTTTTTTTTCCTACAGGAACAACACGAAGTATGTTGTCAGATTTTTCAGTTAATGTTGATACGGGAAGATTTATAAGCAGAATTTATAAATATAATCTCTGTTTATTTTCATGTGACATCCAGTTTATTTCCTTCACCATCTTCGCGACATTCTCCCTCGAGTCAAACAAACCTGCGACCACTCGAGTCAGTCTTCTTTGTTAGAGTTGTAGGTCTCCTCTTAGTCCTACTTGGTATCAGTCTCACAAGTGAGTTGAAAAGAGCCTCACTACTGGAGTTATTGAATTTTCTTAGCACCCTGCAAATAAATCAACGTCTGCCACCTGCCTTATCTACGGATGAGTCTATCTGATCATTCCCTTTCATATCCCTAAAAATTGTTTCACTTAATTATTTGTACGAGTTGATAGATTCCACTTTTGACTCACTGACGTTGTTCTGATAGGATTTTTATTTCTGCATTTTAAGAATTGCACAGTTTTACATTTCTGAACTTTTAAAGCAACCTGCCAAACATTACAGAGTTTTAAAATATTTTCAAGATTTGTTGTTAGACGGATGGAGTGCACACATGGTGTAAATCGAAATCCATGACAGCAATGAGTACCTCTGTTGGTGTTCCTTATTTCTAGAGGTGTATGATCAGCCATGGTCCAACGTCCACTTCAATGATGGATCATCTTAAATTTATCAAGAAATGTATCATTTCTGTCGCTTTTTTAAGATAGTATTTTATTATAGATAACTGTTTCATCTACAAAACATCTGAGGCTACTATTGATATTATCTACAAGGTTCTCAATATACATCATGAAAAACGGGGTCCCAGACATACTTCCCTTTGACACTTTTCTACATCTGCCATGACCCTCCATAGACTATAACATTCCGCATTATGTTCACCAATAAATTTTGAATGAAGGCACCAAATTTGTTTGATACCACATACAATTCTACTTTGGTAAATAAATGTAGGTGTGCTACAGAGTCAAATGCTTTTCTGAAGTTGGGAAACACCGCACTACGTGATTGCATTGATCAACACTTTTGAGGATGTCATGCCAGAAAAGTGCAAGATGGGAACCGTGTGATCCATGTATACAAAATGCATGTTGGTTAGTAATGAAAAATGTATTCATATGGTGTGGAGAATCAAGTCGCCCACAGATTTTTCAGATGAATCATACTGACACTCGTCTTAATTGATCTATAACCACGTAAAAACTGTTTCTCAATGATTTACGGAATGCCAGTTTCCTACTAACAGGTGACTACACCCAACAGGCTACCGGTGTTGGCCATGTTTCGATCGGTTGCAGTACGGACTCAGATGTAACAAGTACTGATCTAGTATGATGTGCTTTTCAAGCGTTTTCGAGGAATCGATGGTCAGAGGTTCATGGGCCTGTGGAGTACCATGCAAGAGCGTTCGTCATCCAATGGTGGCGCTAGCGGAACTGGCTAGTGAGCTGGCATTGCATTCCTAATGTTCCAAGAAACCCTGGTATCGCTACAATGAATCACCTTTCTTCTAAATTAAACAACAATAATAATGATAATCAATGTGATGAATTCGTTATTGTGGTGTGCTGTAGTGAACATAAACTGCTGGAAAGAGATGCAACATCCTCGAGGAAAAGGTCATTTTATTGACTAGCAGAAGAAGGCACCAACACAGTTGTTTTTTCTTGCATACAAACAATCACAAAGGTGACCGATTATGAATGACCTCCTGTGCTAGTTTGTGGCAAGCATCGTGCACGTTGTGCTGCAATTTGAAACTGGTTCTTCAGGCTCTGGAGGACAAGTAAGTTCCCATTTCTCCATTTCAGTAGTGAGATATACCGAGTTCTGGGCTATATTGATAGTGCAGGTTGTACACATTTAGGGGCAAGCATACATCCAGGGGTAAATTATCCACCTCCCCATAAGATGCTGTTGTGCTAATTGACTTATGAACGCTTGGGGGTTGATTTGTGATCCTCTGGGGATAATCAGTCCTTCTGAGATACCACTATGCCTCCCTCTACCTCCCCCTCCTCCTTCACCCCTTTGGGAATGCGACACATTCTTGTCATCCCCTTCCCAGTTCAGTTTTGAGCCACTTCTCCGCCTCCTGGAAAATCTCACAACCCTCCCCTAACCTTACACACCTCCCCTACTTTCCCTCCCCTCCCCTACTTTGTCTGTCCTCTCTTACTTGTGAATTGGTGGGAAAAAGACTAGGTCTGTCCTGAGCTGTTGGTGTGGAAGGATCTCATGACACGAAATTGAGATTAATGCCAATTATGTATCGCTGCATATTCTTTATTTAATCAGTTTGCATGAGACAGGGCTCTGCTCCTCTCCTCGTCCACTTGTGAAATGGTGGGAAGAAGGCTGGAGAAGAAGCTACTGTCTTTATATTTGGCAGGAAATGCGTTGAATATGTTGGTGGTGGACAGAGAGGAGTTTACTGTGTATATTACCTGTAAGCATACAGCTGTGAACTGTGTCCATGGCCTCCTATACGAAGAATGGGAGGGATGGTAATGGGTGAATGTGGGGTGAATACTTTTCAGCAAATAGAGGCAATGCATTGGGATGACATGATGATGTATTTCACAGCTCATAGAGACTACTGCCTGTGCTAGAGCTTTTCATGTTTTTTGAAACAGCCTGTCAATCCACAATGCAGAAGACAATTTTATCCTATTCCATCACCCCACAAAGAATGAACCAGAGGTGTTGATCTCAATGTATAGGCCTCAAATGAGCTAGTTCACAGTATCACCTCCAGAAGTCACTTCTTTCCCCATCCTCCCACGACTTCCCTCAGGAATCCATAGGAATGATGTAGCATTCAATGCTCCCCTAACCTGAAAATTGGTGAGAACCAACAGCATTGTGGGACCACTATATCTGATCACATGGTCATACTATCTGGGAGTATAAGATAAATGCAATCTCAGTGACAGTCAGTCAGTGGAAGAACCATGATGTATCAACATCAGCTGAGATCCTCATCCACCAGCACCTTACAGAGTGAGTATAAAAGTAAGTACATGTAGTTCAGCTAAATTTCTTCAATTTCATGTCTAGTTTGGGAATTGTTGTTGTTCTTCTTCTCCTTCTTCTTTGTTTGGTGGCCTCCAGCACATGTGAACTGGCAGTGATCTCCAACATGTCTGGACCAGTAGCAGTTGCAGCATCATAGGGTCCTATAATCCACCTCACCAGACTGTTGGAGCAGGACAATGATGAGTTTCTTTATACAGGATGTTACAAAAAGGTACAGCCAAAATTCCAGGAAAAATTTCTCACACACAAATAAAGAAAAGATGCTATGTGGACATGTGTCCGGAAACGCTTAGTTTCCACGTTAGAGCTCATTTTAGTTTCGTCAGTATGTACTGTACTTCCTTGATTCACCGCCAGTTGGCCCAATTAAAGGAAGGCAATGTTGACTTCAATGCTTGTGTTGACATGCGACTCATTGCTCTACAGTACTAGCTAGCATCAAGCACATCAGTACATAGCATCAACAGGTTAGTGTTCATCACGAACGTGGTTTTGCAGTCAGTGCAATGTTGACAAATGCGGAGATGGCAGATGCCCATTTGATGTATGGATTAGCACGGCGCAATAGCCGTGGCGCGGTACATTTGTATCGAGACAGATTTCCAGAACGAAGGTGTTCCGACAGGAAGTCGTTCGAAGCAATTGATCGGCGTCTTAGGGAACACGGAACATTCCAGCCTATGACTCGCGACTGGGGAAGACCTAGAACGACGAGGACACCTGCAATGGACGAGGCAATTCTTCGTGAAGTTGACGATAACCCTAATGTCAGCGTCAGAGAAGTTGCTGCTGAACAAGGTAACGTTGACCACGTCACTGTATGGAGAGTGCTACGGGAGAACGAGTTGTTTCCGTACCATGTACAGCGTGTGCAGGCACTATCAGCAGCTGATTGGCCTCCACGGGTACACTTCTGTGAATGGTTCATCCAACAATGTGTCAATCCTCATTTCAGTGCAAATGTTCTCTTTACGGATGGGGCTTCATTCCAACGTGATCAAATTGTAAATTTTCACAATCAACATGTGTGGGCTGACGAGAATCCGCACGCAATTGTGCAATCACGTCATCAACACAGATTTTCTGTGAACGTTTGGGCAGGCATTGTTGGTGATGTCTTGATTGGACCCCATGTTCTTCCACCTACGCTCAATGGAGCACGTTATCATGATTTCATACGGGATACTGTACCTGTGCTGCTAGAACATGTGCCTTTACAAGTTCGACACAACATGTGGTTCATGCACGATGGAGCTCCTGACCATTTCAGTCGAAGTGTTTGTACGCTTCTCAACAACAGATTCGGTGACCGATGGATTGGTAGAGGCGGACCAGTTCCATGGCCTCCACGCTCTCCTGACCTCAACCCTCTTGACTTTCATTTATGGGGGCATTTTAAAGCTCTTGTCTACGCAACCCCGGTACCAAACATAGAGACTCTTCGCGCTCGTATTGTGGATGACTGATACAATAAGCCATTCACCAGGGCTGCATCAGCGCATGAGGGATTCCATGCGAGGGAGGGTGGATGCATGTATCCTCGCTAACGGAGGACATTTTGAACATTTCCTGTAACAAAGTGTTTGAAGTCACGCTGGTACGTTCTGTTGCTGTGTGTTTTCATTCCATGATTAATGTGATTTGAAGAGAAGTAATAAAATGAGCTCTAATATGGAAATTAAGCATTTCTGGACACATGTCCACATAACATATTGTCTTTCTTTGTGTGTGAGGAATGTTTCCTGAAAGTTTGGCCGTACCTTTTTGTAACACCCTGTACACAGTTATGGAAAAAGTGATGAGTTTACATCACACCAGGGCCAAATTCTGCAACAGCCTTACTGCAGTGGTAATTTGAGAGCTGTCAGGCTGGGCTATCATTTGGATGGGTGACAATCCGGTCTGCTGAATGCTGTTGGCCAACAGGGTGCAATGGGCCCTTGTGAGGAAAACTGAGAAGCTACTTGATTGAGAAGCAGTGGCTCTGGGCCTCTGACCACATCCCCTCCATATCTACATCCAGGAACGCCCGTGGGCTGAGAATGGCATGGTGGCCAGTCGCTACTGCTGAGCCTTTATAGCCTGTTTGGGTGGAGTTTAGTTTAGTTTAGGGACCAATTCATATCTATGTCAGGCACTCAGCCTGAGAGAGTAGATGTGCATGGACATAGAATGCACCCGTAGATAGATGGAAAATCTCAACCTCTCATATGTAAATTTAAAGACATAGAAACATATGCCCAGACCATTCTGAGACTGATCAATGACTTAGATGATGGGATTAAGGAACCAGAGAGCAACACCCACACCATAGTGATAAAGGAAATAGACAACTTAGCAGTAAAGGGTAATGGAATGGAAAAGAAAGTGCATGACTTAACAATGAAGGTTGATAGCATTAGACAGGATGTGTATAAGGTGTACCATGTAAAGGAGACTGCTTAGTATATAACAAGATTTCGATTAAGCATAAGGTCATTGTGGCATGGAACACTGTTTGAGGGAAGTTATGACTGCTAAGGTTAGGATATTTGATCGAGAGCAGACATTACAAGAAACCATCAAAGCTGTTCCTCAATTTCTCAGTGAACTCTCATCGAAATTACACAATGATGATGGCGTTTCTAACCATCACAGCAATAATAGGGTACATAAAAAATTCGATGTCAGTGGTGAGAAACCATACATGTTGAGTATGCAAGCTATAAGTTTAGATGAAAAAATAATAGATAGGTGGTAGGAAATTTCAAATAACAACTGGTCTAAAGAATCTCATTTACCTGCATCCGACAGAAAGTGCAAATTATTTACCCAAAGATCTGGAGATGTATTTTAATATTTGTAGTACGTACAAACGGACAGATATCCTCTCAGAAATAATTGCACAGTATAATCGAACCAAACATAACACACTAAAAATGAGACCAATAGATGTTTGTGACAGTGGACTCCGTACAGTCGTATGAAAACACTAGATCGACGTAAACAGAAATTTAATGTGTGTGATATGGTATGAAACTCAATATACAGGACAGCATTTGAGAAGTCATACCTCCAACACTGGCCAAGTGAGGGGTTCACAGTTTACAAAGTGCAAAGAACAAATCTCAGAACCTACATGATAAAGGATAGCAGTAGCACATGCACTTCACCTAAAGCATGTCATAATGTATTGAGAGAATAGCACACTACTTAAATGGCTTACTTTTCATGCAGCACAAAACAGCTGGATTGATGTTGACGTTTAGCTATATAATGCACAACCAGCACAGTAGCATAATGTGCATGGTAGGAGACACATTACAGGAGTTAGTGATATTCTCGACAAATTTCCAGTAGAATTGCACATTCAGGAGTATAATTACTGTGAAACTGGTACAATACTTCAAAAACGTTTGGCTCATTGCAACAAGTGGATTAACCTCATTGACAAGGCAAAAATGGCTCTGAGCACTATGGGACTTAACATCTATGGTCATTAGTCCATGACAAGGCAAAGAACATGATACTGCATAGGCAAAACACAAAGATCTCCATGGACATCACGCTGTTAATCGAGTTATAGTTGCTAAACCAAGGAAATACATGTGAGAAAGGATATTGGTATAGGGCAGCACATTGCAGCATTTGTAGTTTATATACAATGTGTGGTAAAATTAAATTGGACTTGCATGTGAATTTCAAGCAAGTTGTGAATTCTGCATATCATGCATTTAAGAAGAAGAAGAAGCTGACAATGATGTTGAAGAAGAAGCCAGGGTAGGGGTGTTTAAACACACTGTATACTGACAGTGATGTATGCAGCTAAAAGTGCCTTGAAGCATAAACACCAGTTAAAGCACTCAGTGTTCCACCAATACCCAAGACATCAAATGGAATTATCCCCTTCCTCTTTCCCGCCCTTGCAGGTCTCTCAGCGATGGTTCACTGGCAGGTGTTGATGAGGCTATTGCCAGAACAGTCAAGAATGAACACAACTCCAAGCAGCAGCTAGTGGAAGCAAGATGACATAACCACATGATAGAAGCCCATGGTCGGAAAAGGACTATACCTGAAACCAACACGAAAGGACTAGGTCTCTTCATAAATAAAAAAAAAGCCCATTAGCTATCCTATCAGATAGACCACTTACAAAAACAGGTCTGTGCAAGTTTTCTAGGAAAATATTCACCATTCCAAGAGGTATATATGCAATAAGCAGACTTGAGCAGCTAACAGCAGGTGAAACATAATAAGACTATTATATCTGCATGACATGCAATGTGAGTATATGTTTCTGACATACGATTTTTTTTTTTTTTTGGCAGTGCATGTGTTGTTGAAAATTATGCAAGTCCTTTTTTTGTTGACGAACATGATGCACAAACTTTTTTTCTTCACTCACATCGTGTTGCAAGACGTGTATATTTCTATTGTCTATTGTCAAACCACAATTTATGAGAGACGTTTATATTTTTTTAATAGGATTAAGTAGGAATAATTAATATTTTTCATGTTGGAAATAATTGTGGTAGCAGGGAATGTCTGCACCAAAGTATTGTTGACAAGAGAGACCGCAAGTTGATATAATTTTAAAAAGGGCGCGAGAGACCGCGTATGGATACATTTTAAGAAAAGAGCGGGAAAGACGGCGAATTGATACATTTTGTAATGGTAGCAGGGATAGTCTGCACCAGAAAGCATTGTTGGCAGGAGAGACCGCACTTTAGCGTTCCTAGGAAGTCAGTAGTAAGCGAGAAGTGAAGCGAGTCGGTAGCAGATCGGAAGCGAGAGGTTGAGAGGAGCGGTGTGCCTGCCAGCCACCAGCTATGATTTATGTGAGATCATAAACGGATGTACAGAGACATCAGCTAACTATTATAAGAAGAGGAACTAATATTATTGAATTAATTTTTTTGAGAAACTCAAGACTACTGAAGGTATGTTTGCGCATTGCTAGTTGTAAAAAAGTAAGTCCCATTTGAAAGTTTGTAAAATCATTTCATTCAGAATATAATTAACTTTTGCCAGCAATATTGCATTTCTAATTATAATCCATCCCAAAAAACATCAACGTAAAACTTCGTAAAATTTTATTGTTGTCAAGAAAAAGTTTAACTATGAATTACGTAACTTCTGTCAAATTAATTAAAGAATAACGTCAGCTTTGCTATTAAAGAATAACGTCAGCTTTGGTAATAAATACAGCCACTTATTATGAAAGCCCACCAGCAGCTAATAGAGTATAGTAAAACAGAGTAAGTATATTCATGTCGCAGTTCGATGTAGCAGTCAGACGGCGATCCAGTAACAGTAAAACAGATGGGGAACAGTTTTGCGTTATTGCAGATAACGACTGAGGGCCACGACGACGACACATTCTATGTTTCGTCGAAATAATCAGAAAATCACTTTTAATAAGCACCAATTAAATTTGCATGCGAAGATAGAGAAAGAGAATAAATTTCAAAGGGAAGATTTCATTTGTTATTATTGAGCAAGAGATAGAAATCCTAAGGAAAAGTTTCATAGTTTATTGTAAAAGGGAAGGTCATCAATAACAAAAGAGATATAGAGGAGACGGGAAGGTTTCACTTGGCGACATCCAATCGTAAGACTCTTTAGTGAATCTACTGTGAAAACGAATATACTGACTCTGACAATTGTATGAATAAGTTAGTGTTAAGTGGAGCAACGCTTATACTAAACTGTATACTTTTAATTCACAGCCCATCGGCAATTCTGTTTGCTCTATTGATTCTGCGTTGAAAAGTGTTTGTTCAGTGTTAAATCCGCTTTGAACAGCGATATATTTTATTGCGTGTGTTAATTATAAACAATGTCCAGCAGAATAATTACTCGCTCTCAAAGCGATAAAAGTGTAGAAAATAGTGACAAGAAATTTTTTCAGGAATAGACAGAAATAATAGGTGTGAAAAACTCGGTTGTGAAACATTAGGTGAACAGACATTGAGAGCAGTAATAATTTGGATTCTTTTGACGAACAATCAACTTCAGAAATGCCAACTGATAATGAGACATTAGTGCAAAATAATTTGTTTTTAAACAACAGACGTTACACAGTCACAAATTACGCGTAGCAGACATAATAGTTTCAGTAGCGAAACCACTATAATGCAGTCAAACAGTGTGACTCCATTACGTGCCGAAACAGACTCAAACGGTACACAGCTACACAATCTGCGTAACAGATACCACAGTTTTATTGACAAAAATTCCGAAGCCACGGAAGAGATGACACGATTACAATCGAATGAGGGTGTACAAATGAACACAGATGTACAACCTTTAACAACGAATACAAACACACATAGAAGTCAATGCGAAACGGATCCAATAATGGCATTTTTGCTACAAATGACACAAGACATGAATCAAAACTTTAACAGAAGGGCACAAAAATCAGCAGACCTAAAAAACGAAATCAAGGCAGAACGCACGCACACAGATCAGAAATTAGACAAAATGAACCAAAATTTAAAACACGAAATCAAAGTAGAAATTCAAGCAGTCGCTGAAAAATCCAACCAAGAATTACACGCATTCGCGGTAAGCATACGAGAAACAATGACAGAGAACTTTTATAAACAAAACGCTCACACTGATGAACGTTTTATCAAACACACAGAAAATTGTTTGATACGTCACCGCAAACTGGTGCGATCGCAGAATAAAGAACGAAAAGAACTATCACAAACAATTAATAAACAGCGACAGGACGACAAAAAGAAAGTGTTTGCTCAGGGAAAAACTTAAGTGGACAATCACATACACTCGATTTCCGAAGAAATCGAAACGGTTAAGGAGACAAATATTCAAATACAAGAGAGGCTCACGGAAATCCAGTCACATACAATTGAGGCGAAAATTTCTACACACACTGAAATCCAGAATATTAGGGATAAATTAACAGAAGAAGTTCTGACACTAACTGACAAAATGGAACACATAGAAATCAATCAAGACTCTGAAAATTTGAAAGCAGATTTTAGGAAAGTAACCAAAAGTAGTCGTAAATTACGAAACGAATTGACAGAAAAGATCAACGAACTCACTACCAGAATAGACCTGTTAGATACTACCAATGAGAGTAAATCAGATGACACTACACCAGTCTCAGTTCAACAGATTTCTAATAGTAAAGATACGCAAATTACAAATGTGCAACAAATAATCGCAGACCTAGAATCACGTAATAATTTGTTACATCCGAAAATCAATTCTTTACAGCAAAGGATAGCTGTCACACAAGAAACAACTGCAAACAATCAATTCCAACAGAACACACACCATTACGACATGCTTCAGATGCCACAATATATATAATGTCGGTAGACTTCAGAAAGTGATCTTAACCAGGCAGAAAGACACAAATTCATATTCACAACATTACGAAAATAATTACACACAAAGACATGAGGGTTTCGACCACCAGCATTTCCTTTCACACAGTTAATACATGCAATAGCGATAATGATTCTCCAGTATTCCCGTTACACAAAACTAAAGTTAAGGAAGCTTTTCCAGGAAAAATCATTCAAGTCAAAAGACAGACACAATTAACGTTTGTTTTTGCAGGGAAAACTTTCCACAGAAATTGTTGGATAGTTCCACATTTAACAACTGACATAATATTAGGAATGAATTTTCTCGTACATTACGACGCAAAGATTGACTTTAAATCGTCATACAGAAGGAGGACAGTGAAGTGGTGGTGAGATTTCAAAACACAGTATCCTCAGAAGAACAAAATATGCACAGGATCGAGATTACTGCAGATTCTAAAGATAACGGTTGTTATCTCACACTATACACGAATACACATAATAACGACATGGCAGAGGAACAGGAGTATAATGCATTAGAGACAATTACATGTAAGGCTGGAGACAGTATAGCAGAAGTCGACACAGAACGCACAGAATTAGAAAATATTCTTGCGCAACATAAAACAGTTTTTAACAATGTTCCAGGAACGATGACAGGATTTATGTACGAATTTAAGGTGAAACCAATCGAGACTTTCGAAGCAAAACACTATCCAATCCCGCATATATACCCAGAAGCAGTTAAGAAAGAGTTACGAGCAATGACTGATCAGGGTATAATTGAACCAGCAGCAAGCCAATATATAAATCAAATTACGCATCGTTGAAAAGAAGGATGGATCACTCCGTTTAGTTTTAGATTCACGTGAGGTTTATAAAATAATCGTTACAGAAACTGACCGACCACAGACGTTATAAGAGTTACTGCAAAAGTTTCGTGGCACCTCTATATATACCACCCTCGATCTCAAATCAGGATTTTGGCAAATCCAGTTGCATCCAAATTGCCGAAAGTATACGGCATTCCTTTGCTTTGGTGAATGTTACCAATTTTGTAAACTTCCGTTTGGACTAACGATTTCGTCTGCAGCCTATATACGAGGCATGAATACAATTCTCCCACAGGATCTTAAAAACGAAATTACTACATATGTAGATGACATTCTAATCGCAGCGGAAAACATGGAACAGCACAACCACACCCTTCAACAATTACTGAATACATTCGAGCAAAACGTTGTAACTATAAACCTCCGTAAATCTGAATTTGGAAAAGCCTCAATAAAATATCTAGGTCATATCATTTCACAAACAGGTATTGCACCAGACTCCGACAAATTGCAAGCATTGAAAGATATCGACGTGCCAACAAAATAAGAAGGAACATCGGAGCTTTTTAGGCCTTATTAATTATTTTAGAAAATTCATTCACTATAAAGCATTAGACACACCCTTGCTATACCAGCTGACAAGTAAAAACACAATTTGGTCATGGAATGAAGACGCTGAAGCTGAATTCGAGAACTTGAAAGAAGCTTTAGTTACTAAGGGCACCTTTGTTATCACATCCTGACCCAACACAAATCCTTTCCATTGCAACAGATAGTTCAACTTCAGCACTAGGAGTACATATTTTCCAGGAAGTAGAGGAGGACGGTAAGACAATCGTTAAACATATTGCGTTTGCAAGCAGGATACTTTCTCCAGCAGAGCGCAATTACTCTGTACCACAATTAGAGACGCTATGCGTAGTATGGGCAATTAAGAGATTCCGTCATTATCTATATGGAAGACACACCACACTATATACCGATCACCGAGCAATCCAGTTTTTATTATCAGCAAAACTTACACATGATAGATTAAGCCGTTGGAAATCATATCTACAAGAGTTCGACTTTACTATTGTACACATTCCAGGCACGCAGAATATTGTTGTCGGCACACTATCGAGATCTATTCAGCATAAACGACTAGAGAAAGAAAATACCTTCTGCTACAACAACCATAGTATTATGTATATCAGACAAGTAGCTTTCGAAAACTTTATATCATCAGCATTGCGGGACATAGAGAGAGAACATCAGATAGGTGAAACACTAAAAGAGATTTTAACGCTTTGGCGAGACAAGAGCAACGCAAAAATCAGACGTAATTACACTATACACCAAAATATTCTGTTTATTCGCTCGTACCCAGACGGCAACAACTGGCTTTTATGCATTCCAGAAGGGATCAGAAACAAATTGATATGGTATACGCGCCTAAGCTATGCACATTACGGAGCTAGGAAATGCTTTCTAATCCTTCGACAAAATTGTCACTTCAACAATATGGAAAAACACATTCGCAAAGTTATAGCATCCTGCAAGATATGTCAGAAAGCTAAATCATCTACAGTATCACATATTCCACCACTGTATCCCATCATACTGGGTAAGTTAAGACACATGGCAGCAGTAGATCTTTTCGGTCAAATCCCCAGAACAAGTAAAGGTTGTGGTTATATTCTAGTAGCCGTAGAACTGGCATCCAAATTTGTAACATTTTCTCCACTAAGGAAAGCAACAGCTAGATCAGTATCAAGAGCATTTGTAAGAGATTTTCTATCAATAGTAGGACATGTACAGAAGGTTATTTCAGATAACGGACCGCAGTTTAGGTCAGACATATGGAAACAAATGTTAGAGAGTGAGAACATAACACCAATTTACATATCAAGATATCACAGTTCTTCTAACCCGTCAGAAAGAATAATGAAAGAGATCGGGAAACTTTGTAGAATTTATTGCCACAGAAAGCATACAACATGGGACGAATACATTTCACAGTTTCAGGAAGTAACAAATGCAATACCTAATGAGTCAACGATGCTCTCACCAACTGTAATACTGACGAATAAAGACCCACCGAATAAACTTACTGAAATGATTACTTTTCCAAAGAAGCGTACACTTCGTCATTGTGAGATAATAGACATGGCACTAGCGAACATTAAACGAGCTGCAGATCGTCGGAAGAGACAGCAGAAGCGGGTAAGTAGATTACGCAAGTACGAGATTGGCGATAGGGTACAAGTTCGTATACATTATCTGTCACACAAAGGGAAGAAACGATGCAAAAAATTTGAACTTCTATATGCAGGACCGTACAGAATTCGAAATATTCCGCACGCTAATGTAGTACACATTGAGACACTCAGAACAAAAAAATCGAGAGAAAACCATCATATGTCAAACATAAGGAAATTCTTAAAACAGAAAAACCTTCTTACAGGGATACATATAGACAGAGTATAACATTGAGCTTTTTGACACATTCCAGCAAGCCCGAATACAGTGAGCTACTAATGGGTTATTTACGTGCACAACAGGTCACCTCGATTCAACCGCAGATAAATACACTGAACATTAATAGCAGTCTTAAAAGCGTTCTCGCAGGACATTTATTTCACATTATGTAAGGTAAGTGAAGCAATTAATAGGGCTACTTTAAAAGTAAATGTATAACACATACAAATAATTTTCATACAGTAGTAGCAATTAGATGTATTCTTTAACCCGTGCATGCAGCGCTGTTGTCAAAGTTCACCAAAATAAACGTAGTTTTAATTATAATATAAGAACTGAATATGGAGAAATGTGGATAAATGCTTTACAGGTCATGCCGAGAGCTGACACGATTTTCCAAATAAAGAGAGATATTGAAGTCATGCCGTGCGCTGATGATTATTAACAATGGAAATTTTATTATAGGCTATGCAGAGAGATGACACGAGGTACAAAGGAGAGAGGAGAATGAAGATGTTAGTATGTAAGGAATATAATTTAGTAATGGTTTATTTTGATAACAGGTGGCACAGTGCAGCGCTGCACTACGGATGGAGAAACCACATTAAATTGCTTACTATATGTACATTGCTATTCGAAAATTTTTTTCTGCATTGAACATGATATCTTTTACATCAGATACATACATAGGAAAAAAATATCACACCAAATGTCAGCATACCGATTCGCACTCTACGTAAAATACAAATGTTTTCTCTTAAATAACAATGACGATGTGTGTTACACAACTCAAACATAATATACAAGGCTATTACAAATGATTAAAGCGATTTCATAAATTCACTGTAGCTCCATTCATTGACATATGGTCACGACACACTACAGATACGTAGAAAAACTCATAATGTTTTGTTCGGCTAAAGCCGCACTTCAGGTTTCTGCCGCCAGAGCGCTCGAGAGCGCAGTGAGTCAAAATGGCGACAGCTTGAACTGCGAGCTCGCATCAACGATGCTTTCGAACTCATTGATGGGGACATGCTGCGCCGAGTGTGGGAGGAACTTGATTATCGGCTTGATATCTGCCGAATCACTAAAGGGGCACATATCGAACATTTGTGAATGCCTAAAAAAACTATTTGAGTTTTTGTATGTGTGTGCAAAGCATTGTGAAAATATCTCAAATAATAAAGTTATTGTACAGCTGTGAAATCGCTTCAATCATTTGTAATAACCCTGTATAGTCGACTGACAATATGACTCGTAACTGACGAACAGATTACCGAACATACTGAAGTCACAGAAAGTGACATATTTTGTCAAAATGTACTTTCATATTTCAAAAATTGTGAATTCACAACCTGTGAAGTAATATAACAATGTCTTTATGTAATTATGTATATGAGCACCAGATCATGATTTATTTAGAGTCACAGAAAGTGACATAGTTTGTATAAAGGTACTCGTCTATTTTATTTAAAATGTTGATGCCTAAATGTACTAGTAAATTCCACTTACAGAAATATTTCTTTATGTTATTGACTGTCACGTAATGTAGTATGTATTGTAGGCTGAATTCACTACAGATGGAAAATGTGTTTTTTTATGTAATTGTTTAAAACTATAAACTTTATCTACAGTTACACAAGGTGAAATATTTTGTACTTTTAAACGTAAAATAAATAAATTTATGAGCACAGAGGAAAGAGATGATGTAAAATTTGGTAATTACGGTATCAACCATATCCGTGAACCTTTTGACAAAATAATTATACCTGTACCTTAATTTCTGTGCATCCCCATGGTTATGGAGCACAAACAAAGTGAATAGTGACCCACGTTACTTCAGTCTACGATGTTTTCTATGAGGTGTCGGTAAACCAAGATGCACACCACAGTCATGATGTACGTCAATAGGTGCTTGCATATCAAGATGCACACCATCACTGCTAATGGACAATTGGAGTTGGAATTTGTACCTGATGTAGCTGCGGCAACTCAAGCAATTCGATGGTTAACTTAGTGTTTAGTTACACTAAAACTATGGATCAAAGAGACGACGGAATCACATAGCGAAACCTGGTGTTGTGCTATGTTAGGGAAAGAAACGGACTTATGAGTGCATTCACAGACAGTTGCCAGCGCTTTGACCATGCTATCCAATTCCTTTTTTTCCCTTCCTTGAATATGGTACTAATAGATGCCAATTTACAATGAAACATAAAGTATGTTCCAATTATTGCCATCCATTACTATTAGAAATATAAATAATTTTTACTACCTGATGTACACTTCCAACTTACTGACTCACATTATTTGTATATTTTGAGGTATACTCTTTTGAATATTCTTTTTGTTAGACTTAGGAAAACAAATTCTTATGACAGTTTATGTATGTGCTTCTTGAAAGAAATATTCTATCATTAACTTACTTATTACTACACATATTTCTATAATCAAATTTTCTCCTTACGTCAAGTCCAAATGACTTAACGACGTAGGAAAATTTATAGGAAACCCAGTGGAGGGTTATGTAAGATGTGTATGTTTGTATTGTCTATTGTCAAACCACAATTTATGAAAGATGTTTATATTTTATTAATAGGAATAAGTAGGAATAATTAACATTTTTCATGTTGGAAATAATTGTGGTAGCAGGGAATGTCTGCACCAAAGTATTGTTGACAAGAGAGACCGCAAATTGATATAATATTAAAAAGGGCGCGAGAGACCGCGTATGGATACATTTTAAGAAAAGAGCGGGAAAGACCGCGAATCGACACATTTTGTAATGGTAGCAGGGATTGTCTGCACCAGAAAGCATTGTTGGCGGGAGAGACCGCACTTTAGCGTTCGTAGGAAGTCAGTAGTAAGCGAGAAGTGAAGCGAGTCGGTAGCAGGTCGGAAGCGAGAGGTTGAGAGGAGCGGTGTGCCTGCCAACCACCAGCTATGATTTATAAGAGATTATAAACGGATGTACAGAGACATCAGCTAACTATTATAATAAGATGAACTAATATTATTGAATTAATTTTTTTGAGAAACTTAAGACTACTGAAAGTATGTTTGCGCATTGCTAGTTGTAAAAAAGTAAGTCCCATTTGAACATTTGTAAAATCATTTCATTCAGAATGTAATTAACTTTTGCCAGCAATATTGCATTTCTAATTATAATCCATCCCAAAAAACATCAACGTAAAACTTTGCAAAATTTTATTGTTGTCAAGAAAAAGTTTAACTATGAATTACGTAACTTCTGTCAAATTAATTAAAGAATAACGTCAGCTTTGGTAATAAATACAGCCACTTATTATGAAAGCCCACCAGCAGCTAATGGAGTATAGTAAAACAGAGTAAGTATATTTATGTCGCAGTTCGATGTAGCAGTCAGATGGCGATCCAGTAACAGTAAAAAAGGTAAGGAACAGTTTTGGGTTATTGCAGATAACGACTGAGGGCCACGACGACGACACATTAATAAAACATAAACATCTTTCATAAATTGTGGTTTGACAATAGATAATACAAATATACACGTCTTACAGTGAGTACTACCACCACCACATGCCTCACATCAGAACCAGCCACCATACCCTCGATTTTTGCACCTAATCCCTTGCAGTCTTCTTTGGGCATCTGTTAAAACTCGTCAGCCAGCAGTGATTGTTGAATGGTACGCCTGTAAAGGCTACTAATATCCGAATACATGATGTAACATGAATCAAGGGATGCGCTGCACCTCTCACCCACATGTTAGTTATTTGCCTTGACATGCCTATGGATGCATTGCCAAACTTCCCCATAAATCCCTTGCCCAAAGGAAAGAAGCATGTCAGCACCAGTCCATAGTTCAATGTTGCGCTTCTTTTCTTGAGTACAGCATCCCAGGACAACCCAGGTGCTGTGTGGTAAAGGGTGAGACCCAAAGAAAATGTGGTCATGCATGGACTCCGGAATTTCTCAAAAACAACCATGAGCAGCCACATTTCAGAGTCCATTAAAAGCTGTGCATACATTGTTACAATGGAGGTGTTGAATTCCTGCCAGATATTCGTATAATGCTTATACTCTGCATCTGATATGGCATTACCTGTAAGGTTACTGGAGAATGCAGATATTTCAGGGAGCCTGGTTTCATTCGATTTTTCCATACTATCCAGATACTCATATGGAAAAGCCCACCTCCCTAGTCACCGGTTGAAACTTTTCCTCATCAGAGAATGCAGCTCAGGCGATGTGCATAGACCTTCTGAGGCAGAGTTTCAACAAGTTTCTGGAGTGACACTTGTACAAAACGTAGCGAGTCAAGGAAGCAGAAAATAATACTTGGCATCATTCATTTGGAGAACAGATATAACATATTTCTCATCACTCTCAGGCAGGACACTGACCTGATCCTCCTTTGTACCGAAATTAGCCAAGTGCTCAAGAAGAAAGTGAGCATCATACCCGCTGAAACGTCGAAAAAAGACGTGTATGTGTCATGGTAATTGATACTTCTAGTTACAGGTGTTATGGGCAGCGCCATGGCACTTCCCTGTAAGATAACAATGACCCCCTTTCTATCCAATCTGTCCACAAATATGGCAGTCAACCTCCTTCATGCAAAAATCTTCATTGTCCTTCGATCTGGTCGCGGGTGATTTCCACTGTAAAGCTTTATCAACCTCCCATGAAACCTTTTCAAGCTCAGTGAGAAGCCAAACCACAGGATTATCCCCAATATAAGAACTGTAATGAGTAAGACTCGAATCATAGTATGATGCAACTTGGTATTTTGCCACATATGGTATGTGTTTGTCTGTGAAGGTAGTATATGAGGCTGTGGGCCACAGGAGAGAGGAGGCATTCAAAGTCGGCATACACCACAAACAGACATTATTCCTGATAGTGAACATTCTTCAACTTTATGACTTTTTATTCCTCAGTAGGCATAATACCACATATGGGTCCTCTCTGGAAAAAAGGCATCGCTGCACCTTAAGCAGATATGCTGTTTACCCTAATGTTTATTCGGTTGGAGGCAAGGAGTAGAGGCATGTCACTGTTCGAAACATAATGGCGTCAGTCTCCAATTGAGAAAAGCAGCAAGTGCACATGCATGTAACACCCACCAGAAACCATACAGGATTATGATACCCTCCTGCTGGATTCCCAGTCCTAGTGAATGAGATTCGCTCCTTACAAACATCCGCTTTCACCGAATATTCTAATTGTGGTATGGTGTTATTAATCTGATGTCCCTCACCAAAAGGAAAGGGGAGGGAATTGCCACTAACCACAGGGTTACTACTGTCACTGCAGTTACAATTAGATGAAGACAATACTGCTGCTGCTAGCTGCAATGATGAGGAGGGAGGTGCATGTACCTTGCAGTTTGAGCGAGAATGTGGGGGAGTGGGAGATGGTGCGTTGTCCCAGTGTCAGCAGCCTGTCTGTGGTTGCAGCTGCAGAGAATTGCCACAATCCTGAGCCAGTTACCAGAGGGAAGCTGGCACAAGGATGCCAAGTGGAACTGGTGTTGGGCAGCAGCGGGGGGCAGCTACAGCTGTGGTTGTTGCGGCTTCCCGTGCAGTGACAAGTGGCACCTTACGTGACAGAGAGGGCCACACAGCAGGATTGTGTCTAGATGATTGTTTCGTCCCATACCATGAGGCACCTGCTGGAAGAAGAATAACGGTAAAAATTAAGTACTACATTCTAGACCTTGCTTGCTGCTGCAGCGTGAGTGTGTATATAACTGATCTATATCGTTCTGGCTCCTTCGTCAGGTCAATGGGAATCACCCCTGGCAACTCCTCACGCCAACCATCGTGGCATCTCATCATTCTCGCTCAAACCAATGTGGAGCCATCCATCGATCCGGCTCCCACACATCACCTACAACGTATTATCTAATAAAAAACATGTACACATAAGAACTACAAGGAACAAAATGTTTAGAATATACACTTACACAATAGGTGTGATACGGATCTGTCCCTTGCTGCTCCTGATCATCGAAATCATTTAAAACGAGAAAGGATATGCATCAGACTTACTGGATATGAAACAACAGCAACATATTACGTGTACACAGCACTATGATGAAATTTTAGAAAGAAATTCGTTGTTTTATTTAAAAGAATACTTCTCAGCAACTTATTATGTATACACATAGCACTAGGAACAAGAATATATACTTATGATGCTGATTCTGCTGCTGCTGTTACTGCTGCTTTTCAGCTTTCCGCTAATCCACTATTTCTTGGATATATGCGGAAACAATAAGAAGAAGATGTGTATTAAGCGCTACAAAATTCTTAGTGAAATACTTGCGAGGGGAAAAAGCTACATTTATCGTTTTGAATGTGTGCTTATCACTTAATTCTCTCTGTATAGGGCGTTTTCTACTGGCACTGCTGCTGTTGCTGGCTGAACCTTTCATCTTGTAATGTAAACGAGTAGCAAAGACGGAAAACGCTGATAAGCAAACAAGGAAAGATGCAGAGAACCAGATACAGCCACGGTCGGCCACAGAATGAGGACGAAAGTAGAGAGTGGTGGCTTTATACAGCTTCACTGTCCAGCATTAGCCAATAGGAATGCAGGAACGGTGACCAATCAGTTAATACAGGTCAGCAGATGAATGCTGAACGACACACATTGCAAGTGTTTTTCCTACAGGCAATAAGATGCCGATGTGCAGATGTTCTCATCGTCTTTGACAAGCAGATGCCTGTCGACGTCTTCTGAGTGGTGCAGAATCCTTTGAAGTAGGTCGCTAGAGAGATAAATTGATGTGTTTCACATAAATTGCAAGTTCATACCTAGAGGAGGCGGTAATTGCATATTTTCGCTAGGTTGCTCAGGCTCCTAGTGTAGTCCTTCTTTTCTCACATGACATACTGCGAACTAAGGACGAAGGGCAACAGGCAGATTCCTTATTTCCATATATCTAGAAACCATGTGACATGGTGCCCCACTACACGCTTTTAACAAAGGTAAGAAAGTATGGAATGTATTCAAGGATATGTGAGTGGCTTGAGGGTGTCTCAAGTAATAAAACCCAGTATGCTGTTCTCAATGGCGAATTTTCATCAGAGACAAGGTTATCATTAGGAGTGCCACAGGTAAGTGTTAGTAGAGTACTGCTTATCGAACTCATATTGTTTAAATATCTGAGCATAACACTGTAAAGTGATATTAAATGAAAAATACATGTGAGCACTGTGGCAGGGAAAGCAAATGGTCGACTTTGGTTTATTGGGAGAATTTTATGAAAGAGTGGTTCATCTCTAAAGGAGACACCATATAGGATGATAGTTCTACCTATTCTTGAATATTGCTTTAGTATTTTGGATCTGTACCAAGTCAGATTGAAGGAGGACACTGAGGCAATTCAGAGGCTTGCTGCAAGATTTATTGCCAATACGTTTGAACAACATGTACTAGGTGTTAAAGAGATTCTTCTGGAACTTAAATGGGAATCCCTGGAGAGGAGCCTACATTCTTTTCAAAGAACACTATTGGGAAAACTCAGAGAATGGGCATTTGGAGCTGACTGGCGAATGACTGTACTGCCACCAACTGGACATAAGAACCATGAAAGTATGATATGAGAAATTAGGGCTCATACAGAGACATATAGGCAATCAGTGATTCCTCCTTCTATTTGTGAGTGGAATGGTAAAGAAAATGACTTGTACTGGTACAGGGTACCCTCACACACACACCATGCATTGGCTTGGGGAGTATCTATGCAGATGTAGAGCAGCTCAGGACAGATATTTACTCACCAATTCACTAGTGAGGGAATGGAGGGGAGGAGCCCTGTCTCACATAAAATGATTAAATGAAGAATATGCAACAATATATTGATTTGAATTTCGCATTGTGCGATCTTCCCACGCCAACAGCTCAGGACAGACTGACTCTTTTTCTCACAAATTCAGAAGTGAGGAAAGAGAGGGGAAGTGAGGGTGGGGAGGTGAAGTGGGGGGTGGGGAGGGCTGAGTTATTTTTCATGAGAGGGAAATATGGCACAGAAGTGGCTGGGAAACAGGTGACAAAGAAAGCATCTACTTTCATGGTGGTGAAGGGGAAGAGGAGGGGAATGTTTCTTGGAACTGATAATCCACATTAAGTCATAAATCATCCCCAGAGAGTCATAAATCAAGTAGTATAACGCTAATTAAGAGGAGGGGGATAATTTGCCTCTGAATGTGTATATACCCTTGAATGTACGCAACCCACACAAGCAAAATGACCTAGAACCCACTTTACCCCTCTGCTCGTGTCCAACATGTCAAAACTTTGTGAATGATCTTATCTTGCTGGCCAAGGCAGTGGTTATACACCACGAAGAGCAGTTTGCCTTGCAACAACTGTATGTGGATGTGAATTTTCCTGTTGAATAATCATGTCTGCTTCCTGTTGAAGAAAGGGTAGTAACCTGGGTAATAGCCTCTGCAATGCAGTGGCCAGTGGATTCTTTATTCCACAGAAACACCAAACTGTGAGCTGTAACTGAATGCACTTCATACAATGAGGCATGAGGTGGGACCTATGTGTCATGGGTGGATGCACTGCATAATAGGCAGCTCATTGTACACATGTATGTGCAACACCCACATGCAGACAGAACCTACTCCTATCATTCCAGTGGTTTAGAAATAACAGGCAACCAGTTACAAAATACAGGTTTCCTTCTTCAGAAGTTATTGTACCTATTAACAAAAATTATGATATTGTGTGTAGAACAGATATAGCATCGTTAGGATAAACAAAATTACAGAAAATATTTACCCATACAAATAATTTTAGTGGAGCATGCTCACGTAGGATTACATGACCTACATCCAATGTGGGTGTCGTTGACTCTTCCTAGTACACATGCATGCTACCTACTCAATCAGCATTTAAAATACATGATTTAAAAGTTCGAGCTCTCTACTGTAGAACTTTGTCTTAAAATTTTTTTAAAGTTTCACACATTTTACACTGGATTCAACAATGTCTAGTGGGCCACTTGACAGATTTGTAAATACATGACATTAAATATAAAAAGTGGCATTGGATACTAGAGAGTGTAAGAATGCCTCATACAGTGCTAGTGACAAGCGCCGACTGGCTGAAGTCTAGGCACTAGTTTCAGGTCGCCTCTGGTAAGTGGCGCTCAATTGCGTCCTGAATGCAAGTAGATGCAATGAGCGTGTGTGATATAACAAGTACATACTCATTACTAGAATTAACATATTAACTAAAAAATTTAAAATGGGTGACGGTTAAAAAAGAGTATCATCCAAGATATATGGCTAATAAACAGCCCACAGGTTCAATAAACGTAGCAAACTATTTACAGTATCATAAAAATGCATGATAAGCATTCGTGCATGAATAGGCAAGTTTAACAAGCATGAGTGTCAAAGCAAAAACGTTTCAAGGAAATATTACCAATGTATAAAATACCCAATACTGATCTATGAAGTTGATCACTGACATTCAGAAATACTGTAAAAGGGCATACTTCGACGTAGCAATTGCAAAGATTAAAATACAAATGCAAATCGATGAAAGACAAGCAGGGCTGAGGGGGGGGGGGGGGGGAGGGGTGCCATGTGAAAAAATATACGAGTAGAAGGGGACGGCAGTGTTATAAAATTCCAAGTAAAACAGTGAAGAAATGAAGGCTACTAAGCGGACTATACACATCAATAAATCGCGATGTTATAGACAGAATAAAATACACTAAAAGCTTAAAAAAAGAGGGACAGGATAGGTCCATTGTGGTTCATTGCTAAAATGCTGAACAGTCACTTAACTGTGGATGATGAAGTGTACACTGTACATAACAAAATAAATATGCGCTCTTAGTGAACATAAAATTCTAAGAAACACAAAAACCGCGCAGAGACCAGCACCGAACAGTAAACTTGGCTACTCGGCCAGAAGTCGTGACCTACAGCCTTTCAGGTAATGTCTACTTGCAAGCTGAAGCTGATCGCTTAGGATGCAGCTATAGCTTTTCTTTAACTGTTTGAAAATTTCGAGTTCTTCCCATAAATATAATCTACGACTTTTACTTCTTTGTGTATGTTTACAGTATCATCCAAATTCTTGGGAGTATGATTAGCAATAATTAAATGTTCTTCAAAGTTGGAACTGTGTGCACTAGTCTTTCTCAATAGAAGTTCTTTGTATCTCACCTTGATTGCTCTACCAGTTTGTCCAATGTAGTATATATATTAGCCATGTACTTACAAATCTGCCAATTGGCACACGAAACGTAGTTGGATCCAATATGCAATATTTTAAAAAGATTTAAGACAAATTCTACAGTAGACAGCTACTACTTTTCAGTCAAGCAGTGGATAAGTGGATGACATATACGTGCCCAAACTGAGGACACACAGACAGGCCTCGTAAGCGCCACTTGATCTTCGCTGACCGTGACAAATGAATCACTAACACTACGAGCACTCAGTATGCACTTATTGTACCCCATTGCCAAGGAACACAAACCTTGTGTTGAATTTTTGTTTCCAGCGGTGCATAATAAAGAATCGTGATTAAATTATTTGTTTGGATACATTCGTGTTCTTGTCGCAATGAAATCAACCGGCCTCTACATGCTTTGATTAATGTGCACTGTGTTTGCTATATGTCCATGATTCAGTGTAACAATAAATAAAACACTACACCATGAACATTTACCATGCCTCGATTTTATGCGCCACTAATACTCCACAATGATTACTGTTATCATTATTCAGGTTATCTTCCATTCAGAATGCTGTTGCACGCAGTTACTGTTATACTGACTTGTAAATAATTGATTTCAGCTATCAGCCGTCCTTTTTAAATTTTATTAGCCGATCTATATTTCAGCTAGAAACTATCCATTCTCAATGCACTATCATTTTTGATCAATGCATGTAATGCCTGCTGGTCGGGCTTCATCCACAGTTCATTGAATACTAGTATTCACTGAACTGTGGATGAGCCCGACCAACAGGCATTACATGCATTGATCAAAAATGATAGTGGATTGAGAATGGCTAGTTTCTAACTGAAATATAGATTGCCAATAATTTAAAAAAGACGACTGATAGCTGTAATCTACACTCCTGGAAATGGAAAAAAGAACACATTGACACCGGTGTGTCAGACCCACCATACTTGCTCCGGACACTGCGAGAGGGCTGTACAAGCAATGATCACACGCACGGCACAGCGGACACACCAGGAACCGCGGTGTTGGCCGTCGAATGGCGCTAGCTGCGCAGCATTTGTGCACCGCCGCCGTCAGTGTCAGCCAGTTTGCCGTGGCATACGGAGCTCCATCGCAGTCTTTAACACTGGTAGCATGCCGCGACAGCGTGGACGTGAACCGTATGTGCAGTTGACGGACTTTGAGCGAGGGCGTATAGCGGGCATGCGGGAGGCCGGGTTGACGTACCGCCGAATTGCTCAACACGTGGGGCGTGAGGTCTCCACAGTACATCGATGTTGTCGCCAGTGGTCGGCGGAAGGTGCACGTGCCCGTCGACCTGGGACCGGACCGCAGCGACGCACGGATGCACGCCAAGACCGTAGGATCCTACGCAGTGCCGTAGGGGACCGCACCGCCACTTCCCAGCAAATTAGGGACACTGTTGCTCCTGGGGTATCGGCGAGAACCATTCGCAACCGTCTCCATGAAGCTGGGCTACGGTCCCGCACACCGTTAGGCCGTCTTCCGCTCACGCCCCAACATCGTGCAGCCCGCCTCCAGTGGTGTCGCGACAGGCGTGAATGGAGGGACGAATAGAGACGTGTCGTCTTCAGCGATGAGAGTCGCTTCTGCCTTGGTGCCAATGATGGTCGTATGCGTGTTTGGCGCCGTGCAGGTGAGCGCCACAATCAGGACTCCATACGACCGAGGCACACAGGGCCACACCCGGCATCATGGTGTGGGGAGCGATCTCCTACACTGGCCGTACACCACTGGTGATCGTCGAGGGGACACTGAATAGTGCACGGTACATCCAAACCGTCATCGAACCCATCGTTCTACCATTCCTAGACCGGCAAGGGAACTTGCTGTTCCAACAGGACAATGCACGTCCGCATGTATCCCGTGCCACCCAACGTGCTCTAGAAGGTGTAAGTCAACTACCCTGGCCAGCAAGATCTCCGGATCTGTCCCCCATTGAGCATGTTTGGGACTGGATGAAGCGTCGTCTCACGCGGTCTGCACGTCCAGCACGAACGCTGGTCCAGCTGAGGCGCCAGGTGGAAATGGCATGGCAAGCCGTTCCACAGGACTACATCCAGCATCTCTACGATCGTCTCCATGGGAGAATAGCAGCCAGCATTGCTGCGAAAGGTGGATATACACTGTACTAGTGCCGACATTGTGCATGCTCTGTTGCCTGTGTCTATGTGCCTGTGGTTCTGTCAGTGTGATCATGTGATGTATCTGACCCCAGGAATGTGTCAATAAAGTTTCCCCTTCCTGGGACAATGAATTCACGGTGTTCTTATTTCAATTTCCAGGAGTGTATTATTTACAAGTTATTATTATTGTTCCTTTCGGAAGAATCACGGTTCGTTGTCACTGTATAAGTGTTTGGTGGAAGATTAGTTAAAAAAGAAAATGACATGAGTTAAATGCAGTTGACGCAGACTTTTGTCATCTGTCTTAGCAAGTTGCGCTACAGCAAGTGCCTGATGGTCCGCGTTGTCGTATAGTATTCAACAGTTCTTACAAATCTGAACGTTGATTTCTCGAAAGCTCTTGAGAACCACATCGTAACAGAACAGCTTTCCGTAAATTTACGTGCTACAGTCATGATGAACTACGCCGGTGATGCATTGCACGTATTGGACGTATGCTTCCTTCGTAAGAGATTATGATATTGCTAAACTCACCAACGGTGAATGTTCCAATTGGTCCTTGAAGCGTACTCGGATAGCCTAATTGTTTAACGCGATTGCACGCGATAATTTTAAGATTTTCCCGGAAGAGAAGAAGTTTCTTCCAATGGATTAGCATGGGTTCGGGAAAAACCACAAGTTTGAAATTCAGTTTGCTTTATTCATATCAAATTGATTCACACAGCTATGGCAACGAGCAAAAGAAAACAAGATAGGCAGGAAAAACGACCAACCACAGCCAGCAGCACGCTAACCTTTTGTGAAGAATGTCACTGGCTTAAAGCTAAACACCTACGTCGGGTCGTTGTCCAGTCTGTCTTGTACAGCTGCCGTAAAATCCAGCATGCGCTACGCTCCACCAAGGAGAAGGGAGATGCTATGCACACTGCAAGCGTTGTACAAGGTGGTAAGTGAATGTGGAAAAGACACATCCACGAGACAGACCAGTAACATAGCACATACGGGATCAAGAGCGCAACTAATCTACAGTGATCGAACGGCAGAAAGATAGCGGCAGCGAAATAAAATTTTACGAAACCTACGTACATGCCAAGCAGTCGAGGAAGGTGAAACACGAGTTCAGAGAAACCATCGAAATACTAAAGCACCCTAAGAACATAAATGGAGAACCTGGGCTCAGTCTCAGGCTCGCCCCATTCTGGCTGCCAGTCATCAGAATCCAATAGGCTGAACTAACAGCACGAGACATGAGCGTTATCGGCGAATAACTTCCGCTGGCGTGGCCTGCGTGCAACAGGATGAAAGCTGGAGTACTGATGTCCACACCTCACTCGTCAATGGCTACAAATCATAGTACACACGGAAAGAAATGACATACCTCCTCTCCTTCCAGCCCAATAACCTACTACTACTACTACTACTACTACTTCTACTACAAAAAAAAAGATAGATCAATAAACCATCAGGCTCACTAGCCACGTGGTTACGACTACCCTGTTTCACAGGTTGCATACATGGTAGTCAACTTTATATGCTCCATTTATGCACACATCTGTCGTCTGGGCAGCGAGGGCATACTTCTTTCATTCCAACAATTGGCAGAGAAGGCTGAGAATACCAGTGTTGCTCACAGAGTTTCAGCGAGGCTCGCAGTTTGCATCATTGTCCGAAGAACACATCGTGACCCGCTGGTTCTGAGTTGAGTAGCAGGTTCGAACCAGAGACTGCGTAGGTTCTGTTGCAACGATCTAGGCTGTCACTTTCTGTAGTTGGGCGATAGGGTTGAGTACAGTCGGAGCCCTCTATTTGGAACACATGTGTGTCACATATCATCAGAGGCTGCTGATTCTTTGAGGGGTGCACCCAAGGATTTTTTAGACTGGGCAACGCTGCATCAAGTCCAGATAACAACAGCTGCAGGAAACCTGGAAGAATCAGTGTGAGATGCAGAGAAATGCTGCGCCCCCCCCCCCCCCCCCCCCCCCCCCGCTAGTGCCAGAGTTAGCAGTATTTTTTGCAACAGACAAGAAAATCAAATACACTCTATCATACACAAACACCAAGAAGAAACAATCCTAATGGGACGGGAATCGGTACATGTGCATCATACAGACAAAGAAATGATTATAATTTCAGATAAAATTGGAGGATTTATTCACGAAAAAGAGCTTGA
This sequence comes from Schistocerca piceifrons, assembly GCF_021461385.2. Classification (NCBI taxonomy): domain Eukaryota; kingdom Metazoa; phylum Arthropoda; class Insecta; order Orthoptera; family Acrididae; genus Schistocerca; species Schistocerca piceifrons. The sequence goes on along the minus strand of NC_060141.1, from coordinate 587,943,673 downwards.
GAGATAGAGCAAGTCAATAACAAATTGGTCACCTCTGGCCCTTATTTGGCTTGCGATTGAGTGACAGGGGTGTTGGATGTCTTCCTGAAGAATATAGTATCAAATTCTGTCGAATTAGCTCGTTAGATTATCAGAATCCCAAGATAGTTACAGTGCCCTAAACTTAAAGCTCAAACAGTCCCAATTGGGAGAGACCGGTAATCTTGCTGGTAAATACAGGTTTGTCAAGCACGAAGAGAAGCAGTAGAAACTCTCACCGATTGCGAGCAGGCATTATCTTCCGGAAAAATAAGAACAAGATGGGTTTCCATGAAGGACAGCAAGCCTGGGCAGAGAATATCGTCGATATACCGCTGTGCTGTAGGGCTGTCGCGGATGAGTGCGAAAGGGATCCTGCTATGAAAATAAATGACAGCTCTGACCATCGCTTCTGGTTGCCAGGTCGTAGTGCGGGTGACAGTCAGGTTGGTATCCCACTGCTGTTCTGGGGGGGGGGGAGGGGGGGGGGGAGGGGGGCTCCAGACATGTCGTCACCAGTTATTGGGAATCAATTCGAAACGAGACTCATCACTGAAGACAATTCCATTAAGTCAATTAGTCTCCAGGCCGAAGGTGTGTCTGGAGAGACCCTGAACAGTTGTGGGATACCAGCCTGACTTTCACCTGCCATACGACCCGACAACAAGGTGTGATGGTCTGAGATGCCATTCCTTTTGACAGGAGGACCTCTTTGGTTATCATCCGCAGCATCCTTACAGTACAGCGATACGGCGACGATGTTCTATGCGATAATTTGTTACCCTTCATGGCTAGTCACCTTGGGCTTATCCTTCAGCAAAATAGCGCCCACCCGCACATGTCGAGAGTTTCTAGTGCTTGTCTTGGCCAAATCTTACCTTGACCAACAATGTCGCCAAATCTCTACCCAACTGAGAACGTTTGGAGCATTATGGGCATGGTCCTCTAACCATTTCTGGATTTCAACGATCTAAAGGGAAGTTGGACGGAATTTGGCATGAACCTTCAGGAGTACATCCAAAACGTCTGTCTGTGAAGGCCAAGCAGAATAACTGCTAGCATAAGGGCCAGATGTGGGGCAATGCGTTACTGAGTTTCTCATTTTATGAACCTCTTTCTCTTGATTAAATCATACAATTCTTCTGAAATTGCAATCATTTGTTTGTCTGTACAGGTACATCATACCTACAATTTTCTGTCTCATTTGGTTACTCCTTCATGGTGCTTCGGAATGCAAACTGAAGTGCACATGCGACATTGAAGAAGACACAGTATCAGCAGTGGGCATAGTGCTGCAAACCGCTCCTTCTGTCTTCCACCAGACTCACTTATTGGTGTAACCGAAAACTTCAAAGAAATTATGAATTCACTAGTACGTTAAGTTCCCTGATCATACTGTTATCAACGTAGGTGACTTAAACCATCCAACTGACAACTGAAATAATTACACTTTTCTTAGTGGTGGGGATGTTAAGCATACAGGTTAATTTTCCGGCTCATATTATGTAAAAATCAACACCTATTTCTTTCATGCACTGTTTATAATGTATGTGCAGCAAACTTTCTAAACAAATTAGAAGTATTTTGAATATTTTTGAAACTGCTTAGGGTTATTAAAAATTACAAAGAAATTGATGCAATTTTATTTTCCAAAATACTTCCTCAAATTGACGTACCATTTAATCCAATGTTATGCATTTGACGGAGACCAACTTTTTCCAGATATGCATGACATGATGGCTGAGATACTAGACATGTTTAATTCCACCTATTATGTATATTACATGGATAAACAAATATCACATCTTACATTTTCATTTTTATAATTTTTTTTCCCAATAAAAAGTTATTCTGCAATAAAGCTTAGGTCTGCTACATAATTATGGACTATTGCAAGTTACAGAAAAAATTGGAGCGATGCTTTATAAACTTTAGGAAATATTAGTATTTAAATTCTGAAAAATACAACTTATGGGAAACTGCAAATGAAGATATGAGTCAAACTGTGCCTCAGAACATTCCTGAAGCATAGTCTTTCTCCTGAAGCATTTCTTCATCTTCAAGCTTCCTCTTGGCATTCCTTTTACCACTTCTTGCTTCTTTGGGTAACCTGAAGAGCGAATCTTTCAACTTCATGCACCCATTGTCTGTCACACGCAAGCAATTGATCTTCCATATTAGATCCACATTTTATGCCTAAATTTCTCAGGACTTCCACCCTTCCTATCACTCCATCATTGAAACGTATCACTGCATCTAGTACACCAACTTTTAACGTATTTGGCCCTACAACAACATTATTGGGTAATCTTTCCCATATGCAATGGTTGAAACTTTCATTTCTATTCTGAATGGCCCCCTGAAGACATTTAGTAAGCAAAACAGGGTCACTCAGGTCTCTAAAAATTGGTTTTATTTCATTCATAACAGGATCAGGAAGGGAATGCTTATGATGATATATTTGACCACTTTCTTTTGCTTTGGGACGTGGCGGCATACTTGATTGTAACTTTAAAATTTGTTATATATAGGTCATTTTTCATTTGAAACCCCATAATGTAAACTACCTATGTAATCAGGAAAGACTATAGAATTTAATAAAGTCATAAAAAATTTCGATTTTTCCACCGTTTATAAGTATCCTGTGTCCTTAAGACATCCTGTGAAACATTACTAAATGCTTTCTGTAAAAATCACCTAGGACAGATGCTTCAGAAACCGACTCGTGATGGAACCATATTGGATATCCTCTTCAATAAAATTCTTCAGGGTATCAGACCGCATCGTAAGGCCCTGATGAAGGCTAGCTGCAACGCTGGCCGAAACGTTGGCACATTTTAAAATTATGACGATGCGGTCTGATACCCTGAAGAATTTTATTGAAGAAGACAACGGCCGCGGAAGCCTACGCTTACATATTGGATATAATTTAAAGAAATTGACCTGATTTTCTTGATGATGTCCACGCTGAAACTGACATTAGTGACCGTGTGGGATCTGTAGTAACAATGTATACCAAAAGCTCAAACGGTAACTTAAACAAACAGAAATATTCATATGTTCAGTAAACTACGGGAAGATAAAGACGTAGTAGTGGTGTATCTCAAATAGGGCCCTAAAAATTTTTTATGGCTCGAGTTTGAAGGAATAGTTGATCATGCACTGAATAGATACGTGGCCAGTAGACAATTTGTTGTGGAAGTCATAGTCACTGTAAAGAATTGAAGGGAAAATAGTACTGTAGAATAGATGAAAAAAAGCATTTTGTAGATAGACGCTGAATGAAACATATTTGGCCGTCAAGAGAATGATGCTTGAAAACTTAGAGGAGTGCTGTAACACAATGTTCTCGAAAAATCTTTGACAAAACCGAAATAAATTCCGGTCCTATGCAAAGCCTGTTAGTGGCTCCAAAGTTAGTGTCCAGTCACTCAAGGAGGGACAGGTAATAAAAATGAGTATAGTACAGAAAAAGAAGAAATAGTTAACTCTGTTTGCAAACGCTCCTTTACAAAGGCAGCCCCAGAATTGCTGCTTGAATTTAGTTCTGTACCATTGGAAAAATGAGTGAAATAGATGTTAATGTTACTGGCGCTGAGAAACAGCTGAAATCGTTGGAACTGAACAAAACTCTACGGCCCGATGTAATCCCTATCGAATTGTATACCTAATATGCGACTGAGTTAGCCCTATTTTAACTATAATTTACTTTAATGTAATGGTGACGCATTGCTATATGTAGTGATCGGGTACTATACCTTGTTCTTTTTCTTTAATGTGCTGATATTTAAATTTCTGAACATTTAAAGCAAGTTGCCAACACAGTTACTCGGAACCGTTTTCTCATTGTTTATATTGTTATGGTTAGTAAAGCTCTACACACTACTACTCATTCATCTACGAAGATAGTTTCGACTGAGAATGCTTTGAGAATTCTTCTTTAGGCACTGTGATCCTTTTATATTGTGTTATTAAGAAATACCTTGATTCATGGACATATTAAGTCTTTACGTGAATGTGCTAATGTTGTCCGTGGTTCAGGGTCTAGGACTAACAAAAAACTGAGTGATTGGTCAACGTAGAACCTAAACGGGTGTCATCGGACGTCCGCCCCGAACAAATTCAACGAACTACATAGAAAAAAATGAGATCAACAAAAGGGAAAAAAGGGGAAAGAGTCTTTGATTACTAATCAAAATCTCACCATTGCTTAAACTTTGATTAGTAATCAGCATTGGAGGCTGAAGACGTCCGGCATGAGAAGTCAGCCTCATTCTGCCAAGGGATTTGTCCAGTGGCGGAGTTCATGCACTTTCTTGTCGTAGGTGTGGGAAACTGCCTCTAAAGGCGGAAGAATCAGCAATGATTAACGACATGACGATAGAGGAGGCAATGGAAACCACTGTATTAGAGACACATAACGTGTATCCACAGGACATGTGGCCCGTAATTGGAAAAGTGTAATGATGATCTCTCCATTGGCAAAAGATTCCGGAATAGTCCCCCATTCGGATCTCCGGGAGGAGACTGCCAAAGAGGAGGTGACCATGAGAAAAATTGAAGAACCAACGAAAGGATAACGTTCTACAAGTTGGGGTGTAGAATGTCAGAAGCTTGAACGTGGTAGGGAAATTAGAAAATCTAAAAAGGGAAATGCTCAATATACATATAGTAGGGGTCAGAGAATGGAAGGAAGACAAATATTTCTAGTCAGATAAGTGTAGGTTCCATCCTCCCCCTTCCCCCACCCCCCGTGAACCATGGACCTTGCAGTTAGTGGGGAGGCTTGAGTGCCTCAACGATACACATAGCCGTACCGTAGGTGCAACCACAACGGAGGGGTATCTGTTGAGAGGCCAGACAAATGTGTAGTTCCTGAAGAAGGGCAGCAGCCTTTTCAGTAGTTGAAGGGGCAAAAGTCTGGATGATTGATTGGTTTGGCCTTGTAACACTAACCAAAATGCCCTTGCTGTTCTGGTACTGCAAACGGCTGAATGCAAGGGGAAAATACAGCCGTAATTTTTCCCGAGGGCGTGCAGCTTTACTGTATGATTAAATGATGATGGCGTCCTCTTGGGTAAAATACTCCAGAGGTATAATAGTGTCCCATTTGGATCTCTGGGCGGGGACTACTGAAGAGGACGTCGTTATCAGGAGAAAGAATACTGGCGTTCTACGGATCGGAGCGTGGAATGTCAGATCCCTTAATCGGGTAGGTAGGTTAGAAAATTTAAAAAGGCAATTGGATAGGTTAAAGTTAGATATAGTGGGAATTAGTGAAGTTCGGTCGCAGGAAGAGCAAGACTTTTGGTCAGGTGAATACAGGGTTATAAATACAAAATCAAATAGGAGTAATGCAGCAGTAGGTTTAATAGTGAATAAAAAAATAGGAGTACGGGTAAGCTACTACAAACACCATAGTGAACGCATTATTGTGGCCAAGATAGACACGAAGCCCACGTCTACTACAGTAGTACAAGTTTTTATGCCAACTAGCTCTGCAAATGACGAAGAAATTGATGAAATGTGTGAGGAGATAAAAGAAATTATTCAGGTAGTGAAGGGAGACGAAAATTTAATAGTCATGGGTGACTGGAATTCGAGAGTAGGGAAAGGGAGAGAAGGAAACATAGTACGTGAATATGGATTGGGGCTAAGAAATGAAAGAGGAAGCCACCTGGTAGAATTTTGCGCAGAGCATAACTTAATCATAGCTAACACGTGGTTCAAGAATCATGAAAGAAGGTTATACACATGGAACAACCCTGGAGATACTATAAGGTATCAAATAGATTATATAATGGTAAGACAGAGATTTAGGAACCAGGTTTTAAATTGTAAGACATTTCCAGGGGCAGATGTGGACTCTGACCACAATCTATTGGTTATGAACTGTAGATTAAAACTGAAGAAACTGCAAAAAGGTAGGAGTTTAAGGAGATGGGATCTGGATAAACTGAAAGAACCAGAGGTTGTACAGAGTTTCAGGGAGAGCACAAGGGAACAATTGACAGGCATGGGGGAAAGAAATACAGTAGGAGAAGAATGGGTTGCTTTGAGGAATGAAATAGTGAAGGCAGCAGAGAATCAAGTAGGTAAAAGGCGAGGGCTAGTAGAAATCCTTGGGTAACAGATGAGATACTAATTTAATTGATGAAAAGAGAAAATACAAAAAAGGCGCTAAGTGAAGCAGACAAAAAGGAATACATAGGTCTCAAAAACGATATCGACAGGAAGTGCAAAATGGCTAAGCAGGGATGGCTAGAGGACAAATTTAAGGAGGTAGAGGCTTATCTCACTAGGGGTAAGATAGATACTGCCTACAGGAAAATTAAAGAGACCTTTGGAGAAAAGAGAACCACTTGTATAAATATCAAGAGCTCAGATGGAAACCCAGTTCTAAGCAAAGAAGGGAAAGCAGAAAGGTGGAAGGAGTATATAGAGGGTCTATACAAGGGAGATGTACTTGAGGACAATATTATGGAAATGGAAGAGGAGGTAGATGAAGGTGAAATGGGAGATATGATACTGCGTGAAGAGTTTGACGGTACACTGAAAGACCTAAGTCGAAACAAGGCCACCGGAGTAGACAACATTCCATTAGAACTACTGGCAGCCTTGGGAAAGCCAGTCCTGACAAAACTCTACCATCTGGTGAGCAAGATGTATGAGACACGCAAAATACCTTCAGACTTCAAGAAGAATATAATAATTTCAATCCCAAAGAAAGCATTTGCAGACTTGGAGAAAGCTTTCGACAATGTTGATTGGAATACTCTCTTTCAAATTCTGAAGGTGGCAGGGGTAAAATACAGGGAGCGAAAGGCTATTTACAATTTGTACAGAAAGCAGATGGCAGTTATAAGAGTCGTGGGACATGAAAGGGAAGCAGTGGTTTGGAAAGGGAGTGAGACAGGGTTGTAGCCTATCCCCGATGTTATTCTATCTGTATATTGAGCAAGCAATAAAGGAAACAAAATAAAATTTCGGAGTAGGTATTAAAATCCATAGAGAAGAAATAAAACTTAGAGGTTCGCTGATGACATTGTAATTCTGTCAGAGACAGCAAAGGATTTGGAAGAGCACCTGAACGGAATGGACAGTGTCTTGAAAGGAGGCTATAAGATGAACATCAACAAAAGCAAAACGAGGATAATGGAATGTAGTCTAATTACGTTGGGTGATGCTGAGGGAATTAGATTAGGTAATGAGACACTTGGTCAAAGTAGAGAGGATATAAAATTTAGAATGGCAATGGCAAGGAAAGCGTTTCTGAAGAAGAGAAATTTGTTAACATCGAGTATAGGTTTAAATGTCAGGAAGTCGTTTCTGAAAGTATTCGTATGGAGTGTAGCCATGTATGGAAGTGAAATGGGGACGATAAATAGTTTAGACAAGAAGAGAATAGAAGCTTTCGAAATGTGGTGCTACAGAAGAATGCTGAAGATTAGATGGGTAGATCACATAACTAATGAGGAGGTTTTGAATAGAATTGGGGAGAAGTGGAGCTTGTGGCACAACTTGACTAGAAGAAGGGATTGGTTGGTAGGACACGTTCTGAGACATCGAGGGATCACCAATTTAGTATTGGATGGCAGCATGGAGCGTAAAAATCGTAGAGGGAGACCAAGAGATGAATACACTAAGCAGATTCAGAAGGATGTGGGCTGCAGTAAGTACTGGGAGTTGAAGGAGCTTACACAGGATAGAGTAGCATGGAGAGCTGCATCAAACCAGTCTCAGGACTGAAGACCACAACAATAACAACAACAAGTGTAGGGTAATATCAATAGCAGCAGAAAATGGTATAACGGGAGTAGCATTCGTTATGAATAGGAAGGTAGGACAGAGTGTGTGTCACCGTGAACAGTTCAGTGACTGGTTTGTTCTTATCAGAATCGACAGCAAACTAACATCGACAACGATGTATGACCACGTCTCAAGCTGAAGACTAGAGAAAGTATATGAGGTTACTGAAACGGTAATACAGTACGAAAAGAGAGATGAAAATCTAATAGTCATGAGGGACTGGAATGCAGTTGTAGGGGAAGGAGTAGAAGAAAAGGTTACAGGGGAATGGGAGAGGAGATAGACTAATTGAGTTCTGTAATAAATTTCAGTTAGGAATATTGAATACTCTGTTTAAGAATCACAGGAAGAGGAAGTATACTTGGAAAAGGCCAGGTGATACTGGAAGATTTCAGTTAGATTACATCACGGTCAGACAGAAATTCCGAAATCAGATACAGGATTTAATGCATACCCAGGAGAAGATATAGACTCAGATCACAATTTAGAAGTGATGAAAAATAGGTTGAAGTTTAAGAGATGGTCTGGAAGAATCAATACGCAAAGAAGTGGGATACGCGAGTACTAAGGAAGGACAAGATATGCTTGAAGTTCTCTAAGGCTATAGATACAACCATAAGGAATAGCTTAGTAGGCAGTACAGTTGAAGAGGAATGGACATCTCTAAAAAGGGCACAGACGTTGGAAGGAAAATCATGGGTCCAAAGAAGGTATCTGCGAAGAAACCATGAGTAACAGAAGAAATACTTCAGTTGATCGATGAACGAAGAAGGGATAAAAACGTTCAGGATAACTGAGAAATACAGAAATACAAGTCGCTGAAGAATGAAATAAATAGGAAGTGCAGGGAGGCTAAGATGAAATGGCTGCAAGAAAATATGAAGAACTCGAACGAAAATGATTATTGAAAGGACTATTCAGTGTGGTGTCACCGCCAGACACCACCCTTGCTAGGTGGTAGCCTTTAAATCGGCCGCGGTCCGTTAGTATACGTCGGACCCGCGTGTCGCCACTATCAGTGATTGCAGATCGAGCGCCGCCACACGGCAGGTCTAGAGAGACTTTCTAGCACTCGCCGCAGTTGTACAACCGACTTTGCTAGCGATGGTTCACTGACAAAATACGCTCTCATTTGCCGAGACGATAGTTAGCATAGCCTTCAGCTACGTCATTTGCTACGACCTAGCAAGGCGCCATGTTCAGTTACTATTGATACTGAATCATGTACAGTTAAGAGCGACGTTCATCATTAATGGATTAAAGTTAAGTATTACACCAGCTACGTCCTTTTTTCTAAAGTCTAATTTCCTTGTCCTGTTGCAGACCTCACGCCAGCCTGCGTGAGCTAAAACGCGTGCCTTTCGGCTTCCTCTAATAACACGGTGTTGGCTCTCCTGCCAACCCACAACATTCAGTACATCAGAAAGTCAAAAGCAAGGGTGCTAACATTGGGAGTGCAATGGGAATTCCACATACCATCTGTCTTTCGGAAAAATATCATCCACACATTTCCGAAGATTGCAAGAGCTGACAGGTGCGAGAATTATCACTCAATCATCTTAATAGCTCATGCATCAAAACTGCTGAGAAGAATAAAAATTGAGGTTGTGTTACATGACGACCAAGTTGGCTTTAGGAAAGATAAAGGCACTACACAGGCAATTCTGACAGTGTGGTAGATAATTGAGGCAAGACTAAAGAAAAATCAAAACAAGTTTATAGTATCTGTAGACCTGAAAAAAGTTAGAAAATGTAAAATGGTGCAAGGTGTTCGAAATTCTGAGAAAAATAGGGATAAGTTGTAGAGAGAGACGGGTAATGTAGAATCTGTACAAGAGCCAAGAGGGTATAATAAGAGTGGAGGACGAGGAATGAAGTACTCGGATTAACAAGGATGTAAGACAGGGGTGTAGTCTGATACTAAAATGTAGACTTTCACGGCCGGAAATATCATGTCCATTATAATTATCCGGGCTGTTATGCCGTGATCGGCTGATGAATTCTGTGTCGATTCCCAACGTTTCGTCTCCGACTGCGGGAGACATCTTCAAGGGGGTCCGTAGCTCAATGGAAGGTCCAACACACCCACTGGCTCGCTACTGTAGCTATTATAATGGACAGGAGTGTAGTCTTTCACGCCTACTGTTTAATCTGTATGTCGATGAAGCAATGATGGAAATAAAAGAAAGCTTCAGGAGATGGATTAAAATACAATATGAAAGGGCATCAATGATACGATTCGTTGATGATATTGCTATCCTGATTGAAGGTGAAGAAGAATTACGTGATCTGCTGAATGGAATGAACAATCTAATGAGTACAGAATATAGAATAACAGTAAATCCAAGAAAGACGAATATAATGAGAAGTAGCAGAAATGAGAACAGCGAGAAACTTAACGTCAGGATGGATGGTCACACAGTAGATGAAGTTAAGGAATTCCGCTACCTAGGCAGCAAAGTAACCGATGACGGACGGAGCAGAGCAGACTAGTGCTGGTAAAAACGGCATTCCTGGCCAAGAGAAGTTTGCTAGTATGAAATATATACCTAAATCTGAGGAAGAAATTTCTGAGAATGAATGTTCCGAGCGTAGTATTGTATGGTAGTGAAACATGGACTGTGGGGGAACCAGAACAGAAGAGAATCGAAGCGTTTGAGATGTGGTGCTACAGAGAAATGTTGAAAATTAGGTGGACTGGTAAGGTAACGAACGAGGAGGTTCTCCGCGAAATCGGTGGGTAAAACAATATGTGGAAAACACTGACAAGAAGAAGGGACAGGATAGTAGGACCTGTTAAGACATCAAGGAATGATTTCCATGACACTACAGGGAGTTATAGAGGACAAAAACTGTAGAGAAAGACGGAGATTGGAATGCATCCAGCAAATAATTGAGGACGTAGGTTACAAGTGCATCTCTGAGATTAAGATGTTGGCACAGGTATGAATCCGTGGCGGGCCGCATCAAACCAGTCAGAAGACTGATAACCGAAAAAAAAGCGATGTCTCACAAATTGAATTATGTCGAAGCTCCTTACTTCCTATCAGTGGGCAACAAATTTTGTTTAAAAGACAAATTCTAGGACCTCCGTTAAGGTCGTTTCTTTTGGGTGAATAGTACTGTTCATCAACTGTAGGACAAAATAATTTAATGAGGATATAAATATTTCAGTCGTCATCGTCTGCTGATACTCGTACCACAGTTTCCGTTTTTCTTCTGCATTTCCGTCACTGTATCGCAGTTTAGGTATGGAGATGCCCATTACAGCTTAGCAGATCATTTCTGGCATGCAACTTGCGACCACATACGTAACACTTAATAGAGGGCGGAGGGCGTGGCTGGGCCTGGCGACACTTGCATCTCTGATATTCATCTTTCTGCCTCTAACGTTTCTGCTAAAAATGTAAGAGACCAGCTGAAGTAGTTGTGCGCCAGTGTTTACGATCTTCTGCTGCGGCCTACCGATTACTTGGGTCAATGTTTAAACTCTTTAAGTTCTTCTTGAATTGGTCCTTTTAGTACTTCAGAGGAACACCACGGGACCTTCGACTTCACTACACAATATTTGTCGAGAAACTCTATTGTTTCTCAACCGCTGAACATGCCCAATCCATCTGAGTTGGTGACCAATAACGGAGGCTTTCTAGATAGAGGAAGTCATCTGCTTGTTGCTAAGGTGTGCTAGCAATAGAGATAGTGAAATCCGAAAAGACTGTTCCATGAGCTAGCTGTGCTAGTACCTTAGTTTTCTGGATGTTGACGGTCAGGCCAAACCGTTTATATGCAATACCAAAACAATTATAGGCAGTCGCAGCTCTCTGACGGTATATGAGCTGGAGAAGCTTATCGGAAGCACACTGCAGTTTAGTTACTGGACTCGTTAAACAGTGGTCTGCCAAATTTGTATTTAAGTTCTACTCATGTATTATTTACTGACGATATATCATAAAGCTTGGCTGCTAGGTACGTAGTAAACAACGTTAGTGCGAGGACATCTCCTTGTTTGAGCCCATTAGTAACAGGGAATCTGTCACATGTTTCATTCTGGTGTAACACTTACCCAGACATGTCATTATGGAAAGCTTTAATCGCTTGAACAAAGTGTTGAGGGCTGACAAAACGTTTTAAGACCTTCCACACAGCTCCTCTGGGCACGGTATCAAAGGCCTTTTCTAGGTCACAGAATACAAATTGTAAAGGCTTATGTCATGGCCTGTACTTCTACTGTAGTTGTCGTGCACAGATCACACCAGCTGTTCCTCTGGAGGGGAGAAATCAGCACTTTTCACGAAATGCAGTCTCGGAAAGAGTCTGGAGGCGATTCAACAGAATTCTAGCAAAAATTTACCAGCCAAAGAGACGTAAGGCTTCAGTATTTCATTCACAAATGAGCCTAATTTCCAAGAAACTTGTCGTCGTCACAAGAAAATCACAAGAAAGATTTTCGTGTGCAAGCTATTCTCTGTAATGACTTTAGCGGGTTCTAAGGCTTACCAAAAGAATATTAAGAAACAAGGTCCTTACTTAACTAGATCATATTTAAAAAAAAAATAAAGGGAAGGACTTACCGGTGTTTGAGCAAGAAAAACTTTCGCATACACTAGCACGCGATATGATGAATTAGGAGCAACATAAAAATTATATGTCCACGCACCAAATTCAGATCTGCAATTGACATCCTATTTGGCCGCTGCGGGGCAATACGATAACAGTATACGACTCATGTCCTGAACGTTAAACTGCAGTGGACGTGTAATTACCATTACGTGCACGTTGTCCCACAATAAAAATTATATCTCGCTTTATGCACGTCATCAACACAACAGACACGAAACTAATAGCAAATATCGATTATGATTTTCCGCTATTCGTGTTTAGCAATAAAAGGACTGTAGCAGTGCGGCATAGACACACTCTGAAATTGCCGTGGCTATTTGTACAAACAAAACAACGGTATTTCCATTAATATTTTAAATTACTTGTATCTGTTTCCGTCATACAGTAACATTACTGAGGCATGAACTGAAATATACAGTAGCACGTCGTTTAGAATTTGCTTAACTTGCAAGTCATTGCATATCAAACAGCTATCGGCCAACAGCTAAGGGACGTCGGTTGAGTTACAACACGATCCTGATATGGGTTCCAAATATTAATAGTCATAATCTCTAGTTCTGGATATCAAAACACACAAAATAACACAGACAGATGAAACATGACATTTTTTGATAGATTATTCAGCATTGTGCGACGTATTGATGTTAAAAACTTAACACAGAATATTGTAATTAACATACAAAGTGACCTGTTTTTTATTTATGAATCCACGGCTGTCGTTAAGTATTTTTTATCTTTTTTTTCAAAAATTTTGGTGTTACACGTCTGAATTTTATTGTACTTGCTACTTGTACTGTGTGATGGAGTTAATAACGTAGTTTATGTCTAGTATTTCTTCGATTTTTCATCAAGCTCGAACAAATGTTCGTTTGGCTTCAGTATTTGCATATTCCTTTTTTTCATGTCGTTTAAGTCATGGCTACAACTTGTTTATAGACAGGTATATTGAGTACGTTTAGGGGAGACTGGGGCACCTTGGCCATATGTTTTTAGAAAAAATTTTAATTTTTTTTTTTACATATTTAAATTTATGAAATTATTGCTAAATATTTAAAGCAGTCTTACTGAATCTGGATCACAATTATTAACCTTGAAAATATGAGTTAAAAAGTTTTAAAAAAATTTATTACTGAACATATGTCAAGTGGGCCAATCTGCCCCTACCTCGGAGTAAGTTGGCCCAGAGGCTGGGGCACGTTGACTCATGTAATATTTTGATAAGTTAAACTAGTATAACTTTAGGATATCAAAATAAAACGAATAATCAAGAAACATACTTTAATGTACATCGAATCAAGTCGAATATTGAGTTAAATGCTTAACATTTTATTATGACAACGGGAAAGCTTAAAATTATTAGGAATTATAGTGTCTCAATACAAACCAGTCAACTTTAACCACTGTCCACATCCAAAGGATCAGCACAGTTATAACACTGATAAAATAGTCCACAGAGCCCAGTTTGTGCACTGAATCCATTGTGCTCCAGGTTGACTGTTTGAAAAAGGCTTGAGACACCTTAGGTACAGTGAACCTTCATCTTCCTCATAGTCATCATCATCTTCATCATCGTCATCTTTCATTGGCTTCTTCTTGCGTTTTAGGCCTACTGCAGTTGATTTAGTTAATTTCATTCTACCATTGCTCCTACTTTCTTTTTGAAAAAGTGCTTTTTTAGCCTGTGAATTAAGTTTTCTTTCCAATGCTTTCGCCTTCTTTTCTTTTGCACCTTTTTGTTCTTCCTCGAGGGCTTTTTTTACAAGAGTGTCTGAGTTGTCTTACATTTCCCTTTCTACTTCCATATATGCTAAATTGGTCCAGTGCCTCACCATTTCCTGATCGTCCTTCTCCTAACATTTGTATCATTTGTATGTTAATTTTTGCTCTATAATTTTATATACAAGTAATATGTGGTTGTCGTTTTCTACTATATGTGTCTTTCTATTATCGACACAAAGTTTATGTCAATACATATTTCTCTTTTTTTGTAAAAACAAAATGGCCTATGTGATTTCAGTTGAGCAACGCTGAGTATGATTGTTTTAACTCTTTCGTCCTTCCCTGTATTAAACAGTATGCGCGAAGGGCTGACCCATATCTGACCACCTCATTTGAGAGAACGTTGTGTTTTGGAAAGAAATTTTCTTTTTCTTGATCGCAAGATGGAGATCTTTACAAGACTAACCATCGTAACAAGAGAGGACACAAGGACCAAAACAGTTACATGACGAAATTTGTCGCGTAGCAGAATTACGTTAATGTATTCAAAGCCTTTCTGAAAGCGATCAGATCTCAGAAAATACATCCCACTGGAAGCAGTACACTAGAGATTTTATAGCTCTGCAACAATTAATTGAAAAACAACTTACAAAAACCAAAGCAATCAACGAACGTCGTCACCTACAGCGATCGTCAAGCGCAATTAAAAAAGAAACGTACTAAATGAACCACGTATTCGTCACCTCTGTGTCCGGAAAAGAACACTGCAGTATCGTGGATACGAACAAAGTAAGTAGTACACAGTGCAAACAGAACACTGATTAACACCAATTGCAACGCTAGATACAAGCCAAACAAGTTGGTCTCTTCAAAAACAAACCAAGTCATAAAAATAAATTTAAAGTGCTCCATAGCTGCAACAGCTAACCTAATGCAGCTTCCTGTGCAATATCATATTGACATTGCACTCATGCAAGAACCTCTTTCTTATCAACAAAACTTAGATGGAATTATTAGAGGCTACAAGATATTTAGCGCAGGTGACACAAGGAAAAAGGCAGCAATACTGATATTCAACAAAGATATTGCTTTCGTAATGCTCTGCCAATCGTCCGACGAAGATTGAGTACTTGTAGAAATAGTATAACAAAATTTCCGATTTTTCATATCTATCGTGTACTAAGACATCAAAGAACCCATCAGAGATAACCCGAGAAAAATTGATGACGTGATGCCCCACAATAAAAAGAGTTGGTTTATTAATTACTATGGGCAGCAATTGAAGACCTAACACGTGGCATTATACAGTACAAAGCTCCAGAGGAAAGAAGATGGAAAAATTTCTGGTGTCAACTAATCTGTACCGACTGAACGAGGGGAATCGTGGATCGTCTTTTGGAAATAGTAAATGGAAGAGCAATGGTGATTTAACTAAGACCACCTCCCTTCTGCTGCCGATGCTAAGAATATTGACGAGTGGTCAACAAGAGAGTTGTTCCGATCAAAAGATAATTACTTTTAGCATAGGAATGTGTCTAACGACATCTGCTGGAAGCGTAGTTCATACTAAAAGATCTATTGTTAGAGACAAAAATCTGAGGGACTATGACGGTTACCTGTAGGAAGAACTTAGGCAGAGATATTTTCCAATTACAGACTCACACAACTTAGAAGAAAAAGACCAGAATTTGTCAGTAAAAGTTCAAGGGCAGACAAATGCTGGAACTCTTAACACAGAACATAGACAGTTATAGATACCTTATGCAATAAAGCGTGCAACATTCAAAACCAGCTGAAGTACGGAACTAGGAGAAGTTTTGTCCCTTGGTGGACATCTGAATTAACTGCAACGCGAAAAAAAAAACAACGCATTAAGGTGAGTTTATCAAAGTACAAAGGAAAGCGAACAACTGAGGGAGCTACGAAGGCAGAAATATTGTAAAGAGAAGATGGAATAAAGCACAGCTACACAGAAAGCAAAAATACGGTCCTTGAACCAATACTGCAGCTGGACCTCAACATATAACCCTTGGAATGTAGTCAATCGAATCGCTTCAGAAACAATCATAAGTAATACTCTCATGACAACTCTAAGGAGAGATGATAACACGACGATAATGGATTCAACCGCAACTACTGACTATATGCTTGAATATTTTGTGCTTGCAGGGTATCAAAACTCAAGACACGGAATACCATAAACTAACAAGATCTTAGACGCTATTACTCAACGGAACGGTATATAATATAGCTTTTACCCCGAAAGAAATAGAGAAATAACAACGATCTTGCCTGTAAGCAAGATTCTTGGTGAAAATGGTGTTACTAGTAAGATCCAGCGTCGGTTTGTATAGCGTTTCTACCTATTATTTTACCACTTTATGTAACAGTTTTCTAAAGAACGTTTAGTTTCAGACATTGTGGAAAACAGCATTTTGAAACCTGGCAAACAGCATGGAAGTGTCCAAATTTCGTGCCATCAGCATTCTGTATATGGAAGGAAAATTATAGGAAACGCTATTAACTAACGAAATTATTCATTATATCTTCTCTGAGGATCTGAGGATCTACTAAGCAACAGTTAGTATACATTTACTCCACAGAAAACGAAAGTCTACGTATTCTTAGTTGTCAAGAACTTTGTAGAGGACAGCATATCACAAGGACAGCGTGTAATAATGCGCAGTGTTGATGTTCATGAAGATTCTGAAGCAGCTTGGTGACACAGCAATCTTAAAGCGCTACTAGAATTTGAATGTCCCTGGAACTAATACAACCTAGCGAAAAACTGTTTGAGTGATGGAACAGCAGTGTAGGGATTTCACAACATAAAACTAGAAAAGCCGGTGAGGAAAGGCTGCCCACCGGGGCCTTTCTATGGCTCACGTCCATGTTTTTGGAATATGCAATATAATTAATATCTTGTAAAATTCTCTGCTGAATCTGGATTACACAGTTAACACAAAAACGGTAGCCTTTGCAGATGACTTAACCGTGTTCATTAAAGAAGATACTCTCATTATTGCTGTGGGTTCTGCTACATAGAAATAGAAAATGTCGCAGCTCGGGTCCAAAATAATGAAATCATTTTCAGTGAGCAAAACTCTAAAGTAACGCTAATAATGAGAAAAAAACGTAAATACGAAGCAACAGTATCGTTCTAAACAATCATGTTTTATACTTGGGTATAATTACGGATTCTAAATTTGTGTTTAATAGACATATACAGTACGTGACTGAAAAATGCACCAAACTTATTCATTCTTTATCTAAATCGACAAGGCTCAACTGGGACGTGGTTCAGAGGCAATGAAAATAATTTACAAAGGAATTATACTATCAATATTTGCATATGCAGCTCCTGTTAGGATTCACGTACTAACAAAAAGAAAAAAATATAACTGCGTGGAGTTGCGAAGAATCTAGCGCTACATCAGAATAAAGATTGCTAGGGCTTACCGAAGGACTTCTACTGAAGCATTATGAGTTCTAACAGTTCTTACATCAATAATGAACTCCAGGCAATACCAGCTGAAGAATATAAAATTACAAAAACAGAACAAGCTGCCCATTCTGTAGCACTCCTTTAGATTACAAGCAGTGGCCTCATCCATTACAGTAACTTTAGAAGAAAATTACAAACCCAAGGAATATCCAAAAGGGGTTTCTACCAGTGGCCATTATTCAGAGAACGGAACACGTTCAGGACCATTCATAATCATTAATGGCACACTTGCCTATCAATTAAAGTACACACTAAAGAATGGCTGCACTGTAAACAAAGCAGAATAGTTAGCAATCTTGGAGGCCTTAGAGAAAGTAGAAAACTTCCGACAAATAGATGTTAAAACGACGGCTGTAATATGCACAGACAGTCGAGATACGCTGAATACATTAAAAAAGTTCAAGAATCATAAATATTTGGTACAAGATATCAGAAACATAATTAGGGAACTGCGTCAGAGGCAATGGCATATTAACTTCAAATAGACGAAAGCACACGAAGAACTGACAGACAAGCTTGCCAAACAAGCAGTTAGAGAAAACACAACACAAATCTACAACATAATCCCTTCGTCTGTGGTCAGAAGGAGGTTAAGGTGCGCTTAGAAAGAAAACCTGGAAAGAGAATGGGCTGAAACTACAAAAGGGGTAATCACAAAAGATTTTTTCCGACTGTTCATCATCGCCCATCCATACAACTACCGCATTCATCTAATCTTATAGGAACGTTAACAGGGCGTAGAAAATTAATGTCTTACTACCATCGGTTCAGGCAAGCCGCTAGTGCTGCTTGCACTTGCGGACGGGATGATCAAAGAGTTATGGGTTTGTCGCGAACCTAATACAGAGAGAGATACCCGAAGGAAGAGTATTACAGAAAAGGGGGGCAGCTAGCCAGTCGACAAACGAATCTTAGTAAAGCTATACATGAACGAATGTCACCAACTGCACAGTTTAGTAACGTTTCCCCACCACAGGAATGTTTACATCACTAAAATTTAAAAAAAAAGTTCTATCTGAATATCTTATATCGATCATACAGAAGTTTAGTGTTGCGAATATAATTATTAGCAAACTTTTTATCATGATCTACCTAGAACTCATATACCGATCAAACAGAAGTTTTCTGCTGTGGATACTTCTCAGTCATACTCTACATCTTTCGTCTGCATCTACAGGGATACTCTGCAAACCACACTTAATTGCGCTCGGAAAATACGAACACCTATATCTTCCAGTGCGAGCTACCATTTCCCTTGTCTTATGATGATAAGCGTTTCTCCCTATATAGGTCGGCATCAACAAAATATTTTTCCATTCGGAGGAGAAAGTTGCTCGTTGAAATTTCTTGAGAATATCCCGCAACAACGAGAAACACCTTTG
This sequence comes from Schistocerca piceifrons, assembly GCF_021461385.2. Classification (NCBI taxonomy): domain Eukaryota; kingdom Metazoa; phylum Arthropoda; class Insecta; order Orthoptera; family Acrididae; genus Schistocerca; species Schistocerca piceifrons. The sequence goes on along the minus strand of NC_060141.1, from coordinate 587,924,620 downwards.
TTTTAACGATGTCCACCCCAAATCCTGTATCATTTCGGTGACACTCTCTCTCCTATTTCTCGATAACACAAAACGTGCTGTCCTTCTCTGAACTTTCTCGATGTACCCCATTAAGACTATCTGGTAACGATTCCACATCGAGAAGCAGTACTCCAAAAAAAGGTCGGACAAATGTACTGCAGGCAGTCTCTTTAGTAGATCTGTTGCATCGTCGACCTGTCCTGCCAATAAAACTGTCTTTGATTCCCCTTCCCCACGACTTTTCTATGTGTTCTTTCCAACTTAATTTCTTCGAAATTTAATTCCTAGATCATAATTGTAACTCCTTATATTACGAGTTCTTCTTTACGTGTCTTGGTACCTAACATGTAGTATTACTAATATTGTAATGGTGTTGAATAAATGAAATGAAATGAATGAAACGTTCTTTATCGCAATTGTACAGGAAACAACACAGAATTTCCTTGCATTTCCACAAATTAATTTCGTTTTACGTCTGAAATTCTCTAGTTTCGCAGTTGCAAATGAAATAGTAGTAAGATAGCGCGTCTGACCGATTGACAGGTTATAAGAACCGGACTCTGGGGTTCAAGTACAGTACGGACGGGAATGTTAAGAAAATGATTGACCAATGAAGGAATAGTATCGTGTGCCGGAGTTTCAAATAGAAATCATTCTTTTTTCCGATCGTGTAATGGTTGCTCACTTCTTGTGCCGCACTGATAGCCGCCTTGGGCCGGTCTGCGGGTTGGAGACCTCTCGTCTAAACGTTGATCAGCTATTAAAATAAATTTACAGCAATCTTCGAAAAAGTTACAAAAAAGAATGATAAGCTACACAACTCGCTATTAGCTCTTAAAAGCAAGTAACCACGACGAAAATAATTCACAAATACCGCGATGTTTGGTGGACATGAGAGTGATGATGCTTTACGTCCAGTTTTCGTTTGATGGAGCACATTTCTCAGGGTGAAGATGAAAAAAAACCAACAGTACAGTAGGTGTCCGTATGCCCATCTTTTCAGAGACACTTGCGGGATCTCGGCCGTTCTGAATGTCAACTCAAACATATTTGAGCCGCTCAAATTGTTATTTTATTGGCCTACCAGTTTCGGTCATTTATTGCGTCCTGGCCCCCTCACCGACGCATAGCAGGATTCCCACCTCTGGTCTAGTCAAAACAGCAGCCAGCATGCAATGCCTGGTATCCGTAAGTTTTTGAGACAGCGATCACTTCAAACACCACCTGCCTGGTTCAATCTACGGATACCAGGCAATGAACGCTGGCTCCTATTTTGATTGCACCAAAAGTGGGAATCCTCGTACACATCGGTGAGACGGCGTAATATACCTCAGAAACAGGTAGCCCAGTAAAATAATATTTGAGGTTTGCTGAAAGCTGCTTTTATGCGACATACAGTAATGTTTTTCGCACTGGACGAACTGTATACGTATTTCGTCTGGAGCGCCGGCCGGAGTGGCCGAGCGGTTCTAGTCTGAAACCGCGCGACCGCTACGGTCGAAGGTCGAAACCTGCCTCGGGCATGGATGTTTGTGATGTCCTTAGGTTAGTTAGGTTTAAGTAGTTCTAAGTTCTAGGCGACTGATGACCTCAGAAGTTAAGTCCCATAGTGCTCAGAGCCATTTGAACCATTCGTCTAGAGCGTAGACTGTAACATCAAACTCGATCCAGACGTCACTCTTCCTCCAATGGAGCACATTTGTAAATGTAAACACTGTAGCACTTATAGCCTCCACAGACTCACAAAACAAAGAGCTTCGTTAGAGGTCATTTGAGACCGATATTCGATCATACTAACAACGACTATACTTACACCCCTGCACGCCTCAGCAAGAGAGAATGAATTGAAGAGTAGAAAGCGGTAGCTGCCCGCCATTCTCCGACTCGTCATACTCGTAGAACTATCACAAAAGGAAGGAAGCTCGCATAACATTCACGTACCTTTATTTTCAATGTATACAAAACATTGTACTCGCACCCTCTCGATTCCTGATCACTAATTTTCGGGCAGAAGCAATATTTTTTTTTTACGTAAATAACATATGCTGGTATCTTTGGATAGTTTTACTGTACATTATTGTTGCCTTCTTTCTATATCAGATTATTTCATTACTGTGGTGTGAATAACTGTTTCATTACTTTTATATGTCATTTCTTATCTGAAGTTAATTATTGCAGTAGAATGTGCACAAGTCTTTCCTGTATTCTGGTATGTAAATTTTTGTTTTATAAAACCAGGATTAATTAAAAGACTACTATACAACCCACGTCAAAGTCTAATCCCACCTAAATCCCGTGCGACAGTTAGTTTGTAATTACACACAGAAAGCAGAGGTGTTTACTGCACCGTCTACGGTATCAATACCATACCTCATCGGTGCAGTTGGCAGATTTCGGTGAGAATACTGAGGTTTTGGCTCAAATACCATTTTGTATGACTAAATTCTGCTGCGTTTCCAACAGACTTTATAAACAATTGACGCACCAGTATGAATCAGATAATATACAATATTTTCTGGGTAAGTACTAGGGCTATTGAGAAAGGAAGTACATTTTTTTTTATATATAACTTAAACCAAGAACTGGCAGCTATATTTCTACTTAACTGACTCATACATTAACATATTTGTTTTATAGAGAAACGATATTCTTAATTCCTTGTTGAACAATGCTGCCGCCAAAGACACGCTTTGACATTCTTCTGTGGCTCTTCGTCATCCTCAAACTGGTATGTCCCAAGTAATTTTTTCATCTCCCGAGGCGAAAATCAATGAGTGACAAATCGGGACTATGCGGAGGATGATCAGGCTATTCCAGATGAAAGTTCGAAACAACGTATGTTCGCCTGTGGCGGTATTTGACCTAGAGTTTTCGCGTACAAAAACGATGCTAGAATTCAACATCCCAAAACTTTTTTTCTAGATGGGCTCTACACTAAACTTTGTGCACCATTTTAGTGTCTGTTTCAATAAACTCAACAAATTATTTTCTGTCCCAAAAGCAGCTGTGTACATCTTTCGTGCAGGCAATATTTGTTGGCACTTTAAAAGCTTACGTTGTGACTTAGTGCAGTCCCTCGACACTCACTGATTTTCTATCTCCAAGTTGACGTGTCCAGCCCATGTTTCGTAACCTGTCGCAATTTCATTAAGGAATTCGCCTTCTATTGCTACGTACCGCATCAAAAACGTTAATGCCGGTCCCTCATCGTTTCGTTAGGCTCTTTCAGAAGCTTCGGAACCTATCGTACACATAATTTTGGCTCACACTACTGTCCAAGGCATATGAGGGAAACTGCCTGACAATCCTTTAATCGTTGTAAGGAGTGTGTCACAACTCTCCATTACATTGAAAAAAATATATCCAACTCAAGGCTATTCTTTGCATTGTGTAAGCACTCAGATATCGGCAGTAGCAATCTGAGGGCGAAACACGGGAGCACGGTTCTAAGCATTGTTGGGAGACGAAATCTGTCTGCGAGAGTGGAAGTAGTCGAGAGCTCCGAGACAGAAGACGTGTCACGCTCCCCTCACGCCGGTGATGGCAGATCTTACCATACTCAGGGCCTGATTTCATTATTATAGCCATGAGAGATTTAGATAGCTTAACCAGGCTTGAAGATGGAATTCAAGGTTAAATTCGCAAACATAGCGCTAAAGCAATTGCAGGATTAGGCTCGTGATTCTTAGTCCGAATTTGCAATAATCCCGTGTCAGTTAAAGAAGCCTCTTTATCCTCCAAATAATAAATATGATGTGGTTATTAAGTGTTAATGTAACTTTGAATTTGAAATAATTTGTTAATCTGGCACTCCGCCATTATTGATACCTATGTCATTGTAATTGTCATTGTCGATTGTCGGTTATGGGTTATGATGATTCTGAAGTTTTAAATAGACTTAATTTATGAAATCCCTTCTCACAAGTTATTTAGTTGCTAACAGGATGCAAGGAAACCCGTTTTTATTAAATTCATTCATAGTAACAATGAGCTTCAGCCGCTGCTGCAGCATGCTGCTGCGAATTGCTGTAAACCACATGGAAAAAAGGAATCACCCAAAGAGATGAGTGCAAAAGTTTGAGCCAAAATAGAGACCTTGATACGCCACAACATGTCATGTACTCTAATCCAGTAAATTCCGATGCACAAGCCAGATTCTGTATCACTTGTAAATTCTTGCTCAAAAACGCCGTCAGATAGCTGAGGTATTTATTGTTACTGGTTTATTTTTCCGTGTAATTTTTCATATCCTAATGCAGTCAGATAGCTTATCCAAATGTTAGGTACAAGTTTTTCATGTAAAGATCTGTAGAGGGCTTAAATGACAGTGAAACTGACACCCACACAACACGCACACAGTGTTATTCAGGTTAGATTCCGTTTACTGATAGCACAGGTTGCTTACCGAGTCCATTTTCACTGACGAACATAGGCATATTTGTTGTAGCTACACATACATTAGTTGCATATACATTACATCGTGAGCCGCCCTTTTCCTCTTGCCCCATCAGTAATACTTGACACTAATTTATTTGCCACAACAGGTGGTCGTTCTCTTCTTTTTTTCTGTCCACCCGACGTTCATCATTTTCTTACAGTCACGTCACCCATTATGTTCTCCCCGTGTACTTTGTAACGTTCGGTATGAATGTGTTTAGTTTTCATATTTTTTGCATGTAGTCAACAGTTTACAGTACCTAAATCACAGGCTGCAAGTTTTTTGATGGTAGCGGCCATTTAGTTTTACAGTTACGCCGTAAACAACCGTTCAGCAATCTGCCAGGGCCAGGCGACACACCAGTGCTGGAATCACTCAGCTATCCCAGCCCTCTGTGCACCAGGCAGCGTCGGAAATTACTTTCGTAACAGCCATCATACATAAATAGCTACCACTCGAAAGTGTTTAAATAAAGGCAATGACACCGAAATACCGACCGTGTGTGATATGGTTGCCTGTGGTCTCCTTCCAGGAGAAGGAAAAGGTAGATTACTGATTAGCGATCTCTCGCAGACGATGTCATTAGAGACAGAGCATGTAATGGGTCAGTCGGCCACTTCCATTACGCATTGAAAATACTGATACACTCCATAAACTTGCTACGAGACACAGATAAGTTGCGAACTTATTTGTATCTCATAGCAAATTTATGGAGTGTATCAGGATTTTCAATACGCAATGGAAGTGGCCGACTGACCGGTTTCGTTACATGCTCTGTCTCTATTGACCTCGTCTTTGAGAGGTCGTTAAACAGTAGTATTATTGGCACTGAACGGACGGTGTACATTTTTCGTCCAGAACATGGATTGTAACATAATTGATCCAGCAGGTAATTTCGCATTTCGTACAATTTTAATGACAGAAGTAAAATAGTTTTGAACACTTATGTACAGAATATATGTTCAAACAAGTGTCTAACATAAACAATATTAATTTTATTACTGATCAAGTAACATAATTATTTTTCATAAATTGGACTTATTTCAAAGTTTGGTTATTAATTGTAACTAAATTTGAAGTCATTGACATCAAATCTGCTGGTTAAAAACTTTGAACTGATTTCGGAAAAGATAAGTTACTCATTTGTAATCCACAAGGTTTTCTTGCAGGTATGTATTACCTACGTTCTACCTGATTAATTGGAAATTGTTGTACGATGTTGGCAGGGAATTCCTGTTCTGCGTGTGTCATGTCATATTCTTAAGTTCAGACATCTCTGAATATCGAAAATAAGCTATGTTAAAAAGAAAATACTTACATGTTTCATATAAAAGATGAAGTGCTTCGACAAGTTATTTCATGCACATATTTTAAACTAAAACGTGAGTAGCCTCTTATAAGCAGAAATATGATACTAATCACAGACCCAAGAAAGACGTCGAAATATATTGAACGAAGATAACAAGTTAAGTAAAAGTTTACTAAATTTTTATAACAATTGCTTTTCTGCTGATAACTAGCTGAGTACCAGCATTGCCCAGGTAGATACTTATTCCAATCTCTATTATTCCGTGTCCTCCTTCATGATTTCTCCATCTATCTCCTCTTTCTCCTCCACTCCCTATCTCTGTCCCCCTCCTTCACCCCTATTCTCTGTCCATCTGCTACTCCCTCCTCTCTCTCTCTCTCTCTCTCTCTCTCTCTCTCTCTGTCCGTCTTCTCCTCCCAACTCTATATATCTCTGCTACTTCCACATCTGTGCACCACCTCATACCCCCTTTGCCCATTTCCTCTAACCCCCCCCCCCCTAATTCCACCTCCTCCTCTGCCTTGTTCCTCTTCCTGTCCACCTCCTCCTCCCCACTCTCACTGTTCATTTCCTACTCCCTCCATGTCTGTCCATTTCCTCCTCTTCCCTCTCTCTGTCCATCTTCTCTTTCCTTTTTCTGTCCATCTCCTCGTCTTTTCTTTCTAAGGCCGTCCCTTCCTTTTCTGTCTCTTTCTGCCCATCTCCTCTTCCATCTCCTCTTCCATCTCTCTGCCGATTTCCTCCTCCCTTATCTCTGTCCTTCTCCCCTCTCTCACTGCCCATCTCCCCCTCTTCTTTGTCCATCTTATCCTCTCCCATCTCTCTATCGATTTCACCTTCAGCTTCTCTCTGGCAATCTCCCCTTCTCTGACTGTCCATCTTCTCCTCTTTTCTTTCCAGCTTATTACTCCCACCCCAACAGGAGACTTGTGGTCATTCCCCTACAGTATGGCTTTCCAGATCGTAAATAATATATGTACCAAGTTCAACTGAAATCGTTACAAGGGTACAGGATATCTTTACTCCCGAGCCTTATACATATCACATACATTTAAGATATTGTACACGTATTTGTGCAGATAGAGAGTTTCGCCACGCAGTTTCATTTTCACGGAGCTCCATGTTTATGACGACTCATCTCCTGACCTGCGTGTCGTAAAGCGTTATAATCTTGCATCTGAAACCAGTATTGCATTTGTCTACTGTCTGCGAAATGGTTTGCGAATAGAGTTGGTAGCAAAGAAGCAATGAATTAAAATGTCCTGTATGAGGTGGCAGTTTCTCGCTCATGTTGGTGTTAGACGACATATGTCTTGAATTGTGTGCCGTACAATGATGTAATTTTGTTGGTACACTCAGTGGTACGTGTGAATACTGTCTGCAATTTGGGCGCGCATACTCCTAGTAGTAAGGAAGTAATACATTAAAACGTTACATTTCGTGCGACATTTTTACTTCACAAGCAGCGAAAATGTATTAATCAATAAACTTTTTTTCCTTTCGTCATTTTGTGAGAAGTGTCACGGAGAAAAAACTTGTTAACGGTTTGAAATTATGCGCAATGTATTTTTCAAGCCATTAAGTGGATTCATTCACAAATACGGAATTAATAAAATTGGGTAATCGTACGTCGCTGGTGAAACTGCTTTTCCTCCCACCCACCATTTCGTTAGGTAGATGGTTCTTATGACCACAGCGAGTCTTTCCAGACAATAAGTGACATGTGTACCAAGTTTGGTTGAAATCGGTCCACTAGCTTAGGAGGAGACGTGAACATACATACAGACATAAGTCCATCAATTTTTATAATATTTATGGCTTCTACCTGTAATTATCTTTGTTCTCAGTAGCAGAACACGTTACATAAACATATACAAAAAAGTAATTTACTTATCTTGTTATAAAATTGTATTTTTAATGCGTAGTAGGCATTAGTACAAAGGTTTGAAGCGGAAGCTGAGATTGGGAAAGGATGAGGAAGGAAATCATCCCAACATTCGCATTAATTGATTTAGTGAAATTACGGAAAATCTACGTACGGATGGTCGTAAGGAGGTCTGAACAACCGTCTTCCCGAACGGAAGGCCACTTCGTTTGGTTTGATCCCAGGCCTCATTAAATATGATGATAATTCATTGCAATAACAAGCAGCCAATGCAATCCTTGATGACGTAGGGTATTACAGCGCCTTGATAGCGTTAAGTATCAATAAACGACTGATGTGGGTAGGTCCACTGAAGGAAACACAATTGTCAGCTTCAGTGGCAGCTAAGGCGCGGAACGTGGATTCCGATAGTTGTGTAACTAGGTAAGCTGCGCGTCTACAAGAGGCCAGTGATCTCTCCTCGAGCGAAGAAAAACACATTTAGCCATTTCTCCCTCGCGCTCTCGAGGCCGAGAGCGAACGAGATCCGGAGGGAAAGAGCGCATCAGAGGAGTTTGCAGGGAAGAAACGCTCGGCCGAGCCGGCCGGTAACGAACTTAGCGGGCCGGCGGATCAGCGCCGTTTAGAGGACGTGCCCGTGGCGCGGCCAAACGACGTTAGCGCGGTCTCAGATGCCGGCCGCTAAAAGCCCGCACTCCGGACGCATCCTTCACGCCCGCTGAGCTGCTGACCCGACGGCACGGGCGGCTGCGGAGAGTGGGGTGGGGGGGGGGGGGGGCTCTTCCTTCCAGATGTGGGGGCGCCTCACCCACGCTGTCCACTGTGCGACGGAAGAATCGCGGCAACGGTCAGCCACACTTTTCTGTGAGGTCTGCAGGCCTTCGATGGGACTGATGCCTGCGTCTACGTGTAAGCCTATACTCTGCCGTAGAGTGCGTGACTATGGTTGCCTACGAAGAAAACATGGAGAGTGCCATAACCTGATTTCCGAGAAACTCCGCTCAGTGGAAGATGGATCAAAATAAGTGAACACGTGGCTGAGCTTATCCGCAAATACTCGACTGTTTCTGAGAAAAGCCTTTGAGATATTTTATTTGTTTTTCCTGTAGTAAATAGGCAAACGGAAGTGGTGGCACAGTGGCTAGCGTCGCGACTTCACTGTTTTGGTTTTGTTTTGTTTTGGTTTTGTTTTGTTTTTGTTTTTGTTTCGTTTTGGTTTTGTTTCTCATTTATCTACCCATGTCAACACACGACTACTACACAAATGTTTTCCATTGCATACTGAAATAATGATCTCTTTATTCCTCCACTAATTGCATGGTGAATGAAATAGAGAGAAAAATGATAATAAATTAATGGAAAAAATTATTTGAAGTTGTTTGCAGTGAAATAGGGTTTTTACCAATATTTTTATTAGTTATCATTATTTTAAATATATTCGAGATTGTTCAAGCTGAGTGCGACCTGGAAAAAAAAATTCCTTAAGATTTGCAAGCGTCAGTTTTCGGAAAAGTGATCAGTTATGCGTGGTTTGCCGCGAAATTACGAAATTATTGCCAACGAGTGAAACCTTCAGCAAGTGCTAACGACGTTCCGTTGCCGAGTGAGATACATACGAAGAAATGTCGCTGTAGCAAACCTGACTTCGCGCAGTACTGGTATTACTCGGAATTTCAATCTTTAGGATGTTTCTAAGATTGGTATCATCCAAGGACATGAAGAAAATCTTCTTGAACAATAAACATAAGAATGAAATATGAGACTGGAGTACTGATATAAGATTGAAATATAAGAATATGAGAATTTAAGAAGATTGTCACAGCTGAAAATACCATAACACGTATATTATGTAAAATATGTATGACAACTGTGAAACCCAGTTGTAATTTTACAATTAATATAATGCTCTTGTATCTCCTAACTTGATAAGAAACATCGGTGTAGTAACCTCCTACGGACATGGGCGGATAAACGAAAAAATAGAATAAAATAAATACAGTAATCGGGTTTCGAAAACAACATAGAAAGTGAATTGCCGCGCGATAGCCATTGTGTCACCAGCTTGGCTGAGCACATCGTGCCGTAGAAGGCATCTAACTTATGTCCAAAATTTGCATGGTCGTTTCCTCAGAAATGGTTGAGTATCTAAGGATAAGCCGAGACAAGCGTTCGCTTATTTTGACTCCACTTCCACTAAATTTCTGGGAAGTCGAGTCATGATACTTGCTGTGTTCTCCTCGTTAATACCAATATACGCGTTTTCTGCGCTATTCTGTTCGTATGCAGAGCAAGGATAAAATATCTCTATGCGTCTGTACGATCCCTAATGTGTCTTATTCTCATGCCTCCTACGAGGGTTACACGATGCAAACGGTTTACATTGAATGTATGTTCTCTAAATTTTACCCAGCGACATATCGCGATATTATAAGGTAATGAGATAGTAACAGCTTCTAGGGAAATCGCAGTCGGGCCCTTCTTTGAGCGGACAAGGCTACCTTTGGTGCTTGGCTCGGCGAACGGAGAGGCCCTCTGTTGGGCCGGAGTAAACTGCACCAGTATGCCGCAATATGATAAGGCTATAGCGGTTCCTTACTCTTCTTAATAAATCAATTACTTAAAAACAGATAAGAAATGTAGGGTGACCCAGTCCGTTAAGATTTGTAAAGTCAGTGTTTCACGGCATAATGTAGATGTAGAGGTAAAAATTAGCACACATGCTTGAAATGACGTGGGGCTTTATTGAAACAAAAGATGTGCACAAAATTACCAACAGATAGTGCTTCATAAGATACGAAAACAGTAATTAACACAACAGTTGTTTTTAAGCATAGAGTATGCACTTTAGAACAAAATGTCGCCTGTCTTTCATCAACAACAACTGTAATCGAGAGGCCCCGAACTTCCTCGAAGAAAAAGGGTCCGGTTACGATTGATGTGGTAAATCCACACCACACTGTGGCCCTCTCGTCATGCAATGCGTTTTCCAGGACTGTTTTAGAACTTTAGGTAACCCAAATTCTGCAATTGTGGGAGTTGACAGATCGCCGGAGTGTGAAATGGTCTTCGTCTGTCCACAGTATATTAGAAAACCAGTCCTTTTGAAATGCCCACACTGCAAATTCTCTCCGCGACACAAACTCGGTGGCTAAGAATTCACGATGACGCTGGTTGTTGTACGGATAGCATTAGTGCTCTGCAGACAGTAGTAAGTGGAATACTAGTGCGGTAGCATCGTAAGGCTGCTGTAGTGGATTCTCCATTCCTTTAGTAAAGGTTAACTACCACTGCCTTTTGTGGTAAAGTCATCATGCTGCGACTGCTGGGGCATCTGTTTCCCCATTTCCCTTTAGTTCATTTTGCACATGTTTGTCACGCGGCGTCACTGACCTAGCGCCGTCCAGTGCCTTCTGCTGGCCGGTTTATGCATTCGATTTTGCTTTCAATAAGATCCCATGTCATTACATGCATGTGTGTCAGGTTACATTACTTCTTGAATTTGTGCATTTTCAAATGTTAACGGGCTTTCCGGCCACCCTGTATTCATGCCGTGACACAATACTGTGTCGGACATGCTTAAGTCCAACTTGTTCCTCGTTTATCACCAAGAGGTTTGCTCATCTATCAACTTGTAAAGTTGTCTCTATTGCCAACTGCTCCTGTTCTCTGCCGGTTGTGGCTCCACATGAGCATACATTCTTACAGAGCGTGCAACTAATTGTGTGGATAATGGAATGGCAAGTGGTAATTGTCAACGCTACTTTCATGAGAGTCTTGAAATAATAGGATGTTACCTCTCTTTTTAACTCAAAAATCTAGGAAAAAACAGTCTTTAGAAAGTGTCTGACGGTAATACTTCGTGGATTCATCACATTTCAAGCACCATTTAAAGTTCATAAAATTATATCCACACGAATTTAATGACATGTCGATGTTACACACGCGAGAATTTGCACCTAAAACGTTCTACGAGACATATGTAATCACTAAATAATTTCTGAATACGCAATACCAGAACTCAGGGCAGTCTTTAACCTTTCGGAGGCCCTGGGCACAATAGGATAATGGGGTCCCTATGACCCTGAAACTGCTGTTTCGTTAGAATAGACAAAGAAAGCAGATAAGCGAGGTTCTACATATATTTTTATTCCTGTACAGTCACATTACATGAACAGATAATATAATTTACAAAACTATCACTTTTTAGCATTCACGCGTTAGTGGTTAAAAATCTGTTAATTGAACAGGCACCCTTCTAGATTTGAGATGGGAAAAACCGCTAATCACTTCTTCAGAATCTATATTTTTTATCACATTCTATGGACATCAGTGATAAACTAGTTAATTTCTCTTGAAACATTGTACTTCTTAATTAATTTATTACTCTTTTCAGTCTGAAGAAGGAGCGTTCGGCGCTGCAGTTCGTTCCCATCATGCATAAAAAGATTCTCGATGCCATTTCTAGATTACGAAATGTGTCTTCAATTTTGTTTTCTTTCGAAAGGTGATATATTTAAATATACTGTAAGTAGACTGTTTATGTTTTCTTATTGGCAACGTTACGTACCGCTCTGTATGAAAATCACTGGCTGTGCTGTGTGCAGTCTGTGGCTAGTTTGCATTGTTGTCTGCCATTGTAGTGTTGGGCAGCTGGATGTGAACAGCGCGTAGCTTTGCGCAGTTGGAGGTGAGCCGCCAGCAGTGGTGGATGTGGTGAGAGAAATGGCGGAGTTTTGAAATTTGTAAGACTGGATGTCATGAACTGCTATGTATATTATGATTTTTCAACACTATTAAGGTAAATACATTGCTTGTTCTCTATTAAAATCTTTAATTTGCTTACTATGCCTATCAGTAGTTAGTGCCTTCCGTAGTTTGAATCTTTTATTTAGCTGGCAGTAGTGGCGCTCGCTGTATTGCAGTAATTCGAGTAACGAAGATTTTTGTGAGGTAAGTGAATTGTGAAAGGTATAGGTTAATGTTAGTAAGGGCCATTCTTTTGTAGGGATTATTGAAAGTCAGACTGCGTTGCGCTAAAAATATTGTGTGTCAGTTTGACAGTCATGTATAATTGTTCAAAGGGGACGTTTCAATACTATTACTTACCCCATTTTTACTATGAACTATTCGGTTAAATGCGGACTTTCAGTTTCCAACTCTTGCTCGTTAAAGTTTTCATAATAAATTTCAGCAAATTTTTCGCAACTTTGTCTTAGCTCTTTGGCATCAGATTTTTCAAGGAAAAAAATAAATCAAAACGTTGACTAATGTTCCCATAAGGCTTAGATCGCTGTTTTTATGAACGCTCAGGGAATCAGTTATGGGAAGAAAGGTTTCTACTTAGAATTTCTCTTATCCTTGGGGTTAATGATAAAATCATCAAGTGAAGCGAACAAATTATTTCCAACGTGCTGTGTTATTGTTTCTTTCTGAAGATAATCACTTGTTTTGTCTATTCTTTCCATTACAGAGCTTCCAATACCGGTTAGTATAATAAATTCTAGCTTTCCCATTTTTCTGGACAGACTAAGGGCTTTGTCCCTAGTTTCTCTTGCCCGTTTTGTATCTTCTGCGATGGACATCAAGATTTCTATAATTTGTTTATGATCTTCATGTAAGGTCCTTACTGCATCAGATTGGGCTGACCATATGGTTTGTGAAAGACTTTTAACAACCTTCTTGAACCTAAATGTTCTGTCAATATATTTCATCGGTGAACGGAGCTCGACAAAAAGTTGTGCACTTTCTGAACAATTTCAAAAAACTTCATTGCCTCTGATATACACGCAGCAGCTTGGACCCCTACCAACTTTAGTGAATGTCCCGCACATGGTACAAAGGTGGCAAATTCACATTTCTCCTTGATTCTTGCTTGCAGACCAGTATACTTCCCCGACATGTTTGAAGCATTGTCGTAGCTTTTTCCTCTGCAATCTTTTATGTGAATGTCATGATTCTCTAAAAAATTCAAGATGGTATCCGCTAGACACTCAGATTTATGGTCTTTCATAGATATAAATTTCAGGAACATTTCAACAGGAACACGGTCCTTTACGTATGGAATTATAAAAGTTAGCTGGTTAACATGAGACAGATCGGGCCTACTGTCAATGCTAATGGAAAATAGTTTGCTAATTTAATGTCAGTTATAAGTATTTTAGGACCTGTTTTCCCATTACATCAACATACTCATTTCAGGTATTCGCTGATAAATAAGAAGAGTTACCGTTTCCAGGATTCCAATATGTTTGAAAGTGATCTGCAAGAAATAGATCGAATTCACTCAATAGTTCTATACATCTCAAATAATTTCCATTGTTAGGAGATCCTAGAATTTCATTGTCACTGGGAAATGGAAGCCCTCTCGATGCCAAAAATTTTACAACAGCTACAATCCGTTTGAGTACATTTCTCCACTACTCCACTTCTTTTTGATGTTGAGACAATAAGTCTATATCTATTCTACCAAATGCCTTACTTCGTGCCGTATAAGTCATCATAGAGTGCCTATGCACTGGGCTATTTTCATGTGTTAAAAATATGTGATTAATGTACTTCCAATCTTTACAACCAGTCGGAGGACATAAATTTACATCAGGAGGGTTAAATATGTATCATGAAAAATACAGAGTTTTTTAAAGGCGAGTACAACAACCATTTCCTTTCGGCACTTTCATTGTTCTTCTATCTGCGAATAAATAACGCTTCGTTGAAATACCCATTTACCCATTTATTACCATCTTTATAAGTTCTGGATGTCTCGTAAAAGTCAGAATCTTGATTCTGAAAATATACCGGTCCCTTACGAGTCAAAATTTCGCTATTTCTTTCTGTAAAATTTTCAAGAAATAAACAGAGCGATCTTGTGATATTTCTTATGAGCTGGAAAACTTGTTCAACTGACGCAGTTGTCGATGTTGCTGAAGTCACCGAAGTTGTTGCACTTTCGTCATAGGGACAGTCACTCTCCGATTCAATCTCTTTTCCTAAATTGATAGAAGTCTGGAATTGGAGTAGAGCATGAAAATTCAGAATTCCCCGCAATTTGTGATCGACACGGTTCATCATGTGGAAGATTTATTATTTGATTGCTACTTGCAGAAATCGCACCAGTGTGCTATTAATTTTGGTAAGTTTTCAATTACTTCCTTCTGATAAACAGCTTTCTCCTTTTTAGCTGATCCGCTCGCATATGACCGTTTCGACATTTTATATTATAATTCAGTATTTAGTTTTACATCGAAAATATTCGCTAACACATAACAAAACAGGCAAATGACGATTTAATCAAAGAATACCTCAGAGCATAGTCAGTAATAACTACAAACAAAACAAATATCACAACACTACAGAAAAATGCAGGGGAATTCCCGATCGTCGAGTCGGCTTATTTAAGTCGGTCGGTCACATTTAATTTTACGACGCTATTCGCTCCGTGCAGAACTGTGCATTGCGCAATGCTAATAAGCAAGTAGGTATTTTAGTCAGTCATTATCGTTCGATTTTTTCGAAATAAATTTGTTTTTCGGTATTAAATATAGGTTAGCGTTTGGTGAGAGGCCTGCTTGAAAGCCTGTTACGATCTTCCTCGTAAACGCTTCCCGAGGCTAACCTATAGTTCAGTTTTGAACCATATGAAATATTCACTGGCAGTGAGTGCTTGTTGTTAGCTTGAATATTAGTCGACGGCTGTAGAGCTAGCTTCAGCGTTTGGCACCTGCCTTCACAGCACGCTTCTGTGATTGGTCGGTTTAATCTTCCAGTGACTGGCAATCTTAAATAAAATTCAAATTAAAAGATGAGGTTGGTTTAGGAAATCATAATTAGGAACCTGTCAGTATGGATAAAATCGACAGTCAAATTGGAGTCGTATATAAGCAGTTGAAGAGTTAGTATTAATAATGTTACGTACCCGCCGCCAAACCTCACAGTGTGAGTCACCGTACTCTCCTAGGACTTGGCTTTTTCTCGCATCTCAGTTCCCACGCTCTGTGGCCAATCTGTCCTTTTGTGGAATGCGGACTGTCGCCGAATCTGCTTGCTGGCTTACAGCAGTGTAAGCCTTTCCATGCTTTATGATGAAATCTAATAAAAATACGGGCCATCGTGGGGCATGAACGCCACAGTGTTTCCCTCGACGGAGCTGTTACAGAATGGGCATCACTCGTAGGAAGGAGGAAGATGAAACTTCCTGGCAGATTTAAACTGTGCGGGACCGAGACTCGAACTCGGGACCTTTGCCTTTCGCGGAAAAGTGCTCCACCAACTGAGCTACCCAAGCACGACTCACGTCCCGTCCTCACAGCTTTAATTCCGCCAGTATCTCGTCTTCTACCTTCCAAACTTCAAAGAAGCTCTGCCAGTGAATATTTCATATGGTTCAAAACTGAAGTATAAGTTAGCCTCGGGAAACGTTTACGAGGAAGTTCGTAACTTTACAAACTTCACAGAACCAGGTTCACAGGAGAGCTTCTGTGAAGTTTGGAAGGTAGGAGACGAAGTACTGGCGGAATTAAAGCTGTGAGGACGGGGCGTGAGTCGTGCTTGGGTATCTCAGTTGGTAGAGCACTTGCCCGCGGAAGGCAAAGGACCCGAGTTCGAGTCTCGGTCCTGCACACAGTTTTAATCTACCAGGAAGTTTCATATCAGCGCACACTCCGCTGTAGAGCGAAAATTTCATTCTAGAAGGAAGATTTTAAACGAACAGAGACACCGTGGGAAGAGAACATGATGCAAAACAGCGAGCCATCTGCAAATTATTAACTGCTATGTGCCGCTAGACTCGCTTATCAGTTACTTTGTTATGATGTGTGATGATGAGTAAGTAAGCTCGTAATTTATAAAACTGTTGGTGTATGTATATAGGTATACGCAGGGTGTTTCCGTAAGGGCGTGCAAAAATGTGACAGGGCATAGAGAATGCTCCACTGCACAATTTGAGGCAGTGAACCTGTGGTCGGAGAAGCCAGCTTAAGGAGATATGGAAATAAACTTGTCTACCGCTTTTTCTGGAATTACTGTTTTCCAGCTTATTTACAAATAACACGCGTACAAGTTTATACATGCTGTGCTGTTTATTTACATATACATTCTTTATTTACTGCAAGGAAGAAAGAAGGACGAGCTTGACCACAAGGAAGTCAAGATGCAGGTTTTGTTTACTTTATTTGACCATAAGCTGGCTCTGTTGTTTCGTATCGTCCCATGACAGAACGTGCTATGAATCAAAGACATACTTCTTCATTTCTCAGAGCATCTCTGAGACTTACAGTGCACCACGATGGAGCAGTACCGGTACAGTTTCGCAGAACTCACTGACACGCAACTTGTGTATGTGGACGTGCGCTGCAACGCTCTCGCTCCTGAAAGGTTATACAGAGAACGTTTTCTTAACAGCCATCATCCGTCAAGACGAGTGTTTGTTCCACTCGATCGACGAATGCGAGAGACTTGTTTATTGCAAAGAAGAAACGAGGTACCTGGCAACATGAGGACCACTCCCACAGCCGATTTTGAAGAGGAGGTGCTGGAACATGCTGCAACGGACGCCACTACTTGAAATGGGCGCTGCACATACTAGCATGTGGCGAGTACTCCTGAAAGACAATTACACCCATATTGCCCACAACGAGTCCATGCAATGCTCGTGATTGATTTTGCACCAAGGATCGCGTTGTGACACTGGTTGCTCCAACAATGGACTGATCAAACAGGTTTCCTCCAAATCGTGCCGTTTACTGACGACGCCTCATTTGATCGTGATGGTATTTCGAACAGGATGAATAGCCGTATGTGGGATGAAGGAAACCCTCATACTGTGGTGGAGTCACACCATTAAGTACGTTTTGCTGTGAATGTGCCGGCATTGCGGCCATATCCTATACCCACTCGTCTGAATGGCCAGCTGTACTTCAGTTTCATGCAAAGAGTTCTACCTTTGTTGGAGAACGCACCCTTGGCTGTTCGTGAGAGAATGAGTATACAACATGACGGTGCACCACCTCGTTCAGTGTGGATGTCCGCAACCATCACAGTGCTGTGTTTCCTGGTCACTGAATTGGAAGGGGAGGTCCTTCGAATGCACGGATGAACATTGTTCCCAAGGATAGATGCATATTTGTGTTGATCCATTGTGCTTTCCAGAGTGATGCGATCACCCAGGGAATCCTAAGAAAATATTTCCCAGACCATAATGCTCCGATATTTATTGCAAGCTATTTGCTTTGAGATGTTTCAGGCCTTGCACGTCCATGGCCATCTGTCCGATGGGGCACAGAAGGTAACTATCTGAAAAGTCCAATTGCCGCCACTCATTGGAGATCCAGGTAAGGTACTGGTTTGCAAATTCCAGCTTCCGACGAAGACGAGCAGTAGTCAGCGTGGCTGAACGAACCATGTGTCTGCTGCGCTGGCAAACACGCAGCAAAGTTTGCTGAACGTTCGCTGAACGGTCTGTGACCCTTGGGCAGCACAGCTTGTTGACTGTTTATTTAGAGAACTGCCCGTCGCAATGTGCTTATGGTAACAGATTTACTTCAGTTAGTTGCCAAGAAATGTTTTGGTGCCTCATGGTACGACTGCATCATCATAACTGTCCATTAAATATACTTAGTTTCCTCCATTTGACAATATATGCTGCTAGAATGATTAATTCCTTGCTCTGACATGAAGAACAACGTCATTTCTTTCTTTCTTTTTGATAGACGAGCCTAGTGGCCAACCTCTCATACCCTACGGGAATGAACGCTTTATCGGCGAATTTCATTGGTGAAATGTCTTCGCCTGTAGATAACTAGTTGAAAAATGTTGCTACAACACGAAGCCAAGTCTCTGCTCATGACCCGAGAAATTTTCACCAAATCTTATGCACTACATATTCTAAATTTCGTAGTTAGCAGTTGATGTAAAAGAAGTTCCTTATTTTATCCAATATTTGGGGTGTTGCGTGGCAATGCAGAAAAGAAATGCAGGTACTAAACTAATAAAAGAGCTAGTACTGAAAAAGCAGTACTTACCCAGACCACACATTCACGTAACCCCACAATATCCACATCCTTTTTCTTCCAAGGATTCCTATTTATGTTTTCCGAAAATATCTGCTACACCACCATATGGGCAACCCAGACGTAGTACCGAGCCGTCGTCGGGGGTATGGAGAATAGCAGTAAAGCCCACTGAATTCTTGGCAACGCTCTATGGTTGCGATGGAGTTGTTAGCAATATTTGTTTATCGGTAGTAAGGAGCGAACTGCAACTACGTGTGAGCGAACTGAAGAGAGTAAACAACTGGATGATAGTACCAGCGTCAAATCAAAACTTAATGCAGCTCGTCATCTCATCAGTGGATCTCTATTACAAAATCACTACCTGAAGTTTTCGATATATTCACTTCAAGTGGAATTTCTAACGCTTCACTTACCCGGAATCAACATCTGGTCCTGACATGCACCGATGTTGCATCACAATATTAATTAGCGCACTAATTAAAATTCGAGGTACACTAACAGTTTAAGTTATTACTATTCGCAGAGTCTAATTAATTGCCTAGTCTTGCAGCAATTTACTCAGTTCCATGTTGTCAAATATTTTCTGTTAAAAATGTAGATACATTAAAGTGTTTACAAGCATTTGTATAAGTTTTTACCTCTCCTTTGATGTATTGGCAGGATTATTGCTTCGAAAACATTAGTAGTGCAATCGTGGCACTCAAAGTTGATGATACAGACTGTCATGGTTCTAAATAACTGTGAGTGACCCATTGAGGACATGTTACTATGACAACATAATGCAACATATTTAATTGTTGTTGTTGTTATCTTCAGTTCGAAGAACGACTTAATGTAGCGCTCCACGTGAGTCTACTTAGTTCAGGTATCTTAATCTTCACATAACTACCTCAGCTTCCATCTTTTCAACTTGCTTATTGTAATCGAGGCTTGGTTTCCCTCTACAAGTTTCACAACAACCTCTTCCCATATACCTTCATTAGCAAATTGACGATTCCTTTGCCTTAGAATGTGTACCTTCTTTTAGTCAGGTGGTGATATAAATTTATTATTTTTCAAATTCAGCTCAGTACCTACCCATTAGTTATTTGATCTACACATGTAACCTTCAGAATTCCTGTGTAGCACTACCATTCGAAAGCTTCCATTCTATTTTTCTCTCAACTACTTATCATCCACGTTTCAGTTCCATAAAAGCCTTTTTCGAAAGCACTTTCCTTGCTATTGCTGGTGTGTGCATTTCATACCTTCTCTACTCCAGCCATCGTCAGCTATTTTGCTTCCCAAACAGAAAAAGTCATATCCACTTCAACGTCTCATTTCCTAATCTAATTCACTCAGCATCGCCTGATTTAATTCGACTACATTTCATTACCCTTATTTTCATCTTATAACCTCCTTTCAAGACGCTATCCATTGCGTTCGGCTGTTCTTCAGAGTCCATTGCTGTCTCTGACCGTGTAATCATCAAACCTCAATGATTCTGCTTCCTCTCTCTCAACCTTAATTTCTTTTCCCAGTTTCTTCTTTGTTTTCTTTATTGCTCGGTCAATGTACAGATTGAGTAGCATCGGGGATAGGCTATAACAATATCCCACCCCCTTCTTAGCTACTGCTACATTTTCATTTTGTCCGACTCTTAAGAACGGCCTGGTTTCTGTATAAGGTTTATATAACCTTTCGCTCCCTACATTTTATCTCAGCTATCTTTGGCATTTCGTAGAATGTAGTCCAGTCAACTTTTCTCAAAATATTTATCATATGAATGTAGATTAGCCTTTCTCCAAGCAGTCTTCAATATTGTCTGTAGGTCTTCCCTGCGGTTTCACTGTTTCAGTTTTCCCATTCATCTTTTTATTTCGTTTCAATATTTACTTATTAAACCACAGTTCTGTATACGCAAACCTTTCAGCAGTTGAATTCTTGGAGTCTGAATTATTACATTTTTCTTGAAATCTGATGGTATTTTTGTAGTTTTGGCATAGATTGCTCTTCCAAGGAAGGATCTGAGAAAATGTCTTCTACTCCTCCAGCAATATTTTGCCTTAGGTCTTTCAACGATATCTCAGATTCTTCTCGCAATGTCACGTATCCCATTTCATCTCTATTTCTCTTTTCTTTCTATAATATTGTCTTCATTTTCCATGTCTAGTTCCGATACATACCCCTTTCACCTTTCAGCTTTCTCTCCTCGCTTATCTTCTGAGCCCTTGATATTCAAATAGCTACTTTTTTCTCTAAAGGTCTCATTTGTCTTCCCATATGCGGCATCTATCTTTCCCCTAATCACGTAACCTTCCACAGCCTTCCCATACTTGCTTAGCCATTTTTAACGTCGTGTCAATTGCATTTCTCACACGTCTTTATTCCCTTCTGCTGCTTCATTTGCCACATTTTCGTATTTTATCCTTTTGCCAATAAATTCAGTACCACGTGTTTAACCCAAGGGCTTCCACGGGGCCTCTATTTTTGCCTACGTGGTCTTCTGATGTCATAACTATTTCATCTCTCATAGCTACCCAGTCGCCTTCTATTGCATTGTTTTCGCATGTTTCTGTCAATCGTTGCCTAGTACTGTCCTTTAAACGCTCAGCAATCTTTATTTCTCTCAGTTTATCTAACTTTCGGCAATCTCTTCAGTTCTAATCTATAGTTCATAACCGATAAATTAGATCAAAGGAAACATCTGCCCTTGGAGGTGTCTTACAGTTTATAATCTGGCTCCAAAATTTCTGTTTCACCATTATACAACTAGTTTAAAGCCTCCCAGTGTCTCCAGGTTTCCTCCACGGTATAATCTTCTTACATGATTCTTTATCCAACTGTTAGCGATGATTAAATTACGCTCTGTGCAAAATTGTAAGATGTGGCTTCTCCTTTCATGCCTCTCCCCAATCCATGTGCTGAGTATTTAATTCCAATCCCATATAACAAATAAATTTTCATCACCCTTAACTATTTGAGTAATTTCTTTCATCTCAACATACATTGTTCCAGTCTCTTCGCCATCCGAGGGAGTACTATTCATATAATCTTGCAAATAGTTGCTATTAAAATCCGTCTTGATCACAAATTTGTTTATTCTGTTAACCAGTCTCGACCACGCCTGTGGTCATCTTCAGACCAAAATGCTGTATGAACAGCAGCCTCCTTCTGGTAGTAAATCACTGTGATTTACCACCAGAAGGAGGCTCCTGCTCATACAGCATTTTGGTCTGAAGACGACCTCAGGCGTGGTCGAAACTGGCTACCAGAGTAAATAAATTTGTGATCAAGACTGATTTTAATGATAACTGTTAGTAATAACATTGATCACTGTCGGCTCCCACGATGTATTAAAAAGTGATATAAACTTGCACTTTTGGAGGGTGTTGCCTTCATGTCTGTCTTGGTACTACAATGCGTTCACTATGTTATTCATAGCAGCCTGCTCACGTTCCTGTTTTCTTATTCATCATTTGAAGCAGTTCTGTATTATCACTGAGCACTATGCTGACCAGAAGTCCTTACATTGCACAAATCCTCACTATATTTAACTCCATATCCATTTCTTCAATATCTAACCTAACTACCCGATACAAGGATCTAACATTTCATGCTCCGAAGCGTAAAACGCCAGTTTTGTTTATCTTGATTATAACATTCTCCTGCGTATCCCTGCCTTAAGATCTGATGGGGAACTATTTTACCTCTGGAATGTTTTATCCAAGATGACGCCATTATCATTAAGCCCTGCAATAGAATTGAAAGCCTTCGAGAAAGATAATCTCTTTAGTTTCACCTTGCTCTCAGCCGTTCACAGTAGTAACGCAGCAAGGCTTTGTTGGTTGATGGTACAAGATCAGTCATCCAGGCGTTTCTCCTGTTAATACTGAAATGACTGCTGCCTGTCTTGAGACAAGTTTCTCTGATCCCTCATATCCGTCTGATTCTATTCTACTTTTTTCTTTCCTTCTTCTACTATTTACTTCTGGCGAGATTAGTCTTGCGACAGACAAATTTCTCTCCAAACCCTTCATCTCAGAGTAGCACGTGCACCCAACGTTCTCCATTATTTGTCTGATGTATGCTAATATCTGTAGTCCCCCATAGCTTTTACCCTCTACAGCTCCCTTTAGCATCATGGAGGCTAGCTCCGATATCTTAACAGGTGCTCTAACATCCAGTAACTTCTCTTTGTCAGGCATTTCTACGTTTCTTTTCACGACCACTGCGTGGAGAAACTTATCATTTCTGATCACGTCACCTAACTTCCAATATCCATTTACAGGGTGACAGTTATTGAACTTCAAAATAAAATTGCTGGCCGTGGTAGCCCAGCGCTCTAGGCGCTTCAGTCCGGAACCGCGCGACTGGTACGGTCGCAGGTTCGAATCCTGCCTCGGGCAGGGATGTGTGTGATTTCCTTAGGTTAGTTAGGTTTAAGTAGTTCTAAGTCTAGGGGACTGGTGACCTCAGATGTTAAGTCCCATAGTGTTAGGAGCCATGTGAACCATTTTGAAATGAAATTGTCATTACCTTTGAACGGTTTGCGTTGCTACCTTCAAACCGCACGAATGGCCGCAGGGCATGATGGGAATTAGTATGACCATGCAAGTTTTGGTTTAGCGACAAAATCACTTTCACCTGGATGGGTTCGACAATAAGCAAATCTGGGGGACTGAGAATCCGCATTTCGCGATCGAGAAGTCTCTTCATCCTGACTGGGTGACTGTGTGGTGTGCAACGTCCAGTCACGGAATAATCGGTGGTATATTCCTTGACGGCACGGTGACTACCGAACGGTAAGTAAAGGTTTTGGAAGATGATTTCATCCGCATTATCTAAAATGACCCTGATTTCGACAAGATGTGGTTTATGCAAGCCGGAGCTCGACACTATCGAAGCAGGAGAGTGATGTGCTGGGATATCCAGAGGCCACTGGTATGGGCCTTGATTGGCCGAAATATTCCGGATCTGAAAACATGCACTTCCTTTTTGTTGGGCTATATGAAAGACAAGGTGTAAAACAATAACCCCAAAACCACTGCTGAGTGAAAACAGCAACTGAGGAGGTCATCGACGGCATCGACGTTCCGACACTTCAGCGGGTCATGTAGAATTTCGCTACTCGTCTACGCCACATGGTCGCCAATCATGGCAGGCATAACGAACATGTCATAACCTAAATCCGAATATCTCTAGTTCAATGATTGTCGCCTTTATCACACCACATCCCAAAGTCTTCCATTCCCTTCTCTTTGTTTCCACACAGTCTACGATCACTCCTACACAATGACGTGCTCCCGAAGTACATTCTCAGTAACTTTTTCCTCAAATTAAGTTTTATGTTCAAAGATTGCAGAGTTTTTTTGGCTGTGCTTGTCTCCCTCTTATCTTCTCCTCTCTTTGTCTATCACGCGCAATTTTCCTTCCACGCTAGTAGCATTCCTTTATTTCGTCTATTTCGTGGTTACCTATTTTGATGTTGAATTTATTGCTAATACTATTTCAGCTACTCCTCGCTAACTTTGTCTTTCTACGGTTTATGCCCAATCCATAGTGTGCTCACTGTACCATTCTATCAACAGATCATGCAATTCCTTTTCACTTTTACTAATTATTGCAGTCATATGTGCTTAATTAGTCTCTCTAGTAGCCATTTTTCATTCGCATTTTTCTGCAGCCATTCTGCCAACACTTCTTATTTATTTAATGTGTAAATAACTTATACTGCTGCATTCCTGTCTGACCCACATTTTTATACTCCCTTCTTTCAGCAACCAATTGAAGTATTTCTTCCTTTACCCGAGGATTCTTCGCAGATACCATGTCTGTACTTATTTTATCCGGTCCAACTTCTGTCATTGTCGTTTTTGGTTATGTATTCGGTATTACTATCTGAAATTTATTGTGGAAAGCAATTAGTCTTTCTTCTCTCATGATTTTGTTATTACGCCCATTTCCTCTACCTTCTCTTCTTTCCCATACCACATCGTTTCAGACAACTACGAAAATTATCTTCTTTTACATAGTGAATTACCCGTTCAGTACATTCAGAACATTAGTTATCAGGATAAACCATACTGGCTTTCTACGGATCGTAGCCTGGATTGTCACATCCCTTAATCGGGCAGGTAAGTCAGAAAATTTTAAAAGGGAAATGGATAGATTAAGGCTAGACATAGTGGGCATTAGTGAAGTTCGGTGATAGGAGGAACAAGACTTCTGGTCAGGTGAGTACAGGGTTATAAATACATAATCAAACACGGGTAACGCAGGAGTAGGTTTCATAAGAAATAAAAAAATAGGATCGAGGCCAAGCTACTACGAACAGCGTAGTGATTGCATTATTGTACCGAAGATAGACACGAAGCCCACGCCTACCACAGTAGTACAAGTTTTTATGTGAACTAGCTCCGCAGATGACGAAGAGTTTGAACAAATGTATGATGGGATAAAAGAATTTATTGATAGTGAAGAGAGACAAAAATTTAACAGTGATGGCGGACTGGAATTCGATAGTAGGAACAGGGGGAGAAGGAAAAGTAGTAGGTGAATGTGGAATGGGGTAAGAAATGAAAGAGGAAGCCCCCTGGTAGAATTTTGCGCAGAACATAACTGAATCATAGCTAGCACTTGGTTTAAGAATCACGAAAGAAAGTTGTATAAATGGAAGAGCCTGGAGACAGTGGAAGGTTCAGATAGATTACATAATGGTAATACAGAGATCTGGAACCAGATTCAAATTGTAAGCCATTCCAGGGGCAGATGTGGACTCTGACCACAATCTGTTGGTTATGAACAGTAGATTAAAACTGAATAAGTTGCAAAATGATGGGAATTTAAGGAGATGGGACATGGATAAACTGAAACAACCAGAGGTTAGTTTCAGAGAGAGCATTACGGAACGATTGACCAGAAAGGGGGAAAGAAATACAATATAAAAAGAATGGTTAGCTGTGAGAGATGAAATAGTGAAGGCAGATGAGGATCAAGTAGGTAAAAACACGAGAGCTGATAGAAATCCTGAGGTAACAGATGTGATATTGAATTTAATTGATGAAAGGAGAAAATATAGAAGTGCAGTAAATAAAGCATGCAAAAAGAAACACAAGAAACACAAAACGTTTCAAAAATGAGATCGACAGGAAATGCAAAATGGCTAAGCAGGGATGACTAGAGGACAAATGTAGGAATGTAGAGGCATATATCACTGGGTGTAAGGTAGATACTGCCTACAGGAAAATTAAAGAGACCTTTTGGGAAAAGTGAACCATTTGTATGAACATCAAGAGCTCAGAGTTCCCCAGTTCTAAGCAAAGAAGAGAGAGCAGGAATGTGGAAGGAGTATATAGAGGGTCTATGCAAGGGCGATGTACTTGAGGGCAATATTATGTAAATGGAAGAGGAGATAGATGAAGATGAAATTGGAGATATTATATAGCGTGAAGAGTTTGACATAGCACTGAAAGACCTAAGTCGAAACATTTGAACTACTGACAGCCTTAGGAGAGCCAGCCAGCCATGACAAGACTCTACCACCTGGTGAGCAAGATGACAGTCGAAATACCCTCAGACTACAAGAAAAACAAAATAATTCCAATCCCAACGAAAGCAAGTACTGACAGGTGTGAAAATTACCGCACTATCTGTTTAATAAGTCGCGGCTGCAAAATACAAACACGAATTCTCTACAGACGAATGGAAAAAGTGGTAGAAGCCGACCTCGGGGAAGATCAGTTTGGATTCCGTAGAAATGTTGGAATACGTGAGGCAGTATTGACCCTACGACTTATCTTAGAAGAGATTAAGGAAAGGCAAACCTAAGTTACTAGCATTTGTAGACTTAGAGAAAGCTTTTGTCCATGTTGACTGGAATACTCTCTCTCAAATTCTGTAGGTGGCAGGGGTCAAATACAGGGAGCGAAAGGCTATTTACAATTTTTACAGATACCAGATGGCCGTTATGAGAGTCGAGGGTCACGAAAGGGAAGCAGTGGTTACGAATGGAGTGAGACAGGGCTGTAGCCTATCTCCGATGTTATTCAATGTTTACATTGAGTAAGCAATAAAGGAAATAAAAGAAAAATTTGGATTAGGAATTAAAATAAATTCTGAAGAAACAAAAACTTTGAGGTTTGCCGATGACATTGTAATTCTGTCAGAGACAGCAAAGGACCTGGAAGAGCAACTGGACGGAATGGACAGTGTCTTGAAAGGAGGATATATGATGAACATAAACAAAATCAAAACGATGACAATGGAATGTAGTCGAATTAGGTGACGCTGAGGGAATTCGATTAGAAGATGAGGCACTTAAAATAATTGATGAGTTTTGCTATTTGAGGAGCAAAATAACTGATGATGGTCAAAGTATAGAGGATATAAAACGTAGGCGGCAATGGCAAGGAAAGCGTTTCTGGAGAAGAGAAATTTGTTAACATCGAGTATAGATTTAAGTGTGAGGAAGTATTTTCTGAAAGTATTTGTATGGATTGTAGCCACGTATGGATGTGAAATACGGACGATAAATAGTTTAGACAAGAAGAGAGTAGAAGCTTTCGAAATGTGGTGTTACAGAAGAATGCTGAAGATTAGGTGGGTAGATCATTTAACTGATGAGGAGATACCGAATAGAATTGGGGAGAAGAGGAATTTGTGGCACAGCTTGACTAGAAGGAGGGATCAGTTGGTAGGACACGTTCAGGGTCCTCAAGGGATCATCAATTTAGTATTGGAGGGAAACGCGGAGGGTAAAAATTGTAGAGGAAGACCAAGGCATAAATACAATGAACAGATTCAGTAGGATGTAGGTTGCTGCAGTTACTCGGAGATGAAGAAGCTTGTATAGGGTGGAGTACCATAGACAGCTGCATCAAACCAATCTCTGGACTGAAGACCAGAACAACAATAACATTCACAGAATAGCAATAACATTCATAACTTTATCTATCTCTTCTCGCTTGTATCGTCGGCTTGTGTACCTGAATTATTGTACTTGGCGTTAGTTTGTTGCCGATTCGGAAGAAAACAGTTCTATCAGTGAACTGTTCACAGCAGCTCACTCTTTTCCCTACTTTCCTATTGGTGAGGAACCCTACTCTCGTTACACTGTCTTCTGTTGCTTTTGATATTAATCTTTATCCGCCCTACAAAAAATTCCTTGCCTTCTTTCGATTTCATTTCACTGACACTCGTCTACCTCTAGACTGAGCCTTTGCATTTCTCTTTTCAGGTATCTAGCTTTCCTACTATATTCAGGGTTTTGACGTTCCACGCTCCAACTCGTAGAATGTTACCCTTTCGTTGGTTATTCAATCTCTTTCTCACAGTCGCCTCCTCTTGGCTGTCCCTCTCCGGAGATCCGAATGAGGGCTACTCCGGAATCTTGTGCCAAGAGAGAAATAATCACAACACTTTTACAATTGCAGGCCTTCTGTCTTGTTGATGTTAGTTGCTTGTAGTTTAATGGAGTGGTTTTCATTGTGTTCTGTACCCTTATGTGGATGATCAGTGCTGATTCTTCCGCCACTTAGGGGAGGTTTCACTTTTCACTCCTCCGCACTCTTTAACAAGGCTGTTGGTAGAACGATGGTTACTTCTTATATCCGAAGCTTTCAGCTGCCTTTACTGATGATTCTTATTCTAGTGGCTAGTCTCAAATCCAGGATCCAGACCGTTTTGATAGTCAAAGACGCCCTCTGTATCGTTGAGGCATGCAAGCCACTCCACATCTGAAAGGTCTATGGTTCATCAGAGGAACTGAATATTAGGCCGATTAATTTTTGTTCATTAACAAGATAGGATATAAATAAAGATCAAATTCTCTTGAAAATATATTTCTGTAACGTGATCAGTGATCGACTTTGTAGAGCTGTTTACGCACTACCTATAGTATTTCAGGGCGCTGTCCTCTCTTTACAATTGAACAAAACTTAGACTGATCACTAATTATTCCAAAGGAGTGTGTGTCGTTACAGACTGGCGACCGTTTTTGATGCACGCAGTTTAAAATTAAACACAGTAATTTTACCAATAACCCATTTGATTCCACTGTGCACTGTGATAACAAACCATTGTTCATTTTGATTACCAAAAGTACGGTCACTACCAATTCCATCTAAAGTACGAACGTTGAACAGAGGTTACAAGTAGTTCCTGTTTTACATAGCACCAATATAATCCTCAAATTTGCAACATCAATATTCACCATACGCACTAATTCTGGGAAATTCCGCCGGCCGCTGTGACCGAGCGGTTCTAGGCACTTCAGTCTGGAACCGCGCGACCGCTACGGGAGCAGGTTCGAATCCTGCCTCGGGCGTGGATGTGTGTGATGTCCTTAGGTTAGTTAGGTTTAAGTAGTTCTAAGTTCTAGGGGACTGATGACCTCAGATGTTAAGCCCCTTAGTGCTCAGAGCCATTTGAACCATTTTTTTGCGAAATTCCAATCCATATTACGGACAACAACCCACCCAATTCACTAATATCATCTGTCGTATAAGTTACTCAAAATGTAATTAATACTTAAAATTAAAACTAAAATCATTAATAGTCTAAATTTAAAATTTCAAAAAACCTAATTTATATAAATTATTTGAATAATTAGGTCTTACACGGTTCTCAACTGTCATGTTCATTCTGCATTAAGCCTCTTCAGTATCGCACTCGGACAGTTGACTAGACTCCAACAAATTTGTTCGTTTGAGTTTTGCTGTTGTATAATTAATGAAGTTATTTCATATTATAACATTTTATACGTTTCGAGTTGTTTTCAACCATTCACAGTTGCTCACAGAGCGTGTTAATCTACTCAAGGACAGAGAATGTTCCAGTATAAGTTTTGAGGATCACTTGAGAAGAATAAATGTTGTACTACGTAATTATTTCATTAATAATATGAAAGCGACTCAGGGTAAAAATGCACAAATTCGTTAGAAACTAGTCATAATCAACTCGTATGTGGATGCAATTAAGACCGAAAACTAAAACAATAGTAAAAGCTTTACTTTCTTTGATAACCATTTGTGAAATCAAATAATTAGGTAAATAGAAGCAGCCTTGTTTGTGACGAAAGTGTTACGATTACTTCTGGGTTTGTTGCGCTTGCGTTAAAACCTTGAAGATTATTATGGTACTTAAATGGTTTCGGAAGGGGTTAAGAGAGAAAGTAAGGATTTTACACTGTTGAAACATGCCTGACCAGTGTCGTATAAATCCACCCGCACCTTAAATGAAACTGAAAGATAATTAAAAATGGTTCAAATGGCTCTGAGCACTATGGGACATAACTGCTAAGGTCATCAGTCCCCTATAACTTAGAACTAATTAAACCTAACTAACCTAAGGACATCACACACATCCATGCCGGAAGCAGGATTCGAACTTGCGACCGTAGCGGTCGCGCGGTTCCAGACTGTAGCGCCTAGAACCGCTCGGTCACCCAAGCCGGCGCAAGATAATTGCTGGATGTCTCATACCAACTCTTGTTGATAAACAGTGCCACATGGCAGGAATTGCTCCTCCTGACACACCGGGTTGTTACAATTAACACACAGTTAATCGCAGAGGTCCATTCGGGGCTGTATTTATCATATTCCATCGAAACTTGGTACATACACTAATGCGTTAATGCGGGAACAATTTACGCCGGAAAACAAGTTAGTTCCAGTTGTTGCCACCAGGTGCAAATCTGGCGCCGTACACTACTTGTATGACGTTATGACATCCACGTCGTTGCTACTGCTGTAACTGACGACGCATCAAGTGCCACACATAGTGATAGTGCTCGTGCATTGTCACGAGAATTGTTCATCCGAAGCGCAACAGTACAGAACGTTTTGCGGTCTGTTTTACTAGAAGATCCAGACGATGCAGCAACTGAAATGTCATGATCCGCAGCGACATTCTGAATTTGTTCATCGGTTTCTGGCACGAGCTGAAGTTGGCGACCTGTGGCCGGACAATATGCTGTGGAGTGACGAGACACATTTTCCACTACCGGGTGTAGTGAATGCAGAGAACTGCCAAATTTTGGGTACCGTTAAATCGCGTGTTGCGCACGATGAGCCCCTGCACTCGCCGTATGTGATATGGTCTGGACACGCTGGTACCTTTTCTCTCGGCCCGTTCTTCTTTGAACAGAATGGGCTAAGAGGAATTGTCAGGTGTATCGTGACATCCTCACGTTGTCGAGAACTCCTTGTACAGCACTGATTCCCGCTTTGGAAGAGCACAACAGTGTGAAAATCGAAGTTTTCATTCAAGAAGTGGCAACATCTCGTGTCTGCTTACTGCAACTTTCCACGAACGTGTTATCTCCAAAGGTTAACATCTCGTGTCTGCTTACTGCAACTTTCCACGAACGTGTTATCTCCAAAGGTTTTGCGGATGTACGGCCTACAAGATCATGTGATCTGAATCCATGTGACTTTTGGCTTTGGGGATACATAAAACAACGCATTCACGAGGGGCAGTTTCGTCTCTACCTGATCTGCAGGCCAGTATACAGCAACACATTGCTCAGACACCACCGGTACCGCTGCTAGCAACAGTTGATCAAGTCGTTTTACGGGTGTAGCGTCTCGTCGACGTCTCCTGTCCTCATACTGCGTAAGTGGCTGTTAATAATAAAATCAACATTATGCCTTTCTCAGTTGCTTCATCTGTTCTGCCAACGTCCCGTTCCTAATCCATTACTTATGGCAACATTTCTATACGTCTATCTTGAATACAGAGAGACAGGTTGGAACTTGATAGCCAGAATTGGTTCTACAATGAAATTATCATTCTGCAGCGGAGTGTACGCTGATCTGAAACTTCCTGGCAGATTAAAACTGTGTGCCGGACCACGACTAGAACTCGGGACCTTTGCCTTTCGCGGTCAAGTGGTCTACCAACTCTTTCTTTGTGTTTTGGTCGTTGCGGACGCCACATGACATCCGTTCAAGTTCGTTTTGTTGATCCTTCCGCTTAGTCTTTTTTTTTTAATTACAGAGGCCAGTCAGCTCTCTGACCGAACACGCTGAGCTACCGTGCCGGCACGAACTGAGCTACGCAAGCACAACTCCCGACCCGTCCTCACAATTGCACCCCCCAGGCTGTTGCTAAGCCATGTCTCCGCAATATCCTTTCTTCCAGTAGTGCTAGTCCTGCAAGGTTCGCAGGAGAGCTTCAGTGAAGTTTGGACGGTAGGAGACGAGGTACTGGTGGAAGCGAAATTGTGAGGAGCGATCGTGAGTCGTGCTTGCGTAGCTCAGTTGATAGAGTACTTGTCCGCGAAAGACAAAGGTCCCGCTAGGTCCTGCTAGGAAGTTTCAAAATTGGCTCTAATTTTTAGCCTAACGCATTACAATAACTAACAAGTTACGCTGTTGTATGATAATTGGAGCTTACCTCTGTAAGTAACAGCACTTCAATTATAACCAGTTGGTACGTCAGAAGGTAGCAGCAAATGTGAATGGAAGAAAGTCGAAAAAAATGAGTTCTACTAACTGCATGGACATACTCCTCCATAACCAAAGTTGAAGCCTTGGAAGGTGTTTTTGTAGTGAACATCTGCACTAAATACGTCAGCCAAGAAACCTGGACAAAAACTCTTGGCAACATAAGTGAGTTATATCTAAGCAGGATTAAGCCCAGCAGATCACCAGCAGGACACCGCTTGTTCACCACACGGAGATCACCGAACAATTTACAAACCGGTGTTGGCAAATCTAATAAAATGTAGTAAAATCGGGATAATTACAGGGACCAAAGCTGAGTCAACGTCGAGAAGTACATACAGCGAAACATCGGTGTCACTGGTTGTGCTGAACTGATTCTTGCATCGAAGAGGATTGGCCAAGACACAAGAAAATATTCTGGATAAAGACTATTTCATTTCTGGTTTGGATGTGTGTATATATGCATACATTCCTTCTTAATTGAAACTATAAATTTAGAGCTCTCAGGTTTCACGATCTCTGCTTTAAGTATATATAAATTTTTATGTGAAATTCTTACATTACTCATATCTGTTTGTATATCATTTCCATTCTCTAGAAAATGTCAGATTCATTCAAACATTTTGAAATACGGACATTTATTCAGTAGAAGATTACATTGACTTTCTTTCTACTCTTCTACAGCACAGCCGTATAGAACATTCCAGCCGATTTTATACTTTAAAGAAAATTTGCTATCACGATCGTTACTACTTAAACGGTCTCTTCACATCTCGCAGTTGTACGGACGAAAAATGTAATGCGAAACGCCGCTGCGCTCTCCCCCTTCCCTTGGCTCGAGGGAAGTGAATCGTTCCGCGGAATCGGTATTTTACAAAGTAAACGGAAATGGGGACCGCGGCCGCCCGGTTCATTTTGCTCCGCGGGCGTCATTTGTTCCGTGATGACCACTGCAGGCGCGGGTGGAACTGCTCGGGCTCTGTGTAAGAGACCTTGGTGGGGGGGAGGAGGAAGGGGGGGGGGGTAGGGGCGACGAATGGCCGCCACATCAAAGGCAGCGCAGGCGGGGGCGCGCGCCCAGCCTATCTGGCCCGCTCTGTCAAAAATCTGCGAAATAAATAATCGCGCGAGTTTCGCGGAGCGCTCCTTTGGGAGAGACGCGACCCCAGCGGTCTCCAAACCTTTTCCCTCCTCCGCAAGTCGAACCGAGTTTAAGCGGGCAAAAACCGTTTTCACACTGCCCGTCTCGGAATTACCAGACCACTGGGCCCGCCAGTTCCCGCAGTGCAGTGTAAACACAAACAGAGCTACGAAAATACAGCCCCAAATGGAAATCAATTAAGAGTTGGATCCTTGTCCGTAAAAAAAGAACTGGAGTTTGCCGCCATCAGAGCGTCCCACGCTACAGAATTTCATTTACGCGTCAATCAAAAGTCTCTTAATGGTTATTATAAATGACCCAAAGCTATTTCATCAATTCACTGTAGCTACATTAATCGAAATATTGTCACAAAACTAGACATCAGATACACTGCTGGAAACAAAAATTAGTACTACGTTTTAGTCAAGATTTATTGTTTCAATAGGGCATATGGTGTACATGAAATGATTACATTTACAGATCAATACCACAAGCGGTTCTGAGGTACCAGGTATCGACCCTTGCTGAGACACCCACACTAGTAAGTGGAGTAGCCTTCATGGTCGGCAACGCAGGCGCTGGTGGTACAGATGGCAAATGCTACCTTAGGATACGTTATTCTGCGTCGGCCAGACCTGTTCATGTACACTCATGCTCATAAATTAAGGACCATGCTGATACATGGTGAAATAACGCTCTGGTGGGCGATTTGCGGATTTAAATCACCTCGGGGGATGACGATGCGGTGCATTTGACCCGCGGTCGTCTCACGGTGACGCCGGCAGCAGTCCACATACACACAGGTGTGTTGGTGCATGTCAGAGTACGGTGCAGCGAATAAGTGTTCAGACGTTTTCAGACATGCTAATGGTGACTGTGTGTTGAAAATGGCTCAAAGAACACATATTTATGTCATGAGGGGTAGAAGAGTAGGGCGACTGGAGTCTGGTCGAACACAGCAGGTCGTAGCACGGGCCCTTCATGTGCCACAAAGTGTGATTTCAAGATTATGGCAACGATTCCACCAGACAGGAAACGTTTCCAGGCGCTACAGTACAGGACATCAACAATGCACAACATCATAAGAAGACGGCCACGGAGTATTGCAGGTAGCCTTGCTCAGGACCTTACCACAGCCACTGGAAGAGTTGTCTCCAGGCACACAGTCTACAGACGACTGAACAGACAAGGCTTGTTTGCCCGGAGACCTGCAAGGCGCTTTCCACTGATCCCTGGTCATAGGAGAGCCCGTAAAGCCTGGTGTCAGGAACACAGTACATGGTCATTGGAAGAGTGGCCCCAGGTTATGTTCACGGACGAGTCCAGGTATAGTTTGAATAGTGATTCTCGCCGGGTTTTCTTCTGGCGTGAACCAGGAACCAGATACGATCCCCTTAATGTCCTTGAAAGGGCCCCTTATGGTGGTCGTGGTTTGATGGTGTGGGGTGAGATTATGATTGGTGCACGTACATCCCTGCATATCTTTGACAGAGGAACTGTAACAGGTCAGGTGTATCGGGACGTTATTTTGCACCAGTATGTCCGCCTTTTCAAGGTTGCAGTGGGTCCCACCTTCCTCCTGATGGATGATAACGCGCGGCCCCACCGAGCTGCCATCGTGGAGAAGTAGCTTGAAACAGAAGATATCAGGTGAATGGAAACCCCATCGAGCACGTCTGGGATGCCCTCGTTCGACGTATCGCTGCACGTCTTCAAACCCATACGACACTTCAGGAGCTCCGACAGGCAATGGTGCAAAAATGAGAGGCTATTACCCAGCAGCTGCTCTACCATCTGATGCAGAGTATGCAAACCTTTTGTGCGGCCTGTGAACGCGTGCATGGTGATCATATCCCATATTGATGTAAGCGCAGGAAACAGTGGCGTTTTGTAGCACATGTGTTTCGGGACGGTTTTCTCAACTTATCACCAATACCGTAGATTTACAGATCTGTGTCGTGTGTGTTCCCTATGTGCCTATGCTATTAGAGCCAGATTTATGTAGTGCTATGTTGTGTGGCACCATATTCTGCAATTATCCTTAATTTATGAGCATGAGTGTTGTTCTGTAAGAGTTGTTAGTATATCCCACACGTGCTCGATTGGAGATAAGTCAGGAGATCCTTTTGGAGAGTGAAGTTTCTGCCTGTCTTGCGGAACATGTTGAGTTTCATGGGCAATGTGTGGACAAGCATTATTTTGTTGTAAAAACACATCAGCCTCCGCTTGCAAGAAGGGCAACAGAATGGGTCTAACAACATTATGCACTCACCGAGCGCTGTTTAGTGTCTCCTCCAGAAACGCAAAGAGTGAATGGGAGTTGTAACTTATTGCCCCCCCCCCCCAGGCCATAAGGCCGGTGATAGGGCCAATGGTATCTTGGATAAGTGCACTCCACGACACAGCGATCACCAGGTCTACTGAAGTGCAGGCAGAATCTGAATTCATTCTGCACCTTTCCATCTTTGAAGTGGTCCTCTGACGGCACCAGTCGAGCCGTGCACCTCGATGCCGTGGAGTGACTGGAGGAAGAGATAGAGGTGTGATTTTTCCCACTGCTAACAACCGGTTCGCAACAGTTCGTGTTGAAACGTCTGGGCTCACAAGCCCTCTTATCTGTGCTGTGGTAGCCACTGCTGTCCTTACAATACGACGATCTGAGAGAGAATCGAGAGAGTCGGAAAGAGAGAGACGAAGTAATCGATTCTCCTGTGCTGCAAAGCACCGTATCTTTAAAGAGACGATTTCTTTCATATGCATATCTCTTCAGATCCCCACTGTTCGGACTTGAAAACAAATTCCTTACAGAATGATAGGATAACTTTGTTTATCTCATATAAAAGTTATCGGGCCAATTCCGCAGTTTACTGTGCATCGACAAGTTGACGCTTTGTTTGAAATTTCGTTATCTTACGTCAGGGAACCCCTTAACTGCGAGGTCGCGAAAGGCATTGATGTTTACGGCTTTCGACGGCCCACATATTATCCACCACGCAGCCAGAATATTGGCTTCTAAAGACAAAAGGGGGTGGGACTTGTGAGCAC
Source organism: Schistocerca piceifrons (assembly GCF_021461385.2). NCBI lineage: Eukaryota > Metazoa > Arthropoda > Insecta > Orthoptera > Acrididae > Schistocerca > Schistocerca piceifrons. Next base: position 587,888,348 of record NC_060141.1, on the reverse strand, counting down.
AGCATGAGGCTGCAGACCGTAGTTGAACTACTTAGTCGACGAGTTACAACAGTGCTTCAGCGCTAGTTGTGTTGATGCAAAGCAGAGCAATGACGGCGATAAACAAAATAAACACTGCATTATATCTACAACAACAGCTGCCGAACTTGACATTTCTTCAGAAAGGAACTTAAGGAATTTTGCAGAGTGAGAAAAAAGTGACAGATGAAATATTAGCTTCCGGCCGGAGTGGCCGCGCGGTTCTAGGTGCTACAGTCTGGAACCGCGCGACAGCTACGGTCGCAGGTTCGAATCCTGCCTCAGACATGGATGTGTGTGATGTCCTTAGGTTAGTTGGGTTTAAGTAGTTCCAAGTTCTAGAGGACTGATGTCCTCAGAAGTTAAGTCCCATAGTGCTCAGAGCCATTTGAACCAATTTGAAATATTAGCGGTTCTGCAAGTTGAGTCAGTGGAATGTATGGTGACGTATACGATCGACTGCGCGGACAATGTGAGCAGTACAACACTGATGATACTTGCTTACAAATGTACGAGTAAGTTTAGTTAATCATCCTTTAAGAGGGAGCTGCTAATCCTGTCCCCAATGAAAGGTAGTAAGGGATAATCGCTGTCCAAGGAGCGGGTATTAAATATAATTAGGTACATGGCAGATAATCCACAGAATACAAAAAAATCAATTATGAACAAATTTCGAATAAATCTGCAACAATATGACCTTGTTGTGCAAAGGAAAAAGTACAGATATTCAAGAGAAGACAAGGTTCAAATTGTTCAAATGGCTCAGAGCATTATGGGACTTAACACTGAGGTCTTCAGTCCCCTAGAACTTAGAACTACTGAAACCTAACTAACCTAAGAATATCAAACACATCCATACCCGAGGCAGGATTCGAACCTGCAAGGGTAGCGGTCGCGTGATTCCAGACTGTAGCGCCTAGAATCGCTCGGCCACTCCGGTCGGCAGAAGACAAGGCACACTTGTTACAAAAACTGGTATTTGCACCTTTGAAGGATGTTCGATACAATTTACAGGATGCTAACGACTTACTACGTTATGCTCATCAAGTCGCACGTGACATGGATTACAGTGATTTCAAGGAAACAGCGAAAGAGTGCTACAGAATTGGGAGACGTAACAAAGCGCCAACTTGTCGATGCGGAATCGGCCCGAAAATTTTTAAATGAGATAGACAAATTTATCTCATCGTTGTGTAAGGAATTTGTCTTCAGCTGCGGTCAGTCGGAATTTGAAGTGGAAATGCATAAGAAAGAAATCGTCTCTTTAAAGATACGGCGCTTTGAAAGACAGGTGAATCGATTATTTTCTCTCTCTCTCTCTCTCTCTCTCTCGAGTCTCTCTCCCCCTCCACCATTGTGTGTCCGTCGTAATACGTCAGAAGCCAGCTATTACAAGGTTATTACAAACAACTGAAGCCATCTCATAAATTCTATGTAGCTATATTATATGACACATTGTCACAAGGCTTTGCACACAAACTCAAAAAAGCTGTTTTGAAATATTACAAGAGGTGAAAAATACCAATAGGAACATATTAATATCCAGGTATGTTGTGAATTTCGGTTTTTGTTTCTCTATCTACAATACATCTTGTAATAAAAAGCATAATAAAAATGTTTGGTCACAGAGTTTTTTAAGGAATCCAAACGAAACGGGCTCTGTATGTCTTTTTCTGTGAAACAAGTAATATGGCATTTCTTTTCTTCTCGCCATTCTGTGGCGTCTTTCTTCGTCTGGCTGTTTTGGAGAAAGCACAGATGTTTCTCTGTACCATATCTCTAGATAGAATATACTTTTTGGAACTATATAGCTGAAGTTTTCGGACCTGATCATACCTCATCATAATAATCATAACTCTATATGAATATCTGTATCTTTCGTTTCAGAGGCAGTGAAGAAAGTGTTGGTGACGAATTATTCGAGGGTAGAACGACCGAACACATCTCATGTTATCTCGTTATCTATTCAATACCGCAAAGCAGAATCAACCTGAGCTCGAGTTACCGATCTTTTCTTTTCATTCCTTAAGTATATTATTTGCATAAGAATCATTTTAGGTTGGTCCTTCGATTTCCTTTGAACAATGACGTCGCCAGTCCCTTAAGTTGCTTCACGTTAATAAGCGTTAACATGATAATTACGTGAATAAGTAATTTACATATTTTGACGTTTATATTTAATTTCATATAAGTTATTTTTTGCTCAGGTCGCTTCTCTCACCCTTAACGGAATTGCATAATAATCTGTATTTTTATTTGCTGTGACATACTGGGAAAAGTTTTCGTAATAGTAATACCCCAGGCCTTTCTCTTGGACTATAAATTGCAAGGAGACTCGTGTCAAACAATGTAGTGACGAATAAAAATATTCACATCAGTAGAAGTGGAATAGTTAAAACACATTCTCCAGAAGGACTGTCTAGTCTTCACACAGCCGATGTTAAGATATATTTTATTCAGACGATCGGATTCGAGAATATAAGCCTCATCCTGAGGAAAACTGACATTTCGAATCATACAATACTCTATCATTACAAGGCTAAGTGTGGTTTTCGGTGGATATCAAGACAATTTAGAGTTGTGTTAGTGATCCTGAGATTCACTAAAAGGTGTGTGTTCAGCTTGTTGCTGACATTGTATCACTTTGAACGTTAAATTCTAGCCACACAACAATATGATCAACAAACCATTTGTGGACGAGGTATACAGTGTCGGAATTGTGAACTGTTTCCCTTATTGAACTATATTTAGCTTATGCAAAGATGAAGTCATGTATACATTATATAAAGTAAAAACGTATTTGTTAGAACTATACATAAGAGTGCATGGTATAAGTGATGTGAAGCCATCGTGTTGTCAAAGTTCAGTATTTTAGTCATATGCGTCTAACAAAGATAATGTACAAATTTTTAACACTTTTGCACTACAAAAAGAAAAAGATGTTCATATCAAAAATGAATTCATATCGTGACTAATCGTCGCCATGGTGGCGATAAATGTAGCAACTTAATTTCAATAGCAATAAAACTCAGAAAAGAAAGTATGATTTAGTTTTTTTTAGAACCTTCGCCGCTGTATCGCTTTCATAATCTTGATTTGTATGAGTACTCCTACCACACAGCATATGCAGATGCAGCAGCCTCTATCGTAAAATGGAGCATTAATTTACTGGATGGCATTAGTTTTAATGCCACCAGTATCCATTCAAGACTTACAGTTATAACGCGTCATCGTGGCGAAAGGGATTATCGTGTTGTTGTAGTAGTAGCGAGGAGTATATAGCACAGTTGCACAGTTGCTCGTCAGCGGCACATATAACATCATAGCAAGACAGCTGCAAACGTGAAAATTGTATGACAGTCACAAAGGTCTTACTGTGAATCACATAAACTGGGATGGTCTGTCTTCTTCAGACCTATCGCATGAGTCACTCAACTGAATTACGATGTGATCTAAAACGGCAGCGGCAGCGGCACATATAACATCATAGCAAGACAGCTGCAAACGTGAAAATTGTATGACAGTCACAAAGGTCTTAACTGTGAATCACATAAACTGGCATGGTCTGTCTTCTTCAGACCTATCGCATGAGTCACTCAACTGAATTACGATGTGATCTAAAACTTGAACTGAAATTCGAACGGCTATAAAGTATCATAAAATCAAAGCATTGCCAAAGACAGAGAAAAGGCCAAACCACGGTCATTTGAATGCCCACCATCGAACTCTGCCTTTGAATTTTACTGTGAATTCACTTAATCAGCCATAGATTATAATTATAACAAAGTAACAAGAATCCAATGTCAGTCACATTGCAGATAATTGAATAAAAACCATCACAAATTATGTGCAGTGCGAAACAGAAGTAGCATAATGAATAGAGCCACCAAAATTATAATAAAATGAAACTAAAATTATAATAGGTGTATGTTCTTGCGTGAAGTATATGCGCTGAACAATGAAACATGGCTAATGGGATTCTGAGCAATTGATGGAGGAATAAACTAAAACTAACTACAAGGAGCATAGTTTCGGTGGAGTACTGCAATGAAATTAACAGGCGGAAGACGTCTATACGAAGAGACAGGTACGTCACATGACAGAGCCTAACAAATCTGCCTATTACGTATTGACGGAGAAGTGGTCATTTAAGTTAGTAATGTACGCTGATAACATGATTTTGCAAAATTATTTAATAGGGGTTAATTGTTGGTGAAAAGAGAAATTTGTTCGCCACGGACGTCTTCCTCTGAGGAAATAATTTACCTTCTATAAAGGACAATAATGGACAGCAAAGGATGCTGTATGATAAAAATTGCACACGAAGACCAATCAAAATTCTGTAATTTGGTTTCTATGAGTTACGGTTTACCAGTTAGCCTACAAAATTGTCTTACGATTGGACGGTGATCTGATGTCATTACTGGACGGAATTTGTTCGGCCAGCTGGTGATATTCTTGGCATCTTACGCCTCTTCGTCGACATGCACGTCGATACAAATGAGATGAAATGATTAGGGCTGTAATCAGACTCCGAGCAAAGAAAATTACCGATCCGGCCGGGTATCGAACTAAAGCTCCCACGATCTAGAGGCAACGATGCTGCTGCAGCCCCATTTGCTTCACTACCATTAGAACAGTCACACATCTTTGGGGGAATTATTGTTAAACACACGCCATCCCTGGCTTGGTGTATAATGTTTCTCCACTAAAACAGGTGGAAGAAATGTTAGTCGTAATACACACGTCATTAGCGTGCAAAATTTGTCAAAATCCAAGTGTAACTAAACTAGCTCGTGATTGAAAATCATTGACTGTAAACCCTAAAACGCCGTCTCTTTTAAGAACAAATTTACACTATCAGCTCCTACGGACTAAGACAATCACACGTAAAACACAATCTCTCACTCCAATCCAGTTTAATGATTTCACCCTGATCTGATACCGGATATATAAACTGTTTTGTAATGGATAAAATGCTCGCAAAGCTGCTATGCAACTGTTCACTTCGTATTCAGAAATTTGTGGATTACAGTTGCACTACATGCCACGCGAAATTTTAATACTCGTGACAAACTCAGAGCTTGCACAGAAGAAAACCGTAAATTGTCATTTACCTACGTTCTTAAACATATTTCGATAAGTTCCAGTCTCCTAAATCCCACGAATACTCAGAATTAATACATTTTATACAGCTCTGTGCAACACATGTTTTCCATGACAAGAGCTAAGCACTGTATCACCTCGAATCCAAATCGAAATACCACTTCGAGTGCTACATCACCTGAAGTGTATCTCTTTTTATGGCCGAATGCCAATGGGATCCAAACAATCCCGCGTTTTGCACTATGTGCCAAACCCATTCCAAATTACTCTACTTCAAATTTTTCAATAAAATTTTTCAGAAAACCTAACAAAACGAAATTAATCCCGTCTTTAAATGTTTGAAATACTGAAATACGTTTTACGATACAAGAGAGCCATAAATTGGCTTCTTTCAAATGTCCAATATCAGCTTTGTAGGTAACTCACAAGCAACACTTGCCTAGATACCCAAACTCCAGTACACTCCATTACACCACAATCAGAAAGATTCACACATCACATACTTGTCATACTTACCCTGACATTCTCTTAACAATAAAATACATGAGATTAGTACTGTTTAACAGAAATTGTGATGACAGTAGAAGTTAAAATTATGACATAAAATTAAGTTGTTTTTCACTGTAAGTGCTTCACTATGTTATCAAAAACTAGGTACTTTGTCAGACTTTGTCTCTGACTTTTACCTAATAGATACCAACTTGTCAGGAATTTGTTTACTCATGAAAGTTCTAAAATCTGCGTTATGTATAATTTTCTGTATTTCAAAAAGTACTGTAAATAAGAAGCTGAAATTTATATCGTCGTTTGCAGTTAACATTGCAAACCGCTGTACATAGTTTTATCTCATTTAGCAGAATAAAGAAACTTGATTAAGTTTATAGTAAAGAATGTATAAAGGAAGCTGCCAAACTTACCAACCATCTAACTTGTGCTTCAAAAATGAAAAGTGAAAGTTAGCCCTAAACGACCAAGAAAAGTGTGAAAAATTGGCAAACTATTTCAAAAAGTTTTTAAATTGTGAGTAACCAAGGGCGAAATTTCTGAAAAAATATCTCGGATGCACTTACACAAGCTCTGAACCCCCATGCATGGGTGAAATCCTAAATTTCAGTCAAAATTTGAAGAATTATAAGGCCTCTGGGAACGATGCAGTGGCTGCTGAAATGTGAAACAATGCAGATGCTGGAACAGTCAGGAAGCTAGATGGAGTCTTTTAAAAAAGGTTCCAAAAGATTGATAGAGAGCATTAATTCTTACAATTCACAAAAAAGGAGAGGAAACTGACCCCAAACACTATAGAGGAATTACCCTGTTTCCAGTGACTTACAAAATTCTCTCAAAAGCATTACATAATAGGCTGGATCATAAATTATGAACATATCAAGGCACATTTAATATAGGAAGATCCTGTATGGTGCGACGTCCACGGGAGATATCTCCAACTGCGTCAGCACGTTCTGAGGCCGTGCGACAGACTCCATTGACCTTGGTGCCGCCACAGGGAAGATCACATCCTTATAAACATTAAGCAACAAATTCTTGTTCCGCTAATGTTGTATCGTTAGCGTTCAGCGTACTTACCGGTGTGCTCCATCGCAATCCAGTCTCCATCATACCAACAACAGTAGTGATTTCAAGCAGAACTATACATTCCTTTCAACAAATTCGTTAAACGTCCAGAAGGAAGTAATTTCCCGGTTAGAAAACTACGGTAAGAAATGAATAAACGAAGAAAACTCTTCAATGTTGTAATCCATCATTTCCTCATTTTGCCCTGGATCTGGGAGAATTCCTTCCCTGCCAATGATATGACATATAGCTTTCAACCAACTTGTGACTAAATCTGTCCCACTTTAATTTCGTTCCCCCTTTCAAACTGCTTCCAAAACTTTGTCTAGTAACATACAGTGTTTAGCCCAGGTTGCCATAGAAATTAAAAAAATAATCAATGTCCCAGTAATTTACTACTGAATACTTGCGAAATAACCATAAAAGAAGCAAATCTACATCTGCAGCTGCGTGGATACTCCGAAAATCACACTTAAGTACCTGGCAGAGAGTTCATCTAACTACCTTCACAATAATCTCTATTATTCCATTCTCGAAAAGCGCCCAGAGAAAAAGGACCACCTATATCTATTCGTGCCAACTTTGATTTCTCTTCTTTTATTATGATGCTCGTTTCTTGCTATGTAAGTCAGCGTCAATAAAAAATTTTCGCATTCGGAGGAGAAAGCTGGTGATTGATATTTTGTGGGAAAATATGTCTGCAGCAAGAAACGTCTTTGTTTTAATGACGTCCACCTCAAATCCCGTATCACGTCCGTGACACTCTCTCTTCTACTTCTCGATAGTACAAAACATGCTGCCCTTCTTTGAACTTTCTCGATTTAAATACTTATATTCAGCCTAAAGGGTAGAATGTTGTATTGATAACTTTGGCCATCTAACAAAAATATTATGTTTTTTTGGATTCCTTTGCGAATGGAAAATTCTTGTGGCTACACACGATATACAATCTTGAATAGAACATTACTTCATCAAATTTCTATAACAGTTCATCAATGTTTTAAGGTCCGTCATTGTGTGGTAAAACCATTTCCTTCAGGGCCCTGACGACTAATACTAAACTCACCAAATCAGCTCACTGATGTACTTTAATATAATATAAACGATTATAAAGTTTCGCTATATGGAAATAATGAGATTAATTTTCCGGCGTGTCAGACAAGCACAACAAACTGAGCTATGCCTGTAAATGGGTAAATAATCTTTTCGTATTAGCTGCGCATAAACAAAAGAGTCTTTCTGTTGTTGTAGATTTATGCTTACCAATTACTAATACTACGTCCGATCTCTGTACCCACCTACAAAATCTTGACCGTGTTCTTCATTACTTTTCTATCGGATCTTTGTAATAACTCCGAAGTACACGGGTGGGTTTCTTGAATTTTTATATATTGCAGTACTACTTGGAATAATAACTCATGCAATCCTTCAGTTAGTAAAATAATACTATATTCGTCCTTCGATCCACATAAAAAATACAGACGTTTACTTATTCACACACCAAAGTGGCTACCGCCTATTACGCTCTAAAATATCGTGTCATTAACAGAGAGCGAGTTCTTACTCTTACCGAGGAACAGGAAAAACACCTTATGTTTTTTAACGTTTGAAAATCAAAAATACATTATGGTAGGCGCAGTCTCTACGCTTAGCTACCGCTTCACCTTTTCTCTTTGCCTTTGAAGAAAATGAAATCACAAAAGCAAGAAATGCCAAAGGTACTTCATAGTACCGGTACCACAATTAATGGGCAATTAAATACACTCATTTCTCTGACAATAACACCTATTTAAGCATACTTTAAATTAAAATTCATCATGACTGCGTTACGCATTTTCACAATCGAGATAGATTTTTTGGAAAAATTATGCATCTCCTTAGCAGCCAAATAATATTCATAATACCTTACTACACCAGGTTGATTTGAAAAGACGTCTTTATAGTGAAGCAAAAACACTTGTAATTCATTTTATTGATGTTTGTCTATTTTTGAATCTCTTCCTCCTTTCCCCTGTTTTATTCTGGAGCACCAGAATTTCCTCTGAATCGACCACATTTGCTCACCATGTTCATTATACCCTTCATGTCCTTTTCTTCTACAATAACTTTTGGGATTGTTTTCCATTATCTACTGCGATGGTTTCTTTTTGCCTAAAATAGTACAGTTACTTTTCCACTATCTATTTAAAAGATTACACAATCCTGATTGAAATCTGATCCTCTTTTACACTTGTTAAAAAGTGTTCATCCAGTAACTTGTCAACACCCCACCTGGGTATTGTAAATAAACTCTCATACAACCAGCTACTCTCTATTTTTATAGGCGACATTACTTCATGCTTGGAAGGTTTATTTACTTTCCATGTTGTAACAATTATTTGAATAGCATGAATTATTTGAATCACCATGACTAATAAAAACTGAATCAGAGTAATTCAAGTCGTCTAACTGACCATTATCAAAATTGACAGTGTCCTCCATACTTGCACCTGTTCCTTTTAGAGTTCTACAATTCAATACAACTGAGATACACACTCATCTCATACATCATTACTTTCTAGATTATGCTGTTGTTTTATTTTTCTTTATTGTTATTTCTTCCCCCGGCACCCCATAAGGGCTGTGGGTGGGCTATCAGTATTACAGGCAACCAGCTCTTCTGCAAGTGGACAATAAAAAAGCAAAGTAGATGAAAAAAGAAACAGATGGTGTAAATATATACACAGAATTTAACACTTTTTAAAGGTGAAAAATGAAATGGAGGTTTCGCGATATACGATGGATGACTTTTGCACTGGTAGTTAAAAAACAGTATTAATAAAGGGTAAAATGAAACAAAAATAACGAACTTCTGAAACATGTTGACAAAACACTGGTATTTGAAGGAAGCAGTTGCCTGTCACTAGAAATGAGAAGGACCTGTTGTGGCATAGGGAGTCAGTTTTGGAGGGGGAAAGGTTGGCCGGTGAAGAGGGTAGGAATGTGCTGGTATGAGGATGGAGAACTGGTGCATTGCAGCTGTGGGATAGGAGTCCCTGTTAGGACAGAAGAGGGATTTGAATAGAGGGGGGTGAATTTGTAACACTAGCAGTTGTTGGGAAAATGTGCGTAAGGAAAGAAAGTGGAGGGAGAGGAAGCTCTGATAAGGTGGATTGGTTGAAGCGGGCCTATAGCTGACAGGATGGGTAAATATGGCTGAACTCATGGTCTTGTAGGTGGAGATGGTTAAATTTTCGTTGCGAGAGCAAGTGGAGGGTGTGTAAGTGTAGAGTTGGTGGGAGGTGTTGGTAAATTCACAGCACCATATGGGGATTGGAAAGTAGATGGGATAAAATAGGATTATCGGAGTCGAATTTGCAGATGCTGTAGATAGTTCGGAGGCGTTCAGTGTGATTGAGGAGAGTTTAGTTAGCTGAATGCGACGGTTATAAATGGTGAGAGAGAAGTCATGGAGACGGAAGATACAGGGAGTGCGTCCTATGATTATTTCCTGCGATTTGGAGGGATTAATCTTAAGGAGCCATTGGTTACACCAGGAAGTTAACTGACTGAACTGGATTTGGAGGGATCATTGGGTTTTCTGGAGCATGGGACACAGGGTGAGGAAACTGCCTTCAACATCATACTGAAGAAGGTCCATGGGAGGTGGTAGTTTGGGTATATCGGCCATACATTAGAGGTAAAGGACAGGGGAGAGAACGGAATCTCGGCGCTCTCCACTGTAGTAGGTTGGAAGGTACGGGAACTGAAGTTGTTCACAATGACGTTGGATGGGCGATTGGTGAGAAAGCATGCAATAAGGCGGACACAATTGATTCGAAATAGATAAGTCTGGAGTCTGAAAAGGAGACGGGAATTCCATACGCGGTCGTATGCTTTCTCTAGGTAGGTTGACCTACTGCGATGGGAGATTGGGGAGGCTCAGGAGTTGATATCAGCAGAGAATGAGGTGCGGGAGCCATGCTGGGCAACAGGAAACAAATGTTGCTGGTGCACGTGTTTGTGAACACGTCCTTGGAGGATGGCTGCAAAGACTTTACTAAACGCTGAGGTGAGGCAGAAAGGATGGTTCGAGGAGGTATCAGTGGGGGGCAGAGGGCAGGTGTTTGAAGGGTTTGAGGAAAAGTAGGTTTTTGGAGGTTTTCCACAGGTCGGGATAGTAGCTTGTGGAGAAGATAGTGGTAGAGCGTCTTTGTTGTGGAGTACTTTTTTCGCTGCCAACCCCTCTAAAATGTACCATATCTCCTTTCTTTAGTAATTCAGAATATTGACTCGCTTCCGTCCTGACAAGTCTTTAACACCAGCACCTTTGCGGAAGTGATACTTTGCCTCTGAGCATCCTCCCAACACGCACAGAAATACCAGAATATGGGTTTCTGTCTGCAGCATACGCAGTCACAGCTACGCTGTTCACCGGCTGCTATACTGTAGAATTGGGCACTTCCGGGTGCCATCTTACGCTGCCTCTCCGTCGTGTGATTGTTGACTCCCAGCCACATCAGTGTTCTTGTGCGCTATTTTAGTGGCCATTGTGAAATAATTCTCTCCCACGGTTCCGAAATACTACGCGTTTTTGTAACTACCGGCACTCAATGCATTACGTGCCGTAGCTCGGTTTCTTGCGCTATGTTAGAATTTTCACTCAACTTCTGGAGAATTCTTCGTAGACACAAACCTGCGCTGGCGTATCATATAATGTTTCAGGACTAAGTAGCTGTAGAATGTTCGCATATATTTAATTCGTACAGCATGCCACACATTACCAAAGAAACGGACGGAGGAGGAGGAGACTAGTGTTTAACGTCCAGTCGGCTACAAACTCATTAGAGAAGGAGCACAGGCACGGATCAGGGAAGAACGAAGAAGGAAAGCAACCGTGCCCTTTCGAAGAAACCATCCCAGTATTTGCTTTAATTGATATAGGGAAATCACAGTAAACCAAAATCAGGTTAGCCGGACGCGGGTATGAACCGTCGTCTTCTCGAACGCGAGTCGAGTTTGATAACCACTGCGCTACCCCACTCGGTATCAAAGTAGTGTCCCTTAGCCTTTTCACTCGTCGCATCACTCGAAATCCCGCACGAGAGAGGGCGAAGACTGCTCTGCTCTGAAGATCGTATTAGTTCACGGCGCATGTACGCATATCTATACTGGTGTCTGTTCTTTCGGACATGTGTGCGACAAATGGGATTTTGGATTGAAGCGGGAGGCGTGCTTGGGTAGTCCGTGCCGTGATGCCTAACTACTGTGCCAAAGTGGCGCATATCGTTAACACATTTTTCTAGTAATCAGGAAACCAGGTTTAGTATAAATTTTCATTTATCGCCAACAATTCTTTCACTGCCTGAATGCGGTAGAAACTGGAATTTCTCCATGGTGAACATAATTAATGAAAAATTCTCAGTTAACACTTTGCCCCATTCCTGTGTAAAAGAACAAAAAGTAGCATTTTAGTAAGCGTGGAAGTAGTTTAACACAGGGGATAACTCGTTCAGAAAGGCTTATTGCTGCTTCCAGTGCTATACTAGTTCTACCTTAAAATACGCTGTAATCAGTTAATAACACCAGAATTGCTTCTGTTGGTGAACGGCGCATTTAACAGAGATTTTCGGCTTTTCCATAAATGCAGCTTTCACTTTGGAAGATTCCACGACGTATATCTTGGCCTCTGCCAGTTGTCTTGCCACAGGAGGAAACTGAATCAAAATCAGAATTTAAATTCCGTCGACATAGAGGAGGCGACTTCTACGTCATACTTGGCCACCTAGGGGGCAACCCAGGTAGGGGTGGGGTACATAATCTGATCGTTGGCTAACCGGGAATACACTTGAAATTACAATAAACATAAATGGGCATGGGTGATGGATGACAGGCTAACATGGGTAGTGAAGTGAAACTTCATTATGAAACAATAGTAAAAAGGAAAACAGACTTTAAGTAACGCCAACAGAATCTTCACTAATCAGATGTCCGCTGGATGTCTTAGCCTCCGAAATATCTGGCAGAAACGAAGGAGCAAATTGATTACTGCAGCACTAACTTGCTTAATATCCGTCCCGACATAACATTTCCTTAATTATAGATAAGGGCTACGTACTTCCTTACGCCGTAACAAAATTTGTTTCGAAACTCTGAAGTTTATATTTTGTGCTCGAGAAGCCACCCGCGAATTTCGAGTTTAATGTGACTTTTGGAATTAATTAGTCGCCCTGGCTGCGTCGCTCTGCGGCAGGCCGGGACCATGTCCCCGCCGAATATTAGGTTTCACCAAGTTGGACGAGCAAAGTTATGAAATCTCCGTAATTCCGGTCTTTAATTTTTTATCGAATGAACGTTAAGATAATCAAGGAATCATATCGCTTGTGATACTATTAGCGGGGTAGCTGTTTCTAGTGTTCGGAGTGAAACACCATAACATATTTATCTGCTGACAACGTATTCTTCATAAGTCAGTGACATATCTTATTATCGCATTATTCCGTTGACATATGTTACCGGATGGAATGTGTGAGGTCGACTCTAGAGTGGGAGGTGTGGCTGTGGCCTTTCACCAGTACGTTTCTTAAGCATGTGTAGCTAAACAGATGCCTCTTGACTGCTTATTTAGACTAAAATATGTATCGAACCATTTGTCAATGAATTCTCAGAAAGGATACATTATTAATTAAGGAATGACTGCAGTACGAAATACTCTTCACAAATTTTTAAGAGTCGTAGACGTGACTTACTACCCGTGTCTTCCCATGCGCTATTTTTCAACAGTTACAATGTCCGGGACGTACCCACACAGTCGAAATTTCGTATATTAAAAACAAACACACAGACTCATACTTCCCAGCGAGAACCTTATGATCGCCGCTCTTTTATAGGCATTTTGGGAGTGTAACGTGTATTTGATTAGCTTTGTTATCTGCACCTACATGGTACTCAGCAAGCCGCCGTAAGGTACATGGTGGAGGGTACCCTGTTCCACTAGCAGATGGAGCGAGAGAAAAACGACTACCTACACGCCTTCGTATGAGCCCTAATTTCTCGTATCTTATCTTCGTGGTCCTTACGCGAAATGTATTTTGACGGCAGCGGGGTAGTTCCGCAGTCAGCTTCAAAAGCCAGTTCCCTAACTTTTCTCAACAGTGTTTCGCGAGAAGAACCTCGCTTTTCCTCCAGGGATTTCCGTTTGAGTTCCCGAAGCACTTCATAGCAAAACAAAAAAAAGTTCAAATTTGTGTGAAATATTATGGGACTTAACTGCTAAGGTCATCAGTCCCTAAGCTTACACACTACTTAACCTAAATTATCCTAAGGACAAACACACACACCCATGCCCGAGGGAGGACTCTAACATCCGCGGGGTCCAGCCGCACAGTCCATGACTGCAGCGCCTTAGTCACTTCCTAACACTCGTGTGTTGTTCGAACCTGTCGATAACAAATCTAGCAGCTCGCCTGTGGATTGCTTCGATGACTTCCTTTAATGCGACCTGTTGCGGATCCCAAACACTGGAACAGTAATCAAGGATAGATCGTGCTAGCGTCCTATATTCGGTCTCCTTTACAGATGAACCACAATTGCCCAGAAATATTCCAGGAAGCCGAAGAATACAATTCGCCTTCCCTGCCACACTCCGCACATGCTCGTTCCGCTTCATATCACTTCGTAACATTACGCACTGCTATCTAAACTAAGTGACTACTTTAGTCAGCGCAGGTACTATGCTGTACACAAACATTACGGCTTAGTTTTTCCTCCTCATCCGCGTCAGCTTACAGTATTCTACATTTAGAGCTAGCTGCCATTCATGACACCTCGTAACAATTTTATCCAAGTAGTCTTGTGTCCTCCTGCGGTCACTCAACTTTGACACTTCCCGTAGAACAGAGTGTCATCAGCAAAAATCCACAGACTGCTACCCACTCTGTCTGCTAGATCATTTATGTAGACAGAAAATAAAAACAGTCCTATCACAAATCCCTGGGACACTCCTTTACGGTACCCTCGTCTCTGGCGTCCCCTGCTGTCGGTGACCATATTCTTTATTGTGTTAGAGACATTCAGATAACTGGGAACCCATTCCCTATGTTCGTACCTTTGTTAAGTCTGCAGTGGGTAATCGTGTTAAATGCTTTCCGGAAATCTAGAAATATGGAATGTGCCTCTTGCTCTTAGTCCATAGTTCGCAGTACATCACGTGAGAAAAGGACAAGCTGAGTTTCACACGAGCGATGCTTTCTAAAACCGTGCTCATTCGTGAACATAAGCCATTCGGTATCTAGGAAATTTATTATAATCGGACTCAGAATATGTTCTAGAATTCTGCAGCAAACCGGTGTTAAGGATATCGGTCTGCAATTTTAGGAGTTCGTCCTTTTACCCTTCTTATATACAGAAGTCACCTGTGCTTTTTTCCAGTCACTTGGGACTTTGCGCTGGGCAAGAGATTCGTGATAAACGCAAGCTAAGTAAGGTGCTAATGCCGTAGAGTACTCTCTGTAAAACCGACTTAGGATTCTATCCGGACCTGGCGACTTATTTGTTTTCAAGTCTCTCTGGTGCTTCTCTAAGCCACGGATGCTTACTACTATGTCATCCACACGGGTCACTGTGCGATGGCGAGCGACAATTTGTTTTTATTTGACTGTCTGACGATACAAAACTGTGTTATATAGAATACGCATGAGGATTATGATAAAGAAGAGATTGTCGTTAATAGAAGCATTCTAGACGGAATTTCCCCTTCGTGGCGGAATGTGCGCTGATTTGAAAGTTCAATGCGGGTGAAATTCATGGCAGACAGTCTCAATAGAAGCAATCACGATTGGTATGCAGTCCGCAGCTCATTCTCTAGTGGTTACCGTTGTGTCGTGCCAGTGTACAGTACATCCCCCTTATAAATTCAGACGGAATCAGCTTTATATCTGGCAACGACACTGCTTCTCTGTGACAGCTGCTCTCGCATCAGTCTGCTTACAGCTCCAATTGAGTGGCGTCCCTATATCACAAGCGAGGAAATAGCGGTACTGTGTTCATTATTATGAGTGAAATTGGAACTTTGTTATACACTAAATAGGATAAAACCGTATACGGCAGTTTGTAATGGTAATTGCTAACGACGACGTGAATTTCAGCTTCTTATCTATAGTAGTTTTTGAAATACATAAAATTCTACAAAACACGGAATTTAGAGCTTTCCTGAATAAGTAATTTCCATATTAGTTCAGATCTGTTAGGTAATAATCTAGGAGAATTTCGATGACGTATCTAGCTTTTTGACAAAATAGCTAAACACTTATTTAGAAAAACAACTTAATGCAACGTAACAGCTTTATCTTTTACTAACATGTTTTGTATTACATAGGGCCAGTCTCATTTGTTTTCTTGACTGAATGAGGGACTACGTGACTTGTGAATCCTTGTAACTGTTATATAATAGAGTGTATGGGAGTGTGGGAATCTCGGCAAGCGTTGCTTCTGAGCCACGTACATAGGGAAAATTGCGCATTGTAAAGACGCAAGTTCATGGTACTTTCGTATTAAAAAAAAGTATTTCAGTAACTCAGGCACTTAAAGAGGGAAGTGATCTCTTTTGGTATGATTTCCTGCAGTGTATTATTTAATAACTTTGTGTAAAGTTTTCTTAGAATGGATTTGGTGCAAGGCAGGAAATGGGGGATTATTTGGGTCATATTGTGATTCTGCAGAGCAGAAGAGAGTGACTTCGCGCGGTTTAGTACTCGAATCGGGATTGTGATCTACAGTCAAGGAGATTCAGTGCTTAGTTCTTGTCAGGATCGCTTGTTTTGAACTGAGCTGTATGAAATATATTAATTCTGAGTATTGTGAAATTTAGAAGGCTGCAACGTATCGAAATATCTGTACATAAATGCGATTGAGGACGTTTTTCTGTGCAAACTACGACTTTGTGTCGAATACCAAAATTCCGCGAGGCATGCTGTCGCTAATGAATTCTTTCATTGCCCGTATGCGACAGACGTCAGAATTTCTATTTTCTGAATATATTCTATGTACAACCGCGGGATCTACTCAGAAATGTATACTCAACCAATTTCAAATAAGATTGTACATGCTGAAAACTTTAGGTTAAGATGTGTACGTCCTAAGCCACCATAAGATTCAGATGTAATTATGATAGGTCGCGCGGCTGGCGCCAGTACCCCTCTCATGTAGTGTCATCTTTGCCATTGATTTCGCTTTAGCCGGCCGCGAGTCAGTTGTTCATAGAGGCTTCGGCTGTGTAAGTCTGCAGCGTCGAGGCAGCAACTCTGTGTGGTCCGCCGGTTGTTGTTACAACAGAGTCGGGAGACTAGCCCTTACTTCGTGCGCATGGTATTACTGTACAGCTGCGGCCGGAGACGGCGTAAAGGTTTGGATTCCGGCGCGAGGAGTGGTGTTTGGCTTTCCTCGCCACGCAGTGCATGCTGAGATAACGAGCTTGCCGGAGCGTCGCCTGGCATTAACCGTTCGCCTGATCACATGGTGTGTGTTTGATTTAAACAGGTGCAATTGCGTGCTCATCTATATTTGTTAATGGTTAACTAATGTTATATTCAGTGTGAATTTGGTGACGAGTCTGATGTGATATGGGAGCTCAATTTAATATATTCTTGAGTAAGAATACCAAGAAATTTAGTTTCAGTAAAAGCAATAAGGTTTTAGCTATCCACACGTACTATTGGTTGCACTGATACTTTATTTTGATATGTATGGAAATTGATGTGTGCTGTTTTCTGAGGATTTACTATTTCCAGGTAATTATCCGTACACTTGTTCCGCAACATCTTTTGCAGATGCTGTCGGATCTTCTTCGTTATTTCCTTCCTTCCATAGACCTGAGAAAACGGTAGTCCAGTCCACTCACCGAACATTCTCCGGTTCCAAGAGTCTTCTAACTGCGCTGTTCAGTACGGTCACGCATTATCATACCTAAAAATGGGGTCAAGGCTGAAGGCACTCTTGAAAAGACGCACATGGGGAAAGAGTTCAGTATCACAATAAGGTTGTTCAGTGAGTGTACCGTGTTGAAAGATTTGGAGGTCAGCATGCCAATGCAATATTACGCCTCCTCACACCATATCAACTAGACCACCAAAACGATCATGTAATAAAATGGAACTTCTGCAACCGTCTTTAAGATATTATTTATTATACGGCTACCAGTTTCGGTGCTTCAGTACACCATCTTCAGGCCTTAACTGACGCTGAGAGGGTGAATTCCAATCGTATACACGATTCATCAGTGTATAACACCTATGAACTGGTTTTCGCAAACTACCTGTAACAACGATGTTGTGTCTCCAACCATCAACTACTAAGCAAGTTGGTAATCGATGGTTGAAGACACAACATCGTTGTTACCGGCAGTCTGCGAAAAGCAGTTCATAGATGGTGACCACTGATGAATCGTTTATGTGGTTGGAATTAGCCCTAGCAGCGTCAGTTAAGGCCTGAAGATGGTGTACTGAAGCACCGAACCTGGTAGCTACATAATAAATAACATCGTAACTACGGCTGTAGGTGTTTTATTTTATTACAGAAGTGAGCAGCCGAAGACCCTCAAATCTCCAATCGGCAGGCTGGACATACGAAAACGATATGTTCAACAGTTCTGAAAGCACCCAGATGAGGCGAGAGGTGGGATCGTAATCGCCATATATGCACACACCTATCCCATGCGTGTTTTTTCAGTGATTCATTCGGCCCGCACTTGATTTTTATGGATGACAATGCATGAGCGCATCGAACTGTGAAGGTGGAGGAGGTCTCCCCGTTCCACATCGTGCACTTGTGGGATGCGTTGGGGAGACGTACCTGACCACGTCCACATGCACCAACGACCACCCAGCAGTTGCCAACCGCACTGGTGGAGTATCGTAACTCCCTACCCGAAGAATTCCTTACTACCCTTGTGGCTAGCATGGAGACACGTAGCGGAGCATACGTTGCCGTCCATGGTGATCACATACCCTATTACGAGGGAGATTCAAATGAAAAACTTAAATGTGTAATAACAAATCGAAATTTCGCGCCGTTGTCCTGTAAGTCGGTAAGTGTGCTACCAACAGCGTGCAGAATGGCCTGTAGATGACAGCATAGTGTAGATGCACACAAACCGTCGCAGTATCAGTATAAAGATGGCCGCCCCACTTGCGACTTGCACCAGGGAAGAACAGCGTTCTGTTATTCGATTTTTGAGTAGTGAAGGTGTGAAACCTATTGAAATTCATCGACGAATGAAGGTTCAGTACGGCGATGCATGTTTGTGACAGCAGCAAGTCTACGAATGGAGTAGGCAGTACACAAATGGTGTGACTCCAGTGGAAGATGCTCCTCGTCCAGGTCGGGCATAACGAGTTGTGACTCCACAGAAAACATTGCAGCACTTAAAGCCATAGTGAAGGAAAACCGCCGAGTGACACTGAATAACATTGCAGCATGTTTACAGATTAGTTCAAATGGTTCAAATGGCTCTGAGCACTACGGGACTTAACTTCTGAGGTCATCAGTTCCCTAGAACATAGAACTACTTAAACCTAACTAACCTAAGGACATCACATACATCCATGCCCGAAGCAGGATTCGAACCTGCGACCGTAGCGGTCGCGCGGTTTCAGACTGTAGCGCCTAGAACCGCTCGGCCACTCCGGCCGGCTTTACAGATTAGTCATGGGTCAGTACACCACATTGTGCATGATGTGCTCCAGTTTCACAAAGTGTCTGCAAGATGGGTGCCACAGCAGCTAACTCCTGAAATGAGAGAACGACGTGTTGATGCTTGTGAAGAACTTCTTCGGCGCTTTGAACGAGAAGGTAATGGCTTCCTTGCAAGAATTGTTACAGGGGACGAAACCTGGGTTCACTTCCACCAACCGGAAACGAAGAGAGCGAGCAAGGAATGCCGCCATTCCTCGTCACCAAAACCAAAGAAGTTTCGAACAGAACCATCAGCAGGGAAAGTTATGCTGACTCTCCTTTGGGACGAAAACGGCGTCATTTTGAAGCATTACATGCCTAGAGGGACCACTGTCACCACTGCTTCATACACAGATCTCCAAAAAAACCATCTGCGGCCTGTAATCAAATCAAAGCGACGTGGATTACTGTCAGCAGGTGTCCTTTCGCAACATGACAATGCAAGGTTTGGTTCAAATGGCTCTGAGCACTATGGGTCTTAACTTCTAAAGTCATCAGTCCCCTAGAACTTAGAACTACTTAAACCTAACTAACCTAAGGACATCACACACAACCATGCCCGAGGCAGGATTCCAACCTGCGACCATAGCGGTCCCGCGGTGCCAGACTGTAGCGCCTAGAACCTCTCGTCCACCCTGGCCGGCACAATGAAAGGCCCCACACTGCCGGTACAACAGTTGCAACAATCACAGACCTGCATTTTGAGTGGCTTCCTCATCCACCATACACACCACACCTTGCACCAAATGGATTTCCATATGTTTGCACTACTCAAAGACGCTGTGGGAGGAAAGAAGTTCCATTCTGATGAAGAAGTACGTCACGCGGTGTATGAGTGGTTGCGCGGACTACCAAAAGAACTTTTTTCTAAAGGAATTTATGCACTTCGTAAGCGCTGGAGGACTTGCATTGAGCGTGGGGGAGATTATGATGAAAAGTGATACAGCTTTGTACCACTTCTGCATAATAAATAATATTTAAAAGAATATTTAAAGTTTTCATTTGACTCACCCTCGTAAGAGCTATGTGCTGCCTTTTCTGTTGTTCAGGAGACCATCATAAATTTCGGTGACTTCATTGTAATTATTGTATTTGAAGATAAGTGTCTTTTCTGTTCGTCTCATAATGTATTTCTTTCAGTTAGCTTCTGCATTGTATCGCAGCAGTTCTTTCTATGTATTATACAAGTTTCATCAAGCTATGTTACTTGTGGCAGATCATATGAAAGTTACTTTCGCCCTTAAGATTTGCACAAATCGGATAGGCGTTTGTTTCGCATGAGAAATAGGTGTAGTTGAGTAACTGGTCGTCGGTGGTAGATTCGATACGGTAGCCAGACAGATGGAACGGCGTAGGTGTTCTTCAAGATCTCTTCTCGAAAAATGTATCAAAACGGATAATTTCATGAAACCCAAAACCTGAAAAGAATATCGCCTCGACTGCAGTTTCGAAAACCTCAGATTTTTACTTCAAATTTCAGTAACATACAACGGAAAAACGTTAAGGATCAAAACAATATTTGTTGTTATGTCTGAGTTTTAACCTGACTCTGAAGTAAAACTCTGACATATTCGAAGCAACAGTCGAGGCGGTATTCTTTCCAGGTGTTGAGTTTCATTAAATTATTAATTTTGATCGATTTTTCGCCAAGACAAGTTGCTGTCTTATTCCCTTCGCTGTAAAAACTAATTTCAAACTGTAGGTAACTTATATTACATCCATCAAGTCTGTGTTGGAGCGTCCGACTAGCTCACACACTCAATGATGGGGAATCGCCCTGGCAGGATATTCGCAAGTATCGCGGATAGCAGTCGATATTACGTGGCTGAATAATCAAGATTTGTTGATGTTTTCGGCTGCTGAAGTACGTTCGTTGCATATGTTTCAATTACACGAGTAATGAGACTACTGGCGAATAATTTAAGTGGACCTAGAGAGGAGATGTCGTTTTCTACATTAGTAAGCTCTTGCCGAGAAGATTCATATCTGCTAAATGGCACCGTGTAATCAGAACAGGAGCACATTTGTAAACCCAGGCGGGAATGATTTAATTTCAGCTGGCCACCCTCGGCCGCAGTATATCCGCTTAACGATGCACCTGCGGCCAGTAACGTACACGTTCAAAAACCCGCAAATCGCAGCCATCGACGACCTCTTTCTCCTCTTTTTTTTTGCGCTGGCTTTTTGTTTTTGCCCTCCGCCCGTGCCCTGCATGAAACAGTGCGCCAGCTAATTTACAGCCGTGAAAAATGGCGGCCAATGAGGCGTTTGGGAATCGGATCTTGGCGGCCGGCGCCGCGGGCGGCGCCCCGATCTGTTGACGCAGCGGCAGCAGCCACCCAATGGGCCGGAAAGGCTCGCAGTCTGCACGCATTAATTAACCGACCTCTACATAACTGCCTGCGGCCGGCACGCCTTCTGCCCGGTTGGCTAGGGCCCTACAGAACAGCACGCACGTCGAGAGATTGTAGCTGTTGAGTGGGTGGGGTATCCCCGTATCCCCGTAGCCAAAGGCGCAAGGCACAGCATACGGTACCACGGGCACCCCTGGTAACGATCAAACATGTGACACCATGCAAGCATACACCGAGCTGACAGCAGTCATGGGATAGTGTGTATTGTATATTGTGTTTGTGTATTGTGAATTGAACCGGGGACCTAGAAACGACGGAGAGGCTTCGTTCCGCCGCAGCCCTCAGTGTATCACAACCCCACAACAGGCCACAGCAGTCCACCAACCCCACAGCCGCCCCACCCAGGGTTATTGTTGTGCGGTTCGGCCCACAGTGACCCCTCCCCGGGAATGTCTCATACCAGACGAGTGTACCCCAAATGTTTGCGTGGTAGAGTAATTATGGTGTACGCGTATGTGGCGCAGCAATCGCCGACAAAGTGTAACTGAGGCGGAATAAGGGGAACCAGCCCGCATTCGCCGATCTAAATGAAAAACTGCTTTAAAAACTATCCGCTGGCGGGCACTCCGGACCTCGACACTAATCCGCCGGGTGGATTCGAGCCGGAGACCGGCACGCCTTCCCGCTCGGGAAGCAGCGCGATAGGCCGCGCGACTAACCGGGCGCCCTCGATTGATATGACGTATACAGATGGCGATAGTATCGCGTACACAAGCTATAGAAGGACAGTGTATTGACGGACCTGTCATTTGTACTTAGGCGATTCATGTTGAAAGGTTTCAGACGTGATTATTGCCGCAAGACGGAAATTGACAAACTTTGAACGCCGAAGCTATACGCTTTGGACATTTCATTTCGGAAATCGTTGGCGAATTCAGTATTCCGAGATGCACTCTGTCAATGTTCCGAGAATACCACATTTCAGGCATTACCTCTCAACGCAGTGTCCGACGGGCTTCATTTAACGACCGATAGCACCGGCCTTTGCGTAGAGTTGTCAGTGCTATCAATCAAACAACACTGCGTGAAATAACAGCAAAAATCAATGTGGGACGTCGAACGAACGTATCCATTAGGACAGTGCGGCGAAAGCTGGCGTTAATGGCCTATGACAGCAGACTGCTGACGAGACTGGCTTTGCTAACAGCACGACATCGCCTGCAGCGTCTCTCCTGAGCTGGTGACCATTTCCGTTGGACCCTAGACGCCTGTAAAACAGTAGGCTCGTCAGATGAGTCCCTATTTCTGCTGGTAAAAACTGATTGTAGGGTTCGTGTATGGTGCAGACCCCACGAAGTCAGGGATCCAAATTGTCGATAAGGCACTGTGCATCTGGTTGTGGTTCCATGATAGTAACAACTGTGTTTACGGGGAATGGACTTGGTCCCCTCGTCCGACTGAACCCATCATAGACTGTAAATGGTTATGTTCCGCTGCTTGGAGACCACTTGCAGCCATTCATGGGCTTTATGTTCCCAAACAATGATGGAATTTTGTAAATGACAATGCGACATGTCACCGGCCATTATTGTTTACGATAGGTTTGACAAACATTCTGGACAATTCTAGCGAATGATTTCGTCACCCAGATCGCTCCACATGAATTCCGTCGAGCACTTTTGGAACATAACCTAGAGGTCAGTTCTTGCACAACATGCTGTATTGTTAACACTTTGCCGGCTGCGGTGGTCTAGCGGTTCTAGGCGCGCAGTCCGGAACCGCGCGACTGCTAAGGTCGCAGGTTCGAATCCTGCCTAAGGCATGGATGTGTGTGATGTCAAATGGTTCAAATGGCTCTGAGCACTATGGGACTCAACTGCTGAGGTCATTAGTCCCCTAGAACTTAGAACTAGTTAAACCTAACTAACCTAAGGACATCACAAACATCCATGCTCGAGGCAGGATTCGAACCTGCGACCGTAGCGGTCTTGCGGTTCCAGACTGCAGCGCCTTTAACCGCACGGCCACTTCGGCCGGCTGTGTGATGTCCTTAGGTTAGTTAGGTTTAAGTAGTTCTAAGTTCTAGGGGACTGATGACCTCAGAAGTTAAGTCCCATAGTGCTCAGAGCCATTTGAACCATTTTTGTTAACACTTTCGCAACTATGGACGGCAATAGAGGCGCATGGCACAATATTTCTGTATGGGACCTCCAACGACTTGTTGAGTTCCTGCCTCGTCGAGTTGCCACACTACGTCGGGCAAAAGGTGGTCCGAAGCGATATTACGAAGTATTCAATGACTATTGTCACTTCAACATACTTCCTAGTGACTTTTTATTACATCGTAAATAGCGTAGAAGTGATAACTGTAATGTTCTACTTCCGCAAATAGTTCGGTGGCTGAATGGAGTTTTAGCTCTTTTTTTTTCTCGGCTTTGAATTTTTTGTCCGTGATCTGTATGTTCCATTGTTTTAACTGAACGTTATCATCAATTCAGCCCAAACATCCCCTATACCAAGGTAGCCAAGAATTCGGGCGCCCTGGCTCGCATGCAATAGCGCTCAGCGGTGTCGCACATGTCTCCTACTCTCACACCACACTTTCTGAGCTCGTGGGAAGGGGGTGGGGGTGGGGTTGCGGGGCGTGAGAAAAGAAGGAAACTGGGAACCGTATTTAGATGGCGATATATTTAGATGGCGATACAGTCGCACTGCATACGACTTGGTTTTATATTTCATATTTCTCATCAACACAGACAGCAAACGAAATAAATTTTCAGTATTATTCAGTTATTTTTGGAGCTCTAAGGACGTGATATAATTTTTATCTGGTGCTAACTGTCTGTATATTGACAGGCGCAGCCAGTTTCACAGATTTACGCACTCAGGCGGCCTCGTAATCGTCACTTGTTTAGTTTCACAATCGAGATAAGGTCTTTCACACACATATATTAATGGAAATATTGTAGCATATCTGCAACATCATTATGGAGAACTGGAAACTCTACCTGAGTTCAGAAATTTAGAGGTCCTGGAGAGTTGTCTTTAGAACAGGAATTACGTTGGAGATTAATCAGTTATATCTGCATATCCAAAGGGGTGCTTCCAACTCAAACAGCAAACGGTCTCGAAAACAGTTCGGAAAACAAATGTAATATTGACGGTGTCCTTAAAACATTTAGAAAACTATCCCTGTAATATTTTCAATATCATACTGAATTCTTAAAACCTGACGCATTCTTCAGTGACAGAGAGCCTGTGGAAGTGGACTATGTTCGTCAGAATTTGTCCCATTCACAATGCAGGTTTCTTTTTAAACGCATGCTGATCAAACGAGGAATAAGTTGTTTCTCACTTTGCAGTGTTTTGCTGTGGGAAGTGTGCAATGAAGTACACTTAAAACGAGAGGTCTGCAGTCCATTCCAGGTGTTCTAATTTTACTTTCTACTTTCCTTTGTCCTCCAGAAATTCAACAATAGCGGGTTTGTAATCGAAAACCTTTCCAGGCATGTTGTTTGACCTAAAGAACTTACTTTGCAGTAATGTATAAATGCACCATACCATTCGTTCAGGTCCTTCGAAAAATGCTGCAGCTGACAGTAGTATAATGCGTGACACATCAGAAATATTTCGGTCGTAGAATGCCAGCACATTTAGCTTAAAGCGCTTCTTGACCTGCAGAACAATGAATCCCGACTACCGATCATCGTAATTTTTTGCTCTTTCACTGTCAACTAAATCGTTAAATCCTTTCTCCGCGGTACTGTAATGTCGTTTCATAACAAATTCCAACTACCCCTCGATTATGCAACTGCATAATAAATACTGAGAATTCGGATCCGTCTCTTCTGTCATTCCCATTCATTTTCAAAGGCTTGTGACTATATACCGCTAGACTGCCTCTGTGAATGTCCTTCATGCCACGAGGAAACAGCGAAGAGTAAACAGCGCAGACACCACCATTCTGCCGAAATGAAGAGAGTTGTGCCGACCGAAAAATGTCACACTGCGATAGTAAATGAAATGTCGTACTTAACTTTCGAGAAGGAACAAACAAAGGCGCGAGCCTCAGCAGCACTTGGCCTACACATCCGGCTCGTGTGCGGCCTTGCACGCCGTGGTTGGCCAAGTCCTTCGGCAAATACAATGAAATCCAAAGAAACTTGCCCCTGTTGAGCACCAAACCTGTCACTTATTTTAATGACTTGTGGAAACTACCTTAATGTATTATTACACAATTTTTGTGCTAGGACTACCTTCTTTCTCAGTACATCTTCACGTTGCCTGCAATTACACAAAACAAACATTACTCATCCTAACACACTTCGCTATATGCGAGTTTGGCCTGGTATACACACGAGAATACTTTGGAGTCAACCGAATCAACCCCACAGGGATACAACGGTTGTTGAATTTAATTCTTTCACTCGCTTTTACCGGCTGTAGTGTTCAGCAAGTTACCTTCCATTAGGAATGTGGGTGCACTCAACGACTGTGATATGACCTTCAAATGATAGAGCACGTTACCCAGTCGTCCTTTTCTTTCAGGTTTTACTAGGCAAATCGAGATTTCGGCTAGTGCCTAGCCATCACCAATGCACTATTTCTTCGAATCAATGCATGTCCTACTACCTCAGTCTCCTATTGTTCGGGCTTCTGTCACAGTTCGTTCAAGACAGAAGGGCGAACAACAGGAGACTGAGGTACTATGACATGCATTTATTCCACGAAACAGGACATTGATAATGGCTAGGCACTAGCCTAAATCTTGATTTGCCTAGTAAAACCTGAAAGAAAATGACGAGTGCTTGCTGTGCTCTATCATTTGAAAGTTGTAGTCTTGTCCGTTGAACTACAAGGGAAGTTATCTTGACCGTGTTATTTCCTGTCTATCAAGCCGGCCGCTGTGGTCGAGCGGTTCTAGGCGCTTCAGTCCGAAACCGCGCTGCTGCTGCGGTCGCAGGTTCGAATCCTGCCTCGGGCATGGATGTGTGTAATGTCCCATAGTGCTTAGAGCCATTTGAACCATTTGAATTCTGTCTGACAGAATGAAAGGAGCAGCTAATGCGGGGCATCGAAAGGGTTGCCTATACAGCCGGCGAGCAGAGATCGGGAGACAGATGTCTCTGCACAAAGACACGGTTAAATTGACCAACAAGGGCCCATAGGTGTCACCAATGGCGTTGCCGAACTGAGGGACCTTATAGCGGCTCTTTGTCGCTTCATTCACATGTGCTTCACACCCTCCTCCACTCCTCCCCTCTCCCGTATCAACGACACAAGAGGGCATGACACCTCCTCCCCACCCCTCCCCTCGTGCACACGCCACAGAAGGACGACAAAGAGGAGGGTTGAAAAAGCATAAGTACTCTCTGCTGGTCGGGATCATGTTCAAATTTATTCCAAAAGTATTTTAATGGTCCCTAGTGGTTCCACTGTGCATATCAAAGTAAATCTTGGTGTCACGCTACAGTCCAAATGGGTAATATATCAATGAGATTGCTGGCCACGATGTCCATAGAGGACTCTCATCCCAGAGGCACCAGCAGTGTCAAAGGTTAAGAACGTCGTCCTGTTGCTCATCTCACTGCGAACTGTCGTTTCAAAGCGCGAAATTGTGGGAATCAATGCCCTAAGGGAAGTGGTGGCTTCATTGACTCCCTTTCAGCCACCTTCTGAAAACTTTTCGCGTTGGTAGCGAGCAGCGGCGTGTCTAAAATGTTTTCGTCCGCCACCCGTAAAAAGCAATGTGATTTCAAGGCTGGACGTCGCTATTCCATCGCAGAGGCTTCAACCGAAGGGGTGAAATGTGGGTAAGAGGGAATGAGATGATCTTCCCACGATGTGACACGTTCAGTGTAGCGTAGAGCAGAAATGTGGTGAAATATGGTACCACTGTGATACAATTAACTCACCTTACATCTCACATGACCTGAACCGTAGCCTTATTCTCCTATGTCACAACACATTTCTGTTTCAAGCGTCATGAACCTGAGGCTGATGTCGCACGGCGCCACGCTTTTGCTCCATTACAGAGCGAAATTGTAGGCACTTTTCCGGATAATTTGCGACTTCTACGTCGCAATAGGAGACATATACTAGGTTTCTAAAAAGTGATCCTTTACTACTGTTGCGCAATGTAGTTACCACCGCTAGGTGGCTTTGGTGCTGAGGTCACTTGATCCTTCTTAGCAGATGGTTAAGAACAAGTGTGTGATTACCGTAACACCATTACAATACAAAACAGTGAAAATTAAAAATTAGCATTATGTCATATGTTAAAATAACCTGTTACACACATACATTCGGTCTCTTCTACTGCATATGTGATGCAGTTTGCTATTAATTTTCCGATTCACCCTATGTTTTGCCAAAATCTGAAGATGGCAGTAGCACAAGTTAGTTATTAATTAAGTTAAAATTGCTGTCTTCACAGGACACTGTACTAAAAGAATCTTTGAGCATGATTGTGGTCGACGCAATAGCACACAGTGCAGTGTCATCAGTAGGAAATAAATTCAAGACGGAAGAGGGGATCTAAATTACCAGAATTATTGCAGTGATTGGCAGATAATCCTCATCGGCAGCAAGCTCATCCGAGGAAACGTAAATGAGTGACGAAAACAAGGTTTAGCGAATATATACAACACATTGTGTACTTGAGGAAGAATATACCTAGGCGCCATAAAAATTATATTTACGTCTTTTACTGCCATTATTTGTAAAAGTGTGTAGCCCATTTGTATTTTTTTATTGCCGTTCTCGTAAAAAACACCCTGGAAGAGAAAATTCGGTGTGAGACTAAAAGAGATCCGTTAGTTACCGAAGCCGATATTATTAGTGACTTTGAATGAGAGAAAGTTTCCTGTTTTGTAGTACTGCTTTATCGTAATCTGGAGTTCCCAAACATGGGCTGCTGCTCTTCGTAGCGTTCAACTGCCATACGGAGGGAACTACTCCTTTCTCCGCATTTAACGGATTTTGTTTGATTAACGAGCTTACTCAGCAAACCGCGATAAAATGGTTTACTCCTCAACTTTAGATGAAAGATTCAGCCATAGTTAATTTGCTAGTAAAGACATTAAGTCAGCAATTGGCAGAACGATTGGGATTCTGCATGACCATACAGTAGCAACAACTTCTCTACGAATTAATTTATCATACTAAAAGGCATTATTTTACTCAGATCCCCATAGTATCAGAAAGGTTCTTGGTGAATATAATTTCTCAATCACTTAACACATACGGCAGTATTAATAAGAATAGAGAGCATGAAAAACGTGAGTCAGTTAGGAATCGATTGCAGCTATGGAAAATTTATCACAGAGAATTCCCTCTCCACATTGAAAACATGCATCACATCACCATCAAACATAAATTCACTAAGATCGCTTACACAAGAAAGTACTTATATAATTAATTAAACAATCCGCAAGAATTGTGGGACTTGATGTCCTGAAAGTTAATCAAAGGAGTTGGGTCGATTCATCCCGAATAATCAGTCCCACAAATGAAGGAGAAACACTAATTTCCCCACGCCTAACAAAACGTGATTATTGCGTAAAATGTGAGACAGGGAATTATTACCATGCCTGTAAGGTTTCGTTACATTCGGTTAAATTAGTACCACGCAATTAAAGAGAGAGCCTGCGGATACACAAGGGAAGGATATAGACCTTCTGCAAAGCGAAACACATTAATGTGAGCACAATCGGTTTTCTACAGTTGTGTGCATCTTGTAAGTATGCGTTCCACTCAGTGAGTTGTGACGCTCTGTCATAGTAGGGTCTTTAACTGTAAACAACGCCACATTGTGGACAACGCCACATAAAAGATAAGCTCACTACAGGACGTATAATATGGCAACAAGAAACCAAAAGGACTCTACTTAAATATAACGAGGGAAAATCACTGAAGGCGATTAGATACAAGAATAATAAGTGGAAATTTGAACTGAAAGGTGGCGGTATGGAAAACCATCTCTCACGATGTATACAAAAAAAAAAATAAAAAATAAAAATCCACTCCATCAAAACAAATTCACTCATATTGCACTCCACGACAAATGAACATTCCGCGAAAACACTGTCCTTTATCAGTCGTATCGAGACGTTAGATATCTTACTTAGCAACCAATAAGACGTTAAGCCCTCTTAGTCGGTAACGAACTAAGGACAAAGCAAATCTACAAGGTCGCAAGTAATAATATGCGAATTTATCTAAATTGCAAACGCAAACCTCGCTAGTGGCAATAGTAGTTACTATATCGTCACGGAAGCACTGATTTACTCACAGATGACGATATCATAGCCTGCATAAAGCAACCTGACTTGGTCACTTTACAGAGGAACCAGCATACTCAATCCAGGACGACGGCTTCAAAGTGACTAAAAAACTTCCAAGTAACCGCTGAACACGAAGCGTCGTTTTTGCAAGAAGGTGTATGGCACCATTCGGCTAGCCAATAGAGTAGACAGGCAGAAGTGGGAAAAGACCGGTTTTGTAGTATGCTGCGTTAGAGGACATCTATGGAACAGGCATATTTAGGATTGTATTGCAAGGAAACTTCTCTGAGCTACAGGATACATTTCCAAAACAGTCACCCACCCATCCATATCATACAGACAGATATTCCAGGCGTTGAAAGAGACAGGGAAAGGTGTTGCGGGTCTCAGATGACATAAAACAGAACCTCTTTCCTCTAGTTTCCAAGTACCTGTACAACCTCAACTAGACAGCAGAGCCAACAAAAACTTACGATATTAAGAATCCCTGAAATCTCATCGTAAAAGGGGATGAAAAGTAGTACAAATATCAAGGTGACTTTGGGAATTTGCTTCAAATGAATCTATGTCACTGTGGTTTGAATGTAATTCTCACTGCACGCTAGAAAAGCTTATATCAATACTATATTCAATCACCATATGAATATTAAGACTTTCCTATTCTGTTGGAAAATACAGACCAGCTTTTTTTTCTGTTCCTTACACATTTCCTTACGTACCATATTACCAAAACACGCATTTTTTTTTATTTGGGTCCGCTCCACAGCAGGATGAAATACAGGATGTAACGGGTATAGGTGTAGATATTACAATACGTGGTGCTTCACTATGTTCAGATATCAGGCATTTCGTTGTTTTCTGTCTGCATCGAAAAGTCTTCCCAGAAATACATTACAAACTTAGGCCTGTTGTTTTCTGAGTGAGCATACCTGGCCACGATCTACACGACGCCTAGTAGTACAGACTAATCATTTTCAGCCACACGTGCACACTTGAGGACCTGGACTGCTGAT
Source organism: Schistocerca piceifrons (assembly GCF_021461385.2). Classification (NCBI taxonomy): domain Eukaryota; kingdom Metazoa; phylum Arthropoda; class Insecta; order Orthoptera; family Acrididae; genus Schistocerca; species Schistocerca piceifrons. Next base: position 587,857,292 of record NC_060141.1, on the reverse strand, counting down.
CAGGGGTAAATACGCATTAATGGCTTGCTCTTACCATGTACTTGGAGGTACTACCCAATCTAAAAAAGTACAACTTGTAATAGCTGTAATTACTAGCGTGCAAATAGCGTAAATATTAATGTAATGTTGTTCAGTGCACCATCCTGAGTAACCAATAGAAGTATCTACACTTGTACCCAAAACATCCTGTACATATAAGTACAAAGATTTACGTACTGTGTATAGATGTTAAAAAACTTATCTTTTTCAGAAACGTTTTCCTTGCTATATAAATTTTGCATTTTATGTCATCTTCAATTTGGGTGTCATCAGCTATTTTGCTGCCCAACTAGCGAAACTAATACATTACATTTAGCTTATTTCCTAATCTAAATCCCTCTGCATTAACTAATTTAATTCTCCACTACCCTTGATCTAATTTTGTTGATGTTCCTCTCATACTCTCTTTTCGTAACATTATGCATTCCATTCAACTGGTTTTCCAAGTCTCTTGCCCCGATTGGCAGAATTACAGAATCTTAGGCAAGGCACTTTCTTCTGAACTTTTATTTCCTTCAAAATATGTCCTTGATATCTTTTACAATACACAGTTGATTAACGTCGGGGATGGACTACAACACTCACTCACTCACTCCCTTCTCCACTACTGTTACCTTCCATGAATTTAGACTACAGTCCCTTCTCTGTAAAAGTTGTTAATAACCATGCGGTCCGTGTATTTTACCCCTGCTACCTTGAGATTTTCAGTGTGTCTTCCAACCGACATTGTAAAATGTTTTTCCGAAATCGACAAACGATATGAATATTAAGTTTATCTTTCTTTTGATATAGGATCAGTACTGCCTCGCGTGTTCCTATATTTCCCCATAAACCACGATTTATTAGACCAATAGTTCTGTAATATTGCCATGTATGAGCAACCGACGCCTTAGGAATTGCTATTATTGCGTTTTTCTTGACATCTGAGAGTATAGATCCTGCATATCGGATTCGGTAGTTCTGTCATGGCTTTTTCTCTTAAGGATCTCAATAATTCTGTGGGAAAGTCGTCCACTCCAAGTGCCTTGTGTCTGCCTACGTGGTTCAGCACTACGTCAATTTCTTAACCCTGTGTTTCTCATCTCATCTTTATTTACATCTTTTTTCGTTTTCTGTAATATTACCGTCAAGTTCATTTCCCTTGAATAATTCTTCTGTACTTTCCTCCAACCGTAATGCCAATTTCTTCATGGAGCATTTCGAAAGACGGGTGCTGGATCTGGCACCTTGTAGACCTACGGAGTGGTCCGGATACCTTGACGACGTTTGGAGCCACGGTGAGGAATAGTACGCCAACTTTCTGAGACATCTCAATAGTCACGATGCGAATATAAATCGAAAAGTATGCGACAGCATGCGCTACCTAATTTTTTTCCCAAACGCCGCGCGTAAAAAAGGCATGGTTGCATCCTAACGCTCGCGAAGTGAGAGGTCGGAAGAAGAAATGTCTGGTACGGCCTATCTGCTATATATTGCCAGGGTCACGGACAGAAACGGCCTCTGTACACTTCATATTATTGAGGTTAAAATATATTGATCGGTGCTTTGACGTATTACACATGCAGCGAAATTCTGAGCTTGTGAACTGCAAGAACAACCACGTCGAGGCCTCGCAGGTGTACAACAGGTATAATAGAGATCAGAAATAAAATTATATATAACGTGTGCTTCTTAGTGATTTAGAAGTGTAGTTCCGAATCAGGAATGGAGCTCTCGATAATGTGAGGTGACGTACGTGCTGGATATCGCTTGCGCCTGGCTGGGTACGTCGCGTAGCGAGGACTGATAGCCCGGCGGACCCCCGCCGCCACCCATACGTGCTCAATGGCCGAACACCACGGCCCACTTGTCGCTCAATGCGGCGTTGCGCCTACTGTGCGTGGGGCAGCACGGCTCAACGCGTTGGACTGCATAGGCGCCCCGAAATTGCGTTGTGGTGCGGAGATCCATCAGCGCAATGGTGCTAATCCGCTATGTTTGTAAATATTATCATTCACTATCGAGTCACATTGGTAACACCCGCACAAACAATAAATGGAGTACAGCGAGGAGTAATTCTCTAGTTCTCAGGATTTTCGTAGGGGTGCTCGACACAGCACGAAACCAAGCAATCTTTTCATTTGTCCATGGCAGGAATGTTGGGATGACATCTCCGTACATCTATCTTCTGAACTCATACTAGGAGAACAGCAGTAATTGTATCTTATAAGAAGTTGTGAAGTCCTCTTCTTTTCTCATCTTGTACAATGAAGAGCCAAAGAAACTGGTACACCTGCCTAATGTCGTGCAGTGCACGCAGAAGTGCCGCAACACGACGTGGCGTGGACTCAACTAATGTCTGAAGCAGTGCTGGAGGGAACTGACACCGTGAATCCCGCAGGGCTGTCCATAAATCCGAAAGAGTAAGAGGGGGGAGGAGATCTCTTCTGAACAGCACGTTGCAAGGTATCCCAGATATGCTCAATATGCTCTCATGTCTGGGGAATTTGGTGGCCAGCGGAAGTGTTTAAACTCAGAAGAGTGTTCCTGGAGCCACTCTGTAGCAGTTATGGACGTATGGCTGGCATTTTGCATGTACGTCGGAATGCACAATGGACGTGAATGGAGTCAGGTGATTAGACAGGATACTTACGTACGTGTCACCTGTCAGAGTCGTATCTAGAGGTATCAGGGGTCCAATATCACTCGATCTGCGCACGCCCCACACATTACAGAGCCTCCACCAGCTTTAACAGTCCCCTCCTGACAAGCAGGGTCCATGGATTTGTGAGGTTGTTTCCATATCCGTACACATCTATTAGCCCGATATAATTTGAAACGAGACTCGTCCGACCAATCAGCATGTTTCCAGTCATCAACAGTCCAATGTCGGTGTTGACGGGCCCAGGCGAGGCGTAAAGCTTTGTGTTGTGCAGTCATCAAGGGCCTTTGGCTGCGAAAGCTCATATCGATGATGTTTCGTCGAATAGCTCGCACGCTGATACTTGCTGATGGCCTAGCATTGAAATATGTAGCAATTTGTGGAGGGATTGTACCTCTCTCACGTTGAATGGCTCTCTTCAGTTGTCGCTGGTCCCGTTCTTGAAGGATCTTTTTCCAGCTGCAGCGTTGTCGGAGATTTGATGTTTCACCGGATTCCTGATATTCACAGTACACTTGTGAAATGGTAGAACGGGAAAATCCCCACTCCATCGCATGCTTCCAGCCATCAACAGTCCCATGCCGGTGTTGACAGGCCCAGGCGAGGCTTAAAGCCTTGTGTCGTGCAATCATCAAGGGTCTTTGGCTGCGAAAGTTCATATCGATGATGTTTCGTTGAATAGTTCGCACGCTGATACTTGTTGATGGCCAATTATTGAAATTTTGTAGCTATTTGCGGAGGTATTGCACCTCTGTCACGTTGAATGACTCTCTTCAGTTGTCTTTGGCCCCGTTCTTGAAGGATCTTTTTCCAGCTGCAGCGTTGTCAGGGATTTGATGTTTCACAGGATTCCTGATATTCACAGTACATTTGTGAAATGGTCGTACAGGAAAATCCTCACTTCATCGCTACCTCGGTGATGCTCTGTCCAATCGCTCGTGCGTTGACTATAGCACCACGTTCAAACTCACTTAAATCTTGATAACCCGCCACTGTAGCAGCAGTAACAGATCTAACAACTGCTCCCGACACTTGTTGTCTTATATAGGTGTTCCCGACCGCAGCGCCATATTCTGCCTGTTTACATATCTCTGTTTTTGAATATGCATGCCTATACCAGTTTCTTTGGCGCTTCCGTGTTTGAAGTAATGTAACTAACAACAGTTGTATTGATTTGTTTTATTCATGCGCAACCGATTTCGGTGTTTTGGTACACTATCTTCAGACTCCTCTATGACTCTGGGAAATCGCATTTATGCCAGTGTATCGTTATTATATTTTCTGTAGAAGGTCTAAAACATCGGTGTCCGTTAAACTTAAGCGTCTCATACGATGGCTGTACACAATTCAGCTCACAGAGGAGCCGGTAATACCGAAACCGGTTTCGTATTAGCCAAACCACTAAATAAAGCGAATGGTATTATCCTTATTACACACACGGCTGTGCAAACCTTAACGATGAGTAGATAAAGTATCATAACATATTACTACGCGGTGGAAGTGAATGACAGGAGGGGCATTATTGCATTTGAATAAAAGTGTCATTTATATTCGTCTCATTGCATATTTATTTCAATTACCTTCAGTACTTCGCTGTAGCATTTCTTTCAATGATTGGTCCGAATTTCACCGAATTATGTTTCTCGGCAGTGATACGTCACTTGAATTACTTTCGTCTTCAAGTTTTGCACACCAGTGTACAAGAAAGGTAGAGAAATACACAACTTCTTCCCAAACAGGGCTCTGTTTACAACACCTGAATATAAGGAACCTGACTCAGTTTATGACGGGCTGAGGTCGATATGCCAAGTAAATCTACCGAATCGGAAAGAAACAAACGAATGTGCCTACAAATAAGAAGACACTCATTAGTATACTATCTGGGAATGCTACATAAATTCGGATGCGGCTAGTGTTGGCGAAGACAAATGAATTAGCAAACATCACCAAACAATGAGATCCTGAACGATCCGGTTAAGCACATACTAAATGACTTTTATGACGAAGTCTCCCAAAAAACCTTGATAACGTTGGTTGTCAGCCAGCCATGACTCACACTGGATATAGCAGTGCTTCCTCGCACTAGGGGAATGTTCCTTGCTACTAGGAAGCCAGGAAGTGGAAATTGCAGACAAAGATTCATATCTTAAATACTGGATCTAAGTCTTTGCTTCAGTATGCCTAGAGACTATAAACTCCTAATACAGCAGCTGCAGCCAGAATAATACACGGTGATGAACTAACGGCCCTCAAGTTAGCTGGCTTAATACACAAAGAGACCCTCTGCTAAGTCTAATGCACTTGAATAAACTCCTGACAATGGGTGTATTCAGTACACTAAGGGACTCACACACATTCCATGTTAGAGTCGTCGAATAGTACACACCAGACGTCAGTAAATGTATAGTGTCTCCAGGCAGGACAAATGCACACTATAATTCCTCTATCTGTCCTCTATGTAATAACTGCAGTCAGTATTTTATTGGACACTCACTTAAGCTCGGTGGACCTGAATAAAGATTCCTCTGCACATAAGAAAGCAGATAGTCTCCATCTGTGAGGTACCCAGTAAGAAAACAGAAGCATTTGTCGTTCACCCTTGAAACGTCTTACTGGACATAATAGATAAATTTAAAATGTACTAAGGTTGTGTAAAACCCAGTCATCAAAATAATTAAATCAGGTGTTAAATTTTGTGTCACAATTGTAAACTTTGTCCATCACGTTGATTTAAATTGAGAGAACAGTTAGATATTGCAAAAGTACACCTTTGTTTGTCGAGGCACAAAACAATACATTCCTTGCCCATATTCGAACTGAGAAGACATTCCCTAGCGAATGGGGATAGAAAATTAAATTTCGTCAAGATGACTGAGTAATATCGAAAAAGGCATGAACGACGGTGCAAAGTAAATCCGCGTGGTTTTGCTCATGAAACGGGACAAATGAAATCCACTACAGCGACATCATCAGGTGTGGTAACACAATGGATTTGCCTTTACCATATTTTGGGCTGTGTTCTGAAACGTAAAAGCCTGACCATCACGTAAATTCGCTTCAAAAATTAGAAAAGAATATACGCATTTAATGCCTAAAATGGACAGTGTGAATGACCTCTTTATTTATTTCACAACAGCACGTAACTTCAAAAAGTGCATAGAGGAAGCATGTCGCTCCGTGACACAAGCAAATTTGCATATCGTCCGCTGACCGCTTAGGAGCATACAGTTGTACAATTAGAAAAACAGGCATTTGTTTGATCAACTAATAGAATGTTTCGTCGCCAGAACACCAATCTGAAAACAGCAGCATCTTTGATCCACCCCTTTTACTATGTTCGTTTCTAGATCCCTACCTAAAATTGATAGACATTGTATCCAAATTAATTTCTATGTAGCTGGTTCAAGTACATCAGCTACATGACAGAAAAAATAATGTTCTATTTAAAACATAAGAGCTTCTTGTTGTAACTGTCTGGAAAATAGCTAACTAAGTTATGGATCTCTAGGAAGCTGTAGGTGCAATAGAACCGGAACATTTTCTTTATTGAAATAAATATTTGGAATTCCGTCGTAAGTTGCATTAAGGAGTATTCTTTATTTATTGATGGTGACTAGTTCCGGACACTGAATTCATTCTCAGTCATCAGTCTTAGTAATTAACTGAAGTGCAGACAAATATGCCCGTTTCGAACATTCACAGCGGAAATTCCAAATGGCAATGCAGATAGTTTAACATGAAATAGGCAAGTTACAGTGAACAGTACGAAGGGCTCCGCACTGTACTATATTTCATTTACTTACGAATATATGCGGTTTGAGAATAGACACAATGTACGGAACCAGACAATATCGATAAATAAAGGCTACTTCTTAATACAACTTCCAACAGAATTCCAATCATTTGTTTCAATAAATAAACTATGTTCATAATTCAGCGGGAAGCTTAACGCTTTTCTATTTACTTATCAAAATAAAAATTCTTTTCACTTATTATTTTGCAAGTTACAGAAGAAAACTCTAAAATTCCGTGTATATTAATAGGTTTGAAGAGCTACGAATTCATCACAAAAGCACGCAGGAAACGACGCTAACTTTGGTAGACCTATGAATTTTCATCAGGACACAGTGACTTTTGTTTGCAATTTGCCTCTCATGAGACTCACTTTCAGCAAACGCTCTGTTCGACATTATTTCGATAATTTGTGGATAAATAACTAAGCAGATACACACGCTAGACATCGAATAACGTCAAGAAATTTCTCATGTAATGATCTGAAAGAGGCAGTAGGTATTAGTTTAGATCGATCTATGATTATCAGTTCTGACAACATAACAATAACAATGGGCTGGACTTTTGATATAGTGTTCATAATGCAGGGGGCTTGATATAGCAGTTGTAATAACAGTATTTGACTTCATTTGTAACCGTAGGATCGTCATTACATAACACTTGCAAAAAGCGATAATTTACAAGAAATAAATTTTCATTTTCTAAGAGTAGTTTTGTTCCGCCGTTACAAAATGTGTTTTCTCATCAGAAGAGTTTCGCTTTATTGAAGTAAAGCATCATCAGTGGTTTGTAATTAAAGATATTTATAATTTGATTTGCTTTCTAGATAGAAAAACTGATCGTTAACAAATTATTGTTTTTTACTTACGGTAATTTCTGTTTGATTAGTTTTTGTTTGGTTTTTCGCCTGTATCAGTGAGTGCCAGAACGTTTTTGGTACCTTTCTTCGTTAGGCACGGGTAATTTTGGTTCAATTTTACGCTGCTTTGCAGATCTATGCATTTTTTGCGTTTAACACAGCACAATTTCGTTCAGCACTGTTCTTTTTATATGTGTATCGTGTTTTGTAGTGTTGCCAACATTGCACTAATATGTCTTTGATCTATTTAATTTTTTGTGTCTCTGTACTTCATTACATGTGCTTTATTCCTTTTAGATATATTCTTGTGCATTTATGTAGTGTGTAAAAGAAATCACGGAGTAGTGATTGAGTTTAAATTTTTTGTGTGGTGAGTAGCTGGGGGAGAGAGACAAAGATGAGTGGAAAGCAAGTGCATACTACTGTGTTGGAGGGTGAGTTGGAGGATAAAGATGAAAGGCAAGAGGTGAAATGAAACTGGGTGGGCGGAAGGGGGTTGAGTGAGAGAGGGTAAAATAAATACGGTACAAACCGTTCAACATTTGCAAACCACCTTAAAGAAGAATACTACAGACCAGGCACTACTGGAAAAGATATTAACATTATTATTATCAGTAAAGACAGGCACCTCTTCCCCTTTCCAAGAGATCTTCCATATACGAAAAGAATTATCACGAAATAAGCAGTTGCTCGATGACCAAATAAATATTGGAAACCAGACTCTACATAAAGTGGTTTAAGAAATCACATAAAAGAGGATCTTTTCCATCCATCACCTTCTCTCACTCAACTCAACCCAACAATTTCATTTCACTTCTCGCCCTTCACCTTATTCCGCCAACTCAATCTCCATCACACTACTACGCACTGACGGTCTACTCACCTTTGCTTCTCTCCCCCACATACTCACTACACAAGAAATTTAAATTCCATAACACTCCTTCATTCCTCACAGTATATAAATATACAGTAACATAATTAGACAGAATAACACACATATAATAAACTACAGAGAAAGAGAAAATATGTATCAAAGAAAAACTAATGGCAACGTTGGAAAAACACACTTCTAAGCATAAAAATAAACAGTAACACTGGTGTACGAAATTGTGCTATGTTAAACGTCAAAAATGATTAATTTTGCAAAGTAACGTAAAGTTAAACTACGATTTCCGTGCCTAACAAAGAAAGGAATCAAAAAGTTGCTAGAATACGGTATTTCTTGATGTAGGTGAAAACCAAGCAGAAATTACCGTAAGTAAAAACCAACAATTTCTTAGCAAACTGTTTTTGATCTAGAAATCAAATCAAATTTTAAATATCTTTAATAACAGACCACTAACGATGTTTTACTTCAATAAAGCGAGATGCGACAGGCGAGAGAAATAGACGTTTTCTTGTAGTTGTAACGACGGAACGAAAGTACCCCAGAATAAAGACAGAAACGTCCTCATTATTATTTCTACATATAAGATGTACAATACATTTCTCACGTCGTATGTGCTGTGATGTACCATGATGAAGTAGTGAGAAATTTGAAAGCTTGTCAAAGCATTTCGTTCACTACTGAAATGAGTAACAGCAATGCACAAAAAGCAACACCAGACTTAGAGCCATCTGATTTTAATTTAGAACGGTCAAATTGAACAATAACATTGTGATAAGAAACTACGTACAATCAAGAGAAGTTGAATTAGTTAGCTGGCGTGTTGGAGCCTGTCGGCGTGAAAATCTCAGAGCTTGATTGTGACTACTTAAGAAACCCGTCCAAACTCAAAACTGGGAAAACCATTGCTGATGAAGCTTTATTTAAATTCCACTGCAAGTTGCGCTGCCTGGCGAAGTAATTTTTTCTTCACTGCGGCGGCGAAATTACAAGAGCTGCAACAGGGGGCACGCCTAGTTCAGAGTTTCGCTCATGAGGGCCTGAGAAACGCGTTACGCTCCGCCCGACCACCACCAACGCCTCGAGGAGATCTGATTGCGAAGTCGGCCCCGTCCCCGTTCATGCGAGGCAAGAAATTTCGTCCACCGAAAATGTATGCAAATGAGTTTAATATTGTGTGAGGAAACTAAGTGTACCATCTCGAACTTGCTGTAACTTACGTTATTTCACGCTAAGTTTTGCCTTAGCCTGTTGCCTAACTTTGAATAGATGTGAGTGTTCCTTGAGAAGTCTTTAGAAGCTAACTTTACTCCCAAAATATATACAGGCGTGCTTTGTAAGTGCTCATTTCTGCGCGGGATAGCTGGGACGCGATAATTTTCTTGCAGACTATCACCTGCTGTAATTCTCATTCAATACTGAAGTTGTAAACCATAGTGCAGGTACAATGCTCGTTCACTGCCATTGAGATGTTTGATGTTGATTAAACTTTTCACAGAGTAATGACAAGGTTCAACTTCATAAAACATACACTACGCCATATAGTTCATTTGTAATTAAAAGAGCATCATTTCTTTTGTGGCGAGGTACATAAAATGCTGTTTCCATAGAATTACAAAGCTGGTTGAGTTATGCGTTGTATAGAATGTGGAGTTGTCTGAATACTCTAAAACTTCACTAATGTAGCATTTCTGCACTACCGGAAAAATACAACGTCTTCAAGGTCTAGGTCATTTTATTTACAAGTGAAGTGACAGGTAGGTCATCATTGTGGGAGTATCTGATAAATTCTGACCAAATGAAACACACGTGTGTCAGAAAAGGATGCTCAGTCATATCAGTACACAGTGTATGCCGCCCTCTGGGGGGCAACGGTGAGATACATTCTCGCATGCATACGATAGAATGTCCCGAGCATCTTGCGCCTTTTGTTGCAGTTCAGAAATGGTTCTTGCAGGCCGCAGGGATTGAGTAAGTTCCCGCTTCATCATGTCTCACACGTGCTCTATTGTCGACAGATCCGGTGTTCTTGCTTCGTCAGGGCTGTTGTTGTAATCCATGAAGAGTGGTGAAATTCCCTGCTAAACCCGCAGGAGAGGACAGGTAGTTGGAATTGTGGAAAGGGGCCAAAATGAGCGGCTGTCGGTTACACTCGAACACATATAACTTTATTTATTTGACCAAACATTACAGTACAAATTCTTGAACTTAGTTATCGGCTGACTACGCCACACTATCTTATCCCTTAAGGGCACACGCACTTTAATTTTTTTTAAAAAAAGGCTAATAGCCATTAACTCAAAATTCAGACGGCAAAGAGAATATTTAGAAGGCAGAAGCCTCACGTTAAGTAAGTTCTGTAATTTGGCTGAAGGCCCAAAAATCTAACACTTTAAAAGCAACAACCTTAATTTGAAGACGGTTGAAGGCCCATGATTTAAGACTCAAGGTAAAATTAAATAAAAAATCACAAGGCAGAAGGCCTTATCTTCAATTAGGCTGAAGGCCCCAAACAGTCTGATGCTCGAAAGACAAAGATCCTTAATTTAAAAACGGCCGAAGGCCCCATGACTTAAAACTCAAGGTAAAATAAATTTAAACAACAAAGCCTTATGTTAAACTAGGATGAAGGCCCCAAACAGTCTAACACTTGACAAGCAAGGAACTTTAATTTTAAAACGGGTGGAGGCCCATGACTTAAAACACAACTAAAATAATCTTTAGTAGGCAGAAGGTCAAGGCTTTATCTTTAAACAACATATTAATCAGGCAGAAGGCCCGAACAATCTTACACCTGCCACGCAAGGAATTTTAATTTTAAAGCGGCTGAAAGCCCATGACTTAAAACACCACTAAAAACAATTCAACTTCAATTCAAGGCCATCGGCTATGAGCCGTACAAATACACACAACAGAAAATAAGAAAAGGTGGTGCAGCTACCGGCGCTCAGAAATTTCAGCGGTAGGCCTGCACTTGAAATACGAACGATCACTTAGGTAATCGGCCCAACCATTCTCGATCCGACGACAACCCAACCAACAGATAGTCAACGGACGCACCGACATGGTAACTTGGGCTCCACACGACCAGCACATAACCGGGAGTTCAATGCAAAACGGAAAAAGGCATGGACGCCCACAACCAAGCATACATTAAGCTGTCAAACTACACATCGTACTGGACAGCGACAACACGGTGAGGAAAGGACACTGCCTGAATTTACGTAAACGGCCAGGGCACGTAACCGGAACGTTAACGGCCACAAGGCAGAAAATTCCGCTGGTGCACTTCAATTGCAAATAACGAAATACAGTTAGACTCCACCAGAAGCTAGCTAAACCTTCGCCAACTCAAACACACGCGTTGTTGCTCGCGGGAGTGCCCGAACAGCCAACAACAACAACCAAACGGCACAATATGAACAATCTTGACTTGCTGGTAATTAAATCCAAACTCAACTTTCGTGTCCAGGGTCGGTGAGCCACGGACTTCGTAGTAATGGAAACAGCCCCACACACTCCGACACTGCGTATAGGCTGCCTGTGGGCCCGGCCAAACTACGCCCCGCCGAGATTTCCTCGCTGCTCCACGCCAACCGACCGACTGCTCGCACACAGCACAGCCAGAAACTATAAGCACCAGACCAAAGATAGTAGAAGATGCGAATATCGATACACACCGTTGCTGAACAGCATACTCGCAATAACCACGGGAAACCAGACACAGAATAGGAACCAAGGTTTAAACCAACGCATAACATGAGCCCAAGACGGCTTATTGCATTGCATCGCAACAGGCGTTATGTTAACGTGCACTGTCTTGCTGAAAAAGCACAGAAATGTCACAGTTACGAGAATAAAGCGCGTGCAATGTAGCGGGCACTGGTTCCTTTACCCAGCAGAAACACCAAATATGAATGCGAGTTGTTAAGTGACGCCCTCCCCACTCCCCCAAACCTTGAAGTCTGGGATGAGAGCTGTGTGTCGTGGGCGAATACACTCATACACTCCGGAAAAGCCATCCCTCGAATACAGACAGAACCTACTCTCATCACTAATCATCACTAAGACAATAGAGAGAGTTGTTCCAGTCCCCAGTTAAGTCCTTCACGACACCGAAGTAAACAGGTGTCAGGGCGACAGTTGTAGCCTAGCTAGAGGCACATGTGTTCTTAATGCTGCTACAAACAGACTGTTCCAAATATTCAGCAGGTGCACCATATGCCTGATTTTCGTCCATTGATGATGATGTTCGGTCGGCCACCACTGGTAGCACACTGCGTAGATCTTGACGTGCTTCTGCCCTACACGGACGTCAAGAACCTAGTCAACAGGTGCGAAGCCTGGACGAACTTATTTGGTTTATATTAGGTTGGCCCATAAGTTCGTAGCGTTATTCCACAAATTTAATAAACGCAACAGGTACACGTATCAGAGACCTTAGTCATCAATAATATATCCCCTTCACTATTTACAACAGTCTATAAACGCTGGGGTAACGTTTCAATTCCCTGGCAGTAGAAATCACTTGGTTTTGAGGGAAGGAAGTTCCTTGAAGGTTGCTCGATAGAGAGCGGAAAAGGTGAACATTTGAGGGTGCTAATTCACCGGAATAAGGTGGTTGCGGAATGACTTTCGAACACAACTCCTGTACAGCGTTTTTTGCCAGTTTAGCAGAATGAGGGCAGGTCTTACGGTTAAGAAGCATCACTTCACACATTCTGTCTGGCCGTTGTTCTTGGAAACCGTGCGCAAGATGGCTCAGTTGTTGACCATAAATGTTAGCAGTGCTGGTTACACCTTGCTGATGCAGTTCGTAGTATGTCACACCGTCGCTGTTTCACTAGATGCGTAACATTATCAATTGTGTATGCGCCCATGTCTTTGTACGGGACGTTGCTGCTTTGTTTGGGCTCAACCTTGACTTTCGTTTCCTTATGTTAGCATAAAGACACCAGTAACGGTACAGAACAGCAATGGTCGGCGCTGTTAACGAGCCAGTTGATGACGATCAAGCAGAGATGCACATATGGCCACCCGTAGATTTTTGTGATTTTGTCTTAGAGCATTCGGTAGCCATATATAAGAATTTTGAACCTTCCCCATTGCACGTAAATATTGCACGATGTGGGAATGATCACAGTTTACCACATGTCCAGTTCCCGAGTACAATGACGTGGAGCATTGTGGATTAATACGTTTAAACGATTTTCATCAAATCCTGAAGGTTTTCCTGAAGGCAAATGTTTCTTGTTGCCTCCACTGCTGTCATTCCTCTGTTGAACTCAAACAGAAAAATTCATCGGAAATCTTACGATTTCTCTACTTGGCACTTCATTTTCTAGCGCCCACAGCTGCACTCCCTGTATCCAAACGACGAAATGACAATATGTAAACTCAGATAGCAGTAGTGAAGTAATAGCAATGGGACTAATGACAATGGAAAAAAAACCACAGCGACCTGAATATCAACACGCAAAACAAAAACGCTACCAACAAATGCGCCAACCTAATAGTAGGAAGACGAAGAAAATAGCATTGAAACTAGTCGTCTATATAATAAATAATTCAGAAATATGGCTGTAGTGTTCCACTTTCATTACTTATATTGCCAATCCGTTTCCTCGGTCCACAATGCTAGATTTTCGTAAGTCGAATATACAGTAGAAAGCAGCAACACACTACTGATACATCGTGCACAGTATGTGCAGCAGTCTTTCGATACTCCCGTCCAGATACCAGCAGGTCGTTCAACAGCAGTATGTACTAGCTAGTGGGACAAGGTCGTACCCTAGAATGAATGTTGTCAACATTGTTCACCCCTAAACTCAGCACAGTTACTGTCTGTAGAGTCAGGAGACAGTGTCCACGGACAGGCCATCTGATATCCATCTGACCGCCGCCGACCGTGACGAATGAATCACTAATATTACGGCCCTCAGTACGCACATATCCTCTCCTGGTGCCACAAGAAACAATCATTGGAGGTGTTTCTTTTTTGCCGGTAGTATATTCAGATATCCGACAATAAGTAGGCGTCGGGATCGCATAAAGGCAAACTTTGACAAAACACTTGGTGAAGTTACTGAACAGTGCAGGCTCCCATGTTACATATTGCCTTTCAGTGTGCAAATGACAGATTTCACATCCCCCCTCCAATGTAGGTCATAATTTACTGAAGAAGACAGTCTTGAAATTTATTGTATATTTGATAACAGCTTGCAGTCAGTGTAGGCTATCATTAGATCTACAAACTCACTGGAGCAAGTGTCCCGTGTCGTCAAACCGCGAAGCAGACAATTCAAAATCCGCTGCAGTGCTGCAGCATCGAGCCAAAACTGTGACTGAATCTCTTCGGCTTGTTACCATCGTTCAAAATGATGACACTGAGTTGCTCCTTACGACTCTGTTTTGGCGAGTGGTGCCATATGTCCCAAAAATATGAACTTTTTGAGGCCGGCCGGGGTGGCCGAGCGGTTCTAGGTGCTACAGTCTGGAACCGCGCGACAGCTACGGTCACAGGTTCGAATCCTGCCTCGGGCATGGATGTGTGTGATGTCCTTAGGTTAGTTAGGTTTAAGTAGTTCTAAGTTCTAGGGGACTGATGACCTTAGCAGTTCAGTCCCCTAGTGCTCAGCGCCATTTGAACAATTTTTGAACTTTTTGAGGAAAATCTGCATTATCTTCAGTGTATTATTAATGTAGACTGAGGTGACAAAAGATCTGGGATACCTCTTAGTATCTTGTCGGACCCCGTTTTGACCAGCGTAGTGTAGCAGCTCGACGTGGCATGGATTCAACAAACACACAAGTCGTTCGAAGTCCCCTACAAAAAAACTGAGCCACGCTACCTCTACAGTTATCCGTAATTGCGAAAGAGTTTGCCGGTGCAGGATCTTGTGCAGTTAATGACCTCACGATTATGCTTCAGAAATATTCGATGGGGTTAATATCGGGTGATCTGGGTAGCCAAATAATTATCCTGAATGCTCTTCAAATCAATTGCGAACATTTGTGGCCCGGTGACGTGGCGCACTGTCGTCCATAAAAATTCCATCGTTAATTGGGAACATGAAGTCCATTAACGGCAGCAAATAGTTTCCAATATTGAACAATGAAATTCTCCAAACATCCATGAAACTGAGATGTTATTTTATTTTATTTTCAGTACCAGTTTCAGCAATTCATTTTGCTAATTTCAATCCCCATACGCACTCCTCAAAAGTAATCCATATTGGCATACTGGGGCCAGAAAGGTATGGCCCCAGCACGCCCATATCTATTATTTTTGAAAGATGCATATGAGGTCCGAAGACGGTGTAATGAACTGTCAAACTGGTAGCGAAAATAATATAACATCTCAATTGCTTGGTTGTTTGGCGAATTTCATTGTTATGTATTTGACCAGCCACTGTCTCATGTCCACAATGGATCAACAGAGACTTTCCAATGGTCGGTTCAATTGAACCAGAGGACGCAGCTCACACTATTAAGCAGCCACTATCAGATTACATGGTGACTTGATGACAATTTGGGACCATCGCTTCGTGGTCTGCAACACACACGAACCCTACCATTAGCTCTTTCCAACTCAAATCGTGCCTCACCTGAGCAAACCACTGCTTTCCACTCCTCTAGGGTCCAAATAATATAGATAGGGGCCCTTAAGAGGCTCTGCAGGCGATGTTCATGCTGATAGCAAAGCCACTCACATCAGTGGTCTGCTGCCATCTCCATTTAATGCCAAATTTCGTATTTATGCGATTATTTCATGCACTGTTGCTTGTCTGTTATCACTGAAAACCTTACGTCAACGCCGCAGCTCTTGGTCGTTAAGTGAATGCCGTCGGCCTCTGCGTAGTTCGTAGTAAGAGGTAATGCTTCAAATTTGGTACTCTCACAACGGAATCTCCCCTATGCACCCACCTCACATTTAGTGCTAAGATGGCCCGTCAAAAAGTGAACACAGATCAAGCAAGAAAACAGGAAGAAGGTGTACTGAACTGTGAAAAAAGAAGCAAAATAGGAACGCTGAACGGTCCAAGGTCAAGATGTGGAACATAAATCGCCTTTGAACAGACATGGCGTCGTCGTCATGCGGTTTTGCTGTCGGCCTAGGAAGAGGAAGATCTGTGTTCAAATCTCCTTCGAGTCCCATTTTTCTCATTTTTCACAAAATTATGAACATTCCGTTCTGTCACTGACGTATCTGTTCGCTGTATTCAAAATTGTGTGTATGTCGTGGTGCAACGTCCATTTGTAACAACAAAGTGTTACGATGGTACCTCCAGACGTACTTAACTCCTATTTGTTCTACACAAGTACCACATGTTATGAATCTTGCGTTCCGATTCAGAAGTTCACACCGTTTTATTTGTTGTTTTAATTTTTGTGCGAGGTCCATGCGACATCTCGCCTCCTCTCACTATTCATCACATTTACTTGGGACGGTAATATATTCTTACCAGATGACTCATATTCTTTAACTAACGTATAGTACCACAACTGCCAAGACTGCAGACAACAGACACGTCAATGGTCGGACAGAAAGTTCATAATTTTTTGAAAAGAAAAAGAAAATGGGACATTTGAACATGGATCTTCCGCTTTGCATTATACTGTATTACCTATTTATTCACGGAAAATCAGCTTCGTTTGGGCGGCCGCCTTTAAGTCACGCAAGACTATTGCACCAGGTTAAATCAAGCTTCCTTGGCACCAAAAACATGATTATTATCATTCAGACGCGGGGTAATCCCGCTTTAACATGATGCAATAATTGTGTGACTTGAAGACGGTCGCCTGAGCGAAGTTGGTTTTCCGGCAATAAATACTCGGTACAGTAGCTTTGTGAATTTCGTGATACCATTCTTGAAATACACTGCCAAGCAAAAGAAATGAATCACCCAGAAGATATGGTTGGACGTCACTGTGATTCGTTCCTGTAATCAGTGACACAATTAACAGACCCTTCACCTCTTCATTAAGCTGAGCTGCAAACCTCTTCCGTCTGCTATATTGCATAACTTGCAATGAGACGCAATACTACCAACACACTGTTGCCACACATTTGTCTCTAGTGTAACTTA
Source organism: Schistocerca piceifrons (assembly GCF_021461385.2). Classification (NCBI taxonomy): domain Eukaryota; kingdom Metazoa; phylum Arthropoda; class Insecta; order Orthoptera; family Acrididae; genus Schistocerca; species Schistocerca piceifrons. The sequence goes on along the minus strand of NC_060141.1, from coordinate 587,839,986 downwards.
CGGAAGACAATGAATAAGATGCCAAATGGATCCAAGTTAGGAGACAACAAAAGACGAATTTCAAACAAATATGGTTTCACAGGAAGGTCCGTTTTATTCAGTCATAAAACACGGTGGGCAGATAGTGATTTACGATTATCACAGCCACACTATCGAAACTATTCGTGATGAACGGTTTTTTGTCTAACATGATGTGAAGCTCATAAAGTGATTTAATAACGGATGTAATAACCGCAGTTTTAGTTCTCATTTAGTAATTGAGGCGTAGTTTTTAATTTTCCACAGCATTTTAATCTCTTCACGACTGACACATCCATATCTACTTCGTCTCCATCGCAGTGTCATTGAATGGAGACAATACAACTTGAGATGCAGCAGCTCGCATATTTGACGAAAACTGTGTAAACTTCACGTGGAATATCATGAACTAGATGACGAGCGCCAAGTGCCGACGGTAACTGGAACTACTTGGTTCTGTAAACTTGATGATACCAGAATGAGGAGATGGACTCTCATGAATCTCTTAGGTGCCGATAATGAGAACTTTAAAGAAGGATGTCGCAAGCAACGTAATCCTACTTCCTTATTAGCATTAACATGATATTTTATATACGTAAAAGATAATGTTCTGAATGACAGATACATTATTGCCCAGCCCAAACCGCTAAGGATAGAAACTTGAAATTTGGAGCGGGTATTGCCGTTATACCGTAGGCTTGCTAAAGAGGGAATTTTACGAAATTCCGCTCCTAAGAGAGTGAAATCTATCGTTATTAAGGCACTTTTCAAACTAGACCTATGAAAATAGATGTACGGTTTCTCGTCGGAAATAAAGAAACAAGTGTTTCTGCGGTTTTGGAAATTTAACCTCTGTGAGTGTGAAATAGAGGGTGAAAATTTTTTGATAAGTATTTTTAATCCTACACCTACGAAAGTTGGTATCTGATTTCTCGATTTTTTGAAATTCAACCCCTAATGGTGTGAGATAGGGGATGAAATGTTTTATGAAATATTTCTTTATGAAAACATTTTTGAAGATAAATCTAAGAAAATCTGCTTTTGGCATCTCGGTTAGAAATAAAAAAGCATCTGTTTCACTAATTTTGGAATTTCAATCCCCATATGGGTGAAATAGAGGATGGAAGTTTTTGTGGAAAGACTCCATTATGCAAGCGTTTCTGAAGCTAATATTTTATGCGAAAGGTACGATCAACAGAAACATTGGACTACAACAAACAGAGTCACTTTTTGATCAGAGGTGCAGTCGAAAATGAGAATACTCCTATGGCCTTAATTAGTGTGAAAAGTTTAGAAGGCACAATAACTAGAGAACATCATAAAAAAATCGATTAAATAAAAACCATGAAAAAATCAGTGCCGACCGTACAGTCTACGCAAGGAAAGCAGTGGATGCTAAGCTAGTCATATCTATTCGCCAACCGGGTCTAAAAGTAGTCATCGTAGTTGTACCAAGATCCAGGTAAATTTTCCTGTTTTTATTGATTGTCAAACATGTAACAAAAACGAAAGGATCTGATCAGCTGGATCTGTCCTAACAGCCCTTATTAATTGGGACGAAAAAGAGGGATCCCGCGAAACACCCTTTGTCACAAATCAACATATGCCACAGGTCCCGACTATTTTTGGACCGGCTGCGTGATAATTCCCTCCCACTGGCTTTGTCAGGTGCTGGGATGGCGACAACTGTTTCATTCCAATGATCTTATTAGTTTGTCTTTACCACATATAATAGACATAGTAACTAAAGTATTAATTTGCCAAGACAAGACGAAAGCAAGCTAGCTGTGATGTGATTGATGAGAATTTGTTTTATAGATACGTTAATAACATAATGACCTACCGGACGTCACGGATGGAATTGGAAACAATGCTATAACGGAACCCAAAGAAAAATAAACTCCATGAGAAGCAAATCACTGTGTTTATTAGCTTCATTTTTAGCGCTTCTAGAGAGCTTAGTTAACTGAGAAAAGACTTGTATAATTTATGAAATGGCAGTGACGGACCTCAGTCCACTACTTATCACTCAGTGAAACAGTTGAGATCGCAAATATTCATTTATTTAAAAATATTGACCGGTTGTGGCCTTTCTACTGACATCATCAGATACATGAAACCATTTGGCTGAAGTGGGCGGTGCGTAGAATAATTGTGTGATACCACTGTCGTTTACTACTTTTTTCCCTTTTGCAAGAAACTGAAGCATACTATTGGGAATTATAAAAGACTGTACGCTGGCGCATGTGGTTATAAATTCTCTTGTAATAATTTTGAGAAGGTGTATTATGTAGGGAAAACTGGACGAGACTTTTTAACGCGTTTTAAATAGTACGTTTCATGCATTACACAAACAGGTCGGTTTTCGGACAACACCTCATAAATAACAACCATTCAGAAGCTAATATTAAGCATGGACCTAAGATTTTGCAGGCCACTCCGAAGGAACTGTGTTATTGAACACTTTGGAAGAGCTGGAAACGTTTGTTTGCATTAAGAATACTTCTTCATCCCATCTAAGTCAACAGTTAGACTCCTATGAAGAAACGTGTTTCGATCTATTTACAGTTCTTACGTAATAAAAAGTAGAGCTGCTTTTTCCTTTCACCCTTTCTTCACATCACTTTTTACTCTGTTGTGTATCAGGAATAGTAAACGACTGTGGCACCTTCTGTACACCGCCGACCAGCCAAATGGTGCTGTAAATCTGAAGGATATCAGCACAGAGGAAGATTTTTAGATAAATGATTGATTGTGATCTTGACTGTTTATCAACAATTATCTAAATTATCTTGACTTTATCTAAAATTAAGACCGCTGCTCGTTTATATTTACCATACATTAATATCCACGACTAAAATGTTGACAATCAATTGTGAACCTTTACAACAGTATCTAATTTGTCCATAATCGGAATTTTATTAAAATAATTAAGAATAATCATGCGATGGCTCATTGAGACCTACCACTAACACACACTATTTGCAATTACGACTTAAAGAACCGTGATTTGATATAAAAGAAGCTTATTAACTGTGACCATCTAGCATAACACAGCTCAAATAACACAATCTTCGATGGCTTGTATCCCACCCTTATCACGTTTTTGTTGCATTTCTGCGAATATATACCGCTCGATATGATTTTGCTATCACAAAGAAAATTGCATATTAATTTTAATAAGAGACCTAACCAAGGATCACATACTCCACGTGCGACTGGTTCTAGAATGTTGCTCAAGCATGTGGTATCGGTACCAGATAGGACTAACAGGGGATATTGAGCGTATACCGGTCGAAGTGGCCGAGCGGTTCTAGGCGCTACGGACTGGAACCACGAGACCGCTACGGTCGCAGGTTCGAATCCTGCCTCGGGCATGGACGTGTGTGATGTCCTTAGGTTAGTTAGGTTTAAGTAGTTCTAAGTTCTAGGGGACTGATTACCTTAGAAGTTGAGTCCCATAGTGCTCAGAGCCATTTGAACCATTCAGAGAATCATTCTTCCCTTGCTCCGTACTTGAATGTAACAGGAAGAAACCCTAATAACTGGTACAATGGGACGCAACCTCTGCCACGCACCTCATGGTGCTTTGTAGAGTATAGATGTGGAACTAGATGTAGACATTATTGTGGTCATTTACGGTACTGTTCCGCAACGTTGAATGTTCTGGATACTACATGGAACAATGTAGCACCATACGAATTCCACGAAGCCATCTTTTCGCAAACCCTTAATAATTATTTTAATTTATTGTTTTTTGATAATAACATAAAAGTTAAATTCCGTGTGTAAGAGTTTTCATTAGTTATAACATCCACCTTTACCAGGACCGAATCTAAGGTGACTTAACCCCACATGGCAGCACAAGACGTCGTACAAGTAAAACAATTATCTGCATCAGTCATTTGTTTCAGGTGGAGAATTGTTTGTTTGCATAGTTGGTTTTGGTGAAGAATAGATACGTCTTTTCACAGTAGCAGACCAAGTGCAGTATAGATTATGTTTCGTCTTTTGCTAATGACAATTATTTATTTCGAAAACGCACTTTTTAAGTTAAAACTATAAATTTAAAACTACGAATTTCTAACAGCGAATTGTACTTAAAGAAGTGCTAGAGCTGTAAAAAGCCTACAGACTGCTGCATGTTTTATGAACTTCCCACTGTACATCATGATTACCCCGTCATTTAAAAGGTGCTGTGCGTCTTACATATATACTTGCTCACATTGGATAGGCCGATAGAAAATTAAGTTATTTATACATAAATATTTGTTTCTTTTAAAAAAATATGAATGGGCTGCGGCAGAATATGAACATATGCATAATTAAGTTAATACATTAGGTACTTATTTATCGATAAGTATTTTTTTTCTTGTATTTCTACAAAATATGATTGGGCTGCAGCATCGGACATAAAAAACAAAATATTAAATAATTATGTACATAAATGTGTTTTCTCTTTATATTAGAAAATATGAATGTGTTCTCCACCACAAGGAAATGTGCACAGTTCAATTATTATATGAATTTCTTATATGTAAAAAGATTACACTAGGGCATCATATATATTGTAGAAGGGACTTATTGAGAAATGAATGGGAGTGGTTAAATTCATCGTTGTGCATTGCACCGGAAATTACGAGAGAGCCTTAAGTACTTTCTTAACACATTTGAAAAAGTTGGTTGAGCCTATTTTTAGAAAAGGGAAACATACCTATGTAGAAATTATTTAATCCAGTTCTTTTAAAAAAAAAGGAAAATATACCTGTGTAGAAATTATTTAATCCAGTGTAAGAAATCATATTTGTATTATGTACAACATCTCTGAAGTGACGATGTAAACATTATGTACTGTGGAGAGGACATATTCAGAATGCAGACTTTTTGCTACTCTATCACCTCTGTAAGTACATTTCACTGCAGAAATTCACACTTTTAATCACAAAAGTGCATTTTCTAAATAAACAGTTTTCATCATTAGCAAAAGACGCATCATAAGCCCCAAGCCTTTGGTTTGCTCCTGTGAAAAGACGTCTGTACTCTTCACCAAAACCAGAAATGTAAATAAACAATTCTCCAGCTGAAGATGATGTTGTGAATCAAAGGAATGTGTAGTTGCAAAATAAACAAATGGCTCGCACAGAAAATTGTATTATTTGTGTGTTTATCAACGATTACAGCACTCATAGGGCCTTCCGTAATGGAGGAGATATGTAGGAGACATATTTAAATGGAATTTAGAAGAAAGATCGAGGCCAGCCTTCTTCACTTGCCTGCAAGGATCTGTCCACCAGACCACCCGAACCCGCAAAAATGACACTGAGAGACTTGTCGACGACCGATTAATGTTGAAATTAGTCGCAATTCCTTAATTTTTAAACCACAGTTAGTCCACTAAAAGTATCTGACTGTTGGAAACACAAAGGTAATTTGCTTCTTTTTATAACCCGCTTTGAGTAGCAAAACAATCACTCCCAATCAAGAGTTCCCTCTCGAAACAGCAGACAACGGCCACCAGCCACTGGCTGACGCTAACCAGAATCCTTCCAGACGATCGCAAAGCGTCGCACGTGGCGCCTATGACCACGTTGCAACATTCGCATTAGCAGGCATAAAATTATTTGTTACTCTAGTTTGATTTCTTGCACTAAATATATTCAGATAACAGAGTGAACCTCGTGCAGTAACAACAGTAACGTACCTTTGCTAACGCAGCATATGACGCCAGGAATGTTGAATTATGTAACCTATCATTGCCGACAAATTTTACCTGAAAATAATAATAATAATAAGGCCCGGGAAAAGAATAGGCCTCCGGTATGTTCTGCCAGTCGTAAAAGGCGACGAAAAGAACAAACCACTAATAGGGCTAACCCCCTTTTAGTGTGATTAGTTGGTTCAGGACAGAACTAATGAAGACTCGGACAAGCGCTGTCATGGTCGGGGACGACGCTTGAACCCTATACCCTCCCACAATGGTAACGACACTGCTAGCCAACCGGAAAATGATTTAAAACCAAATACAGGTGTTTTGCAGGATGTGCTTCCTGCAACCACTCTAGAAGGAAAACAAAGACAGAGGATGAGATGGTCAGATGAAGTTAACTGACACCTCATGTTCTGTTGTTACCAAGCAATCAACATAGGAACCAACACAACTGGATACAGATCACAAGTATACACAACATTTATTACCAGATACCCAGAATTAAAATTTGTAACAGAACAACAACTAGCCGATCAGATCCGTGTAATAATAAAAAATAACAGGATACCCCAGTCAGAATTAGAAAACATCAAACGACAAGTACAACAAATACTGGAACAAAATAATGTGCAGTCAGAAGAAGAAGAAAATTCAGTAATGGACTCAAACATCCCAGAGCAAACAAACAAAGAACAACATGCATCAATTAAACAATCAGAGGAAAACGAAATCTTAAGACAGCCACCAGAACAAGCACAAATAGAACACGAAGTGACACACATGTTAGATACAGAAGAAAAATTTCAGCTGACATATATAGAATACAAAGACACAAATACAGACATTAGACCATTCTTCCATAGACCACCAAATAACCCACAAGTCGAAACAACAATAACAACTATCAACACAATCATACACAATAAAATAAATGGAAATACAACTATGAAAGAGTTACAAATACTGGTTTATATAGGAGCACTCACTACACTAAATATACACACTAGGCAGAGATCAGAACCAACCAACACGCAGAAGAAACCCACAAAACCAGCATGGCAACACAGGCTACAGATCAGGATAGAAAAACTGAGAAAAGACATCAGACAGCTAACACAATTTATAAGAAATGAAATATCAGACAAAAAACGAAAAAGGTTAGGTAACATCTCACAACAAGAAGCGATAGAGCAATTAGATGAAAAGAAGCACAAATTACAATCATTGGCCAAACGGCTTAGAAGATACAAAAAAAAGTGAAAATAGGAGGAAACAAAACCAAACATTCAACACAAACCAAAGGAAATTTTACCAGACATTAGATAACACGCACATTAAAACAGACAATCCGCCAAACATAACGGACATGGAACACTTCTGAAGCAACATATGGTCAAACCTGGTACAACATAACAGGCAAGCACGGTGGTTACAAGCAGAAACAGACACATACAAGATGACACCACAAATGCCTGAAGTGATAATTTTGCAAAATGAAGTCACCCGAGCATTTAATTCTATGCACACTTGGAAAGCCCCTGGAAAAGATAAAATAGCAAATTTCTGGCTAAAGAAGTTCACCTCAACACATTCACATCTAACTAAATTATTTAACAGTTACATTGCAGACCCATACACATTCCCTGATACACTTACACATGGAATAACTTATCTGAAACCTAAAGATCAAGCAGACACAGCTAACCCAGCTAAATATCGCCCCATAACATGCCTACCAACAATGCACAAAATATTAACTTCAGTCATTACACAAAAATTAATGACACATGCAACACAGAACAAAATTATAAATGAAGAACAAAAAGGCTGTTGCAAAGGAGCACGAGGATGTAAAGAGCAACTGATAATAGATGCAGAGGTGACATATCAAGCTAAAACTAAACAAAGGTCGCTACACTACGCATACATTGATTGCCAAAAAGCTTTTGATAGTGTACCCCACTCATGGGTAGTAAAAACATTGGAAATATACAAAGTAGATCCGAAATTGATACAGTTCCTAAACATAGTAATGAAAAATTGGAAAACCACACTTAATATCCAAACAAATTCAAATAATATCACATCACAGCCAATACAGATTAAGCGTGGACTATACCAAGGAGACTCATTAAGTCCTTTCTGGTTCTGCCTTGCTCTGAACCCACTATCCAACATGCTAACTAATACAAATTATGGATACAATATTACTGGAACATACCCACACTAAATCACACATTTGCTATACATGGATGATCTAAAACTACTGGCAGCAACAAATCAACAACTCAACCAATTACTAAAGATAACAGAAGTATTCAGCAATGACATAAATATGGCTTTCGGAACAGACAAATGTAAGAGAAATAACATAGTCAAGGGAAAACACACTAAACAACATGATTACATATTGGATAACCACAGCGACTGCATAGAAGCGATGGAAAAAACAGATGCCTATAAATATCTAGGATACAGACAAAAAATAGGAATAGATCATACAAATATTAAAGAAGAACTAAAAGAAAACTATAGACAAAAACTAACAAAAATACTGAAAACAGAATTGGCAGGAAGAAACAAGACAAAAGCTATAAATACTTATGCTATACCAATATTGACCTACTCATTTGGAGTAGTGAAATGGAGTAACACAGACCTAGAAGCACTCAATACACTTACACGATCACAATGCCACAAATACAGAATACATCACATACATTCAGCAACAGAAAGATTCACATTAAGCAGAAAGGAAGGAAGAAGGGGATTTTTCGACATAAAAAACCTACATTATGGACAGGTAGATAATGTAAGAAAATTTTTTATAGAACGAGCAGAAACTAGCAAAATACACAAAGTAATCACTCATATGAATACAATGGCTACACCACTGCAATTTCATAACCACTTCTACAATTCTTTAGATCACATAACATTAACAGATACAAAGAAAGTAAATTGGAAAAAGAAAACACTACATGGCAAGCACCCGTATCATCTAACACAGCCACACATTGATCAAGACGCATCCAACACATGGCTAAGAAAAGGCAATATATACAGTGAGACGGAAGGATTCATGAGTGCAATACAAGATCAAACAATAAACACCAGATATTACAGCAAGCATATTATTAAAGATCCCAATACCACAACAGATAAACGCAGACTTTGCAAACAACAAATAGAAACAGTAGATCACATCACAAGCGGATGTACAATACTAGAAAATACAGAATACCCCTGAAAACATGACAATGTAGCAAAAATAATACATCAACAACTTGCCATACAACATAAGCTAATAAAACAACATGTTCCCACATACAAGTATGCACCACAAAATGTACTGGAGAATGATGAATACAAATTATGCTGGAACAGAACCATTGTAACAGGAAAACAACACCACGTAACAAACCTGACATCATACTCACCAATAAAAAGAAGAAATTAACACAACTAATCGAAATATCCATACCCAATACAACAAATATACAGAAGAAAACAGGAGAAAAAATTGAAAAATACATCCGACTGGCTGAGGAAGTCAAGAACATGTGGCAACAGGATAAATTTGACATTGTACCAATTATACTATCAACTACAGGAGTCATACCACACAATAGCCACCAGTACATCAGCTACAACCAAACATATATATACAACTACAGAAATCTGTAATTATTGATACATGTTCAGTTACCCGAAAGTTCCTAAATGCAATGTAACACATACCGCACAGTTAAAAGGAAGTCACGCTTGATCAAGGTCCACGTCACTTTCCATTTTTAACCAGACATAACCTCGGAGAAAGGAAAGAAATAATAATAACAATAATAGAGTTTGGTGCATACGCTGGTAGCGTTTTTGTGTCACATGTTGTCACGCAGGTTGCTGTAAGTGTATTTATCATTTGTCGATTTTCTTTGAAGTTCTGCTATTCTTAATGCGTTATCATATTATATGTTGCAAATTTGTGGTTATGAAGAGAGTTGTTTAAGTGTTAGAAAATAGTCTGGAGTGTCCACCAAATAGAAAGAGTCTAACATTAGTGGGATCTTTTCGCTTTGTGTACTGACGAGGGACGGGCTGGAGGAGGTTAGGTGGTGGATTGAGCTCTTAATATGTGCGCTGTTTCAAGGAGAATTGTTTTGACGTGACTTATTCGTCATTTATAATTCACAAGTTTCGAAAGTCAACGAAAAACGGAAGGTATGAGGGTTATTGTTTAATGTTCCATCGACAATGAGATCATTGGCGATGGAGGAGGATGTTTGGTGTAGTAAATTGGTCGTGTCCTTTCAAAGAAATCATCCCAACAGTTACCTTAAGAAATTTAGGAAAACCATCGTAAATCTAAATCACGATAACCAGATATGATCTGAAACACTGGATGTCACAAACACTGCTGTAGGAGTACTATTGCGTGCTCTCATTCAAATCAAAGCCAGGCCATTTACGCATATTACCTTCAATTTTATCAGCTTCCTCATCGAGCGTAGCTATCGAATATTTTTACTTTCGAGGAGACATGGTGCTTTTTTGTTGACTGCATTAAAAGAAATTACTGATTGAGTCCTAAGAGGAAATATCTTAACGGCCTGTGTGAGCCAACGACAGTGGTGTTATGAATCTCGTGGCGCAAGAAAGTGTTGTGTACTACGAACTGCTTCCAGAGATATGACTAGCGCGGTTGGCATTTGTTGTCATCAATTGAGGCACCTTGCTGTCGCAATGTATATAAAAGAAAAGAAACCACGAAGAAGGCTGCTTCCAGTAATGCCACTGCGCGGTACTTGTTATGGTCATTATCGAACAACTATCACCATAATACACTTCAAACGTGGTTTGACGACATCCTCATTCTCAAATTAACAGGTTTCTACAAGTCTAAAGTCGAAAAACAATCCGATCGTTGTCCGATTGATTTAAATAATATGGGATATTATAATACTGATGATTTGTTTATCTCTTATGTTTGTTTTGTTCAGTAAACTAAAAGAAAATTTGACAAATACAGATGAATTACAACTTATCAAGAAAAGTTTATGACAAAAACAAAGCATTCGTAAGACAAGCAAGGGCTCAAATCATCATGAATTAGGAAGATATTAGGAGCTTTCGGTCTCGATACGGTCCACGCACACTTGCAGTAGCGTTACAGGATATCACGAAAGTACGAAACTCTAGCAGCAGGGGTAGACAATAAATGAAGAAATGTAAGAATTTTGTTTTCAGAGTGTCTAGAACCGACAGGAAACGCAATTTTCCACTAGAAGGGTGAACACTTCACCGCTGAGCCAGGATCAATATTAGTAAAAATCCCTCCCTCTTTACTGCAGTCATGGCTAAAATGGATAATTTGCAACATGAAAGACAAGGTTAGTTGTAGTTGTTGCTTGAAACTACATTAGTGGACGCAGAAATATAAATCTGCAAGGTCTACATCACTTCTTAAATGAGAATGATTCACAATATTCAATCTAAACGACGAGAAAATATCACCTGAGTATAGCAGGACAATTCTCAGCCACTTCAGGAAGTAAACTGACAGTAACAGTGTTGACAAACATATTCTGGGATGTTGTCGTGTCTCTAATTACCAGCTGGAAGAATAGTGACTCCACAGCTGAGCTATTTCTTGAGCGTATCTTAGTTGGCATTTCGATACATGGAACAGGCAGACACCAAGTTGACTGAGCGAATAGGCTAACGATACGTTTTTTTGCATTACTGTAGGTAGGTGTAGTTGCTCATGATTTTCATCGCCTGCAATCTGAACACCATAAATTAGGACCAGGGAGAGTTAATTGGTTGACATATTTATATAATGAACAGCTCATTCATCTGACACAACACCTCAACAGCCATTCTTTGCGTTTTTATGAGCCATGCTTAAACTCTGTAGGGAAGAATTTGCTCAAATATACGTTCATTGTTTAGACACCGCAGGACATACCATCTTGAATGGTAGATAAGGTATTTATATACCTCTTGTTCTGTTATCTGTATGAAAATTCCTGAAGTAATTAAATCCCTTTGGTTAAGAATTGCTGCTGAAAAGTTTAAGACTGACAGCAGCTTTAGTGATATATGTACAAAATCCATGGGTAACACATGAAATTTTGAATTTCATTCACGAAGAGGCAAAATATAAAAATACATTACATGCAGCAGACAGGAGAGAATACACTAGTCTAAAAAAAGAGACTGGTGGAAAATGCAAAAAGTCTTAATAAGAAGAGCTAAAGGAGAACCTCAGGATTATAGAAGCATGCATCACTATGGGTAATATGCTGCCTATAAGAAAATTAAGAAGAGCTCTGGAGAGAACAAAAGCAGTCGTATGAATATTATGAGCTCAAATTGTAAGCGCGAAGAAGGGTAAACCTAACGGTAGAAAGAATATGCAGAATGGATATAAAAGGTAAATGAAGTTGGAGACGCTATGATTGAAAGGGAAGACGAAGTAAATAATGATGAGATGGGAATTGTGTGAAAAGTTTGACGTAGCATTGGACCAAATAAGTAGAAATAAGGCATTTGGAGTGGACAGCGTTCCCTCAAAACTTCGGAGATTCTTAGGAGATAATACCATGGCAGAACTATTTCGCATCGTATGCAAGATATGTGACGTTGGCGAAATTCCGTCAGACGTCAAGAAGAACGTATTAATTGCAATTGCTAACGTGGCAGTTGGTCACAGATGATAATATTACCGAACTATCGGTCTAAGTCATGGTTGCAAAATAATGGCACGAATTATTTACAGAAGTATGGAAATACTAGTAGAAGCCGAGCTCAGGTAAGATCAGTTTGGATTCCGGAGATGTGTATGAAAACGCGAGGCGTTACTGACACTATGCTGAAAGACAGAGTAAAGAAAGACAAACGTTTGTTTATAATGTTTGTCAATTCTGAGAAAACATTTGACTATGTTTACCGGAAGCCACACTGAAATTCTGAAAGTAACAGAGGTGAAGTAATGGGAGCGAATGGTTATTGAAACTGTAGTCTAAATACATGAAGGATAGATGTGCCTGCAAAGGGACTGAGTATTTTACTCTATTCCTGATGTTACCCAATTTGTGCATTATAAGATACGAAGGAGATATTTTGAAAAATTAAAGTTCAGAGAAAAGAGGATTGTCAAAAATATTGTAACATAGTTCAGTGACAGTAAAAGACTTGGAGAAGCAGTTAAACCAAATGTATAGTGTCAAGAAAAAGATTGTAAGATGAAGATTAACAAAAGTAGAAAAAAAGATAAGGGAGAATATAATTGAATTAACAATGTGATGCTGAGGGAATTAGATTAGGATGTGAGAAAATAATAGAAGAAAAGATGGTATAAAATACCAACTTAATATAACAAGGTAAAACGAGAAAGTTGATTTTGTTAACATCCAATATGACTTTAAGCGTTGGGAAGTGTGTTCTGGAGGTAATTGTCTGGAGTCTAGCCCTGCACGGAAGTGAGATGTTGACGATAAGCAGTTCAGAGAAGAGGTAGTCTTCTAATATTAAGCTCTGTAACAGACAGTAAAGCTTTGCAGATCATCATAACGACGAGGCGAAAGTCTCACAAATTGTGTCGCCATCAGCTTGGATGTAAATTATTTGAGTTGCAGTTATCTTTGACAGGTAAAACGACCACCAGGTTTCATTAGTGATTTTCGCGTTTAGTGTTATTACCAGGCATGTTAGGGTGTTCAATGAGCGTCGTTAGCGTCAAACGTTGAGAAGTCACTGCGAAGGGTACTGAAATGCTGCATGTTGGTGTGAGATAGCGTCATCAGCACGTGACAGAATATGAAACTAGGCCTCACTGTGGGTCTCCATCTCGCCGGTTGTCTAAACTTGCAATATCCATATTTGTGGGGCATTTGGATGTGACAGCGGCCTATTGTTAGTTTTAATGAGAATGTGAGTGCAGGCATAGTCGTCGTGAAGGTTCCAGTCGGCCACATTTGACCACTTCAATGGAAGATCGCAGCATTGTGAGGCAGGTTCATCGTAAACGCTTCGCATTTCAGTCTGCCATCCGAGATCAAGTAATGGACTCCTTGCAACATTCTGCATCATGCTGTACTACTGGTCGGAGATTAGCAGCAGCTAGCGAATTACAACTACATCTGTAGGCTGCCGTCGGGTATGAGGGAACTAGACGGCACAGCAGTACGTCACGGACATCCTGCGTGCTCGCGTGTTATCTCTCATGCGAAAGTACTGTGCTGCAAATTTTCAACAGAACAATGCTCGTCCACAAATGGCATGAGTCTGAATAAACTATCTGCATGATGATGATGCTCCCTGGTGGCCAGTAAGATCCCAAATCTGTCACTCACAGAACATACCTGGGGCTAGCTCAGACGTCAACTCCACCCCAGTCCTAGTGTCAAGGATATAAGGACCAGTGACCACGCCGGCCGGTGTGGCCGTGCGGTTCTAAGCGCGTCTGTTTGGAACCGCGTGACCGCTACGGTCGCACGTTCGAATCCTGCCTCAGGCATGGATGTGTGTGATGTCCTTAGGTTAGTTAGGTTTAAGTAGTTCTAAGTTCTAGGGGACTGATGACCTCAGTAGTTAAGTCCAATAGTGCTCAGAGCCATTTGAACCATTTGAACCAGTGACCACATTTGTGGACTTGGTTGGTTCAGGAGAGAACACAACGGCGTTAGGACAGCATTCCCAACCTAAATAGCGCAGGCATCCAGGACGCAACGCCACATACTGCCAAGGTCTTTGCAGGTTTGACGCCGCGCGTGTTAGCCGTGCGGTTTGAGGCACCATGTCACGGACTGCGCGGCTCTTCCCGCCGGAGGTTCCAGTCCCCCCCTCGGGCATGATCGTGTATGTTGTTCTTAGCATAAGTTAAAGTTATTTTAAGTAGTGTGTAAGTATAGGGACCCATGACCTGAACAGTTTGATCCATTAGGAATTCACACACATTTGAGCAGATTTGACTCAATTTTTTAATCACTGCAATGAAATCACATAACTACACTACTGGCCATTAAAATTGCTACACCAAGAAGAAATGCAGATGATAAACGGGTATCCATTGGACAAACATATTATACTAGAACTGACACGTGATTACATTTTCACGCAATTTGGGTGCATAGATCCTGAGAAATCGGTACCCAGAACAACCACCTCTGGCCGTAATAACGGCCTTGATACGCCTGGGCATTGAGTCAAACAGAGCTTGGATGGCGTGTACAGGTACAGCTGCCCATGCAGCTTCAACACGATAACACAGTTCATCAAGAGTAGTGACTGGCGTATTGTGACGAGCCAGTTGCTCGGCCACCATTGACCAGACGTTTTCAATTGGTGAGAGATCTGGAGAATTTGCTGGCCAGGGCGGCAGCCGAACATTTTCTGTATCCAGAAAGGCCCGTACAGGACCTGCAACATGCGGTCGTGCATTATCCTGCTGAAATGTAGCGTTTCGCAGGGATCTAATGAAGGGTAGAGCCACGGGTCGTAACACATCTGAAATATAACGTCCACTGTTCAAAGTGCTGTCAATGCTAACAAGAGGTGACCGACACGTGTAACCAATGATACCCCATACCATCACGCCAGATGATATGCCAGTACGGCGATGACGAATACACGTTTCCAATGTGGGTTCACCGCGATGTCGCTAAACACGGATGCGACCATCATGATGCTCTAAACAGAACCTGGATTCATCCGAAAAAATGACGTTTTGCCATTCGTGCAACCAGGTTCGTCGTTGAGTACACCATCTCAGGCGCTCTTGTCTGTGATGCAGCGTCAAGGGTAACCGCAGCCATTGTCTCCGAGCTGATAGTCCATGCTGCTGCAAAAGTCGTCGAACTGTTCGTGCAGATGATTGTTGTCTTGCAAACGTCCCCATCTGTTGACTCAGGGATCGAGACGTGGCTGCACGATCCGTTACAGCCATGCGGATAAGATGCCTGTCATCTCGACTGCTAGAGATACGAGGCCGTTGGGATCCAGCACGGCGTCCGTATTACCCTCCTGAACCCACCGATTCCATATTCTGCTAACAGTCATTGGATCTCGACCAACGCGAGCAGCAATGTCGCAATACGATAAACCGCAATCGCGATAGGCTAAATTCCGACCTTTATCAAAGTCGGAAACGTGGTGGTACGCATTTCTCCTCCTTACACGAGGCATCACAATAACGTTTCACCAGGCAACGCCGGTCAACTGCTGTTTGTGTATGAGAAAACGGTTGGAAAATTTCCTCACGTCACCACGTTGTAGGTGTCGCCACCGGCGCCAGCCTTGTGTGAATGCTCTGAAAAGCTAATCACTTGCATATTACAGCATCTTCTTCCTGTCGGTTAAATTTCGCGCCTATAGCACGTCATATTCGTGGTGTAGCAATTTTAATGGCCAGTAGTGTACTACAGTGTGTCGATTTGGATGGGCACTGCTGTCATTCTCTCTCCGCTTGAGTGAACTCAGGTAAGTCCTATTTAGGCTAATAATTTAAATAAACGTTTGCTAAATATGTGATCTTAAAATTTGTTCTTTTTGCCTATTTGTTCCGTGTAATCCGAGGAGAACGCAGACAAGGTATTCCAGCAGTGTTCTCCCGCAGTGTTCACCCCCCGCTCCAGCGATACGGATCACTTCACAAGAAAGAGGCGACGGTTGTTATCGGTGAGAACATTTCTTCACCATTGTCTTCAACCTCTGTATTCATTATTAATGAACTGCAAAATGAAAAATATTGTAAAAAGCTAAAACTTTTTCTTTGTCTATCAAGCTGTTAATATGTACGATATTAGCGAGATAGCTTTGTGCTGTAAGAAAATAAAAGGACCATTTACATCGTGAAAAAGAAATCTGCTGTTAAGGAAAGTTTTCTTGAATAGCGTAGTCAGGAGTTATTTTCAGAACAATTATCTTTTTTAAAAAAAGTGACACAAACCTTCACGTCGGAAGCTGACACTGAAAATTAATGTGAAAAAAGTCCACAGAAATTACTGAAGTCATTTCTTATTACAGGAGTCTTTTTGAACATTATTACGCAAGTCACAAGTTTGACGATACTGAATTTTTCATTGTTTTGATTTGAAAGCGTTTATGAAGAACAGTGCACTGAAATCAGTGATTTCTTTAAACTCAGTGAGTCCAAAAGTGATAAAAACAGATATTTTTGAAAAAGTAATCAGTGATATAGTCGTAAATTCAAAGTCTCTGAAACGTGCTTGAGGTCAGTTTTTATCGACGTAGTACCAAGCTATCGATCTCAACTTAGAAAGATTATATGAAATTTGCCGTTGATTTTTAAGGCTGTAAACTATTTCGATGCATAGAAAGTGGCTCGCAGTTAATTAAATGCGTACTCAGCCTGCATTATCAAGGTTAAGTGGCTGTAATATTATGGCTAAGGGTGTTTGAATGTTGGATTCAAGACATTACACTACAGTGAAGTTAATATCACTGATTGATAGAATTTGTTTCTAAATGACGCTTCATTTTTTACGTGTCATGCGACCAACGATAACGAACTATACGCCGCACTTTAAGCCATCCATTTTCCTAGGTCAGGTAAAACGATCCTGCGCAATATATAAAACGTAATCCAGAATAATTATATCAATACAAAGGAATATTGAAGAAGAAATAAAAATTCGTATGAGGCTTCGTCTCTCTCCAATAAACACGGTCACGTTTGTCAACTGAAGAATATTCTACGAAGGAATGCAGCTTATTCAAGTCTTAATATAACGGGATGGGATATCTCACCCCTTAACCAGTCATGTTTCAGTTCGTATCCTCCTCCCCTTGTGACTGTTACACTTTTTGTGCCAGGCAGTGAACACTAAAGATGTGGAGCACTACTTATAGATAATAGAGGAACGTATGAATCTGTAGACTGGTTGACATAGAGGATTAACATCAGCCGCCTTACGGCAAAAGTTCGCTTTTTTAGCTCTATGCACAGAATTACCTTACTCGGCAGTGTTTGAAAATTGTAATCTAAGCTTATATGCTGCGGTGTAGGTCACTATAAAGGGGGTGAGCGTTTTACTATAAAGAGGGTGTGCGTTGTGTGGCCTCATGTTTATTTTACATGGTTATGAGAGACGAGAGAGGGTGCAAATCGGAGCTGGCATGTGGTATATTACTCACGAATAGCACCATGGTGGCCGCAGAACTTAAGGTCCACGTCCAATGAACGGATCAGGGTCAATAGGACCCATGCTCTTCCTGAATGACATATTGCAGAGATGTCTTGATTTCAAAACACTGCATTGGTGTAAAGCGCAGTGATCAGCAACTTACCACCTCTCCTCTCTTTGCTGGCTAAATATTACCGATGACAATTTCTCCCACCACCAGGATTCCATCCTATCTGAAAGCATGGCTCCACCCCAAAGGTGTACGTTAGAGATCTCTGTTACGGGTTCAGGAACAGCATGATTTGACACCCGAACAATGAGCAAAGAGTATTTAGAAGAGAAGGAAAAAGAAAAACAAATAACAGTGTAGACATTTCGAACAGAAGAGACAACATAAAACATTTACTTATACGAACGCCTCAATTTAGGCTTTTCCGTCACTTTTATTGACATCGAATAAAACAACAACATTACTGCTACCAGTCACTGTTTATTTATATCCAGAACGCGTTTCAAAGGTTTGAATCTCCATCACCAGGCGGATTTATATGTGTTAATGTGACATGAGTTTGCTGTGTTATGATTTTGGCGTAACAGATGGCATTGTCTATTAGAGAGACAAACCACTGTTTAAGAACGTCTTTTGTGGAGGTATTTGATTAAAAACTAAACGTAAATGTAAATGTGAATTCAGAACAACTAAAATAGAATATTTATCTTTACAGTGTTTGTTTCTTTAAACAGCTCGCTGGAAATCCTGATTAGAGTCCAGATATGGTATAAATTTTCGTGTGTCACCGATATGTATTCTTCAAAGACTTAACATAGCTGATGCCAAAATTATTCGCAATTGCGACTAGTATTTCGGTAATCAGGAACTTCCAATGGTCACAGACTATTTTTTCTGTCGTAATACAGCAAATGTAAACTATCACAAGTCGTAAACAAAGACGGTGACTCGGAACTAACATGTGCAAAGAATATTTACCAAAAACAGAAACTTTACTTAAAAATACAAAGAATGTGTAACAAAACAAACCATTATTTCGGAGTAAGTATTAAAGCACTATGGCGATCTTTGATTGAGTAGATGAATAGATATAAATAGCCCATTTCCGGTAGTACACAATTCCTTTCCTGTTAAATTTATATCGCTTAAATTTTGTTCCCATCTGTATAATCAGGTGAAGCATCGAAGACACTGTGTGCATAAATAACAATTCAGGTTGTGATTCAGAGACAACGGCTGAATTAACTATGAGAAGGAAATCAAAGTTTTGGTGATGCCAGAGCTGTGGGTTTGTCAAGTTTACATCTGTTACATGTAATAACTGAGGAAATATTCTCGTAATAAACTGAAAGAATTAACGATATCCATATCGATATACTCTTTATAATACAAAGAGATATATGTCATATCAGGTACACAAGTTTTTTGGGTGTATCTAGTATTTTGTTTCTTTACTACACAGTGTCACAGGTTACTCAAAAGTCGTAACATATCTTACATATACCGTATTAACATAAAAATTCACCAGTTGATGGAGCATTAAATCTTGATACACATTGTGGATATAAAAAACAGTGACTGGTAACAGTAAATTTGATGTTTCGTGCACTTTACATCCACATTTGTATTTTTATTTACTGTCTTTTGACTATTATCCTAAACATTCTTTTATGCAAAGCCGTTGTTTCTCATCTTAGTCGCCAAGGGCAGCGATGGACTACCCTTGCGACATTAGGAACAAAATATTAAATAAATTAATTCGTTTCTTCATTTCTTGAATCGTGAGATGAACAGACGAAATGCTTCATTTTAATACAGGTTCCTATGCAAATGCAATACGCTTACTGCAGGGTTCCCAATCTCCTCTGCAGATTTCTCGAGAGAAAATCGCTTTCTGGCGGCGTGCTCAGCTTATCCCAGATCAATATGGAGATGTAATATGGAATCCGGCATCTCCTCCAGAAACAAGGTCCCTGCACACTCAGCTGCCGTGGCTTCTTGATGCAGAATTATCCAATAAAGACATTCCACCGTTTCCCCTCCACCACGCCATATACCTGCTGCCTCATGAAATGTGCAGCATCTGACTACCCTCTGGAACAGCACCAAGAAAGGTTCTGTCGCGGCTGAGATAATAGTTTCGTGTTTGGGAAGAACCACTTGAAGTCTAGATTCTCTAAGCCATATGAGGGTAATTCCGCGATGGCTATGGCGATCTTCGTGTGATTCTAAAATGTGTCAATTCTCAGTACCCTTAATGTCAATGGAACGTTAAATTCATTTTCTTTTTGCATGTACGTAGAACCAGTAGCTGCGGTTTTGTAAACTTCTACGAAAGGGATTTTCACTGCGATCTTAAGTTACAATTTAGCCTTCTGACAGGTTTGATGCGGCCCGCCACAGATTCCTCTCTTTTGCTAACCTCTTCATCTCAGAGTAGCACTTGCAACCTACTTCCTTAATTATTTGCTGGATGTATTCCAATCTCTGTCTTCCTCTGCAGTTTTTGCCCTCTACAGCGAAGTTTTCTGAAACCATGCTGACTACGTATCAATAGATCGTTCCCTTCGAGGTGATTCATAATGTTTGAATACAGTATATGCTCCAAAACCCTACTGCAATCCGACGTCAATGATATAGGTCTGTAGTTCGATGGATTACTCCTACTACCCTTCTTAAACACTGGTGCGACCTGCGCAATTTTCCAATCTGTAGGTACAGATCTATCGCTGAGCGAGCGGTTGTATATGATTGCTAAGTAAGCAGCTATTGTATCAGCGTAATCTGAAAGGAACCTAATCGGTATACAATCTGGACCTGAAGACTTGCCCGTATCAAGCGATTTGAGTTGCTTCGCAACCCCTAAGGTTTCTACCTCTAAGAAACTCATGCTAGCAGCTGTTCGTGTTTCAAATTCTGGAATATTCCATTCGTCTTCCCTGCTGAAGGAATGTCTGGAAACTGCGTTCAGTAACTCCGCTTTAGCGGCACAGTCGTCGGTAACAGTACCATCCGCCCTGCGCAGCGAAGGTATTGACTGCGTCTTGCCGCTTGTGTACTTTACATACGACCAGAATTTCTTCGTATTTTCTACCAAATTTCGAGACAATGTTTCGTTGTGGAACCTATTAAAGGCATCTCGCATTGAAGTCCGTACCAAATTTCGTGCGTCTGTAAATTTTAGCCAATCTTCGGGATTTCGCGTTCTTCTGAACTTCGCATGCTTTTTCCGTTGCCTCTGCAACACCGTTCGGACCTTCACTTCGTTCTTGGTCGTATTCTCTCATTATTCCCTCTTGGCTGTTGCCCCTATTTTTCATAGAATTTCGAACATTTAGCACCATTTTACACTGACGAACGCTTTTTCCAGGATGACGCACCCTATGAACGTGTCTTGCTCTTTCTTTAGTCTTGCTTCCATTATTAACCGCAACGCCAGATTGCCTCTCTCGTGCCTTTACCTTTCCTAAAGCCAAACTGATCGTCATGTAGCGCATCCTCAATTTTCTTTTCCATTCTTCTGTACATTATTCCTGTTAGCAACTTGGATGCATGAACTGATAAGCTGATTGTGCGGTCTTCGGAACTTTATGGATGATGCTTTTCCGAAAGTCAGATGGTATGTTGCCAGACTCAGACATTCTACACACCAACGTGAATAGTCAATTTGTTGCCACTTCTCACAATGGTTTTAGAAATTCTGATAGAGTGTTGTCTATCCCTTCTCCCTTATTTGATCTTAAGTTCTCCAAAGCTCTCTTAAATTCTGATTCTAGTACTGGATCCTCCTTCTCTTCTAAGTCGACTTCTCTTTCTTCGTCTATCACATCAGACAAATCTTCCCCTTCATAGAAGCTTTCAATGTATTCTTCCCACCTACCCGCTCTCTCCTCTGCATTTAACAGTGGAATTCCCGATGTACTCTTAATGTTATCACCCTTGCTTTTAATGTCAACGAAGGTTGTTTTGTTTTTTCTGTATGCTGAGTGTGTCCTTCGAACAATCATTTCTTTTTCGATGTCTTCACATTTTTCCTGCAGCCATTGCGTCTTAGCTTCCCTGGACTTCCTATTTATTTCATTCCTCAGCGACTTGTGTTTCTCTACTACTGAGATTCCCGGAACATTTTCGTACTTCCTTCTTTCGTCGTGCAATTGAAGTATTTCTTCTGTAACCCATGGTTCCTTCGCAGTTAGCTTCTTTGTACCTATGTTTTCCTTCCCAGCTTCTGTGTTGGCCCTATTTAGAGATCTCCGTTCCTCTTCAACTTTACTGCCTACTGCGCTATTCCTTATTGGTGTATCTATAGTCTTAGAGAACTTCAACCGTATTTCGTCATTCCTTAGCACTTCCGTATCCCACTTCTTTGCGTATTGATTCTTCATGACTAGTGTCTTAAGCTTCAGCCTACTCTTCATCACTATTATATTGTGATCTGAGTCTATTTACGCTCCTGGGTACGCCTTACAATCCAGTATCTAATTTCAGAATATCTGTCTGACCATGATACAATCTAACTGAAATCTTTCTAGTACGCCGGCCTTTTCCAAGTATACCTCCTCGTGTTGTGATTCTTGAACAGAGTATTCACTATTACTAGCTGAAACTTGTTGCAGAACTCAATTAGTCTTTCTCCTCTCTCATTCCTTCTCCCAAGCCGATATTCTCATGCAACCTTTTCTTCTACTCCTTCCCCTACAACTGCATACCAGTCTTCCATGAATATTAGATTTTCGTATCCCTTTACATACTTTGCTACTCATTCAATATCCTCATACTCTTTCTCTATCTCTCCATCTTCAGATTGCGACGTCTGCATATATACGTGAACTATCGTTGTCGGTGTTGGTCTGCTGTCTATTCTGATATATAATTAAAATAATGATATCGCATGGTGTCAGAACACACTTCTCGTTTGCTCATGAAGGATGGTTCCTTCTCCCATCCTCAGGGAACTTAGATAGTGCGCGATCCTGTCTCCAGTTGCTTTGTAAGCAATGAACACATTACTGTACCACAACACCGAGTGTAAAGCTTAGTCGTGTATAATTCACAGTTAAATTTACAATATGTCATTCATAACTAGCAGTTTAATAGGGCGCTCACGGTTCGTCGGCGCAGTCACGAAGTGAAAAGTTGCGCTGGATCGATGGAATTTGTGGCTACCTCCCTAATTCTCAGTGATCCGCGCTGTAATAAACCTGAAAATCCACCACTACTCAGTACCATTCCTACGCTATGTTACTGCTTTAGGAGAAAACCAAGTAAATGGAAATAATACTCTATAATTAGGGTAGCTAAGGTCAAAATCTGCGATGCGCATTACTTTAGGACAGTACTTATCACTGATCTGTTAGAAAACGCCTATTGCTAATGATAATAACATCCATTTAAGTACAATATTCACTTTCATATACTTGTTACAGGCAACTAGAATTTCCGGCAACATATGTTCGAATTTTGATAAAGCTAATTTTAACTTTGAAAATTAGATAAAATTAGTTTTAAGTTGAGAAATTTGGGAGAAACAATTCAATCAAATTCAATCAAGTGTTGATCAAACATTTGAAAAGAACTACTGTTTAGCACAATATAATCATACACTAAAGGAACCTATTTAAGTAACACTGCACAGCCATGTCGACGTTACTTAAAAAAAAGTCAAATGAAAAAAATTACGCATCATAGACATATTAATTATGTCTGATAAGTTTAAAGAAAACAGGCTGAGTCTTAAAAACAGACAAACAAACATAAAAATAAATAAGGGAATAAGTGAGTTTACATTACCCATTAGTGCAACGCAAACTGTCGTCCCATTTCCAGTTACACATATTCCTTTTTGACATACCCACCTTCTTCCAACAACAAATCCTCGGTCTGTTCCTTACGCTGCTGTATTGGCAGTACTTTTTAAAGATATATTTGATTTGCCTCTGGTAATCCTTCTAATGGCAAGAATTTTCCTTTGAAATCGGACCTGAAGAAGCAAATTTACTTATCTTACTTAAATAGCGATTAGGTACTTAATAGGCGCTTCCAAGCACTAGGGATATTACAATAAAAATATTAAACTTTGAAACCTTAAGGAATTACTTCCATAGTTAGTAACATTAAACCGCAGCGCATTTTCAGTGCTTTGAAGCCAGAAAGCGCTGAAAGTGTTTCGGACATTCGTTCGTAACTGTTGAAATCAATTCTGCAATACATAACTGCAATGTAATTTACTGAATTTCCCACATTTCGTTCCAGTCTTGGGCAAATTTCTGTTTACCCTTTTGAAGAAGTACTCCGGTAATATTTAGGAATTTGATTTTGCTCTATCGACATCAGGACCGTGTATTGAATCCGAAGCCAGTTCCATTCTGTTGGCCTATTTTGACATGTTTTCATGAGCTTTTAGTCTAGCTGCTATTATCTGGGTTTTTCATTTCACATGAGCTACAGCTTCTCTATCTTCGTCAGTTGCTGCAATTATTTGAGGCTCTACCCTCGTAATAGCTAAAGGCTTCTGGATCTTTCTGACTGGTTGCTGCAGTAATTGGTGTTTGTCCACTTAAACTAGATAAACCTTCTGCTTCTTGTTAACTGGCCGCTGCTGTAATCTGAGACTATCCAGTTCTACTAGCAACCTTCTCTGAGTCATGTATTATTTCCACATCATTAGGTATCTCATTTTCTTCGTCTATGAAACTAATTTTATTTAAAGCCTTTTCAAGATCGTCTTCATATAGTCTTTCCTTCATTAGAACTAGACAAACACGAAGTCATAAGCCCAACTCATGGCTCGGCATCTAACATGGCTTTATATTGTGATTGCTTAATACCAGAACTAAGTGCCTGATTTTTCATAAATAGAACAAGGTGAAGACCGTTTGACAAATTCATAACTTTGTTGTCTTGCGTCCATGAAGCCAACATTTTTTTCAATGTCTTGACTAGCGTGTTCAATAGACCCTTGACTTTGGCTGCATCTTCGTCTTCGTGAATCAGTTCACACTCGGGCAAAAATGAAGCCATCTCGGGCATCATATATGCCGTTATCAGAGTGTAATACCCAAGGAGCACCAAATGTCCAAAATATATCTTGTAATTCATGTTCCACTTCCATGGGTCTCTAGCGCTGCAGTATACGTAACAAAACAAATTTTGTCAAGGTATCTTGATACAGGATTATGAACTTAAAACGGCGATCTTGGATTCGCATGTCAATCAGATCAACTTCACATCGACTGTACATTTCTGAATGAACTATAGGTTTGTAAATAAGGCCCCATTCTTCATACTTTCTTTACGCTGACAAATTTCACATGTAGATAAATAAATATTTATCGTCACTATTGCTATGTTCGCACATATTCTTAGAGTTTCACTTTTCTGTCTGTCTAGACCTCAATGATCAAAGGCCACAGGAGCTGCTTCAGTAATTCCGGAATTTTCGTCTATATGTATGTAGTACTTTATAGGCTCTTTTTTGTCACTAACTTTTACGACCCACAAGTATTAACAACCTAGAATCGATTTAAGCGTCTCAATTGTTTCTGTCTCTTTTTTTCATCTAAGTGTGCTTCTTCAGTTCCATCCACTAACCAAGTTTCTTTTGTCATCTCATTGTAGTGATTTTCTTCTTTTTTTCGTATTAATCAATCTGTAATATCCTTTTCAATAATATTTTGCAGTGAACACATAATAGTTCTTTCCATCGCTTTTCTTGATTTAGATCTGCCATGAGAAGTGCGTGCGACTCGATCCAAACACGCTGCTCGATCGTATAAGAATAGTTCTAATGCATCACGTGTAAGCTAAATAAACCTTGACCTGTCTCGAGAAAGTTTCAGTTGGGACATTTTGTCTAGTTAAAACGAGATTTAACTGTAGTTCGTATTTGACCAGCAGTAAACTCTACTGGTAACAAAGGTATTCAGTATAAACAACGTTTAACTGGTAAAAACGAGTTCTAACAACACAAGGTATTCACTGTCACATTAATATGAACTAACGAAGGAAATCGTTACAACAACAACAAAATCTAGAGTAATAATATTTCGGGAATACATTTGTCTGGATAACTTAAGCGATTAACGTTGCAAGATCACAGGTTAATTTATGGGCGAGATAAGTCGTTGCAAATGCAAAATGTTGGTACATTTCGGTGTAGCCCCCTGAATTTTGAATGCAAGCATGCAAACGTGCATGCCTTGTGCTGTACAGGTGCGGGATGTCATTTGGTGGGATGGAGTTCTATGCTTGTTGCACTTGGTCGGTCAATACAGGACGCTTAAGGTCGTTTGTGGTTGACGCTGATGATATCCGATATGGTGATCGAACAGGCCAAGGAAGCATGTCAACACATGTTGAGCATGTTGTGTTACAGCAGTGGAATGTGAGCAAGCGTTATCTTGTTGGAAAAAAGCTCATGAAATGCTGTTCATCAATGGCACCGCAATTTTCGAAACATCAGACTGACGTATAATTTTCCAGTCAGTCTCCCACGGAGAGATGCATGATAAGAAATAATTAGACATAGCTAAGCAAGAACAAGGTTTATTGAGAACACAGCGGAGAGACTTAATAACAAAGGAGAACTCTTCTCAATAAAAAATAGTACAATTTCTCAGACACTGACAGGCACACGCCTCGAACACACAGTGAATGAAAGTAGTGGGACGTGAAGACTATGCCACTGATAATCTCCGACAGGTATGTCCCAGGATATCGATGGAAAGTCGTAGGTCCCACTGCAATGGTTTATGACCGGGCTCTGACAGACGGGCTGCTAAGAACCAGCGCATTAATTGGCCCAGAGCTCCGAGGTGGAGCTAACTGTCGACAAGTTGGCTTGTGCACAACTTTATAGCCAAGGCGTAGACGAATTCGTGCAGATGAACGTGGCACGGCGGAGGAAATACGTCCCTGACACGGAGGACTTCGGATGGCGTTGGCCTGCCGTCTGTCTTCCTTGATGTGATCGACGGAGTGCGAGGAGGCAACGCCTTGTACTTAGGCAAACCAACGATTCTTCTGTGTCTGAGGTGTTGCCGAACGCTTTAGGCAGAACCAGCTTTCATAAGAAAACACAACATAACTCCACCTTGCCTTCCAATGAGCTTAGGCTTGATCCCACTAAAGTCACAAACGACGGTTATCTGAGTTCAGTGGAATACACGGTACAGGGCGTTTATCTCTGCGCTGTCCTTGAAGTAACCGATTTGTAACAGTTCGTTGTGTCATTGTGGTGCCAACTGCTGCGCATATTGCTGCTGCAGTTGCAGTGGGATGCGCCAGAGCCATACTCCGAACACGATTGTCTTGCCAGTAGTAGTGCTATATGACCGTCAGTAGTTAGGTCTTCTTGAAACAGTACATTTTCGTCATCACCGCTCCTAGTAATCACGCACAGTGTGTACATTCCTACGAAATCTCTCTGCAATACCGCAGAAGGAACATCCATCTTCTTTTAAGTCTATTACATGTCCTTCTTCAAACTCAGTGAGGTTTTAATAATGGCATCTTCGTCTTAAAGCCATTCGTGTCTAATGTCAACTAACCACGTCCAATCTCAAAAGTAACTAACACTCAAGACCGTTACAGAGTGTACTTAAAGCAAACCTTATTTGCATTCTCATATGTGCCTGGCGCGAACCTGATGTCAGCGCTTGCTGTGAGGTATGATTGGAAGCAAACGTAGAATGTCAGCTATTAGTTGTATGCAGCCAGTGAGGAAGCAGCAGGCACATGGAAATAAATACGTAATTTTGACGTGAATGTACCAACACGCCCAAAGTGATAACAAACCATATTATGAATATAATTGCTGCTAGTTTCATTGACAACAGTTAATGCTGTACTCTTAGGTCCCTGAATGACTACTTTCTCCAAAATCGTGAGTTATTCACAGAAAAAAGAAATGTAATTTTGACGAGAGACAGTGTAAGTACGTTTGCTGCATGTTTCAGTCACAGCGAAAATTGCAAAAATGCACCCACGATAATATCGTACTCGATAATCTCTTCAGTTTCGGCGCTATAGATCCATTGCTTGATTTCTCGCCTGGCACTGGGCATAAGAAAGAAACATATCACTGGTCACAAGAGATCTGACGCGTTGCTAGCCTATGAGCAATAAATAAACGCCGCCGAGGCTACAGCAGGCACGGAGCAATCACAAGGAAAGGATGAAACGAAATAAAGCATTACGTATTGATAGGGTGCATGATCCAGAGTGAGATTTTCACTCTGCAGCGGAGTGTGCGCTGTTATGTAACTTCCTGGCAGATCAAAACTGTATGCCGGACTGAGACTCGTACTCGGGACCTTTGCCTTTCGCAGGCAAGTGCTTTACCACTAGCAAACGTAGAGCTGTGAGGACGGGGCGTGATTCGTCCTTGGGTAGCTCAGATGGTAGAGCACTTGCCCACGAAAGTCAATGGTCCCAAGTTCGAGTCTCGATCCGGCACAAAGTTTTGATCTGCCAGGAAGTTTCAGGGAACATGATTTTATATCCGTGATTACAAAATTAAGTCATATTTACAAAGAATTTGGCAGTATGAGCCCATTTATCAGTATGAAGGTCAACTCCTTCTGGCCTGAATATATGCACTGATTCGTTTCGAAACGATGACGCAAGGCCGTTGCATTCTCTGGCGTGGCAAGACGTCCCATAACTGCTGTAAGTGGTCGTTGATATCTTGTATACTGGCGCTGTTATGGAGTTAATGTTCAAACTGATGTTTCACAGGTACAGACTTGAGGAAGCATATACGCTGTAAGCGGTGTAAGTGCAGATACTTTCATATGTTGTATCTTAATATGGACACACATCAGTGTGCTGGTTGTCTTTTGCCTTCCACAGACAAGTCACAAAGTTGTTTTCTGCACGGCCTTATCTGCATCGCTAAGTGGACTACGCCGGTCGCTATAGACTATCCGTTTCGCGTCCATGCATCCACACATCAAGATCTGACCTGCTGCCCCGAGAGAAAAAAGCAATAATGGCTTGCTCTTGCGACATGTACTTTTGAGACACTGACTAACCTAAGAGCATACCACTCCTAATGGCTATAATTATTAGTCTGTAAATAACGCAAATATTGATGTAATACTATTCAGTACTCCATCCTCAGTCACCAGTAGATACATCTGCACTTATATCCATGCGAAGATACGCAGATCTGTTGTCGCAAAATCCATTACACACTTAGGGAATGTTGGTATCCAGATTAGTACTACGTACGTAAATACGAACCGTGTCGAGGGTCCTTACGATGTCAGCGGAGTAGTCAGCAAACGCGCCTAGGATCGACTGAGAACAGCAGACACTACAAATACGCTGGCTTGGGGGCATAATTTTGCTAAGCGACAGTAGCATCAACGGATGTCTTTTGATATTGCAAAGAGGTCAGCAAATGTGAAGGACACGAAGATGTTACATACTGCTGTGAGGCAGCGTTATCGACACCTGTCCTACTTTGAAAAGGTGCCCCTGACGGCCTCCCTTTCACTGGCTGGGCGGATTGTCCGATATCCAGATTTGTGGGGATTTCCAGTGTGATAGTCTCCTTATGCTAGAAAGCACGGGAGCGAGAGGACGTGCACACTCGCGTCATCATTCCAGTCGATTACGTCAGTCACCACAAGGGAGGGTCGACGTATTGTGCACCAAGAACACCGTTACTCCCTCACATCTATGAGTGTTATCCGACAATAAATATTGGACTGCGTGCAACGTTCTGTGTCACCCTGCACAATTGAACGGAGACTAGACTATCAGCACGCAGTGTACGAAATTATTGTCCTATGCACATGCTACCGTTAACACCGCAACACAAACTACTGCATATGGAATGGTGCCATGACTGCGAAGCAAGGGGTGCTGATAAATGGCCTCGCATTGTGTTCAGTGATGAATTGCAGCTCTGCATCGTCCCGGATGCTTATCGTTGGCGAGAATGGCAGTGACGTGGGAAAATGTCCCGTTCTTTCAATATTTTAGAGAGCACATTGGTATTATTCCGCACATAACGGTGCGGGAGCCATCGGGTCGCGGATGGTGGGGATTAAGGGAACTCTGTCCGCACAATAGTGTGCCACAGATATCCCGATTCCTCCTGTGTTACTTCTTATACGACAGTATCACGTCGTAATGTTTCAACGGGATAATGTCCGTCCCCGGTATCTGAGTGGTCAGCGCGACAGAATGTCAATCCGAAGGGCCCGGGTTTTATTCCCGGCTGCGTCGGAGATTTTCTCCGCTCAGGGACTGGGTGTTGTGTTGTCTTAATCATCATCATTTCATCCCCATCCACGCGCAAGTCGCCGAAGTGGCGTCAAATCGAAAGACTGGCACCCGGCGAACGGTCTACCCAACGGGAGGCCCTAGTCACACGACATTTACATTTTAACTGAATAATGGTTGTCAAGATATTGCAGGTGTGTCTATAAACTGACTGCGCAATGTTGAAGTATTCCAGTGGCCAGCAACACCCCTCGATCTGTTTCCAATTGACCAAGTGTAGGAGTAACTCGCACGTCAACTACGTCCCAGAGTCAGTATCCACGATATCAATGAGCACTTTCAAGAGTTACGACCAGCTTGCCTCGGGAAACGATAGAACGGCTGCATGAAGCACTTCTCACCGAAATCAGCACAGCATCCAGGGGTAACCGTAAAGCTTGACGAGCGGTCTAAGGCGCTACAGTCATACACTGTGCGGCTGGTCCCGACGGAGGTTCGAGTCCTCCCTCGGGCATGGGTGTGTTTGTTTGTCCTTAGGATACTTTAGGTTAAGTAGTGTGTAAGCTTAGAGACTGATGACCGTAACAGTTACGTCCCAAAAGATTTCACACACATTTGAACATTTTTTGTAAAGCTTGAATTCCACAGTTGTGGCTTCTATTTATCAATAATTAAAGTTCCAGTTTCAAAACGCTTTAGAAATAGAACCACTGCTCTGAATGACGTCAGATTTGAACAGCATATTATTGACGAGGGGAAACGTCATGGAAAAAAATTTACCGACACATGGCGCTGTAACGTAAATGGGGTTGGCTACAAATGACAGATGAATCTCATCACCTGTATTGTTCAGTACGCATGATTGCACAAAGTTGGCGGTCAGTAGTAGTGCCACTGCTAGTCAGGTAAACCCATCCACCATACTAGATGGGGAAAAACGGTTTTT
The DNA here is from genome assembly GCF_021461385.2 of Schistocerca piceifrons. Taxonomy (NCBI): domain Eukaryota; kingdom Metazoa; phylum Arthropoda; class Insecta; order Orthoptera; family Acrididae; genus Schistocerca; species Schistocerca piceifrons. Next base: position 587,808,925 of record NC_060141.1, on the reverse strand, counting down.
AATTGGCCTGAGGCCAAAAACCGCATAAAAAGCAAAATGAAATGTGTTTTATATTGTCCTGCGACCAAAAACAACATAAAACTCAAAATGACTTCGGTTTCTAATTGTCTTGAGGCTGGCGCAATACATGCTCAGTATGCTGTCCACCGGTTTTTTCCACGCGTTGAAACTGATAAACAGCGTCTTCCACAACATATCGGATTATCGCGGGGGTCATGTTCAGAATGCGTTGCGCAATGCGTAACTTCACTTCAGCTACGATTGCAGTTGGAGCACCGATCGCAACATCTTTCAGATAACCCTTCAGCCAGAAGTCAAACGGATTAAGATCAGGTTATCTGGACGGCTTGGCTGTGCGGAAATGACGGCTGTTAATTCTAGCATTTCCGAAAAGCCTGTGCAGCAACCGCTTTACTGGTTTTGCAATGTACAGCGGAGCGCCATCTTGCATAAAAACGATCCTACCCGCGCACCCACGGTATTCAAGGATTCGAATGTCGGTGGTATCAAAAGAACCTCAGAGCTTTTACCAGGTAACGGGATCCGCAAGACTCATCTCCTTGAAAGAATAGGGCGCTACGACAAACGACGCCGGTAATCCACACAGTCACCCGTACAGAATGAAGTGGTGGCGGCTGATTTGCGTACGGCTTTTCCGTTGTCCATATTCTGCAATTCTGCGTAATGACATGTCCTTGGAGAGGGAAATGGGCTTCATCTTCCCACAAAATGTTCTCGAAGTATTAATTGTCCACTTCCATGCGAGCAAGTAATTCCAGAGCGAAGGCTTGTCTTGCTGGCAGGTTAGCAGGAAGCAACTCCTAAACATTGGTGATTTTGTATGGACAGCAATGCAGGATAATTCGTAGGATTTTATGCACCGTGCTCGCAGGCATGTCCAACTTTCAGACAATTCCTTGCGCACTGCATGTTTGCACAGTAACGCTCGACACCTCCTGCAATTCGACAGAAACCAGAGCAACTGCTTTCCTCCCTCTGCCACACTGAACTTCAAAAGAACCTGTCTTCTCGAATTTTGTATTTATTTCCTCCAAACCCATATCAGATATCGGAACAGTGCCTTTTTTCACACCCTTGTGTGTCCGGAACCTCTGCAGGGCTATTAGCGGACAATCACCGTTCTTGGAAAAGAGCTTTACCAGCAGCACGCGATCCCAGATGGTGAGTCATACAAGGCGTCTCGGACGGAAACTGAGGAACAGCCATGTTCCACGCGTCTGCTGGTGAGTATATTGTGACGCTCACAATGTCATATATAGATATTTTTTTCACAACGTTTCCCTCTGCATCAACAACATGCTGGTCAAATTTGAAGTCATTCTGGGTGGTGGTTCTCTTTCTATAGCGTTTTGAAACTGAAATTTTAACCATCAACAAGATACATGTTTCACCTCTGCAGGATAAATATACGTATCTACTATTTCGGAAAATAAAATTCCCATAATATGTAATAGCATGGCGATTGAGGGTACTTATTTAAATTATTATTATTATTATTATTATTATTATTATTATTTGACATTCACGCAGCTAGCCTTGTTTCATTAATCAGTCGCTAGACTATAAATAATATTGTGCAATATTTCATATTGTGCAGTGTTATTGTCCGTCTATGAATAAGATTTAAGACTGTGCAAAACATTACACAATATATCAACGTATCTAGTAAAATTAAATCTCTACTGTACAAAGAGTTTGTGTTCTACAATCACTGGCTCACGGCGTGTGTTTTCGTTAGCTCAATCCCGTACGCTAAACTGTTTATTTTGCGAGATATGTTGTGCTGCGCAAAGCGAACTGTGGAAATGTTTTTGAAATCTGCGTAATCTTTGCGAAGCACTCGTTCATTTTTGAAATTTTGGAAGTCTATAGCGTTTTGCCAGTCTCGTGGTGTGTAAAATCAAATCAGTATAGTAACCGTCAGAAGAAAACCGAGCATTACGATCTGTTGTTGTCGAAATATGGGGATGTGTATCGGGGAAAAAGCTACAATTAGTAAAGAAAGTAAATTCACTGGAGACTCTTGAGGGATGTCATCTTTCTGCGTAGAATGATTTCATTTTTCGGATACCTTTATTTCAGGATTTGGCTGTTAGGAAATTTAATCCACCTGGACATTTCAGGCGAACTCTGTTGCCATCCATGTGTGTGGAGGAAGCAAGGATACTTCTACACTGATCGACTAGCAGTCCAACCAATTGTCAATAAAACAGCCTTTTCCTTTTTCTGACGTTGTACTAAAATTGTAAATGAGATACTTGAAAAGCTAATTATTACATCTGTTACAAAATGGAAATATGTCTTAACTTAAAGGAAACAAAACAGTAAACATTTGTATTTAAAAAATATAACAAAAAGCAATTGTTGGAAAAATCGTTATTGTACAAGAGAAACCACTTTCTTGCCAATGTTTCACGTTTTATATAACACGAGCTAACTTTGGAATAACAAGCAACAAGCCTATTTTTGTAGAGTTATTGTTTGAAAGATGTTACTTACGGCTTTAGGTGAACTATGAAGGAACTAACCTCCAAAGATATTAAGTGGTCATTCTAAATACATCAATATCGCATTACAATGGTTATGTACGGCATTTGATTAAGTCAAATACAATAGATCAAATGATTCGAGTTACACAAGTTTGACAATAGGTGAAATACAAGGTTTCCCACTGCTCACTATCGGCAGTAATGTTCTTATTAATACACAATAGGCAGTAAAATTTGTTTCAGTAATTTTCATGATTTTAACGATGTAGTTCTGTTGTGTAATTACAATATTTCGCCATACATAAGCAGTATTATATAAAAAAAATCATGCTTCTCAGCCTCTCATTATTGTATATTTTGCCACCAGTTGTCCAGAGGATTTGTATATTCTGTCAAAAACAGTGATCCAACAAATACATTATTGCTGTTAATGTGAACACATGCTAGCTTTCCACGAATAACGAAGAGTAACTGAATTACACCGAAGACAATTTGTCCACAACTGTTTCATATGACTTCCCTATTTTTTAAATTACTGTTCCAAATGTAGATTACATTAGTAAGAGTTGTGTGTTCGATAATGCCGTTGACAGTGCGTATTGCATACTATGCAGCTACCCAAAGCTATAGCCACCTCTTGCCTCATGGCATCGATCACTTTCTTTGCAATGCATTTGCACATCTACAGAGAATAAACTCAACTTACATTTGCCTATTGAGCCATACTTCGGTAGAGAGCAATCTAGTGCAGTAAGTATATATTGGGTGTATGGAACACACACAACGCTGTTGTAATATTCTACGTTATTGTAGAGTATTACATCACTGTTGTGTATGTTTCATTCATAATGTATAAAATATTCTTCGATGAACCGATGGAAGAGTCAGTGCTACATACTGGGTGTCTCCCCTAAGAGTCTTCAGGCGTATTTTATGTGGTCTTTTGGAAGGCAGTTGCAATTTCGTTTTTATAATATGTAGCTGGAGGCTTCCCAAGTAAATACTGCTCATCGCGTCCTCCATGCGACGCCCTTTGTCGATGGAAAGCGTTGGTTTGTGTCCTGTTACAAATCACAAGATTTTTAAGCGTGATTTCACATGCCCATTAGATGTAACGGTCCCAAATTATTGTGGTGCGATATTCGTTTTAGCTTCATGCGTTAACACAGGCAGTAAAGTACGACGAATTTTCTCGTCTCACTTACTGTCCTGCCCCACGTAGGTTGCAACCGCCGTAAATTAGCGCCACCCAGTCGCTGCTGCACTACTGACTATTGTTAGAGTTTTACGGTCCCTGTTAATGTATATTGCTAAATCTACTATCTCACTAGATTAATTTGGGACCACTTTATCGAACGGGCACATACACCTTTGCTTTTAAAATGTTATTGGTTGTTAACAGGAAGCAGGCCGACGTGTTCTTTTGATTATGGACGTCGCATGAAAGACGTGTTGAACGGAATTTGTTTGGGCTGAATATATCTACAAGCTGCAAAACTGAAATTGCAAATATCTGCCGAAACTCCAGAGAAAATGCATCTGATGTGTCTTAGGAGAGACAGCCTTTATATGCATCCACACCCTCTTCTCACTAGTGGTTTTACCAATCGACTTGGCGCAGTGATAGAGGGAAGGTACTCACTTTTGAGACGAGCACGATTTTGCAGTCCACCAGGCAATGTAGTTTTAGGTTGCTCGTTCTGCCATTTAATCACTTAGAGCGAATACCGAGATGGTGTATCTGAAAAGGTCAGTATCATTTTCCTCTCCCGTTTGTACAAAAGGCATCTTTTGTTCTGGTTTAATTGCAAATGAAACGTCGGAAACTAATACTCCTTGTTCCATCTTCAGTTATAATGCTATTTGAAGGGCCTAAAACTGGCTTGATTTGACATATCACGAGAAACAAGGCGTAACTTTACTGTAAGAGAGTATAACATTATTTATGTCTACCTAATAGGTACCAAACGTCCAGATGAATTCGATAAGAAAATATTCAGCTAAACAGAACATACGTCGCCGAATAATATATTGATAAAAAAATCATTTTTTCTTTGTAGAAAACCATCTACCACAAAATAAAAGAATGAAATATATATATCTTGGTGGTCACTGCTGCGAATCTTCAAATTAAACGGTATGTTCAGCACTGTGGTGGAATAATTTCAAAACTGTAGAAGAAACGACCATTGAATACCATCTGAAAAAGAAACCGTTTCATAATTAATCTAATTACCACCTGAAAGCAATATGAAACAGTTTTGCACAGCCGAGATGTGATAATTAGTTGTTATTTTATTCATGCTTCCAGAATTGAAATGCTGTCCAGATTGATCAGGTTCGTGGCTGACTTTTCTCGCACATACTATGTACGATGTGAAATATGACAGTTAATTGTTTGCAACTCATAGAACGTATCATACATTTTTAGAGATGTGACTCTGTTTTATTAACTCTGTAGCAAAATACAGTACTGGGCCGCAGCGTTTTGCTGGCGCGCCAGCGTATTTGCAAGTATCTCGCCTTCGCGCTCTTATCTTTGCTTGTGAAGCGTTCTGAGTCCTGGCTGCTTTATCTTTGCTGGAGGAGTTAACTGGAGGCTCTCGCGAAAAACGTGGACAGTTGGCGTTCGATGTTACCTGAGGCCGGAGTGCGCTTGTAGTGGAGCCTTTCCTGTCGCCTGCGAGGAGGCTTTTTCTGCTTTGGGTTGCGTGCTGCTAGTTCCGGACACGGCTGTCAACGGTCGTCCGCTGCCTTACTGCTGCCTGCTGTTCCCGACACAAGCCATATCGGAGGTTCAGCTAAAAGTTAAGTGAGATTGTACTTAGGGCATGTGTGCGGAAGGGTTCAGGTTGCTACCTCACTTCTGGTAACTGTAAGCGCATGAGTATTACAATGAAACTAAAGGTGTGCCTGTAAAGATATCATGGTGTTTAAGAGAGGTGTTAAATATTAATTTAATGCACGAGCGTCCCTCTTCCAGCTCGTGGTAAATTGTAGTTTGATGTAATCGTAATCAGCTGCAAGGCCGTAGTCTGTTTATCAAATATATTGCATTCTAGTGTTTGGTAGCCTTAGCGTTGTAAGCTCCAGTAAAACTTGTAATGAAATTTTCAGAACGGTGCTCGTTACGGTTTTCACTGAACAGTGGGGCACAAGAGATCACGTAGTTCAATTGTGAATAAGACTGGAGTGCCCGCTGGCCTTACTAGTAATTGTAAGTTTTTTTTTTTAATATCTTACTAGCAGGCAATTTTCCTTGAGTTTATTGATAAGATCTGCACTATTGGTTGTACCTTACCAGTGTAATTCATTCGTAGTGGGGCAAATACAGGGTGCCGTCTTACTAGTGATTAATTTAACCTGTTATTTAATATCTTTTGGTGGTTGTTTACACTGTCTCTGCGGACCTGTTCTGTGCTCTTGTTAAATGTTACAGCTGGCTGGCTGGTTTTTTGGAGTAAGTGCTACCTTTCCACCACCTATGGGTACCTGGAGCTGTGAAATCCTGGCCAGCAGGAGGTGACTCCGGATCGAAGCTCGAGAAGTGGGTCTTGTGGGAGCTGCCGGCTTGCGCCTTTCGCCTTGGCTTCTCCAAGTTTTCGTTCTGCCTTCGAGCGACCTGGCGTCGCTCCTCACTAATTAATTCTGTTTATGTTTACTCGGTTATTTATAATATTTATAAAACTTTGTCTGAAGAACAACATATAATTGTGAATTAATTTAAGCCGTCAGGCGCATAGTTATTAGTGGTTTTAAAATTTTCTTATATATGAGATAGACTTTGTTTCATAAAAGGACATTGGTAGCAGCTGACGATATTGCTGTTTTAAAGGAATTTGTTTATATCATTGTTAAATAAAACGAGTGATAAGAAAAGGGGTCCGGTCCTTCCTATTTGTTTCCCTATTCCCTAGAAGACCAACGTCTCAACTAACGTCCGATTCTTACTTTGACGTTGGCTGACCAATGCTACTTCTTAAGATGCAGATGTGGGTTGCAAAATCTTGCTCGTCCCGAAAGTAAGTATCTTCTCTTTATCACTGCCACAAGTCGCTTGGTAAAGTGAACCAAATAAAGGTTTTCTTCTGCAGCTGACGACTGACTCGTGGGAAAAAGAAAATGTTTTGCATTACTTATTGAACGCCTCTCTTATGTACATAGTTACTACGATTAAAGGCTAAATCCATTGGGTACCATCTGTTTTGAATTTTCATTAGTTTTAAATGATTGTTTTAAAGGGCATCTGCTTGTGTGATATCAGTTAGGAATTGTGTAGTGTGTGGTATACACATACGAGCCAAAACGCTACGATTACTGCTTACCACAAGAATGAATGGCGTCCGGTAACGTTGTGACCACTTGACGTGGTAAGAAAAGTATACAAGCGACACAGAGTCGAAAGGGGAATCATTCAAGCAACGATACGGGCAGAAAATAGGGAAATCCATTGACATAAGCCAGTTTGACAATATACAAATGGTTCAAATGGCTCTGAGCACTAAGGGACTTAACAGCTGTGGTCATCAGTCCCCTAGAACTTAGAACTACTTAAACCTAACTAACCTAAGGACATCACACACATCCATGCCCGAGGCAGGATTCGAACCTGCGACCGTAGCAGTCGCACGGTTCCGGACTGCGCACCTAGAACAGCGAGACTACCGCGGCCGGTGACAAAGCACAGATTGCTACGATCTGGTACCTGCTGTAAAGCAGGGTAGGTGGATGTCTGTGGCACATCCAACGACAGAGTACAGGGCTGGTGTAGGCATAAGTTTTTAGGGAGTACATTGTCCAGCGCACGATGTAGAACATGGGGCTCCGCAGCAGGCGACTCTTGCGTGCTCCCGTGTTGACCCAGTGACAGCATCAGTCACGACTGCTGTCGGTACAGAATAGTCGAGGTTGGGCTGTGAATCAGTGTAAACGTGCCGGCTGCTTGGATGAATCACTTTTCTTGTCATACTGGATCAGTAGTCATGTCTGGATACACGTTACGCAGATAAACGGCTCCTCGTAACATGTACCGTACCCAATGCCGATTTAAAGCCTAAGCGACACAAACTGCCACTTAGGGTGCCATGATGAGATTTGTATACGAGACGTATCACAGTATCGACTGCTAGGAGCATCAAGCTGAAAGGAACGCCCAGATACATAATTTGTACTTTTTGTAGTGTGGGAATTGCAAGTAGAAGCGAAAGCTAACAGGAGTGAAGGTGTACCAGGGAAAAGGGACAAGAGGTGGGTGGTGGGTGGAGGGGCGCCAAATGATAAGTCGCTTATGTAGAGAAATGTTATCAAACTAACCGTGACCATATCACGGATGCAGGTCGTTAGGGGCAGTTTTATGCTGTCGGAGATATTCATCTGGGCTTTTGGGGGACTTCGGGTAGTACTAAATACTTCTGCTGCCAACGGCATCCCTCTCCGTCGTTTCTAGGTCCCTGGTTTAATACAGACAATCACACACAGTTGGATCACCACCGGTTTCGTGGCACTAAAAGCCACAGCTACAGGTGAACATCTGTATAACAGTAAATCCAGAAGTAATAACAACCCTGAGATATACACTGATATGGTAAATTATTTTAAGATTTTAAAAAGTTTTAAAAAATAGTAAAAGCTTTTATATGAATATGTTAGTACTCACATAATTAAACATTAGAGCGGGAAAGCCCGGAAGCTTGTCTACCCAGGATTCTTTGTCCGTCGTAACAAAGTACCGCTAAAAATGACATGTCATACTCGTAGAATAAAACACCCGGATTCCAATATAGTGGATAGGTCCTAAACAAATCGTACTGTAGTGATCAAGTGATAACAAGAAATTCTGTCCCGAAATTAGATCCTAATACGTTTCATTTATTTTCTCCTGGCCAATGGATCACTATGGTAGATATGTTTAGGACCCATCCACTATATTGGAATCCGGCTGTTTTATTCTGATATACAGCATTTAGCTGTGCTTTGTTCTGACGGACAACGAATCATGGGTAAAAAAGTTTCCGAGCTGTTCCATTCTAATGTTTTAGTTATGTGAGTACTAACATATTGATATTCTCATGTAAAAGTACTAAATATTTTTTTAACTTTTTAAAATCTTAAAATAATTTACCATACCATTGTAAACCGAGGAGCCAAAGAAACTCGTACACCGGCCTAATATCGTATAGGGCAGCCGGGAGCACGCAGAAGTGCCCCAACACGACGTGGCGTGGACTCGACTAATGTCTGAAGTAGTGCTGGAGGGAACTGACACCACGAATCCTGTAGGGCTGTCCATAAATCCGTAAGACTGCGAAGGGCTGGAGATCCCCTCTGAACAGCACGTTGCAAGGCACCCCAGATACGCTCAGTAATATTCACCTCTAGGGAGTTCGGTGGTCAGCGGAACTGTTTAAAGTCAGAAGAGTTTTCTTTGAGCCACTGTGTGGCAATTCTGGATTGTAGGATGTCGCATTATCCTGCTGGAATTTTCCAAGTCCGTCGGAATGCACAATGGACATGAATGGAAGCAGGCGATCAGACAGGATGGTTACGTACGTGTCAACTGTCAGAGTCGTATCTAGAGGTATCAGAAGTCCAATATCACTCGAATTGCGCACGCCCCACACATTACAGAGACTCCACCGTCTTGAACAGTGCCCTGCTGACAAGCAGGGTCCATGGATTCATGAGGTTGTCTCCATATCCGTACACGCCCATCAGCTCGATATAATTTGAAACGAGACTCGTCCGACCAGTCAGCATGTTTGCAGTCATCAACAGTACAGTTTCGTTGTTGACGGGCCCAGGCGAGGCGTAAAGCTTTGTGTTGTGCAGTCATCAAGGATACACACATGGGCATTGGGATCCGAAAGCCCATGTCGATAATCTTCGGTTCAATGGTTCGCAGGCTGCACTTGTTGATGGCCCAGCATTGTAATCTGCAGCAATTTGCAGAAGGGCTGCACTTTTGTCATGTTGAACGATTCTCTTTAGTCGTCGTTGGTGCCGTTCTTCGAGGATCATTTTCCGGCAACAGCGACGTCGGAGATTTGATGTTTTGCCGGATTCCTGATATTCACTGTACAATCATGAAATGGTCGTATGGAAAACACCCCACTTTATCGCTACCTCGGAGATGTTGGTCCTATCGCTCATGTGTCGACTATAACACAACGTTCATACTCACATACATCTTGATAACCTGCCATTGTAGCAGCAGTAACCGATCTAACAACTGCGCCACACACTTGTTGTTTTATGTAGGAATTGCCGAGTGCAGCGCCGTATTCTGCCTGTTTTCACATCCCTGTATTTGAATACGCATGCTTCTACGAGATTCTTTGGCGCTGCAGTGTATATCTCAGGGTTGTTATTCCTTTTGGATTTATTTACAGGCGTTGGCCTGAAGATGTAGGTTTTAATGGCACGAGACCGGTAGTCATCCAATTATAAAGTACCAAATACAGCTGAATTATACCCAAGATGACTACTCACAGCTATGGTTGCCCTACCTACAAGGTTGTCTGCTCACGTTTACGTTGATCACTAATTTCCCGTTGGAATACATCTGAGAAGCCATCTAGAGCCAACTCCGAATCTACATCCACTGGTCCGTAATTAACATCAGCTGCATGACATATGCTCAGCCATCTGGTGCCACATACCTCCGGAAACCTACCGAGAACTTGTCGAATCCATGCCACTCTGACACACTACCGTACTGTGTACCAGAGCTGGACCAACGTGCTGTTAAAAACGTGGTGACAATTATATAAGGGTGGTGACTGTTAGACATCAAAGCCATATAATAAATCAACGCCAGACGACGATTATGATACTTCAGTACAATAGCACCCAGACACTTACAGGATACAGTTATACTACGAGTAAGGACAGGTGGCGTTACTGTGTTGCGTGCAGAACGTGGATGTTTGGCTCGGTTGGCGGACTTGATCGGACAGCCGAGAGCCGGTGCGGTAGCTCTGCGTGTATTTAAGAACTGAATGAAGGGATCAACAACGATCTTCAATGGATGTCATGTGACTTCCGCTATGACCAAATACAGCGAACAATACCGAATAAAATATAAAAAATGGTCGTTAAGACGACCGCTTTGTTACAGCCAAAAACCTGGGTTCGACTCCCGGTCCGGCAAAATTTTTCGTCTATCGCCGTTGAGCTCCACTGCAGCTTAATGTCGGATATTTCTTTCGTCAGGGGCTCAATGTTTTGACTGATCCGAAAATGTTACCAACTTCTTTTCCACAATTTTATTCCGCACGATATTTATACGTGATCTTTAGTTGTGGACTGATTTTTCTCGAGCTTTTGAGATTGAGTTTATTGCTATAGATTATAATTCTCAGTGAATGATCACGCTTAGAACCAGATATGAGTGATCCCTTTTAGAACCAGGTATGCTTCTGCTTCTTGTTAACATTATGCGAGCTGGTGGTCATTGCTTCCTTGTATACAAATACGATTTTCTCACGAATTGTTGAGATTTAACTACGTAACGGAGGAGTTTTGTTTAAATAATTGACTAACACAGTTTCGAAGGTGAAGACGATTTATTTCCCTCGCAGCGCATCCTCATATGACACTTACTTCAAGCGTATGACGTAGATTACCATTAATCAGACACAGTGGCTGATAAAGCTGTTTCACGTTTAATAGCTGAGCTAGCAACTAATTTAACTACCTGATTCTGGTATGGAAAGACACGGGTTTGGTTCAATGTCAAAAACTTAATACTGACCAATGATACACCATGACATCATCACACTGTAGTGATAGCGAGCACGTCGTATGTAGACTCCCTGTGGCATCTCAAAAATCTTCACCAATAAATGGAATTAAATATGTACGTGTAGAATTTTCTAAAATATTGTCCCAATGGGAGTTACCAAAGAAATTCGGTCTTTTCCATTTTTAACCATTTTTAAATAGTATTGCTAGATAGTGACAACAATTTCACTGACTAGTAGCTAAAAAACGCACAGTATCTCATGACTGACGCCATGTCACAGTGCACGTGATCTCAGTTGTTTAATAAAGGAAGAAGCGCGATCTGGATCACAATTTCTGTTACTGATGACTATCGGTTTCGATCTGCGCTGCAGATCATATTCACGTCTCTCAACAAAGTGAGGTTTTTCAAAGGTGGTCCGAGAGACGTGTCTTTTGGTGAGTATTGACCCAGATGGCTAAGACAGTGCAAGTCCAGCTGTCATCAGCTAACGTTTCCTTAAGTTTCTTTAATGATGGATCCCAGAAGGGTCCTTAAATAAGGATAACATCTTATTTGTCTTACTACTCTTTACATAAATTAGATATTCGTCTTAAAACATCAAGACACTGACGACTCTTGAAGCTGTAACACTGCTTCCTTTTCTTGTATCGCTCAGAAGCTCTCCTCCTGAGGACAGAAAGGAACTTAACGCGTGAAGACAGCTCAGATTATAGGTTTTGTAGAGACATTAACAATCATCCCTTGCGGTACTACACCTGTGAGAGATTAAGCTACAACAACCGTACCGTGAATAAAATGAATTGTAACTTTTACATTACAGGTCTTCTTTATAGTGTTACCAATAAAATTAGCGAGAATCAGTATTTAAAAATGGAGAGTAAAGATTCACATCTCTCTTCACAAAACTCTTTCATGATCACCAATCTCTCGTGGTAGTTTCTTGGATGGTGAGTCGGCAGTCATTCTACAGAATTTGCGTTAGAAAAGATTTATTCTAATAATGCTCTAGATCTATGTTTTACTAGTTCAGTTGCGTTTACATTTAATGTTGTATTTTGTTTTCTACGGTACTGGAATTATGTAAAACTGTCTTGTTACATAAATCAGTCTCTCATGCAACTCTCTATCTTAGTGATACAGCGTTTAAAACACTGGAAGTGTGCTTGAAAGAGGCAGGTTTCCATTCCAGTTTATTCTTTCGTGGGTCCCCTAAACCAAAAAAGGCTTATAACTAGACAGTTTTCTTTTAGGACATCACGGCTGATTTTCCTGTCATATTTTTTCATCTAGAGATTGAGTTTCATCTCTAACGATCTCATCATCGTCTGGACATTTAATCTTCAGCTTCGTTCATTAGATGTTGTCTTCCTTGTTTCTTGGCCTCTTTTTTCCGCAGTATACAAGTTGTATAGGTTTGACATAAGGGTGTATAGATCACCAAAGAGCTTCGAAACATGACATCAGCCATTTGATACTGGAATGGTATTTACAATTAAAAAACATGACGTCAAGAAACATGACGCGGCCTAATAACCCAGAAGATTTTAACTTCAGTGACAACGGCCACGAAAGCCTGCAGACTTAAATAAAAACCTTACAAGACACACAATACTACATCAATCATTTAACCACCCAGCGGCTCAGAAAGAATCTCAACTCAGATATATAATCCACAGATTACATACAGTATCACTTGACAAACACAGATACAGTTAAGAGCTCGACATAATTAATCAGACAGCAAAACAAATGGATACCAAGAATCTCTAGTAACAAAACTGGATAGCAAAATTCTGGAAAACGTGAAAATAATAAAGAAAAACACCATACAAATCCAGAGACCCACAACACCCATCACAAATACACATACCAACATCATCATCAATGCATAGCAAGGGCACGACACAGAAACTCAACAGACAACCTGCAGTCACGAATGGAAACAAACTGTCACACGGAATTGAGAACATAATAAAGAAGCAGTGAATAAAAACAGTTTATGAGAAGAATAACTTTATACAAAAGCGTCTAAGGAAGATTACACTGACATGTACCAAACACTGATATTTACCAACTCAAGTGTAACAGCTGTGATACTGTATACTTAGAACGGACAGCCAGAACTTTTGAAATGAGGTATAAGGAACACAAACGAGCATGGAAATATGTCACCAGTCATTCAACATTTACAAAACACATCCGGAAAGAAAACCACCATCCTACCACATCAGAAAACGATATGAAAAAAGTTAAGTAACAACAAACATCTCCTAAACCTCCAAGAGATCTTCCAAAGTCAAAAATCAGTAATAGAGAAGAAACACACCATACACGACCAGAGAAATATCAGCAACCACGTGTTATTTAAACTAATAAAGCAGATTGTAGTGAAAGAACAACTCCCCCTCCCCCCCCCCCCCAGACACCGGAAAACGGTACAAGCTAAAAAATGTCCCCATGCGAGAGAGAGAGAGAGAGAGCAATACCACAAGTTCTCACCAATATCAAAACAAACAAAACACGAACACATCCAGCAATAGCAAACCAAAACACACGAAATGATGAGATGACAGTGATTCATCAACACAGAAACGTGAATATACTTAATGCAGTTCTTTGTGCTAAAGGCTACTACATACGTGTGGAAGTACAGGAGGAATGACGTAAACGACAAGAAACAGTGAGTAATGTTATGATTTAACATAGTTTATAGTAGACAGTGAAGCATGCGAACTGGTCATGATCAAAGCAAAAAAAACTGTAAGACAAAAAAAAAATATCATTACACTGACCACTGAAGGTTGTTCGTTCATTTTTGTAGAAGAAAAATCAAACATCTGAATGCTTTCAGAAGTTGTTATTTTGGTCAGGCGACGAGTTTCGGCGTCTCATTAATGCCAGCTCCAGCCCCCTGTGCACTCCACGTGCAGAGAATCAGATACATCCATGCACGCGTAACTGGAGCCATCAGTGCCTAGATTCCATGAATTTTTTGTGGAGTGTACACTTCGAAGACTTGACAGGTTGCAATGGCTCCAGTTACGGATGCATCGACGTATCTGATTCTCTGCAAAAGTGATGCAAAGGAGCCTGAAGATGGTATTAACGAGATGCCGAAACTGGTCGTCTAAATAAAATAGCAACTTTTGGTTTTTCTTTGGTAAAAATCTGACGACCGCTGTCCCGTATCCCCAATGGATGAACAATGGGAAGCCATATCAGTTCCTGTTAGCATTATTAGGATTTCTTGTTTGAGGCTCGAGCCTGTGCCACAGTTCACGCTGGCTGCTCAGCAATCCAGCCGACCGTAAACGATCAGGTGGGTACTTGTTGACGCTGTGTTCCCCGGGGCGCGCTGCCAGCGCACCGTGTCCTGAATAATGAACGCCTCCATTAGGTGTCTGGGCTGGGCCTGGCCGCTCCTTTCCGCGCCGCTCCGCCAGCCCGGCGCGGCGCCTTAATATTCAGCGGCCTCTGCCAGTCTGCCTGAGCCAGCAGCCAGCGAATATCGGCCCCGGGGAAGCGACCTTCCATCAGCTCCTCTTGCCCAGAGGCCTTCCGGGCTCCAGCCGCCGTGGCGCCGCGGAGAGCAGCGTGGACAAACAGGAGGCCGCCCGCTCGGCGTCATGCTCCTAACCCGATGTGTCCTCCGCCTGCTCCTCAGTGTCTCAGATGACGGATTGCTTTTCTTCTAGTAACTGATAAAACAGTCAGTATAAGAATTGCGGTTGTAGCACTACAGTATATTATGTTACAGCAAATTTTGAGCAACCGATTTATTTTACATGGTATTTGTTATGTTTATCAGGTTGTAGCGCTAAATGGCTCGGAGCACTATGGAACTCAACATATGTGGTCATCAGTCCCCTAGAACTTAGAACTACTTAAACCTAACTAACCTAAGGACATCACACACATCCATGCCCGAGGCAGGATTCGAACCTGCGACCGTAACGGTTACGCGGTTCCAGACTGACGCGCCTAGAACCGCACGGCCACACCGGCCGGCTAGCGCTAAATAGTTTTAATTATGTGTATTAATGACACGCATTATAAGAACATTGAAATCAGACCAACTATTGAGAGTACGCTATTTTTAACAGACAGGAGGAATCAAAGAAATTACCAGTTGGCACTGATGTACATCAATGGGGAAAGTTGAATATTTGTGTTGGACCGGGGTTCGAACCTGGATCACCTGCTTACTGGAGAGATGCACTGAGCACTACCCTGTCTGGACACGTGGCCACCACAACTGTGTGGACTACCCCTAGCAAGCCTCCCGTCAGACCCAAATTCTTAACTTATACCACAAAATACTGATCTAGTACCCATTGCCCCATCTCTCCAATACTCTTGTCCAAGTTTCCCGTGAATCTACACTATAGGGATCACTAGCCGTCACTGCCTTAATTACATATACATGGTGTCTCTTCTTTCAGACATGTCTCAAAGAGCAGACTCCATTTTGATCCTGCAGTCACGACGGCCAACGATCTTTTCAGTGCAGATGCACACCAAGCTCCGACTCTTTCGGGAATTGATGAGGTGACGCGAGTAAAGCGGATAAAGGGCAAAAGAGGCATCAGTAGTGTGTGGTGTAAGTTAAGAATTTAGGTCTAACGGAAGGCATGCTTGGTAGCCCGCGCAGTTGTGGTGGCTATTATGTCTAGATGACATAGAGCTCAGCGCATCTGCCGAGTTATCAGGAGACACGGTTTCGAATGTAAGTCTGGCAAAAATTTTCAACTCGCCCCATTGAATTAAGTTCTGTGCCCACTAGCAGCTGTTGTCTTCATTCCTTTGTATCTTGATTCAGAGCGGCTGCAGGATGTGGTGTCACCGCCAGACACCACACTTGTTAGGCGGTAGCTTTAAATCGGCCGCGGACCATTAGTACATGTCGGACCCGCGTGTCGCCACTGTGTGATCGCAGACCGAGCGCCACCACAAGGCAGGTCTCGAGATACGGAAGAGCACTCGCCCCAGTTGTACGGACGACATTGCTAGCGACTACACTGGCGAGGCATCGCTCTTTAGCCGAGCGGATAGTTGGAATGGCCTTCAGCTGGGTCCATGGCTGCGACCTAGCAAGGCGCCATTAGCCTTACATAGCAATTGATAGTTTGATAGTTATCGTATGAAATGTCTCATCAAGAACGCTGTATACAAATGGTGGATTAAAGTTAAGTATTCCAGCAGCTACGTACTTTTCTTTATAGCTTTCATTGAGTATCCTGTTTCAGACCATCAAGTCCGCCTGCTTGCTTAATGGCCGCCTCCCTTAAATAATGTGCGTAGTGTTGGCAATCTGTCAACACTACACAGGATCAAAATGGTGTCTGTTATTTTGGAAATTTCTGAAAAAACAGACAGTACATATAATACTTTCATACATTTTACCAGCTAGAGGAAAGTAATTAGGATACACTGCAAAAAATAAATAAAAAATAAAAAGAAACAAAAGAAATTGCAGTAGAGGACAAAGACAACTCTCAAGTAAAGAAAAGTAATAATACAAGGAAAGGGGATAAGAAATTAAAATACAACACTGTTTGGAACACTCAGTGAACTGTACAAAGATACGTCCCCACATAAAACATAATAATCAAAGATCCTCAAACATACAAAGACAACTTTTTTTTTAGTCCCATCCCTCCCTCTTTCCACCTCTCTCTCTCTCTCTCTCTCTCTCTCTCTCTCTATCTCTAACTATCTATCTATCTAATCTCTCTCTCTCTCTCTCTCTCTCTCTCTCTCTCACACACACACTATACACACACACACACACACACACACACACACACACACACACACACACCACCTCACATTACATAACATCTACTATAGCAGAGAGACAACAACTTAAAATTAGCACCACAGTACACATAACGTAAACGAGGAACACGTGAGCAGGGACAGTAACATAGCGCCTCTCAGTTAGTGTGGATACACGTCTGTTCAAATCATGTTTCGTGGAAAAGACTCGGGAAGTAAAAGTTGGAGTGAAATTATATAAAAAGAGTTAAAACCAATGAACACAAAAGCAGTAGAATGATATATCTACCAGGGATACGCAACCGGACGGAAATTGTAAGTAGAACAATGGACAGTAATCTTACCCACCCACAAGTCACTATTAAAATTCTCTCTCTCTCCGCACAAGTTTTGAAAGCTTCTTGAGGCGTAAGATACACGAAAGAAAAACTTTTTACTAATCTTCATGTTCTCTTGTTGTTGGCTCCAGTTCTTGCGTCTAGGGGTACATCCCTGCAGTCGAAATTTTTATTTGATGTTGTGAGTTGCTGATGACTAAATAAATGATGAAGATTTGCCTCTATACACTCCTGGAAATTGAAATAAGAACACCGTGAATTCATTGTCCCAGGAAGGGGAAACTTTATTGACACATTCCTGGGGTCAGATACATCACATGATCACACTGACAGAACCACAGGCACATAGACACAGGCAACAGAGCATGCACAATGTCGGCACCAGTACAGTGTATATCCACCTTTCGCAGCAATGCAGGCTGCTATTCTCCCATGGAGACGATCGTAGAGATGCTGGATGTAGTCCTGTGGAACGGCTTGCCATGCCATTTCCACCTGGCGCCTCAGTTGGACCAGCGTTCGTGCTGGACGTGCAGACCGCGTGAGACGACGCTTCAACCAGTCCCAAACATGCTCAATGGGGGACAGATCCGGAGATCTTGCTGGCCAGGGTAGTTGACTTACACCTTCTAGAGCACGTTGGGTGGCACGGGATACATGCGGACGTGCATTGTCCTGTTGGAACAGCAAGTTCCCTTGCCGGTCTAGGAATGGTAGAACGATGGGTTCGATGACGGTTTGGATGTACCGTGCACTATTCAGTGTCCCCTCGACGATCACCAGTGGTGTACGGCCAGTGTAGGAGATCGCTCCCCACACCATGATGCCGGGTGTTGGCCCTGTGTGCCTCGGTCGTATGCAGTCCTGATTGTGGCGCTCACCTGCACGGCGCCAAACACGCATACGACCATCATTGGCACCAAGGCAGAAGCGACTGTCATCGCTGAAGACGACACGTCTCCATTCGTCCCTCCATTCACGCCTGTCGCGACACCACTGGAGGCAGGCTGCACGATGTTGGGGCGTGAGCGGAAGACGGCCTAACGGTGTGAAGGACCGTAGCCCAGCTTCATGGAGACGGTTGCGAATGGTCCTCGCCGATACCCCAGGAGCAACAGTGTCCCTAATTTGCTGGGAAGTGGCGGTGCGGTCCCCTACGGCACTGCGTTGGATCGTACGGTCTTGGCGTGCATCCGTGCGTCGCTGCGGTCCGGTCCCAGGTCGACGGGCACGTGCACCTTCCGCCGACCACTGGCGACAACATCGATGTACTGTGGAGACGTCACGCCCCACGTGTTGAGCAATTCGGCGGTACGTCCACCCGGCCTCCCGCATGCCCACTATACGCCCTCGCTCAAAGTCCGTCAACTGCACATACGGTTCACGTCCACGCTGCTCCGCATGCTACCAGTGTTAAAGACTGCGATGGAGCTCCGTATGCCACGGCAAACTGGCTGACACTGACGGCGGCGGTGCACAAATGCTGCGCAGCTAGCGCCATTCGACGGCCAACACCGCGGTTCCTGGTGTGTCCGCTGTGCCGTGCGTGTGATCATTGCTTGTACAGCCCTCTCGCAGTGTCCGGAGCAAGTATGGTGGGTCTGACACACCGGTGTCAATGTGTTCTTTTTTCCATTTCCAGGAGTGTATTTCTTAAATTTTATTCCCTGTCACATTTTTCAATATCCCACTGTCTTTACAATTTCCACTTAATATACCAAATTACATTGTTAGTGTTGATTAAAAAAATACGTCTGTCTCCATCAGCGGCATACTCATTAGTCTTAACATTCTTCGGAACAATATTCCAAAGAGTTTACAGAGCATAAGAGTTTACAAGCTTTCTTGACAAAAGAAGGATCTTCTAGTTATATCATTATTTTGTAAATGAATCCAGAAAAAAATTTAATAATTAGCGTCAGGTTGTGCAATTAATAATATGAATTTTAGGTATGCCTGACATTTCGTGAAGAGAGTGAAGAGGTAGAGCACTTGCCCGCGAAAGGCAAAGGACCCGAGTTCTAGTCTCGCTCCGGCACACAGTTTTAATCTGCCGGGAAGTTTCCACTTTCAAACATTTCATAGTTTCAAATATTTCCAAAGGAAGAGTAACTTTAACTGTACATATCGATTGTAAAAAATTAATTTTTTGTACATTTTAGCCTGAAATATAGTACATCGTATGCAAAATCAAATGAAATTCATTCATTTAAACAGCTGAGACAATTTTAACCTATACAAGATAAAAATACTTTTTGGTATCGCATACTTCTATAAAAAAGGTTGTATTAGAAAAGAGTGTACCATTACAGGACGTAACCATTAGCCACAAAAAATACTTCAAAAATGAACAGATTTTTTTCGTGATTACTTTGCAGATGACATACTGTCAAAACGCAAAGAACACAAAAACCGATCTGTAAAACTGCATTTTCACTAGTATTGTTATTTTCAGATGAGCAGTCGAAACAAGCCAAATAAAAGGCATATGTTATAATTTTTAGTCCTGCAATAGAGAAACGATCGTGAACGTTGTATTATACTTTATAGAAATAAATTTGACCTACAGAAGATGACACATAGGCTAGAAATATCCTTCGGTGAATGAAAAGAAAAAAAAAAAACAGTATTTTGCATAAGAAGGAGTTTTAAAAAAATTATGGAGTAATTTCCTTTATTTATAAGTGAATTATTATTTTATAATGCTGGTTGCACTCCGTAAGCAATAGCTTCCCTTAAAGAGTTTAAACTACAGCAGCTAACTATCCTTTTTCTATCACAACTCATCACTTAAAAATAAAAATACTGTATATCCATTCCGTCACTAAGGTCACTGGAAAACTATCCAAAGCTTTGATTTATTTACCACATGTCAGTTTATTTATTCATTCTTCACAATTACAGCCTATTTTTCGACAGCTAACATAGGCCAAAGAAGTCAATGTTTTGTCTATAGTAAAATGTGTACATCATAATTAAAGATTAAAAATGTTAAACTTTGTAACTGCCATTTTTTTCACAAAAAGCGTTTTCAGTGGTATCGTGTTCTCGACAATCTGTTGCATGCCATTAACTTGTGCCAGCTGCCAGATGATGGAGAAGATGTTTCAAACATTCGTCACTAGATGGTGCATGGTCTTTGTACCAATCAGTACTTAATCTATCAAGTGCCAAGTGCCTTAAGTCTACATCTACATCTACATCCGCACTCCGCAAGTTACCTGACGGTGTGTGGCGGAGGGTACCCTGAGTACCTCTATCGGTTCTCCCTTCTATTCCAGTGTCGTTATGTTCGTGGAAAGAAGGATTGTCGGTATGCTTCTGTGTGGGCTCTAATCTCTCTGATTTTATCCTCATGGTCTCTTCGCGAGATATACGTAGGAGGGAGCAGTATACTGCCTGACTCTTCGGTGAAGGAATGTTCTCGAAACTTTAACAAAAGCCCGTACCGAGCTACGAGCGTCTCTCCTGCAGAGTCTTCCACTGGAGTTTATCTATCATCTCTGTAGCGCTTTCGCGATTACTAAATGATCCTGTAACAAAGCGCGCTGCTCTCCGTTGGATCCTCTCTATCTCTTCTATCAACCCTATCTGGTACGGATCCCACACTGCTGAGCAGTATTAAAGCAGTGGGCGAACAAGCGTACTGTAACCAACTTCCTTTGTTTTCGGATTGCATTTCCTTAGGATTCTTCCAATGAATCTCAGTCTGGCATCTGCTTTACCGACGATCAACTTTATGTGATCATTCCATTTTAAATCACTCCTAATGCGTACTCCCAGATAATTTATGAAATTAACTGCTTCCAGTTGCTGATCAGCTATTTTGTAGGTAAATGATAAAGGATCTATCTTTCTATGTATTCGCAGCACATTACACTTTTCTACATTGAGATTGAATTGCCATTCCCTGCACCATGCGTCAATACGCTGCAGATCCTCCTGCATTTCACCACAATTTTCCATTGTTACAGCCTCTCGATACACCACAGCATCATCTGTAAAAAGCCTCAGTGAACTTCCGATGTCATCCACAAGGTCATTTTGTATATTGTGAATAGCAACGGTCCTACGACACTCCTCTGCGGCACACCTGAAATCATTCTTACTTCCGAAGACTTCTCTCCATTGAGAATGACATGCTGCGTTCTGTTATCTAGGAACTCTTCAATCCAATCACACAATTGGTCTGATAGTCCATATGCTCTTACTTTGTTCATTAAACGACTGTGGGGAACTGTATCGAACGCCTTGCGGAAGTCAAGAAACACGGCATATACCTGTGAACCCGTGTCTATGGCCCTCTGAGTCTCGTGGACGAATAGCGCGAGCTGGTTTTCACACGACCGTCTTTTTCGAAACCCATGCTGTTTCCTACAGAGTAGATTTCTAGTCTCCAGAAAAGTCATTATACTCGAACATAATACGTGTTCCCAAATTCTACAATTGATCGACGTTAGAGATATAGGTCTATAGTTCTGCACATCAGTTCGACGTCCCTTCTTGAAAACGGGGATGACCGGTGCCCTTTTCCAATCCTTTGGAACGCTACGCTCTTCTAGAGACCTACGGTACACCGCTGCATGTTCCTTCGCGTACTCTGTGTAAAATCGAACTGGTATCCCATCAGGTCCAGCGAACTTTCCCCATTTGAGCGATTTTAATTGTTTCTCTATTCCTCTGTCATCTATTTCGATATCTACCATTTTGTCATCTGTGCGACAATCTAGAGATGGAACTACAGTGCAGTCTTCCTCTGTGAAACAGCTTTGGAAAAAGACATTTAGTATTTAGGCCTTTAGTCTGTCATCCTCTGTTTCAGTACCATTGTGGTCACAGAGTGTCTGGAAATTTTGTTTTGATCCACCTACCGCTTTGACATAAGGCTAAAATTTCTTAGGATTTTCTTCCAAGTCAGTACATAGAACTTTACTTTCGAATTCATTGAACGCCTCTCGCATAGCCCTCCTCACACTACATTTCGCTTCGCGTAATTTTTGTTGTCTGCAAGGCTTTGGCTATGTTTATGTTTGCTGTGAAGTTCCCTTTGCTTCCGCAGCAGTTTTCTACCTCGGTTGTTGTACCACGGTGGCTCTTTTCCACCTCTTACGATCTTGCTTGGCACATATTCATCTAACACATTTTGTACCATGGTTTTGAACTTTGCCCACTGATCCTCAACACTATCTGTACTTGGGACAAAACTTTTGTGTTGAGCCGTCAGGTACTCTGAAATCTGCTTTTTGTCACTTTTGCTAAACAGAAAAATCTTCCTACCATCTTTAATATTTCTATTTACGGCTGAAATCATCGATGCGGTAACCGCTTTATTATCGCTGATTCACTGTTCTGCGTTAGCTGTTTCAAATAGTTCGGGGCTGTTTGTCACCAGCAGGTCTAATATGTTATCGCCACGAGTCGGTCTCTGTTTAACTGCTCAAGGTAGTTTTCAGATAAAGCACTTAAAAAATTTCACTGGATTCTTTGTCCCTGCCACCCGTTATGAACGTTTGAGTCTCCCAGTCTATATCCGGCAAATTAAAATCTCCACCCAGAACTATAACATGGTGGGGAAATCTACTCGAAATATTTTCCAAATTATCCTTCAGGTGTTCAGCCACAACAGCTGCTGAGCCAGGGGGCCTATAGAGACATCCAATTACCATGTCTGAGCCTGCTTTAACAGTGCCCTTCACCCAAATTATTTCACATTTCGAATCTCCGTCAATTTCCTTCGATACTATTCCACTTCGTATCACTATAAACACTCCTACCACTTCACTGTCCAGCCTGTCTCTGCGGTATACATTCCAATCTGAGTTTAGGATTTCATTACTGTTTACGTCTGGTTTCAGCCAACTTTCTGTCCCTAATACTATATGGGCGTTGTGACCGTTTATTAATGAGAGCAGTGCTGGGACCTTTCTATAGACGCTCCTGCAGTTTACTATTAGCACATTAATATTGTTATTCCCTGTTGCATTTTGCCTACTCCTACCTTGCCGCGTCTCAAGAGGCGTCTTGTCGGGCCTAGGCAGGAAATTCTCTAACCTAAAAAACCCCCATGTGCACTCCACACGCCTGACCTATTCAGGGGGACCCTACATTTCTCCACCCGATAGCGGAGGACGAGATATTTGCACCCCAGATCTCCGCAGAATCGTCTGAGCATCTGGTTTAAGCCTTACACTCGGTTCCAAACCAGAGGACCGCGATCGGTTCTGGGAACGATACTACAAATAATTAGCTCTGATTCCACCCCGCGAGCGAGGCTTTCCGCCTTCATCAATTCCGCCAACCGCCTGTACGAACTGAGGATGACCTCTGAAACCAGACGGCAGGAGTTATTGGTGCCGACATGAGCAACAATTTGCAGTCGGGTGCACCCAGTGCTCTCTATCGCCGCCGGCACGGCCTCCTCCACATCTCGGATGAGACCCCCCGACAAGCAGACAGAGTGAACACTGGCCTTCTTCCCCGACCTTTCCGCTATTTCCCTAAGGGGCTCCATCACCCGCCTAACGTTGGAGCTCCCAATAACTAATAAACCCCTCCCCCCGTGTGCCTGCTCGGACCTTGCTGAAGGAGCGGCCACATGTCCACTCACAGGCAGAGCGGGCGATGCCACACGGCCGGCCTCCACGTTTACCCTCCGCCTCGTGCGCCACGAACGCCGCTGAACCCGCCACTCCCCTTGGGGAGAGGGTGGTCCAACAGCGCCCGGTACCCGCGATGATGTCTCGACAGCAGGGACAGTGGGTGAAGCATGTAACACCTGGGGTGTACCATGCGATGCACCAGACTCCCCACTGCCGCTACACTCCGAGGCAGCAGCCTGAAGACGGCTGACCGCGGCCATCAACACGCTCAGCTGTTCGCGAACAGTGGCCAGCTCCTCCTGCGTCCGTACACAGCAGTCACACATCCTATGCGTCCTAAGAAATCAATTTACTGTAGAGAGTTAATCAACTTTTAACTAGACTGCTAATTCACTAAAGGCGGTTGATTGTTGACTAAACTGTGGTTGCTAGCCACTTCTTGTAGAAAACAATGAAAATAGCATTACCTGTCTCTGGACTACTGGCACTAGCACTATGGTTGACTAAAGGGACTCTGTCTGACCGTAGTCAAAACAAACACGAAATCTATGAAACACTATTACTAGCACTCGACAAAGCTTCCTAAAAGCAAAAACACACGGAAGAAGAAGTGACAAGTAAGAAAAATACAGTTATTACTTAAATTAAGGTAGCTCGCTGCACAGCAGAGGTGAAGCGGACGGCAGTTACGACGACACTGACACTACTCAAAATCTTTTTCCCCAAGATTTAGACAAGACTGTTGAGTAAGCTAAAGCTATAAATCCAGTCCACGTATATCCAATGTTTTCTTTGGTTTTAAAGATGCTACTGAAACATTGTTGTCTGTTTTCAATGTGGGGATATTAAGATTTCCAAATGCTGTATGATCAAAATGTCTCATGCTCATCCATCTCAAAAAGCTATTCAGAATTTTTACACTGTAACAGGGAAATGGAAAAATGTCATTGTATCAAAAAGAGGAAAGCCTATTGCTGATGTATGTCACGCCATAGCTCTACTCAAACAATAGCATTTCTTTTTCAGTTTCAAAACCGAAAAAACTGTTGACGATTTTGTCACTTATTCCTCAACATCATATGGAGTTCTACAGTAAACTTTCCAACATCCGATCCCTAGGATAGGGTTGAGCTAGATGCAAAAGTCAGTACTGAGAGCTTTTTTTCCTTGTATTTAACTTCATTACTAAAAAATGGCTCTGAGCACTATGGGACTTAACTACTGAGGTCATCAGTCCCCTAGAACTTAGTACTACTTAAACCTAACTAACCTAAGGACATCACACACATCCATGCCCGAGGCAGGATTCGAACCTGCGACCGTAGCGGTCACGCGGTTCCAAACTGACGCGCTTAGAACCGCACGGCCACATCGGCCGGCTAACTTCATTACTCTCTTGTAAAACACAAAATATATGAGAAATGGTTTTTGATGACTAAAATTCTTCTAGTTAAAATACTTCTGCGGTGTTTCTGTACGTGTATTATCGAAAATAAAAGATAGTGCCTCAGTATTAATGACAACAGAAACAAAAACATACACCAGTTTTCAAAGCACTGTGACTGACATCCAAATAACAGGGAACTAATGTTCATCGAGATTAGAAAATGGTGCATTGATAATCGCTAGGCACTAGCCGAAATCTAGATTTGCGTAATAAAACCTACAAAAAAACGACGATTGATTGCTGCGATTTATAATTTATAAAGAAACAAATTAGTTACTATCTAATTTTCCCCACAATTGTTTGCAGTGATGAAGTGAGCAGCATAATTCTGTAGTACCACAATCCCATCTAATTTCCTTGGATACATGTATGTTATGTAGCACAAGAGGTTTTTGGTTCTCCTGAAAAATGTGAGAGCTGACACTTAGAACGTTCGAAATATCCACTCTTCAGTTACTGCTGTTTGTTATTTACACATACTACAAAACAAAACTCGTACAGTACAAAAGTGCTGGAGACACTATAAAAACAAAATAGTTCTAATATTACATTAAAGACACAGAGAAATAAAAAAACTACAAAACTGGTGTTAATCTCTTAATCATTTAACCATCTCCTAACATTACTGTGGGTTGTATAGATTCTTTGACTAAAATCGGTACACTTGTCTTTTTCTCCATTCATCTCGGTACATTTAAACTACAGAATGTTGTTTCCATTATTCAAATTTTGAGACCAATGGAACATCAACAAACGAATATTTACAAGGATGCATCCACGCAAGTTATTAATAAGTAGTAATTTGTATGCTAGTGTAATTAACACTTGTATATTTTTATGCAGAAGTGGAGGAACAGGAGATACTATTACATGCGCTTTAAATACTTGCCAATAACTGTTCTCTAGTTTTCCTACATAATTCCAAACACTTTAAAATTCTGTATCCCACATGATGTATGGTCCTCCATAAAGCACTCCCTCGTCCATTGTGCGCTACCACTAACATGTGCACCGCCAACAGCTGCACGCTCTCTCCTGAGAATAACCCCAACAGAAGTACTGGAGGCTCACCAGGAATGTCTTTGGTTGGTGAGATAGGTTTTTTCCCACATCTTTATACACTAGCTTTTTTCAGATAAGTTACTATCTACAGTACTTGCATGTTTTATAATTTGACACTCTTCTTGCAACGTCTGAAACCTTGTACTAAATGTTATCTCCATACGATACCTTTTATATTACCAAAACTGTCAGCTGTAGCGTAGGGCTTAGGTGGAACAGGTTTCGAGCTGGAGATTGTGCAACAATGCATAACAATTATTTAACATTAACAGAATAGAAATACACTTTCACTTAAACTAAATATTTATGTAGCCCATAAAGGTCCTTAAACGGTGCTCCACAATCAATACAGAATAAGTCTTCCATTTTAAAAGAAATTAAAACTAACTTCTGTCCTAATATATGTACATAACTGGTCAAGAACCCTGAAGGTTTTCAATGTTTAGCTCTCGGTTGGAACAAGTAATACTATTAGAAACAATTTCAGCAGTAGAACATAGAGTGGCAAACAATTCTAAATTTAACTAGGGTCTTGAAAGAGAAACATGCGCTGGTCTGCTACTACTACTATCACCATAACCAGCAAAGAAGCTACACGCAGCTCTCTCTGCCAAACTACCTATGTATTTATGTTAATATATTCTTACACTGTAACACAAACAGTTGATTATTCTCTAGAACAAGTAATAAGATGAATTCTCAGCAGAATTGTGTTAACAACTAAGACACACTCATGGTGTAGTTGAAAAAAAAAACACTATAGAAATAATGCTCACAGCTTGTAGTTAAAAAAGCGAACTGCTGTCGCAACAGCACACAATTGTACACTCATCTATGCCATCTTAAGCAACCACAACTTGTCATACATCAACCACAAACTTTCGTGCAGAATGTTGCAGCTAGCAAGCACAGCCAATGTACCACTTGTAAACCACACAGTGCACTGTTTCAACCATAAACCTCCAGGTGCAACCGTCAGCTGCAAAGCACTAAGATGTGAGTGACATGCAGAGCCCCTTTCACTGTCTGGCTGGGAAAAACACTCCAACCGCTCTACCAGATTTTTGTGCCCATACTGTGACCCCAAAATCGCAGAAATCGTAGGGCGACTGAGTGACAGGGATGATCGATATTAAGAAAAACAACAGCGTCGACGACTGTGTTAAAGTCGATCCGAAAATATCCATGTACGATATATATCAAAAGGACAACATTGATGTCCGACAACATTGATCCTTTGGGTAGCAAGATCAACAGTCCGTTATTTTAGTTATAAAATGTACTCATTTTGCAAATTAGAAAAAACTAACATTCCCAGTATTTTTTTGGGGACACGATAAAATAAGTAACTTTGTCAGAGGTTTTCCTTTAAATCCGGTTATTTTAAATCACCTACAAGACTTTTGAAATAATAACTTAGTTCCATAGGCATGCTGACATCACTTTGTTCAGCCAAAACAACAATCTTCTTGATCACAAGTTTATAGTGATTACTCCATGTATCTGTGGCTTCCTCTAGTATTGTGAAATTCACTTTTTCACAAACCATAGTTCCTGAAATCATCTCCGTGACATATTTAATGGCTCTCGAACGGGCTGGTACATCTTTAAAATGTATATTCTTGAATATTCTATCCAAGAGAGTGGCGACAGCAAGAATATTAAAATTTTCAATAGGTAGCAATCTTTTTTTAAAAAAATTTTAAACTCTGTGCAATTGTATGTTTCTGTTGGAAGCGAGCTATATGGTAAGTTGTATTACTTTACTACTGGTCATAAATTGTCCACAACAGACTTAGTAAGCCATAATCTCAATTGCTAGTAATATCTAGCACACATCAGTTAAATCAGTTATTTGTTTTGCGTTCAACATTTCTGGTGCACTGACGCGGCAGTTAATACTTTTATTGATTGCAGAGTGCAGTTTATAAATCTTTCAATAATATTAAATGTTAAATTCCTACGTGTGGAACATTGTGAATCAACTTCAAATCGGATTCTTGTCTCAACTCATGACTAATGGTAGTACATGGACAGGTATCCACCCGGTGCCACGCGATCACATAACCAAAGGAAGGCCTGGGATGGTTTCTGTTCATTGTCACATAGTTGATGGGTAAGTAACACAGACTTTATTTAAAATTAAATTAGCCTTGACAGTACAAGCTAATGATCTTTAACAATTTATGAGTTATTTTAGAAACACTGATAACACCCTAGAAAGATAATTTTTTTTCCAACACAGCCTGAAGTGCTAATACAAAATACAAACTAAGAGGGAAACACAATAAATTCCCAAAGCAGAACTCCAGAAGGGCTGATTTTAAGGAACAGCAAACAACAACCAATAACGCCTAAAGGGCTGATTCCAACAACAAATAGCAAACTGCAACCTGTAACACCTGAAGGGCTGATTTTAAGAAATAGCAACTACAACCAATGATGACTGAAAGGCTAATTAACGTATGCAACTAAAAATTCAGTAATGAACTACTACTTGAATAGTTTATTTTGAAACAGGCCTGAATGGCTATCTCAAACACATGCTATTTGACAACAAGGTATTTGACTGAATAACAAGACACTTTAAACAAAACCAAAAGGCTTAACAAAGGAAACACAGTAATATGTATACTTTAAAATTTCCACAGATAATAATTACAATCGGCAATAAAATAACTGAAGATTTGGTTCTCAACTCTAAATTAGTGCGAGCTGCTTCACATTTCGCTCATACATGTCATTGCCGGTACGATACAGGAAGATTGATGCGCAACAAAGTCGGCTACGGAAGTACTAAGAAATAAAGAGATACGCTTGACGTTCTAGATACGCTATAGATACTGCGATAATGATACGCTCAGAAGGCAGTACAGTTGAAAAGAAATGTACATGTCTAAAAAGGGCAGTCACTGAAGTTGAAGAGAAAAGCATAGGTACAAGGAAGCTGAAAGTTGATGGCAGATAAGTTGGTTGAGGAAAAGAAGTTGGTCGTCGAAGGAATAATTGGGACGAAGCCACACTGAGTGTTGGGATCATGTGGGATCGTGATTGATGAAATAATTGGAACGAAGCCACATTGAGTGTTGGGATCATGTCGAATGGT
Source organism: Schistocerca piceifrons (assembly GCF_021461385.2). Classification (NCBI taxonomy): domain Eukaryota; kingdom Metazoa; phylum Arthropoda; class Insecta; order Orthoptera; family Acrididae; genus Schistocerca; species Schistocerca piceifrons. The sequence continues at coordinate 587,779,339 of NC_060141.1, read as the reverse complement.
GACTGTGTCTTCAAGGTAGTGAAGTGACTGGCTTTGGTAGGTTGTCAGGAAGTGGTCTCTTGTTTTGTAGGATGGCTTATGTGGGGAAGACTATGCAATGATTTACAGTACTTGCAGAATCTGTAGGTGTTTCGTTCATTTTAATGCATGTCCTGTGCGAGATCATCGTCTTTTAACTTGCAAGTAACTGCGAACATGTCACTTGAGCTAACGGTGGGGTGTGAATATGTCTCGTTCACCAGTAGAATGGAATTCTCTCTAGATATAATGGGATTCTTGGAGGAGGTCAAGAGCACGTGAAGGGAGAGTGGGACGATCGTAGTAGATAGTTTGGAGAGGGATGTGACTGGAAATTGCACCTGAGAGGCGTCTCGCACGAAGTCAGTACGTTGTATGTCGTCAAGACCTTCAAGGTCGGAGTCATCGAAACCGATTAGAGTATGGATTTAGCCACAGTATATATTCCAGTCTGCACGGAAGTAATTCTGTAATTGTCGGGGTGGATGAATAGGAGTGTGCAGTTTATGTAACTATGGTAAAAGATTTGTGGTCTGGAGAAGGACTTTTAGGGATCACACCTAGTTGGTTCTAAACTTCTACAGTGGTGTGCCTCAAGAGATTAAGGAGGGTAAGGTGTGAGCAAGGCTGTAGATATCGTGGTCATTGAGTATGATGATGAACTTATCCTACTGCTTCTTTTCTACAGCTGTGCGGGAGCTCAGGTTAACGTCATCAACGATTGTGTACAAGTGCGTTTGGTTAAGGAAATTGTAAGGAATGGGATGATTGGCTGTGATGTTGATAGTGGCAAGAGTAAATGTGAGCAGTGGGAGAAAGATGATGAGAATGGGGTGCTCATTTGTATCATTTTGGAGTGGTTGTAGGTACAAGGGATTTTTCGGAGAAAAGCAATGGTTACTCCACCATGAGCAACTGGATGAGAATTGTCAGGACTAACTCCCGTGTCTGGTATTTGCAACATGTTTATATTCGTTGTCGCAAGATAAAAAACTTAACCCGTGTACCAACAGGGTGTAACGGATATCAGTGCAGATATTGCTGTTGTTGACTGAGAATGGTTTACTGAACAACATTACATCACTATTCACGACATCTGCAGACTAATAATTATGACTGTCACAAGTCGTATGTCCTTGGGTTGCGTAGTACACCAAAGTACATGTGACAAGAGCAAGCCATAAAGCCTTTTTTACCCTGGAATGCAGATTAGCAGTTGAAATACCCACGCGTGGAGACAAAACGTTTAGTCCATACTGACAGATACAGTCCACGTAGTGGTTCAGCTACAAAAATGTAGAAAACATAAGGTCGAAAAGCTTGTGACACGTTTGCGAGAAGCCTGTTTGGCGGAGGAAAGAAACAACCAATGCATTGAAGTGTGTACATGCATTACATCGGTGAAGCTGTCAGTTGCACTTAGATGATTCATGTGGAAACGTTTCCGACGTGACTGTGGCCGCAAGACGGGATTTAACATTTTGTGAATGCGGAATGTTACTTGGAGCTACACGCCTTCGACATCGATGCTGAAAGCAGTAAACCGAGATCCATAGAGTCAAGAGTGCACCGACAATAATAGAGTTCAGGCATTACCTCTCACCACGGACAACGTAGTGGCCGACGATCTTCACCATCAGCAGCGGCCTCTGCGAAGAGTTGTCAGTGCTAACAAAGCAACACTGCGTGAAATAATCGCAGAAATCAATGAGACGTACGACGAACGTATCCCTTAGGACAGTGCGGCAAAAGTTTGCGTTAATGGGCTGTGGCGGCAAACGACCGACGCGAGTGCCTTTGCTAACAGCACGACATCTTCTGCAGGGTCTCTCTTTGGATCGTGGTGATATCGATCGGACCCTAGACGACTGGAAAAACGTGGCCTGGTCAGATGAGCCCCAGTTTCGTATCTTAGGAGCTGCGTGAGATGAAATGCTATCATAATTAATCAAATAAGCAAATTACAAAAATCAAACGGTTCAAATGGCTCTGATCACTATGGGACTTAACAGCTGTGGTCATCAGTCCCCTAGAACTTAGAACTACTTAAACCTAACTAACCTAAGGACATCACACACATCCATGCCCGAGGCAGGAGTCGAACCTGCGACCGTAGCAGTCGCGCGGTTCCGGACTGCGCGCCTAGAACCGCGAGACCACCGCGGCCGGCAGCAAATTAGATTCCGTATTCAAAATGGCAGCTCACAACACTGCCGCTAATTATAGTTCCTATGTGATCCTACTCTCCGCAATTGCTGTCAGAAGTAACTAAGTCCATAATACACGTATTGTTAAAATCTACCAACGGACTTTTGATATCGCGAGTCAGAGAAAATATCTTTCTTTATCGTAGTCTTAATGAGTCTTTGGTCCATATAGTTCATTTGCGCAGGTACACATAAACAACTGCACTAGAAGAGAAAAAGTAACATAAAAAGAGTGATACTACAATAGGCACACCGATCGCTCCTAGTCAAAATGTACTATTCAGAGAATATAGTAAATACTACGTTGAGTGAAAGAGAAAAAAGACATGCGCCATTTTTCAAAATTTGCCTGCATCTATAAAGATAGAAGAAAATATTTTATAATCAGCGGAAAATTTAATTTTTTAAAAAGAGGCAGTATCGGCGATAAAAAATGTCACTGCTAACGTACGTAGTCACGGCACTATGCCAGTTAGTATGTTGAAAGTATCAGGTGACAGGGTCCTACCAGTATGACCGCAACGCAGCTCGGCACAGGTCAAGGCAAAAGCGGCCCTCATAACAAGAAAATTTTGAGCAACAATTTACGACAAAATTCCCTCTTCTTGCTGGAAGATTAATTTTATGTAATGTAGACAGGCGAAATACCCTCAGACTTCAAGAAGAATATAATAATTCCAATCCCAAAGAAAGCAGGTGTTGACAGATGTGAAAATTACCGAACTATCAGTTTAATAAGTCACAGCTGCAAAATACTAACACGAATTCTTTACAGACGAATAGAAAAACTAGTAGAAGCCAACCTCGGGGAAGATCAGTTTGGATTCCGTAGAAACACTGGAACACGTGAGGCAATACTGACCTTACGACTTATCTTAGAAGAAAGATTAAGGAAAGGCAAACCTACGTTTCTAGCATTTGTAGACTTAGAGAAAGTTTTTGACAATGTTGACTGGAATACTCTCTTTCAAATTCTAAAGGTGGCAGGGGTAAAATACAGTGAGCGAAAGGCTATTTACAATTTGTACAGAAACCAGATGGCAGTTATAAGAGTCGAGGGACATGGAGAAGAAATAAAAACTTTGAGGCTCGCCGATGACATTGTAATTCTGTCAGAGACAGCAAAGGACTTGGAAGAGCAGTTGAATTGAATGGACAGTGTCTTGAAAGAAGGATATAAGATGAACATCAACAAAAGAAAAACAAGGATAATGAAATGTAGTCTAATTAAGTCGGGTGATGCTGAGGGAATTAGATTAGGAAATGAGGCACTTAAAGTAGTAAAGGAGTTTTGCTATTTGGGGAGCAAAATAACTGATGTGGTCGAAGCAGAGAGGATATAAAATGTAGGCTGGCAATGGCAAGGAAAGCGTTTCTGAAGAAGAGAAATTTGTTAACATCCAGTATTGATTTAAGTGTCAGGAAGTCATTTCTGAAAGTATTCGTATGGAGTGTAGCCATGTATGGAAGTGAAACATGGACGATAAATAGTTTGGACAAGAAGAGAATAGAAGCTTTCGAAATGTGGTGCTACAGAAGAATGCTGAAGATTAGATGGGTAGATCACATAACTAATGAGGAAGTATTGAACAGGATTGGGGAGAAGAGAAGTTTGTGGCACAACTTGACCAGAAGAAGGGATCGGTTGGTAGGACATGTTCTGAGGCATCAAGGGATCACCAATTTAGTATTGGAGGGCAGCGTGGAGGGTAAAAATCGTAGAGGGAGACCAAGAGATGAATACACTAATCAGATTCAGAAGGATGTAGGTTGCAATAGGTACTGGGAGATGAAAAAGCTTGCACAGGATAGAGTAGCATGGAGAGCTGCATCAAACCAGTCTCAGGACTGAAGACCACAACAACAATTGATATGTTGACGATGTTTTCATGGTATATGATGGTAATAATGTTGAAAGCGACCAGTTTTTTTCTGGATCTAAATAGTTTGAATCAAAAAGCACATTTCACTGGGCAGTGCGCTGAGAATGAAACTACCGTTTTTGCTTCTTTTGTATTGCGGTATTAAAAGCATACCGATCCGCACATCCCACTAGGTGTGGAATGCAATTAAGGCTGTTCGCAAATTGCGATTCACACGTTCCGCAAAGGGACCGTTCGGGTAATAAGGTGTAACCGTGCAGTGAGGCTCTCCTATTTCAAAGAAAAGTTGTTAATCGCAAGAGATTTAAACGCCACCGCATTATCAGAAAATAAAGTGCAGCAAGGCATTTGATTCATATTTGAGACGTGACGTGCGAGTAGAATGCAATCAGCAATAGGGTGTAATCGCATCTAACCACACAAAGACGAATCGCTTATCCTCTCTAGAACGTAGCAACGGATGCGGAAAAATCCACGTCTGATTTCTGCATAGGATCCTCAATCGAATCATAGACAAAACCCTTGTCGCATCTTTAGCTCAGATTTGTTGATACTGCAGAGTTTACATTCCGACACCAATGACTTAATCTGTTTATCCATCCCCTTAGGGATTAAATGCTCTCTGATCTTCATGCGTGTTTTGAAAACACCCAAATGACCGCCACCGGCGTTTCATGATAATGCTTGATCACAAAGAAACTAAATCAACCATCAATACGACCTTAACACCTCGGTTCCTACGTGCTGCATAATACAGTATGTTTCTCTTCAAACAATAGAACTTAACCTCCTCCTCATTCCTTATCCTTTCCTTAACAGAACTTAGGTTCTGTAGCCTAATGTTTGGCAATATCTTTAAGTACCCGTTAAGCATAGCACAGCTTTGATTACTTAATGGTTCTGGTGAGCCCTCCTCCAATTAGTCTTCATCAAAGTGTTCACCTGGCTCCTGGTTAAACATTGAACTGAAAGAATTACTAGCAGTTCGCCCAGTATGTCTTGGTTTTGTCAAAACCCGACGGAGTTCCTCGTTGTCGGTGTCTAGGAGAAATAATTGATGCCACAAATAGTTTAAACTGCTTGAGGGCGAACAAAACGGCCAGCGTCTCCAGCTAGTGTACGGCATATTTAGTTTACAGAGGAGAAAGTATGCACGAGACATATACATTAACTGGCGTCTTCAAATGTTCAGATGTGTGTGAATTCCTAAGGGACCAAAGTGCTGAGGTCATCAGTCCCTGGTGTTACACACTACTTAAACTAACTGAAACTAACTTATGCTAAGAACAACACACACTCCGATGCCCGAGGGAGGATTCGAACCTCCGGAGGGAGGGGCAGCGCAGTCCGTTTCATGGCGCCTCAAACCGCGCGACCACAGCGCGCAGCGCTGCCGTCTGACCACCCCTTCCTGCAAAAGGACGTCCGTGTCTCCTGACATGAAGGCATCATTTTGAACAATGATTCCTTTGTTAAAGTCAGCCATGGCCAATACAGGCGTGCTCACTCGAGGTGTCTTTCAAGAGTCAAAGAACGGTTGTTGCAATGGACTCCGCTGGGATTTCTCTCATTTCCTCTGAACAGTATTTAAAGGTGCTGCTAGCTGTGTCATATTAGGAATAAATTTACCGATGTAGCCTATCATCCCAACAAAGTCTGCCTGCTTAGCTGGGTGGTAACGTGCTCGTATCCCATGGAAACGGGCCCGGGTTCGATTGCCGGCTCTGGTGGAGATTTTCTCCGCTCGGTGACTGGGTGTTGTATTTCCTCCTCATCATTTCATCCTCATCATCGGCGCGCAAATCGCCCAATGTGGCGCCTACTGAAATAAGACTTGCACTTGGCGGCCGAACTTCCTCGGATGGGCCTCCCGGCCAACGATGCCACACGCTCATTTCCATTTTTTATCCCAATAAAGTGAGTCTCCGCTTTTCCATTTTTCGGTGTGAGAATTTTAAACAGCCTCTGTACGGCTCTGATCGATTTTATTGCCTTGATTAGAAAGAGTATGACCTACAATGAAATTTGAGATTGAGTAAATTTAACTTTTCAAGGTTTTACAGTAAAGTTCTAACTGAAGATCACAAAATCATCAAGATGATAGGCGAATTCGAATTTAAGGTCAGAAAAAACTCTTTCAATATGTGGGATATGCTCTCCAATCTTTCTAGTTAAAGGTGTGCTTAATTCACCTTAGGTAACATCCTACATACAAACTGACATATCCTGGATTCGTACCAGTATATCAACCAGCTTTTAAGGCATAAATTTACGAACAGAGCCGGAAGGTTTGACACTACACCATCCTGTGACCTGTAAACATAATTAATAACGTAGAGTCTAATTCTGTTAACCTGCAGTCGAGATGGTTCACTAACTTCGATATATGAGAGTATAGCTTATACCTCTGTTATCGCCATCTTAACGCTGCAGATGGGATCACTCATCTCGGATTCATGCAGGCTCGGCAAGGCCACAGGACAATAAACAACATCCTGTAGAGAGAGTGCTAAGTCGATCGAAATGCCCGATATACCAGCGCCACGAATCTTTAACTTATATATAATCTTCCCTCAACTTCGCCATCTCCCAGGTGGCCGTAGTGAAACCGAACAGTAATGTGTAATAGCCGCTAAACTAAACACGACATATTATATCAGTAAGGAAACTAAGGATTTTTCCAGCCAAACAAATTTTTTCTATATCTCGCTCACACTCGCCACATCTTAACCACACTTTACCATCACAGTAGTACAGAATAGCACAGTGGAAGGTCTAGGTGGCGCTGGATATGTTGCTGTTCTTCAAAATGGATTTTAATTTTGTTACTTCCGGAACACCCATAAAAAAAAGAACAGAACAGCGCCGTTCAATCTCAGTTCAAGACGATATACAATTTCAAACAAGAAAATGGATAATCTCCACAACGTTCTCAGGAAATACAAAGAAGCAAGATACAATACTTCTAGGGGAGGCATCATAATGAAACAATGTGTTTAAAACTCTTAAACTCTAAATCTATGATTATTCATTGCATGTAAAATACTGAGCGACATGAAATGCATTAACCGTACTTAAAAAGCAACTACATGGAGAAGGAAGGATCAGCATTAATAAACACAATTAATTGACGTTGTACAATATAGCTCATGATTTCTCGCATAATTGAGCTTCAATTAAACACAGCAAACAAGCAAGGTTGGAGCCACCGCACAATACTCTTTAGACCATCAACTTGCCTTCGGCTAGCCACACCAACGGTTTTCTGAATCAAGACCAGAGTCTCTCTCAACAATAATCATGGCACCTAGCACTTCTACACATGAAACAATTTACACCAGGGTTCACAACCCGGACAACCTTAACACAATGAATCACTCGATGTAACCACCGCTGTTGACGCTATACAGCCAGGGAAACAGCCACGTCCAGAGTGGCTGGGCTCCGTCGTTGCTTGTTGGTGGTTACTGATGTTATTACACAGCAGACAGCTTTGTTTAGGAGGCGCCACTGCCGTACTGCCCACTGCACCGGTCAGCAGCGCTCGCGGCAGAGACGCGCGTGATCGTTAGAATGCATCGCAACGGTGATGACTTGGAATCGACTCGAGGATGGTCTCACTCGTCTCTGCCCTATTTCTACACATGTTTTACCACGTCACTTACCCACAACGCCAGCAGACAGCCATCAGTCTCTTCGTGGGCAGTGGCTCGTTAGTGCATTAATGCTATTATAAGTCGTGACAAAAGTTTACAAAGAGTCTAGAAGATTATTACTTTCTGTTTGGTAAAAGGGATACAGCATGGATCAATTTTAAACACATAGTGATTCAAATTCTTAATATGTTCCGTGCCTCATCTAAAGACTGGTAGTTGACCCTCACCAACGTCCAGTATAATGTATTGTGCATAAATAGATGAAAGGATTAGTCATTGGCTGTACCATCGGCGATCATTCAATGGCATCTGTCACAGCAAACGATCATTTATGGGAAACCAGCCTGATCGATACATAGTGGACCTACACATGAAGCGCTCTGGCCTAGTCAGATGCTATTCAGCAGTCTCGACCGCTTACGAAGGCGGCGACAAAAACAGAGGAAATTCAGCGAATAATTGCATGATTTGCCACAAGTTCATTTAGAAAAGGGTGAAGTAGACTAACTACAGCGAATAATGTTACAAATAAGACATCATGAACCACAGAAGTAAATGACAGTAAAGTTCTGAGATAAATCAGATGACATGTCACTGTGTCACACATGAATATACAATATAACCACGGCGCTAGGCTTTGAAAATCGTGGCCATGCGCGAAGGTGTTGTAGTAGTCGTTCTTCGAATTCAGGCTGTGTGAATGGAATAAAACGAAGAATAAACGAAAGTGTTATACTATGTAACCACTACGTCACACATCGTGAAGCTCTCACGTCAGCAAATTAGACAAAGGAAAACTGCTACACATTATGTTTACGAAAACGCAGAAATAAGAGGAGTAATCAAATATTTGACGTCCAGAAGAGAACGTAAACAATGACAAAAACAGAAAAATGAAATTTATCAGCTACATTTATAAATTTTTCACAACGAAATGGATATTTCAATTAAGATAAGACGGTGTCGCAAAAAAAAAATGTTCAAATGTGTGTGAAATGTTATGAGACTTAACTGCTAAGGTCATCAGTCCCTAAGCTTGCACACTACGTAACCTAAATTATCCAAAGGACAAACACACACACCCATGCCCGAGGGAGGACTCGAACCTCCACCGGGACCAACCGCACTGTCCATGACTGCAGCGCCCTAGACCGCTCGGCTAATCCCGCGCGGCAGACGATATTGCAGCTTATCGCCATTTCTGTTCAGTACCTTGAAGGTAGATAAACTGATGATGCGTTCAAGGAGAATGGAAAGCCCCCGGACCGAGAGAGGTAGCAGGGTGGTCAGCACACTAGACTCGTATTCGGGAGGACGACGGTTCAAACCCACGTTCAGCCATCCAGATTTAGGTTTTCCGTGACTTACCTAAATCGCTTGAGGCAAATGACAGGATGGTTCCTTTAAACCATCCATCCCTAATCCGAGCTTTAGCTCTGTCTCTAATGACGTCGTTGTCGACGGGACGTTAAACACTAATCTTCTGCTCTTTCTCCGGAAAGCCCTCGGGAAACAGCTACATCAAAGATAACGTTCGTTGGTAATATAATCTTTTAGACCAAAAACAAATAATGCTTGAAAAATTTATTCATTGCACTAGACAGCCTTTATATTTGTGCACCGATTTCTTGTTCAGGTTGAACAAATCAAATTGAAATAATGTTAAAAGAAATAGAAAGGTTAATTATGACACTCTAAAAGCTTGTGAGGTAACGGGAGAGCTGTGGCGCCCTGGGAATATTTTATGTTCGGAGTTGAGGTGGCCGCACAGGACGCTCGTCAAAGCCGCGGCTCGTTAGCAACTGCACAGTATCTAGACAACCTGATGCCAAATTTTAGTCGGACGAGAAGGGTAGCCCCAGCGCATGGTCCAGCCGCGTGGCTGGGAACTCCGCTGTGACGAGGATGGTGCTTTGTGTCGATGAAGGAGATTTCCATGCCGGGAGTGCCAAACATGGCGGACTTTGTGAAACCTTAATGGAAGATATTTCACAGCTCGTATAGAAATTAATAGTAGCCAAATGAATCATGATACGTCAAAAAGAAACAAGTATATTGCACAACGATTCTCATGGTGTAATCAGATTTTCAATATGTTCACTAGTTTAAAGTTTGGTATCTGACTGTAAATTAGATAAGTAACACTCAGCAACGAACTTCCAAAACGTAAACGCTTCATCCGATTTCGTTGATCGACGTGCCTTTAGAAAGCTATTAGTGTAATCCTAAATCGGCATAAATGACCGGCATGTAACTTGAATAGTAGGTGAGTTATAGGAGGTCAAAGTGGCCGATTGCTATCGATCGCGTCAGGCCATAAGTACTCCACAGTTACACGAAAAAACGGTAGCAGCATGTTTATAAATATACTTATTCATCTATGTCTTCGTTTATATCCAATATGTACTATTCATGAAGAAATTGGTTAAATATTTACTGTGTTTTAGTAAGCACAGAGACATTAGGCTTCTGACCTACCTTTTGTTCTGTTCCTTTGATATATGTTTATTTAATTTGTTTATGTGTCTAATAATGTGTGTTAGAGCGTGTTTATGGTCCAGCCGTAGGAATATTTATTTAATTTCAAGTTATTTAAATGTAAATCCAGTATTTCGAAAGTGTTTTATGCTTGTGAGTGTACGTGAGCCTGGAGACGTGGAGGGAACGCTCTAGCCAATCACAGCGCTCGTTACTAAGGGAGACGACTACCGAAGTGAATGGAGTGCGACAGTTCTGGACGTGGATTACGGCACAGGTCACGGGAGTGAGTGCTGGATGCGGACAGTACAGCGCATCGATCGCACAGTTGACGGAAAGACTTGGACAGTGGAGCAGTTTGCACGTGATCACGGAAGATAGAAATATTTCGGAGAGCCGACCTGTGCTCTTGTGTGATTTCCGTGGCTTCTGCAGTAAAGACGTAGTGTGCGTTTAGAAATGAATATCTCGCGAGCTGTGTTGTTGTTCATAACTAATTACGTGCAATAGGAATCTATTGTTTCCTTGTTATTCAACTTTTATATAATTTCCGGACCATCGACACAAATAAGTGTTTTGCAGAAATATACCACATTCTCAAAAGTACTTCTGCTATCGCAATCATCATTTAATGTCGTTAAGATAGTACCTGCATATTTTATTTAATTACCATCTTTAATTTATAAATTTATATGTTACGTTCATAATACGCAATTGCCGAGTGATAGAAACCTTCGACCATTCGATTCATGTGTGTACTCTTATCGCATACTGCAGACTCAGCAGTATTTGGCCTGAAATGCGGCAACTCATATCCTCGTCCCTAGACAACGAAACCAGCCAAAACTTTTAATATTGCAACTCTGAGTCGGAGGATGCGTAGTCGTTTTGAAAGGCCGCAAGCTGCATGACATAACTGAGGGAGACACGACAGAAGTTTGCATAAGGCGGTAATCCTATCGATACCAAATGCGAGCGACAACTGAGGCAGATGTTTCTGAAACCGCACACAGACTTTACCTGTCACACAGTTTTGAATGTGAGTGGATGACTGTAGTATGAAACTACCAGAGTAAAAAATTGTAATATTTTACACTGAAGTGCCAAAGAAATTGGTATAGGCACGCGTATTCAAATACAGAAATATTTAAACAGGCAGAATATGGCGCTACCGTCGGCAACGCCTACATAAGACAACAAACGTCTCATGAAGTTGTTAGCTCAGTTAATGCTCCTACAACGGCAGGTTATCAAGATTTAAGTGAGTTTGAAAATTGTGTTATAGTCGGCGCACGAGCGTGGGACACAGCATCCTAGGTAGCGAAAAAGTGGGGATTTTCCCGTACGACCATTTCACGAGTGTACCGTGCATATCAAGAATATGGTAAAACATCAAATCTCTGACATCGCTGCTACCGGAAAATAATATTGCAAGAACGCGACTAATAGCGACTGAAGAGAATCGTTCAACGTGACACAAGTGTAACCCTTCCCCAAATTGCAGCAGATTTCAATGCTGAGCCATCAACAAATGTCAGCGAAACATTATCGATATGGGCTTTCGGTACTGTGTACCCTTGATGACTGCATGCCACAGGGGTTTATGCCTCGCCTGGGCCCGTCAGCACCGACATTGACGGCTGGAAACATGTTGCCTGGTCGGAGGAGTCTCGTTTCAAAATTTATGGAGCGGATGGGCCTGTATGGGTATGGAGACAACCCATGAATCAATGGACCCTGCATGTCGGCAGGAGACTGTTCCAGCTGGTGGAGGCCCTGTAATGGTGTGAGGCGTGTGCAGTTGGAGGGTATGGGCCCTGATACGTCTAGATGCGACTCTGACAGGTGACACGTAGGTAAGCGTCCTGACAGATAAACCACATCTATTCACGCCCGTTGTGGATTCCGACGGACTTGGCCAATTCCAGCAGGACAATTCGACACTCCACATGTCCAGAGTTGCTACAGAGTGGCTCCAGGAATACCCTTCAGAGTTTAAATACTTCCGCTGGCCATCAAACTCTCCAGACACGAATATTATTGAGGGTATCTGGGATGCACTGCAACGTGCTGTGCGTACTCTAACGGATTTATGGGCAGCCCTGCAGGATTCATGGTGTCAGTTCCCTCCAGCTCTCCTTCAGACAGTAGCCGAGTCCACGCCACTCTTGTTGTGCCACTTCTGCGTACTGGCAGGGGTCCCACACGATATTAGGCAGGTGTACCAGTTTCTTCGGCTCTTCGTTTACATCGCGCTACTACATCAAGAACGTAACACGGTTAGGTAAAGCATAAACAGCAAAGGGCACTAGGCAGATCATCTATGGAAGAAGACCATTATATCCTTTACCTAAGTAATTAGCGGTGTGGTGGATCATGGTGTAATGTAAGTACGCTGTTAGGTCAATCGAGGTGAACCCACAAAAACGTCTGTTAAAGGACGATGGATGCAATGAATGAGCAGAGCTGAATGTGTTCGAAATTACTGCACAAAAGTGAAGAACGGGATATTAAACCAGTCCCAAGATTTTTAAGACAATTTTTTTTTACCTCTTTGTATGCTTTTGGCTACTTGTTTTAGTAGCAATGGCATTTCTTTGCAGGCGCTAGAGTAGAATTCGTGTAAAAAGACAGGTGCAGAAGTGACTGTCATGTGTGAACAAAGCACTTGCAGTGCTTGTACATGTCAATCGCTATAAGTTTCACTATACTGGTCCGCAATGTTACAAATTTACAACTCAATAAATGTTGCAAGGATCACCACAAGTGAGAATTTGTGAGAGGTTCACGGACTAACATTTGTGACAAAAGACGACCGCCAGTCTTAGGTATGATAGTCACAGAGTCAACAGCAGACGGAGGACAGCATTAGACCACTACGTATTCATTACTGTGGAAACGACGAGCAGCGTAAGCTGGATATATCACCTCCATGGAGAATATTGGTGTCAAAGTATCTAACATTTTGTCAGCCGCACCTAAATCACAGCGCACCCTGAGTGAATATATTCTGGGGGTAGCGAGGAGATGAAAGCGGAGACGAGGCAGCGGATATCGGAGGCAGCCGCAGCGAAAGCGGAGGGACGTGTTACAGTGCTGCCTACGCACCTGCGGGGCTAGGCTGACGCGCCTGCAAACTGCTGTATTAGGCCACCCGCTGCTCGCGTTTGCTCCGTGCCGCTTGATAACGAGTCAGTCCCGTTGCCGCTGCAATCTCGCACAGATTCTCTGCGTGCCGAGAAAACTGATGAAAGAATTTCCATTTTACGAATCCGGCTGCCCAAACAGTGGGAAATTGTAGTCTTGGACTGAATATGGAGTTTGATGCTCTTAGACAATCACAAGTACATTAACATTTGTAACAAAGCTAACTTCATTAATAATTATAAACAAATAAAAAGAGAGAGAAATTAATGATCAATATTTAGGTTTTCCAACCACTGAATTGCCTTAGCACCAGCTTGGTATAATGTTCATAGACAGTCAGATATACATTAGGACATACAAACACCTCGCAAACGACCATGGCTCCACATGGGTACCAATAATTGTACACAATGATTCAGCTGCCACTGCCGATGTCGTTTCATGGTACCCCAATGTCATATCTTGCCTTCATAATACAAGCGCGCGATTTTCATATTCTCTCACTCCCTGTGCTCAAACGTTTAGTCTTACAGAAAAAATGAACAGAAGCTTTTTGTACGAACTTTAATGTAGTTAAATTTTTTACTGGGACGCGTTTTCGCTAGAGGCCGTAGTTTTCGAGTTATTTAAGGAAACGTACGAAAGTGACCTTTCCGTAATCACCCCTCATCTGCCACGATTTCAGATATGTTGTTCATGGCACTTCCTCTGACCACTCTACAAAAATTTGCGACGACATGAAATCCTGAATTATTTCCCAGATTTGACCTTTTTTTGGTATTCATTGACTGGCCTTATTGCGCCACCGGCTTAGAAGAGCAATTACAAATTGTAAAATTGACGTTCATGTAAATTATACATAACAGTCTTGTGGATTTTAACAGCATAAAGTTAACAACTACTTCGTTGTATTCGTCAGATCTTCTGACTATGGAACTACTGTACTTATAAGGGTTAAGTTTGGATCGAATTGTCAACATTGTTAGTTTTTGCGTAACCTTTATAAAAGTTGTTTTTCTTTTATTACCCTCACGGGTACGTTTAAATCAACAATGTCAACGAAATACCCGACTACACTGATGATGTAATAGCCCAAACACAAAGGAATTGAATATCGGGAATATTTCGTGTAGTACCAGAAATAGTGACTGGTGGGGGATCAGTATGCGGCTGGAGGTGAGTTGCAGGGTCACTTTCAACATTTATCTTGAATAACTCGAAAACCGTTATCCACATCGAAAACGCGTCCCAGTACAAATTATAACTACATTAAATTTCCCACAGAAAGGACCTGTTCATTTTTTCTGCAGGACTGATACTTTGTGGGTAGAGAGAGAGAGAATATGAAACTCTCGCTCATGTAACATGGCGAATTGCATAAAACTACACTGATAGAGGCAGGAGGATCATTCAGCATATAAACGTACATTTCAACTGGCGTAATGGTAATTTCGTTTGCAGACCACTGTGTAGAATAATAATTAAAATTCAGAGAGCCACGTTAGTTAACTGAATATCATCACTTTTATACAATCTAACTTATTGTAAGTAGCGCATACCAGGAAAGTTGCCTTGAGGCATAAATGCTATGTGTTCCATACTGGATTGTCGTTTGGAGTGACATATCATGACAATGGTAAGAACACTTGGCGATGTAAGTAATATGTTTACAACCAATGTAAATTTTGTACGTGAATCAAGGATGCATGTGTGATTGTCTTTCGATATGTATAGGGGACCGTTACAAGGGCACAAACAAAAGGAAACAAAAAAGGCATGATCTACATATGTAGACTGTGAATTTTTTAATGCGCTGATGCGTTGTTCAGGCTCACTCACTGCTACAGTTCTTTGTCGTGGACTCTTTTGTGGTAGACTTTGTTGTTCTGCCACGCAAAGAATCGTGTCATCGTCTATGATTCAAGGAAACCAGGGAGATGAAAACACAGTCATCTGCTGCGCTGCTGAAAGACCGATCTGTATGTAAACGAAGCGAAGCTGCGTACGTTCCTGAAGTGGTGTTCTGGAAAATATTTTACTTTTAGCATAGAAACTAAAAACCATGGACTTTGGATTCGCATATTTTCCCTAAAATGACTGCAGGTAAACTACTGTGTAAAAATAATAGATTCTTTCGCATTTTAAGTCTCACATCACAATCTGACGTTGAGATGCGTTGTTGGTTATATTTATTATGATTCTTCGAAGGTCAGTAAGGCTCTGCCTGTTGTTCGAAGAATCCGCAGTGATGTATGAATACGAATTGCGATTGTTAATATGAAGGAAGTAGAAATTGGTAGTATGAATTTTTTGTAATGTCTTCACCAACCGCCTGCAGAATTATTTCGAAATCTTGTATAGTCATCCGCAAGAATTTTCTGAATGCCACTCAGGAAGAACAGGTTTTTCAGACCAATGATTTATGACACTTGAATATGTTAATAACATATTCAAGATTCAAATGCAACACATATTGTTCATACACTTCTTGCTATGCTAGTTCCACGCGCATCAATGGCTAATTCCAAAATGTGCATGTAAAATCCACTGTTCAGCTAATTTACAGTTTCCAAAATTCATACGTAATGTTTACAGCTTTAATGCTTCTTGGCACGTCCATCACTTACGGGCTATTGGCTGTTTTCCCGGAAAGAGATACCAATTTTAGCAATTTCGTATCCAGTGTAAAAAATGTTTTCCGCTAAAACAGTCATTCACAATGTAATCGCTGCTTCGTCTCATAAAGGGTGACATATACAGCGGTTCCTAGCCTTTCTTAACTAATTAACTGATTAGGTTTAGACAAGGAATGTTCCTATTGGGACAAATTACAGCAATGGACACGCTAGCAGAGCAAGTTGCTTGCCGCGAATTGATCCATGTGCAGAGCAACGTTGATCAATTCGTAAAGGTCTATCACACCTGCAAGTTCCTTAATTCACCCCTAAGAGTACTTGCCCGTGAAGGGCAAAGATCGCGAGTTTAAGTCTCGGTCCGGCATGCAGTTTCAATATGCCTGGAAGTTTCATATCAGTACACACTCCGCTGTAGAGTGCTTACCTTGTGTCTTGTAAAGTTGCCACACTGTCCCAATTTGTCTTCCTGTCCACCGGATGTTTTTCCACACGAGCGTGCAATAGACTGTGGAAATGGAATGGCAAGTCAGCGATCCTCAACGCTTTTTTAATGAAAGTCTCGAAATAATAGAATGTCACCATGTTTTTTTAACAGAAAAATTGAAGAAAAATCGTTCTTTAGATCCAGTCTAACAATAAAAGGATTCTAGTCATCACATATGTAGCAACATTTCAAGAGCCGGCCGATGTGGTCGAGCGGTTCTAGGTGCTTCAGTCCGGAACCGCGTTGCTGCTACGGTCGCAGGTTCGAATCCTGCCTCGGGCACGGATGTGTGTGTTGTCCTTAGGTTAGTTAGGTTTAAGTAGTTCTAAGTCTAGGGAACTGATGACCTCAGAGATTAAGGTCCGTAGTGCTTACAGCCATTTGAACCATTTTTGAACCATTTCAAGTTCAGAAAATCAACCTTCAAGCTACTATTAAAGTTCAAATTTGCGAATTCGCATACAAACATCCCACGAGGCAGTTTCGCTCACTAACTTACTTTTGAGTACATTACACCAGAACTTGTAAAGCACACTTACTGTAGTTCCCCGACACTGACTTAAACTTCAACTTAATTTGAACATTACGAAGTATTCACTCGTATTGAGTACCTATTGTCAGCCTGAATACTGGTCGAAGTGTATGTGTTGAGCTAGATTTCGTGTTTCGCACCTACCTGCACAGGCCCCGTTTCTGATTGGTCGGTTTAATACTCCAGTGAGTGACAATCTTAAATAAATTGTATTTAAAATGTGAGGTTTATTTCAAAGTTACTGAAATCATGTTTAGGAAGCTGACACTGTGGAAAATGTCAGCACCCAAGTTGGAGTCGAATACAAGTATTTAAAAAGTTAACATTACTAAACATTTGCCGTCAAATCTAGCAACGGAAATCACTGTATTCTCTGTATGGTCCATTATAGCACGGTTCCTATTTGTGTCTCCGTTTTCATGTTCCGTGACCATCTGTCGTTTTACAGGATGTGGACTGCCACCGATTCCATCTGCTTGTTGGCGCATAACAGCGTAAGCCTTTCTGCATTGCATTATCGGAGCTAATAAAATTACCACTGGACGTTGGGAATAAAAGTTACAAACTGTACTTGTTACAAATAGCACACAGACTTTTTTCATAATTAGGGATTTGCAACGAAGCTGTGGGGTGAACTGGGTGTTGCGGTGATTAAGCAGAAGTAAACTTCGGTTATTTTTCTACAGGCTCATACACGAAGCAATTACACGTCTTTAGAAAACGATGCAACCTCCTACGTTCCGTATGCTTGCAGTGTCAATCATTCCGCTCACTTTGCTCCTCTACGACTATTTGCGATGGACGTCAGCAACGTCGCTAAAGATATTACAGCGTATGCCGCTGCGGGAACATGGATGCCCCAGTTTCTGCCGGCAGTGAAAGGCGTCACGCATCGTCAATGCGTCGCAGATAGCGGAGGGCCCCCCATGTCAATTGGGGCCTCGCCGTCAGCCGTAAAAAGCGCCATCATTTGCGAGGAAAGCGGCTCGAGACGCAGATGCTGATGCCTTCTTTACGGTGGCAGTAAAAGCCAAACCGCTTTTCGCGTAAAAGTGAAGCAATTTTGATACTCGCCTTTTCATCTCTGCGTCGTTTTCTCTTTCACTGCCAACTTTTAGCTTTCGTGCAAAAAGTGGATAGCTAATATGACAATTACACCCATAAGCAGTTGCATTAGAACACAATTTTTGTGTCCAAGAGATGGAGAACCGGTGTTTCCGCATATAATGGAATAGTAGGGCGTGCCGCTTGACATGACAAGGCCAAGGTGTTATGTATATAGATTAAAGCGGTGAGAGAAAAAATTGTACCACGGCTGGAAATCGAAACCGTGTCTCCTCCTTATAGGTAGGTCCGTTAGTTATTAATCTACCTTGAGACAGCGGTTCACATCCCTGCACGGATTTCCCTGACACGCCCCCCTCCTCGATCCACATTGTCACTGCCGCCCCAGTCTATTTAAATTCCTCCTTACACACACAGATCATGGCAAACTCTACAAACAATGCTAATAGTAATGACAGACCACAAGGTGTAAGTTTACATGGCATGAAACCAGAACCAGTAACTACAAGAAATGCAAACAATTATGACAGATATGTAAACATAGCACAAAATGCAAACAGCTTGTCCCCTATATTTGCTGACGAAGGTCTATTAAGACACCGTCAATTTCCAACATTTACAAGTGAAGGTAAGAAGATGAACCTTGTTGTGTTTATTAGTGCTTTTCGACATGTGTTTCCTAGAAATTGGACGGAACCACAAAAGATCAGGTTTGTTGTTGGGTACACTCAAGGCGATGTACTTTCGTGGGCGGCCGAGGTCGCTGAGAGTTGTAACACATATTTACAATTTGAACGGGCATTTCTTGTCAAATACTGGTCAGAAGCCGTGCAGGAGAGATTTAGGCCAGAGGTTTTTAACCCCACCCCTTTTAATAGCAAATATGGTACTTTGCGAAGATATTTTGACAAATATCTCAACAAAACACGTTATTGGACGAATCCTATTTCTCATGTGGATGATTCAAAAATTTTAAAAAGTCGTTTGCCATCACACATTCGTGAAAAATTAATTACTACACCTGAGCATGATACAGAATATTTTCTATCCGTTTTAGACTCAATCGACCTAATATATGAAGAGAAAGTAGTAACAAATAGGGCGTCAGACAGCCAAACACCACAACAAAACTTGAATTGTCAACACAAAAAGCCAGACACGAACACACAGACAAAGCTGGTGCGTGCGACCGCAAGGATACATTAACCGTGGTAATGGATACTGGAATGGAAATGGTAAGAACAACAGATTTAAACAAAATTTTCCGTGTACAGGAACGATTACCATCCACAAGCTAATTTCAATCCCTCCTCTCAAAATTATGCACTGCGTATAAATGAAAACAGTCTGCCGCACGGTGGCTGGCGCGCGGCAACAGCAATAGCATACAACACGCCGTTCCGCAGCCAACCTTTGCGCAGCAAAATCACGATACGGCAACATTTCGCAACATCCATATGAACACACGAGAAAGCATGTTGCGAATTGGAAATGATACACACTGCAGAAACAATCACACAGTACAACTGACAGAAGTTGTGCTCTGTACCGAAGTAGATCAGACTACACCGCAGGAAAACTCGAATCGGTCGTAGTTGAGCCCCATACTATAGACCTTATAAGCGATGGGGGCAAACCAGTTTTGCAAACATGTACGTACGATTCGATGAACAAGGAGACATAAAAGACGATCTCTACCAAAATGAACTAAAATCGGAGAAAAATACACTGGAGGAGCACGTGAAAGCAGTAATCAGAGTGAAAATTTTTGGTATAGACACACAGTTAATACATGATACAGGGTCCACGACTAATTTAATGTCTGAAGCATTTTTAACTGAATTAAAAAGGCGGAATAAATTTCCTTTTCTACCAGTGCAAAACTGCAAAGTACAAGCCGCTACAGAAGGCAAAACCAAATTAGTAAACCACCAAGCTCTTACCACCCTGAACATTGAACGTTTCTCTGTGCAATGTAAGTTTTTAATAGTAGACAAACTTATAGTCAACTGTTTGATAGGTATGGACACATTTAGAACCTACAAAACTCAAATAGAAATGCCGTTTCTTTGTGAAAGACTTAAGATTTTCAATCAGCCTGATTACCACACCGAAGAGGTACGACATAGTAAACCCAGAACCCCATGTCACTGTGCAGTATTCATATCCAACCGTGTATTTGTTGAGCAAATATGATAATGAACACAAGACCGACACTGAAGTTAACCGGGAATTAGTAGAACAAAAATTGAATGAATGAAATATTCTAGATGCTACACAACGCAAGAGCTTTCTGACTTACTTTTTAAATATGTAAGTGTTTTTAATAAGAATCCAGGAGTAATCAAAGATTATGAACATAAACTTAATGTCTATCCTCACGAAACATTTTGTGTTATGTCTTACCCTATACCGTGGGCAAAGCGTGAAGCAGTTAAGCAGGAAATCAATATAATGTGCAAATGGGGAATCATACAGCCATCATTTTCTCCATATTGCAGCCCAATACAACCATTTAGCAAACCTGATGGACCAATACGACTAGTTTTAGATGCTAGAGGCATACACAAAATCCTAGTACCAGTGAGAACAAGACCAGATAATTTAGATGACCAATGCTAAAATTTCATAACACCAAATATTTCAGCACCCTCGACCTTAAAAAATCTTACTGGCAAATAAAGTTACATGATGAGGGTAGAAAATACACAGCATTTCTCTGCATTGGGAGGAGCTATGAATTTCAAGTTCTACCCTTTAGCTTTAACATTGTGCAGGCGTATTTATATCAGCTTTGGACAAGGTCTTAGGACCTGAACTGCTCAGTAAAGTTACCATTTATGTTGACGATATGTCAATAGCCACATCAACTTGGGCAGAACACATACGTATAGTAGAAAAGGTGTTTCACAGATTTACAAAGTATGGAGTAACAGCAAATCTAAAGAAATCTAACTTTGGCAAAGAACAAGTGAAATTTTTAAACATATCGTATCAGAACAGGATATATTACCAGACCCAAAGAAACTAGATGCCATACGTAATTGCCCACCCCCAAGGAACAGAAAAAATTTGAAAGCATATCTAGGACTAGCTTCCTTTTTCCGCATATTTATACCAAAGCAGCAAATGAATAGCGATGCCCTACTTAATCTGTTGAGAAAGAATAAACCTTGGTTATGGGATGAGAGATGTCAGGAAGACTTTACCAAAATTAAAAATGCATTAATATCAGCAAACATTTTGAGGCATCCTGACATGTCCAAAGACTTTTGTTTAAGCACGGACGCCTCGTCTGAGGGGCTGGGAGCATGTTTGTTTCAGATACAAGAAGAAGAAGGAAAACCAGTACCCAAAGTCATCAGCTTTGCCAGCAGAACTTTATCAGAGGCGGGAAGATCATATTCCGTATCAGAAATGGAAAGTTTAGCAGTAATTTGGGCGTTTAAGAAATTTGAGTATTTTCTTTGGGTAAAAACACTAAAGTCTATTGTGATCACCAGTCATTATCTTTTCTCTTAACATGTAAACTGTTACACCGAAGACTAGCGAGTTGGTGTTCGTACCTGCAGGAATTCAATTTTGAAATAAGATACATAAAGGGCAGTCAGAATGTTATTGGAGATGCATTATCCAGATAACGGCAGGAACTAGACGAGTCCAGTGAACTGTCTGAACACTATTCAGAAATCTGTACATTATTGATGCAAAGTAGTACACAAAAGTCAGACTACAAAAAATTTGGTAAACAAATGGAAATAATACAACATCAAGATAATATGTGGAAAAAGGTAATACAAAATCTTAACCAGATTGCAAACCACAAGGTAAGTAAGTGGTATCAGTTATAAAAAGGCGTTTTGTTTCACTGGAGGCACGAAAGTTCTAACCATTGGTGTGTAGGCCTTCCAGAGGAATATATCGATGTATTTACGAAACACACACACGAAGTATGGGGACACAGCGGAGTACCAAAATGTACAGACAAGATTTCCAAACTTTGTTACTTTCCTAATTTACGACAACCTGTTTCACAAATATTGAAAAAATGGCTCTGAGCACTATGGGACTTAACATCTGAGGTCATCAGTCCCCTAGAACTTAGAACTACTTAAACCTAACTAACCTAAGCACAATACACACATCCACGCCAGAGGCAGGATTCGAACCTGCGACCGTAGCGGCTCGCGGTTCCAGATTGAAGCGCCCAGAACCGCTCAGCAACACCGGCCGGCAAAATATTAAAAAGTGTGCTATTTGTCAAAGAACAAAACTATCCAATATGTCAAAGCTTACCGAACTACACCCCATACTAACCAAAGCTCAACTGGAAATGGTTTCTCTGGATATCGCAGGGTCATATCCTAGAGCAATACATCAAACTTTATGCTACCAAAACCACTACAGCCAGTAGCAGCATAAGGAGAATTGAAGAGGATTATTTAGGAAGAGTAGGGAAACGCAAAGTAACATTAACAGACAATGCATCCTATTTCGTAGGAAGAAAATGGAAACAATTCATGAGCACACAGGGCATTAAATACGGCTTGGTAAGTTTTTCCACCCAGAAGCAAGTTCCGCGGAGAGAGTGTTTAAAGAATTCAATAGATTTATAAGGACATACGCCCATAATAAGCATTCACGAGGGATAGAATACGTGACTCCATTTTTTAATTTATTTTTTGTCATCAGTCTACTGACTGGTTTGATGCGGCCCGCCACGAATTCCTTTCCTGTGCTAACCTCTTCATCTCAGAGTAGCACTTGCAACCTACGTCCTCAATTATTTGCTTGACGTATTCCAATTCTGTCTTCCTCTACAGTTTTTGCCCTCTACACCTCCCTCTAGTACCATGGAAGTCATTCCCTCATGTCTTAGCAGATGTCCTATCATCCTGTCCCTTCTCCTTATCAGTGTCTTCCACATATTCCTTTCCTCTCCGATTCTGCGTAGAACCTCCTCATTCCTTACCTTATCAGTCCACCTAATTTTCAACTTTCGTCTATAGCACCACATCTCAAATGCTTCGATTCTCTTCTGTTCCGGTTTTCCCACAGTCCACGTTTCACTACCATACAATGCTGTACTCCAGACGTACATCCTCAGAAATTTCTTCCTCAAATTAAGGCCGGTATTTGATATTAGTAGACTTCTCTTGGCCAGAAATGCCTTTTTTGCCATAGCGAGTCTGCTTTTTATGACCTCCTTGCTCCGTCCGTCATTGGTTATTTTACTGCCTAGGTAGCAGAATTCTCTAACTTCATTGACTTCGTGACCATCAATCCTGATGTTAAGTTTCTCGCTGTTCTCATTTCTACTACTTCTCATTACCTTCGTCTTTCTCCGATTTACTCCCAAACCATACTGTGTACTCATTACACTGTTCATTCCGTTCAGCAGATCATTTAATTCTTCTTCACTTTCACTCAGGATAGCAATGTCATCAGCGAATCGTATCATTGATATCCTTTCACCTTGTATTTTAATTCCACTCCTGAACCTTTCTTTTATTTCCATCATTGCTTCCTCGATGTACAGATTGAAGAGTAGGGCGAAACGCTACAGCCTTGTCTTACACCCTTCTTAATACGAGCACTCGTTCTTGATCGTCCACTCTTATTATTCCCTCTTGGTTGTTGTACATATTGTATATGACCCGTCTCTCCCTATAGCTTACCCCTACTTTTTTCAGAATCTCGAACAGCTTGCACCATTTTATATTATCGAACGCTTTTTCCAGGTCGACAAATCCTATGAAAGTGTCTTGATTTTTCTTTAGCCTGGGTTCCATTATTAGCCGTAACGTCAGAATTGCCTCTCTCGTCCCTTTACTTTTCCTAAAGCCAAACTGATCGTCACCTCGCGCATTCTCAATTTTCTTTTCCATTCTTCTGTATATTATTCTTGTAAGCAGCTTCGATGCATGAGCTGTTAAGCTGATTGTGCGATAATTCTCGCACTTGTCAGCTCTTGCCGTCTTCGGAATTGTGTGGATGATGCTTTTCCGAAAGTCAGATGGTATATCGCCAGACTCATATATTCTCCACACCAACGTGAATAGTCGTTTTGTTGCCACTTCCCCCACTGATTTTAGAAATTCTGATAGAATGTTATCTATCCCTTCTGCCTTATTTGACCGTAAGTCCTCCAAAGCTCTTTTAAATTCCGATTCTAATACTGGATCCCTTATCTCTTCTAAATCGACTCCTGTTTCTTCTTCTATCACATCAGACAAATCTGCACCCTCATAGAGGCTTTCAATGTATTCTTTCCATCTATCTGCTCTCTCCTCTGCATTTAACAGTGGAATTCCCGTTGCACTCTTAATGTTATAACCGTTACTTTTAATGTCACCAAAGGTTGTTTTGACTTTCCTGTATGCTGAGTCTGTCCTTTCGACAATCATATCTTTTTCGATGTCTTCACATTTTTCCTTCAGACATTTCGTCTTAGCTTCCCTGCACTTCCTATTTATTTCATTCCTCAGCGACTTGTATTTCTGTATTCCTGATTTTCCCGGAACATGTTTGTACTTCCTCCTTTCATTAATGAACTGAAGTTTTTCTTCTGTTACCCATGGTTTCTTCGCAGCTACCTTCTTTGTACCTATGTTTTCCTTCCCAACTTCTGTGATGGCCCTTTTTAGAGATGTCCATTCCTCTTCAACTGTACTGCCTACTGCGCTATTCCTTACTGCTGTATCTATAGCTTTAGAGAACTCCATTTATGTAAACAGGTTTCACTCCTAATGAACTTATGTTTAACACAAAGCAAACTGACGAAAGGGAATCATCCATACCAAAATTACCTACTAAAGAGTTAACTTTACAGGATAAAATCAAACAAGCAGTGATTACTCTGGAGAAGAAAGCAGCATAGAGAAAGAGAATATAGAACAAAAAGTTAAAACGAGTTATCCTTTTTTTCTAAGGGCAACGAGTTCTCTTGAGAACACATACCAAAACGACAAAGATCGGTAAGTTGAACACAAAATGGCAATTACTATACTCAGGGCCCTATATTATTGCAAAAATACCTTATCCTGGAACTTATAGGTTGGTATATGAAAGAACAGGGAGAGACAAAGGTCTCCACCCTCACAAAGACTTAAAAGCTTTTCAAGAGTAGTGACACAATGTCATAGCAGTTTTCTTGTCATAAAATATATTTATAAGTAATGTCATAGTTTTGTAAGTAAGAAATTTTATTATGTGTGTTTTAAATGAAATGTGTATAAACTCAAGTAATTTCTTGTTTTGTAAGCAAAGACAAACATTTGTTTGGGAGGAAGTGAAAAAACACAGCAAACTGAGGCAGTGTACAACTCAGGTGTGCGCGCTCAACGATGCATGTTTATGTCAGTACTAGGGAAGAGACATTGACCTTGCGCAAGCGCAACAGGCTAACTCGCGGTGCAAGCTGCACAAGTATTAAGCCCAATTTCAAAATAAATAATAACATCTAACAACTATATTTAATATCAGGGATCGAAGGAATATAATATTACATTTATATCAACATACGAAGTTGCGACAATATTAAAATATATACATTGTAACTAGGATTAAAAGAGGTCATTACAACGAAACATACAGGACGTGTTAACTAACAAAGGGATAAGATAGCGTACATTGTAACTAGAATTAAAAGAAATCATTACACCGAAACATACAGGACATGTTAGCTAACAAAAGGGTAAGATAGCGTAGGAGATGTCAAAGTAACTTTCTTTGCAGCGTAAATGAATAAAATGAATACAAATGCAAGTAAATAAATATATAAACAAATAAGAATGAAATAAGAAAAACGTCTGCAAACGAATGTGATGACCGAGTACATGCATGGGCTATGAGCTACGAAACACAATTAGTTTTTAAATTATAAGTTTTTTATATTGCAGCGACCAGTGCATTGACACGGCGCAGAAGAAGAGGTTTACGGCGGGTGTTATAGATACCAAATGAAAAAACGGGACGCACCACAATCTGTGTTTATATTTTGGTGCCGGCCGGTGTGGCCGTGCGGTTCTAAGCGCTTCAGTTTGGAACCGCGTGACCGCAGGTTCGAATCCTGCCTCGGGCATGGGTGTGTGTGATGTCCTTAGGTTAGTTAGGTTTAAGTAGTTTTAAGTTCTAAGGGACTGATGACCACAGATGTTAAGTCCCATAGTGCTCAGAGCCATTTGAACTATTTTTTTAATATTTTGGTCATCAAGCAAATGAAGAACAAGAATATACATACTCGCAGTGCAACTACAAAACGTTTACCCGTACCTACTGACTACAAAGTGCACATAAACACGGAGGCATGTGACCTCAAATAAAACTAATAAATTCATATCGCGTCACATGCGAATATAAACGACGACATCTACACATAATCATAAAGAGGTAAGCATGACGTATTGCAAAAACTTTTGTGTTACAAACACAAAGTTACACGTAAACAATTATAAGCAACTCAAATGGTATATAGTACATGATTCGTTAACACGTTTCGGTTCCATGAAAAGGGAGTTCCCTGTTAAGTGACTTAAGAAAGGGTGAATAGCATTTCCTTAGTAATCCATAAACCAGTAGAATAGTATTCCTTATACCCTTCCCAACGCAGAAGGCGGCGCCAAAGCGTAGTTAGGTGAGCAATGCGTAAAGTAGAATGATGATGTAAATGCTTTTCCTTGTTTCTCCCTAGGAAAGCATTAAACTCTCATGTTGTATGCATGACCGGAAAATAAAATATGGATACATTAAATGCGTGTGTAGCAACAGAATATAAGCGAAATTTGTATTTATGTACACAGAATTTTTTTTAAACTATCAAACTATACTAACGAGCAACTATAATTGCAAAAGGAAATTTGTAATGTTTTAGTACTTAAGAATTCTCTATGTTTGATGTAAATAATGGGTGGAGTGTCAGCCTTAGATGTGAATCATTGTAATATGCGTTGTTATGTCAAAATATTTATGTGAATTTTATGTGTATATCGAGCCATATGTAAATGATGAAGAACTATCTAAAAGGAAAAAACCTGAAGGACAAAAACAAATTCTCACGACAAACTGAACGATGAAACATATACTGGTCCCAAAATGCATGTGCAAGAGTGCAACGAAACAATTACGGTAATGTCATGGTACGCAATGTCTGATATATTACTCCGCAAACTACAATTGCGCAAGCATCACTTAGCTTGACAACGGGTGTTGATATGCAGTGTTCACCCCACTGAAAATGTAAATACGATGGAGAAAACCTTCCTGGACCTTATGAAAGGTGAACTACCTGCCACAGCATCGGTTCTTGGCGAATAATCGCACGTGCACCGCACTCACAGTGGAAGACAACGCCACGGCAAATTATTCGACGGATAGTACGGCATTCAGAGTGTAAATAAAACTAAAAGTGGGAGTGGAAGCTCGGACGTCCGTACCCAATAATATGTGGAATACTTAACGGCTGTTGCGCAGTCAACAAACATATTTAGCGTGCATGCGCACAGAGACTAGTAATGTTGCCAAAGACACGAGTAATCGCTCTTGGTGAGCCCTCATGTAAATATTTGGTAAATTATCATTCCATATGTAAGTTTTGTGATTTCCTATAAGATATTGTATAATCAAAACAAGCTGACATATCCAACCCAAAAATACAAAAGGAAATAGGCCGACGTATAAAGGCACAAACTTAAATTTAAGCTTTACGCTTGTATACAAAACACTGAGCGCTTCCATTGCATGTCACTGCACAGTGTGGGGACAATTGTATTGGTACGCAAGGAAAAGCCCCAACAAGCTATGACAAAAATTTAAAACTAATGATACTAATCATTAGCGCGGCCGCTGTAATCGACGATAAAGATATATTTTGCTAACCCAGAAGGCGGATAACAAATGATAAAAAATTTCATTCAATTTTTTTGTCATTCATTAATAGAGAGACTCTGTCTTTAGTTCTTGAGTGGAGAAGACGTAGTTTTGTGAGACGTGAGTGTTAGCAATTTGTGCTGTTTGAATAATAATTATTATTTGTGCAAAACCACGAAAGTTTTCTTTTCTTCTGCGCATAATCTCAATGTCAGATCCTCAAGCGGCCTGCGTTCGAAAGAAGAAGCCCGATTAAGAACTGTTACAGACACCGTCAACAGATAAATATTTATGGCGGAAGAAGATGAATATAACCAAGGACCTCAGAAGTAAGTTCACGTTAAAACGGACTCAAAGGAGAGAAACTATAAAATTCAAATATTTGGGCATTAATTGATTTCTATTAATCTCTTTGTTTATGTACCCTTGTGTGTGTGTGTGTGTGTGTGTGTGTGTGTGTGTGTGTGTGTGTGTGTATGTGTGTAAATTTGTACACCAGGTTCGATTCCTGTCATTCGTACAAATTTTCACTCGCCGCTTGAGTCTGTACATAAAATCATAAATGTATCAGACCACCAGTCTTCTAAATTGTGTCATTTCAGGGCATGATGTGATGTTATTGTACCTTAAACCGGCTGGTGGTGTGGCTCGAGCACAGGGCGATCAAACTCCAACATATCAACAGCTTTTGATGGGGGCAGATCTTGGCTGCTCGACATATGGCACATTGCCCATTGCAGAATTCAGAGCACAAAGATTATAGCATGAGTTTAAGAATTGTTCCTAGACTTAACAAATGAGTTGTGCATGATGGCAAACGCAGGTTGCAGGATGTGAGTACATCGAAAACCAATTAACTGATGCATAACCCCACGTCAACTCTTCAGCGTTCAGCGGTAAGGCAGAAGGTTCGTGTATGCTCATAAATCAGACGCTTACAGGGTATTAAATGGGGACCCTGACAGTTTTTCCCTGTGCTCTCACCTGCCAAAGGTACATGGACGTAGTGTCTGACTGTTTGCATATTTTTATTCGCCAATTGCACCAAACAGACGATCTGTATCTTCAGCAAGTCAGTGCACTGCACTATTCACACATTCCCTCAGAATCGTCCGAGAAACACTCGCTAGAACTCAGTTGGCCCTAGGTATTTACACACTTTTGTAACCCCATTAAGTGCGATGTTCGCGTGTTCTACACAGCTGAGAGGAATGCCCCCCTTATATCAGCTGGGGTTGGGGCAACTGAGATAGAGTAGCCATCAATCAGATTGGCTCCCCAACAAAATTAGAGTTTCGTGGACTACACACGTGTTGTTGTTATGACCATTAGTTCGAAGAGTGGTGTGATATAACTCTCCAAGCTACTCTATTCCATGCTTGGCTCCTCGTCTCTGCGTAAATATTGTAATCTACATCCACCTGAACCTCCTTGCATCAGTCATACCTTGGGCTCCCTGTACGATTTTTACCCACCATACGTTTCTCTGTTCACTACCCTTGATGCCTCAGGTTTCCCTAACTGCTGATACTTGCTTTTAGTTCAGTTTCGCAACAGCGCTTTTTACCCCTAGCTCATTCAGTATCCAATCATTTGTTACCCCATCTACAATCTCTTTTAACAAGACATGCTTCTGCTTTCTTCTTGTCTGTCTTGTTTATCGTCCATGTTACTACGAGTACAATCCGGGCAAAAATCACGAGAGAATACCAGTAACAGCCCATCTACATCGGCTGCACATGTGTTTTTTTATTTCTTTCTTTAAAGTATTAACACCTTAGGCGGTTGCATTGAATACGTTTTCTGAGGGGTAGAAGAGGACCGACAAGTGAGGGAAAACCTTTTATTAATATGTGCGAAAAATGTCAACATCAAACAGTGTATGAGATGTCATACAGCACGTGCTGTGGAATACAGGAACCTTTAGCGAAGGCGCAGAACCATCATCAATGAGCAAACGATGCTGCACAACCTTCCTGCCAATGTCTATTGCAGACTGAAGAACAATATATCATTGTATTAGAGTCATTTTGACACAACACTTTTAGGTTTGTTTTTGGGGAGGGTCTGTCTTGAGCAAAACAAAATTTTTATCTTTTCTTTTATTTCCCAGACATTTACACTGAAGCGCCAAAGGAACAGTTACACCGGCCTAATATCGTATAGAGCCCTCACCAGAACGCAGAAGTGACGCAACACGTCTTGGTATGACTGAAGTACTGCTGAAGGAAATCGACAGCTTGAATCCTGCAGGGCTCGCCACAAATCCGTAAGAGTACGTAGGGGTGAAGCTCTCTTCTGAACAGCAAGTTGCAAGGCAACCCAGATATGTTCAATAATGTTCATGTCTGAGGAGTTTGATGGACAGCGGAAGTTTTTAAACTCAGAAGAGTGTTTCTGGAGCCACTCTGCTGCAATTTTGACGTGTGGGGTGCCGCATTGTCCTGCTGGAATTGCCCACTTCCGACGGAATGCACAATGGACATGAATCATTGCAGGTGATCAGACAGGATGCTTACATACGTGTCACCTGTCATAGTCGTATCTAAACGTATTAGGGGTCTCATATCACTCCAGATGCATTCGCCTCACACCATTACAGAGCCTCCACCGGCTTGAACAGTTTCCTGCTGACATGCAGGATCCATGGAATCGTGAGCTTGTCTCCATACCCGTACACGTCCATCCGCTCGACGCGATCTGAATCGATACTCAGCCGCCCAGGCAACATGTTTCCAGTCATTAACAGTCTAATGGTGGTGTTGATGGGCCCAGGCGAGGCGTAAAGCTTTGCTTCGTGCAGTCATCAAGGGTACACGAGTGGGCCTTCGGCTCCGAAAGCTCATATCTATGATGTTTCGTTGAATGGTTCGCACGCTGCATTGAAGTCTGCAGCAACTTGCCGAAGGGTAGCACTTCTGTCACGTTGACCGATTCTCTTCAGTCGTCGTTGATCTCTCCCTCGCAGCATCTTTTTCCGGCGGCAGCGATGTCGGAGATTTGATGTTTTACCGGATTCTTGAAATTCACAGTACACTCGTGAAATGGTCGCACAGGAAAATCCCCACTTCATTACTACCTCGAAGTTGCTGTGTCCCAGCGCTCGTGTACCGACTATAACACTACGTTGAAACTCACTTAAATCTTGATAACTCTCCATTGTAGCAGCAGTAACCGAGCTAACAACTGTGCGAGACACTGATACAGGCGTTGTCGACCGCGGCACCGTATTCTACCCCTTCCAAAACAAATCTATTTGTAAAGAGACACAGACAGAAGAGCTTCAACCTCAAGATGATTATAATACTTTTAGTTGCGCCAGGCCAGAATAATTTATGTTCAGCTTAACATTCCTTGACGTACAAGCAGTACAGTTAGATACCACTAGATACACTGACTGGTAACGTGTTTTTCATAATATAGACAAGTTTGTTTTACAGAATTTCAGTATTTTCTTTCATGTGATGAGGGTATTTGTGTGACAATGTGAGGACTTCAATTTTTCCATTTCGTGCGTAGGGAGAGATGATTACTCTTTTCTTGTGGTGAAATACGATTTGGAATTGTTATACTCTGAATCGACGGAACTTTTGTAAGAATAACTTGTGCTTATAGGATCAAATGCGAATTTAGGAACTCAGAAAAACTTTATACTGCATCAGTTGCTCTAACTGGCGTTTTTGTATTAGCATGTTTTGTGGACGATTCACTGGAGCCATATTAGCAGAACTGGAACTGATATTTAGCTTGAAGCGAGCGCTCGGAATGAATGTTTGATTTTTACATCTAAAACCAAATAACTCAGGCTTTTCAATAAGAGAACCGCCACACACTTTAATATATATTAGATGCTGAAATATTTCTGTTTTCCAGAAATGTTTTTCTTACTATTTGTAGTCAACATTTTATAATCTACTTCAGCGTTTCTTGCTGCTGAAAGCAAAATTCAGCCACGGGTGAAAGCATGGTGACAAAAATTGTTAAACCATACTGCGACGTCGTCTCGGAGATGTTACGCACTAGAGTGACCAACGATACAGGCGAAACACACCTCCGCAAGGAAGAAACCCATCGAACATCAATACATGTATTTTTAAAGACGTGCAAGATGATCAATGGGGTCAAAAATTGACTTGTCTGCTATCAGAGAGAAAATTATCATAGAACTCATGCTATTTACAATAGAATACTAAAGAATATTACAATTTCTGCTGCACATAATATACAAACCCAGTGGAGGAATCGAAATATGTTATTCTTAAATGCATTATAACATAGGTGGGGGCAGATATCAATAATTTCTTGTGTGTTTTACTCCTGCAGTCATTTTTTTTTATTTTCACAAAGTAATTTAAGACAAATGTGTGTCTAGTAAAAAATAATATACACTGCACAACAGAATTAAAGGATCATTTGTTTCGAAAGCGCGCAATTGTCTCCCATTGCGAAGCATTGGTCTGAAGTTTGTTTCAAAGGTGCATACAGCCTCCCTTTGTAACGTTGCAGAACCATGGAGCCCTGTGACGTCACCCTCGGGTTCGACGACGCTTCATACAGCAATGTGCTGCCACCTGCAAGAAAAAGAAAAAAATGTCACAGCTAAAAAGTTTATGTGAAGTGTAAAGTGGATTAAGGAAGTCACATTGGCATAAAGGGCATTCCTGGCCAAGAGAAGTCTACTAGTATCGAACATAAGCCTTAATTTGAAGAAGAAATTTCTGAAAATGTACATTTGGAGCACACTATTGTACGATGGCGAAACAAAAGACATTGGGACAACCGGAACAGAAGAGAATTGAAATATCTTAGATGTGGTGGTACAGAAAAATCCTGAAAATTTGGTGGACTAATATGATAAAGAATGAGGAGGTTTCTCAGCATAATTGGTGAGGAAAGGAATAGATGCAAGACATTGATAAGGGGAAGAAACGGGATGGTTGAACATCTGTACTAGAGTAAGCTGGAGAGGGAAAAAATTGTACAGGAAAATAGAGGTAGGAATACATCCACCAAATCACATCAAATCAGTCAGAAGGTTGATAACACAAAAAGAGAGAGAGAGAGATAGAGAGAGAGAGAGAGAGAGAGAGAGAGAGAGAGAGAGAGAGAGAGAGAGAGGAGTATCACATGATGAGAACGTCCTCCGAGCCGTTCTTATCCACGTTTCACCTCTTCTGTTGACACCTCTGCGATGGAGGTCAGTACCAGGATATCCAGTGTTAAAATCATACTTGTTTCACTGGTTTCCTGCGAGTGGCCAAGGAAAATATTAGACGCACCGCCGCTCAGAATCGACAAGAAAACTTCTCGCGGGGTGGCATAAAGAGCGTCGTAAAGACCACGCCTACCCTCGAGACGTTGATTTCCATACATTTCGCGATAGAAAACAACAGCTTGCAGTGCGTTGAGCAACAGGAAAACGTTCTTGACAATGTTTGAAACTTTTTCGTCTTCTGGGCTATTAAACCATTCTCGACGGACATTTTGAGGCTGCAAACCCATTGAAGTGATCTCTCCCCTCTGCAGTGTAGCGCGACCTCATTCTTTGTTCTAGTATACTAGGGTCTGTTCAAAAGGTTCAAAGAAATTTGAACGTGGTCCTAAGCAGCAAAGAGTGCTCACGCTTTTTCAGTGCTCCTGTTTCACGCCTCCCAGTGCCTTGGTCATGGAGGGACGCGATACTAACTCAACATGCTACGGAAAAGCGTAGTTTCATTGACACCCTTTATGCCCCTGAGGTGTTTTCGAGCCGATTCTGAGCAGTGGTGTGTCTGAAATGTTTTCCTCTGCCACTCCTAAGAACCCCGCGTGCTTTCAATGCTGGGCTTAGCCATTATGACTTCTGTCGCAGAGGCGTCAAAAGAAGTGGTGAAATGTGGGAAAGAGGGCCGTGACGACCTGCCCCTGAGGTGTTTTCGAGCCGATTCTGAGCAGTGGTGTGTCTGAAATGTTTTCCTCTGCCACTCCTAAGAACCCCGCGTGCTTTCAATGCTGGGCTTAGCCATTATGACTTCTGTCGCAGAGGCGTCAAAAGAAGTGGTGAAATGTGGGAAAGAGGGCCGTGACGACCTGCCCCTGAGGTGTTTTCGAGCCGATTCTGAGCAGTGGTGTGTCTGAAATGTTTTCCTCTGCCACTCCTAAGAACCCCGCGTGCTTTCAATGCTGGGCTTAGCCATTATGACTTCTGTCGCAGAGGCGTCAAAAGAAGTGGTGAAATGTGGGAAAGAGGGCCGTGACGACCTTCCCATAGTGTGGTATGTCCACGGTGGCGCTAAGCAGAATTATGGTGAAATTTGACGTCATTGTACCAACGTGACATCATTAACTCACCTTACACGTCACGTGAATTTCTGAGCACTCTCCTTTTTTCCCGCATGTGATTTTCATTCTATTTGTAGATTCGTAGAGCCCGAGGGTGACGTCGCAGGGCGCCAAGTTTTTGCACCGTTACTGAGAAAGATTGTACGTACCACAAACTGATCCTTTAATTTATTTATGTATCTACTCAAACGAATTAAGGATTTCAGATTTAATTTTCAAGTTATTGCTCTGTACAGGGACTGGGTGTTTCTGTTGTCCTAATCATTTCATCATCATTTGGGAAAGTGGCGAGACTAGGGTAGTGAACAGACTGGAAATTTGTAGGGGTGCTGATCACCACGTAGCTGAGCGCCCCACAAATCAAATATCATCAAGTTATTGCACCATTTAAACTTTCACTCTGTATATTTGACAATCATTATACAACATAGTAACAGTCTTGGTATTTCATGTACTCTATCCAAGGTTTTCCACTGTGCAAATCACAACATTTTCGTACCATAACATAGGTTCTGTAGAGAAATTTGGTTTCGCAGAGAGCTTAGATTCTGTACTACAGCCTACAGATTCCTGCTTTGAGATTTTTAGCTTTCTATAAATCTGATAATTTAGACGTCCGTATTCAACTTCCCCTTCTTCATTTGCTACATTAATGTATTTTCCCCTTATAATTTGAATACTAGAAGAAGTACAATAATTCACATAAGAAATTATTATATCTCATAAATAAGGAAATAACAATGCTGTCTAACTCTTTTCAGTTTTGTTGTTGTTGTTGTCGTCGTGGTCCACAGTCCAAAGACTGGTTTTATGCACCTCGTCATGTTAGTCTATTCTGTCAAAGCCTTTCCTCTCTGCAAACCTACCACAAACTATATGCATTTGATGTGATTGTTGTATTCAAGGCCTGATCTCTCAACACGTTTTAAGGCACAAACTGACAATTCATTAATGCCTCAGGATATATCTGTCAAGAACTACTTTGTAGCGATTCGATTCATTACCGCTTCATTTGTTATTCTATCATTCCATTCCTCATCATTCATCTTTAGTACCAGATCAGATAAGGTTCTATTCTTTTTTTTTGTCTAAACTGTTTATTGTCCATGTTCCACTTCTATACACGGCTACATTCCAGATAAATACCTTCAGCAAAGACTTCCTGACACTGAAATTTCTATCACACGGTAGCAAACTCCTCTTTTTGATAAATTCTTTTCTTACTCTTGATTGTCAGCATTTTATGCCCTGTGTACTTCGCCCATCATCAGTTATTTTCCTGAATGAGATTTTCACTCTGCAGCAGAGTGTGTGCTGACATGAAACTTCCTGGCAGATTAAAACTGCACGCCCGACCGAGACTCGAACTCGAGACCTTTGCCTCTCGCGGGCAAGTGGTAGAGCCAGGAAGTTTCAGTTATTTTCCTGCCCAAATAATGAGACTCTTGTACTACCTTTAATGTTCACTTCCTAATCTAATTCCCTCACTATCGTCTGATTTAATGCGGTACATTTCATTACCTTCGTTGATGTTCACCCTATCATCTCTTTTCAAGATGTTATCCATTCCACTGAACTCCTCTTTCAAGACCATAGCCGTCTCTGACAGAACTACAGTGTCACTGGAAAGCATCTAAGTTTTTGTTTTTGCTCTTTGGACGTAACTTCCCTTTCTAAATTTTTCCTTGATTTCCTCCACAGCTTTCTCGCTGCACAAACTGAAAACCGCCGGCGATAGGCTGCAACCATTTGTCACTAGCTTATCAACTAGGGCTTTCCTTGCATCTACCTCGACACTTGTAACTGCCGACTAGTTTCTGTACAAGCTGTAAATAACCTCCCGCTTCCTGTCTTTTACCTCTCCTACCTTCTGAATTTCAAAGAACGAATGCCAGTCCACAGTGTCGGAAGCTTTCTCTAAACATAAAATTGCTATAAATGTCTGTATGACAATAAAAATACTCATCATTCACCAACCGTTCACATTATCATAAAAATTACAACAATTAAAGTTCACAAATGATGAGATATTTCCAAAAGCCGCATAGCTATAGGAAGGTTCTTTATTCGTTACTCGCAATTACCGGTCAGTATAGACGCATCTATACTGACTTGAAACCGGTAGTTGCGAATAAAGAGTCGTCATACAGTTATGCAGCTTTTGGAAACACATCATCATTCTTGACATTTTATTCTTATAATTTTTATGATAATGTGAACGGTTAGTGAGTGTCGAGTGTTTTTATTGTTACTGATAATGTTGAGTTGTGGTTGCCCTTACCTGAAAGTTTTTTGCTCTAAGCGTTGGTTTGTCTTTCGTCAATCAGTCTCTTAGGATAAGTCGTAGGCTCGGTGATGGTTAGCGCTTTCTTACATTTTTCCAGAACCCAAACGGATCCCCGCATGTTCGGCCTGCACCAAGTTTTCCATTCACCTGTAAAACGGTGGTTCGATAGTAATCACACCTGTAAGCACCTACCTACTTCGGAACTGAAATTATTACTTTCTTGCTGAATTGTGAGGATATTTCACCTGACTCACATTTCTTCCACACTAGGTGGAGTAATTTTTCATGGAAGGTTCTCCGAAGGATCTCAGTAACTTTGAGGGAATGTCTGTATTCCAGCGGCACTGTTTCCATCTGAGTCTTTTAGTACCCTGTTAAATTCTCCTCTTCTCTTTCTGCAACTTTGTCCTACAGGCGGCATCTATCTTCCCCCTGGTTATGTATGCTTCTGCAGCTTAGCATTTGAATCTTAACCATCTCTGTTTTGCTATTTTGCACTATCTGTCAATGCGATTTTCATATTTGTGTATTCCATTTCTGGTGTTTCATTTGTTACATTTTTGTATTTTCTCGTTAATGAGGTAATTCGCCTAAAAATTGCTTTAATTCGGAATGGAGAGAATAATGCTGCTGTCACACTCTTTATCTAATGATTTAAAATATTTAAGAAACATTGAAACTCAGTTTGGAACTAAGTACGAAAAAACATTCTTTCTGTAACTTCTTCGACCCGTCTAAAAATTTCTATTCGTACAGTGGAAAATGATTATATAATACTAAATCTACTAAATCAAATATTTGCCCTGTTATGTAAAACCTTCTGAAATGATAGATTGGTGTGAGTGAAGTGGGAATTACAGCTAACGTAACGTAACTCATGACAACACAAACTAATTGACTGCTGTGGTGCGTGTTGCGTCACAGCAGTGCTACATAAGACCAAGAGCTGCTAACCAGCCGGCCTGCAACTGCCCTACATCATCTGTTAACGACAGGTGACTTTCACACAACTGCAAGTAGAACAGCAATTGGTACTTTAAGAGTGACGGAAGTCAACAATGGCAGTCAGCGTGGTCGAAATATGTCGGGCCACTAATTACGTTCATTAGCTTACTGCAGGTCATTAGCGTACTGCAGGCAGGCCAGACACTATGATGATCATTAGTTGAATGATCGCTGTTCTGTTCTTAACAGACCGACAGTTATTAAACAAAGGCTAAACTCAGGCTATTCAGCTAAGCAACGATGTTAATTGGTGATG
Organism: Schistocerca piceifrons; assembly: GCF_021461385.2. NCBI lineage: Eukaryota > Metazoa > Arthropoda > Insecta > Orthoptera > Acrididae > Schistocerca > Schistocerca piceifrons. The sequence continues at coordinate 587,741,497 of NC_060141.1, read as the reverse complement.
ACCTGCTTGTTGTATAGAACACAGGATATGTGGGTGCACCGTTCCAGTTCTAGAGAAATGTTTGTAGTAAAGATTGTACCCAGAGGATACGTTTATCGTCTAAACACCAAAACAATCCATTTCTGATATTTAGTCGTAGCAGCACAAATATCTACAAATTCCTGTTCCTATCCGTCCACACAGACTACACCATAGTATATGTAATTGCCAAGGACTCTTGAATGGACGGTGAATACGATTTCAGTCTGAAAAATACGATAAGAGCTGTTGGCTACTAGCAAAGCAGTTACTCGTGCTGCTATTGCAGGGTTTAAGGGGGGAGAAAAATGTAGAAATATTGAAGATGAATAATAAGCACGTTAATGGCTCTATTTACGTTTACTTAGCGCAATGGCTGGCGACGGCAATGAATATGTTCATTAATATATTTCTGCCAGTGACTGCCTTCCTATTAAAGCTGGCGTGATAGAACTTTCCTGCCTCGGTATTTCTGTCAAGGTTATCACACCTCCAACTGGTTGAGAAAGACAATTTCACGATATTTGATTTTTGTATTATTTATTTTCCAGTTTCCATGGGACCAAGTGAGCCAAAACTACATGGCCGTGGAATCAGTCAATTTATAGTTTAATAAAACACGAAGAAAAGAATCTACAAGTAAATAGCATATTTCAGAGGAAAGTCAACAATCCCGTACAGAATAGAAGGAGTGTGCCAAGACGAAACATTACAATTGGATTTGAAATGGGGCTCATCACTCAAAATTTTCACTTCTTCTGGAGACCTACTGAAAATGAAGCCTGCGATACAGTGTACATCGTTCTGTGCAGTGTTTAAGGAAGTGTTATCCATATCGCTTGTCTGTGTAGTGTTCTCGGAATGAATGTTGGTGTTTCTTCTGAGACAGTCAATATTTTCAACGGAGTATATATATATATATATATATATATATATATATATATATATATATATACGGCAAACTTACAAAACCAAGAGATCCGAAACGTTACATCATACAAGATATTGGGATGAAAACCAGTAAATCAAACAAGCCATTCCATTTCAGTGTCACAAACAGTAAAGATCATTCTTATAGTGGGGAAAGCGATATTCAGTTTCTGCACAAGCCTTTGAACATGATATTTTCAAGAAAGTCTTCCATCTACCCTGAGTCGTAATGATTTAACATGGTCATGTTTACTGGCTGACTGATCACCTTCGGACAATAAAGTTTCAGTTTTGCAAGACTTCCGTGTCATAAAATGTATTCGTCGCTTTTAGCTACAATTAACCGTTAATCTGTTCACTGAAAGCCTCATGCTATTGTTAATGATTACCCTGTTAACTACATCAGTTATCTATGTGTTCTACTCCTTTCAGATAAATGCTTGGATCCTATACAAACAAAACACTTTTTGTGTCATCTGTCACGTATAGACGCTGATTACACTGGACAACAAAAATTCTACTTTTTTCGTGCTCAAGAAACGAAAAGAGAATTTTCTTATGGAATCGAGGATACTGAATACGAAAATGACACAAAAACTGCTCATTTGTTTGGATGATATGTATGTAAATAGTCATTGTTATCTAGTGTTAATGAGAAATAAAAAGGATTGCACACAATGGAAGTGATAAAATAGTAGCGTACCTGGGCATTACAAACGGCGCCATTTAGACTTTCGATTGCGCTGTGGATTTGAGACATCTCTGGCGATTCTCCAACAATAATCAGTGAGAACAGACTTGCTCCAATGGCCCTAATATTGTTTTTCCATTGTTGAAGTCACTTGTTGGAAATGTTCCCCTTCTTTACCCCTGACTTCTCCGCATTTTTCTGTAAAGAAGTCTATTTGGGAGTGTAACATATGTATTTTTACAGACACCCCATTGCTTGGTACGATGATACTAGCTGCTTCACTAGTTCCTTATACTCGCAGTTCTGAACCCAAAAGTTTCCCAAGAAATTTGTGAGCACGTTTCAGTAAGAACCCCATGCTATCTTATTATTATCTTGTAACAGTGCATCGGACTCAGGATCATTGAGGGGGATTTTTCGTGTATGGGATCCAATAAATATGACCTCCCTGATTTTACTTAGAGTAATTCGTGGAAATTTACTAATAATGTGTCTGAATGTGTCTCTGTCTTAGTTCATATTCTTTACAAAGTTCTTAATTAAATGTACTTTAATATCTAAAGAAGAAAACAAAACCCTGTTGAATATTCTTTTTTCCTGGAAGCCTTATCTCGCCTCTACCAATCACACAGAAAACAGCAATATTTTGTATAGCCGAGCTGCAAGCCAAGAAGTATGGCTAGAACTCTGAAGTTGGCAGACGTTCCAATTGTGTTCACTATAACTTATGGATCTCAACATTTTTTCCATGTTGGCACATGCCTTCTTCCAGTGCACTGGAACTGATGACAAAACATTTCCATTACTCACTAACACAGGTTTCAGACTTAGTTTTGATGAGTCTTTGAACAGTCGCCCGTCAAAGGCATTATGTTCTGTGTTACGTTTACTCATAAGACCTGTCTCATTTTTGCAGTACAATAGATGACTTTCAACCGAAAAATAATCTTCCAGAGTCTTTTGACGAATCCAAAAATCGGATACCTTAACGACTTCGGCTAGACTTCCCCACCGTTTGAGTCTAGATGCCAGCAAGTCTGCGCCACTTTCTAACAACCCTAGGTCCCTACAAGATCATTTAATTCGTGTTGAGTGATCACATGGCGATTATGTGATTAGATTTTGGCTGCGAAGTTAGGATCAGTGGATGACTACGACTCTAGAACAGCGTTTGGCATACCTGTGTGGAGTTTTTCCGGGTCTTGCTCTTCGTCGGACGAACCACTAGAGTAAGATGCGGAAGGTTGTGGAGCCAGTAGTTCTCTAGATTTTGACACAAGATGAATAGCTGAAGGAATACTGGGATAAGCGACGGTCCACTTTTTTTCTGGATATGCCCTTAATATGGCGAAAACAGAAGTTGGTAGAGTGTTTTCTGAACACAGTAACCTACTATCTCATCACGAGCACCTCTGAGAGTGTAAAGTGTAACTCTGCACAACACGTATTCCCTAGCGAAGTTCTTAATACAAGCTAAAGCTTGATATTCAGTGTCACTAATCAATTTCAAGCAAAACCACCAAACTCTGATAAAAAGACTCGCTAACTTTTATGTTTTTAGTGTAAAAAAATATGTTTCCCCTTTAGGAGTAGTTTAGAAATCAGCTTAACTGCCGTATAAGGAATTTGAAAAAACGAGGATTTTCTTCCAGTTGAAGAATATCACAAATTCACTACAGTTAGTGAGATAACTAATAAACTGGCAACACTGACGAGATTATTGTCTTTTTCTTTGTCAGCGTTGTAATGCTAGCAGGAAGAATAGTGATGTAGCTGACCGCCAAACACTGGATGCTTATTAAATAAGCAGATAACGGTTGTTGTCATGAAACCTTATTTTGTGCACCTGTGCATATCCAGTGATACTGTATTTCTTCGAAACTCCAGCAAATCTTCAAAAATTAATGTCATTTTCATTATCAGTGCCCTCAAATTAGTAAGAAATGGTTACTTTTGACTCCGAAGCATTTTCTCTGTTGACCAGCACCGTTAATGATACGCATCAAGAAAGGCAATGGACCCCGAGCAGATTCCTGTTCAACGACTCTGCACTATTGTACGTATAAGTAATTCTTTTCATCTGGTTTTAAGATAAACTTGCGTGATTGATGTTCTGATTTCATTTCTTTTTTGTTTCATGCCATTATGTTAAGAAAACTGTAAATGAGTTTCAATGTGAATATTAATGTTTATGTCAAATTTCAAGTAATATTTTAATAGGATTGAAATGTAACAAATGTTGAAACCGTTGTAAGATGTTTAAAATTGTAACTGTACGTCTGGTCAATACGTAGGCAATGTGTTAGGATATGTAGAATGCAAAACCTCGGATGAATACCCGGTCTGTCAGGGAGCGGTAAAAGGCGGATGGCAGGCGAGCGCAGGAAAATGCACGCGGGCACTACACGGCACCACAGGCTCAGTGGTAGATGGAGTTTGGCACTGGTTTTAGCAACACCTCCTGGAGCGAGGAGGCTCTCCTGGAAGACATAGCTTCACTGAGCCTCGGGTATGACGTTCCAACGCCCACACAGCATGGCAAAATTCCATAGGCACTAAATGTAAAAGTATTGCGACGCTAAGAAGAATTAAAGTGCCGATACGTCAAGAGCCATAGCTGTGGCTGTATGTGTGCTCTGTGCCTCGCCACCTTGTCGCCCGCCAACCGCCGCACCGATACTAGCAGGTTGAAACTTTAGTACTGTATCCGTATGGACCAGAAAGTGAACCGTGTTTGGTGCAGTAATAATCTAAATTTTACCAGAACTTTTCCATCATTTAATTATCCTCACAACCAACCTAGACAGGGTCCTTTCCAAACGTCGTGCAATCCGAGTGTCCCAAAATGAAAATTAAAAATTGTGTTAGTAATAATTATTTGCAGACGTAGCTACATTAGAATGGTGTTTAATGTCTTGTTAATGAACCAGTAAATGTATAGCGAAGTCGAAATATAACTTTAGTATTCATATAGTAATGAAGTTTATTATTTCGAGACAGATTTAAAGGCATTTAAATGAGTAGTAAATAAGATGAAAAGAGTAGTAACTTATATACTGGAAATCTTGAATGAATAATACATTCAGTAATCATTTCTTTTAAATACAGCGGTCATAACAGTTTCGGGGTCCCCCCTTCATTCATTTGAATTCTGAAGTGTTCTAAAGTGGTTTGACCAGCAAAAGTTAAAGTCAATACAAAAGTCAAAATTTATCAGTGTTTCATCTTTATCAAAATTGTCATTTAGTGTGTGTGGCATGAAAGTACAATTTCTAGGGTAACCTATGCCCGATTTTAATCAGATTAATAGACAGTATAAAGTTTTGTAGTAAACATTATAGTGTAGTATTATGTATTCATGATTTTCCATATCAGTACAGAATGTGAAACTATCAGTTCAATAGATTTTCTGGTTCGAAAATTCTAAGATATTATGCAGTGTTACACCTTGTTGTTTTGCATGAATATATACCAACTTGTACAGAGAAGAAAATCAGTTAATGCCTAATTAGGCTGGCGACCGTATTATTGTCACATTGGTAGCATCTTCTGGTTTGCTTTTGGTCCATCCTGACGTGTGATTGCATTTCGAGCTTACTAGACGTATCATTGTTATTACAAAGTGGATGTAAGTCTGACTTGCCACCATTCAGGTACACACGGTCGATATCTATGCGAAATTCCCTTCTCATAAGGTGAATCCCGCTCACTTACCATAGCACAGGCTTTAACGAGTACTGTGTCAGGGGCTACACCCTCCAACACTTTACATGTCCCCAGGCAGATTTAAAACTTTTACCTGTTTGTTGACATTGAAGAACCACATTTTGCTTCCTCCTTCCAGATAAGAAGTGATCCGTTGTTCAGGTTTTACCCTAATCCCATAATGTCCAATTTATGCAAAATCAATGATGGTCCAGTCAATGAAATGCTTTGTTAAATCAAATAAAATATCTACTCACTACACCTATCGTTTAGCTCTGCTAGTATCTGATCCGTGTAAGAATAAAGAATATTTTCTGCGTGTACGCACTTCTCTAGTCGGTGGGAATCAATATAAGATAACAAAATTTCGTTCGATGCGAAGCATATGAATGTGTTATTTTTTCACCGTACTTGATAAGTTTATTATCTGCCTTAAAAACAGGCTGTACGATATGGCTTTTCGACAGTATTATATTTACAAAGGGTCTGGAAGGTAATCATAAGACAAAATTAGTTATGTCCCTGATCAAAGCTGGAACAAGTTCGTTCTACAGGTACATAAGCGTTCGTAATCTCACGGCTTACAAAATTCATGTCGCCCAGCTAGGATAGTTGCTTAGTTACTTGTTCCATAAATAACATGATGTGTACCATGTCAGTGGAACAATCATTATAAGATGGAAATAAAATTTATATTGCTAGACGTTGGCCACTTAAATGTTTCTTTCTGTAAAAATAACTATCTCCATTTAAGAATCCTTGTGTGGTATATAAGCAGTCGAACAGGAGAAACACCTTTAATGTAATTTGAAAACCCTTCTGCTCTCTGTCAGCCTTTTATTTAAACGGTCAGATAGTCAAACAGTTCAATAGCTGGGTATTTCACCCCTCTCTGTGCCAAAATTAGATTCATTTAAGGGTAATACAAGTCCTTTTCCCTCTTCTAGTGTTGTATTTGCGAATGTCTCCGTTACTGTAAAACCTATATGGATTGATGGTAATAAATTTTATAAGTGGATAAATGTATTGTGAGGCTTTGCTAAAGGGAATCTTGTAATATGTACGAGTGTCAGCCCTACACGAAATTTTACTTACTTTCTTTTGTGCATTGAATATCCTTTTCCTAAGTGGGAGTTATCCCCATGTTATTTTCTCATAAGGCACCAAGGAATGAAAAAAAGTAAAAAATGTTAACTAACTGACTTTTGTATCACCAAAGTTGGCAATTATTCTCAGAACTAAAGTAGCCTAATCCAAACGTTTTAACAGGGGTACTACGTGGATTCCCAACATGCGCACCTAGGAGCTTACAGTTTTCTACGCTGTTCATTATTTCTTGTTGATGTACTGGGTTAATAAGAGGTGGGATATTTTGGACAGTGCGAAATTAGATGAGCTGTGTTTTTCCAGAGCTTAAAAATACCCTCTTTATGCAAACCCAGTCAGTAACTTACATAGAAACACGATATGCTACCTTCTGTGTTTACGATTCTTTGCTTGACTTCACAAAATTACTTGCACCATGTGTAAATAGAACTAATCCTGCCACCAGGTTCAAATAAAATGGAAGCTCATGGACTTAAAGGAAGAACAGTAATGAGCTTTTGATCGAATCTTATGGGACACCAGCTTTTATTTTCCCTCATGCAGATGATGTAGTTTTCTATTTCTATTACTCGAAAGGTCATGATAATTTTCTGCATTTTATCTTAAATATGAAGAGGACCAGGCATCTGCTGAACCAAGTATTCCATAAAAACTTTATTTCTTTAATAAAGTATGACGACTGACGAAATCAAATGCCTTCAAATAAGCCACAGAAGATCCCAATTAGTGAATTCCTTTATTATTTAAAGATTCTACACTCCTGGAAATTGAAATAAGAACACCGTGAATTCATTGTCCCAGGAAGGGGAAACTTTATTGACACATTCCTGGGGTCAGATACATCACATGATCACACTGACAGAACCACAGGCATATAGACACAGGCAACAGAGCATGCACAATGTCGGCACTAGTACAGTGTATATCCACCTTTCGCAGCAATGCAGGCTGCTATTCTCCCATGGAGACGATCGTAGAGATGCTGGATGTAGTCCTGTGGAACGGCTTGCCATGCCATTTCCACCTGGCGCCTCAGTTGGACCAGCGTTCGTGCTGGACGTGCAGACCGCGTGAGACGACGCTTCATTCAGTCCCAAACATGCTCAATGGGGGACAGATCCGGAGATCTTGCTGGCCAGGGTAGTTGACCTACACCTTCTAGAGCACGTTGGGTGGCACGGGATACATGCGGACGTGCATTGTCCTGTTGGAACAACAAGTTCCCTTGCCGGTCTAGGAATGGTAGAACGATGGGTTCGATGACGGTTTGGATGTACCGTGCACTATTCAGTGTCCCCTCGACGATCACCAGTGGTGTACGGCCAGTGTAGGAGATCGCTCCCCACACCATGATGCCGGGTGTTGGCCCTGTGTGCCTCGGTCGTATGCAGTCCTGATTGTGGCGCTCACATGCACGGCGCCAAACACGCATACGACCATCATTGGCACCAAGGCAGAAGCGACTCTCATCGCTGAAGACGACACGTCTCCATTCGTCCCTCCATTCACGCCTGTCGCGACACCACTGGAGGCGGGCTGCACGATGTTGGGGCGTGAGCGGAAGACGGCCTAACGGTGTGCGGGACCGTAGCCCAGCTTCATGGAGACGGTTGCGAATGGTCCTCGCCGATACCCCAGGAGCAACAGTGTCCCTAATTTGCTGGGAAGTGGCGGTGCGGTCCCCTACGGCACTGCGTAGGATTCTACGGTCTTGGCGTGCATCCGTGCGTCGCTGCGGTCCGGTCCCAGGTCGACGGGCACGTGCACCTTCCGCCGACCACTGGCGACAACATCGATGTACTGTGGAGACCTCACGCCCCACGTGTTGAGCAATTCGGCGGTACGTCCACCCGGCCTCCCGCATGCCCACTATACGCCCTCGCTCAAAGTCCGTTAACTGCACATACGGTTCACGTCCACGCTGTCGCGGCATGCTACCAGTGTTAAAGACTGCGATGGAGCTCCGTATGCCACGGCAAACTGGCTGACACTGACGGCGGCGGTGCACAAATGCTGCGCAGCTAGCGCCATTCGACGGCCAACACCGCGGTTCCTGGTGTGTCCGCTGTGCCGTGCGTGTGATCATTGCTTGTACAGCCCTCTCGCAGTGTCCGGAGCAAGTATGGTGGGTCTGACACACCGGTGTCAATGTGTTCTTTTTTCCATTTCCAGGAGTGTATTATGTGCTCAGTAAATGTATAAGCAGGTGACAGTAGAGTAACCCTTGTGAAATCCACACAATGATTAGCTAAGCATCCCATAACTGCACAGGTAGGTGATAAACCTGGAGTACATAACCTTCTCAAAAATTTTACAAAATTATGGATGGAGTGATAGTGCGTGATAGTTATTGACGTCTGTCAGGCCACCCTTCTTTTGGAGCGAGCTAACAAAGGCATATTATAATCTGTCACTGTGAATTAATGATACATTACATGACTAACATTCCAAATTAGAGGGCCACAACGTTTCAGTGTCTTGCAGGAGACATTATCCATCTCATATGAACTTTTACTTTTTAGAGTGATGATCATCTTCCTTATTTCCCTAAATTTCCCATACTTTTATTCCTCTGTGTCTGTTTTGTTTCTCTTCTAAACTATTTACACCAGTTTTGTCACCCATTTTACAAAAGTAATTTTCAAATATATCTAATATAAATAAACTGTCTTTTACAAGTTCTTGTTCTCTTTAACGGAATAAAGCCATCTTCTATGATTTCTTTTCCTGTCTCTCTTTTACTGCTGGAGCTTTTTACAACTTCTCATAATATTTTACAATGCTGCTCATAAAACGAAAATATTTCTAGATCATTAATTGTTCTGGATATTTTGAACGAGTCCTTTGTTCGTTGTGGAGATACTCTAATATCAGCAGTGATCCAAGGATTCTTTAATGAATTCGCATTATCTCTTTACGATAACTATTTCCAAAATTGACACAAACTCATTAAGAAATTTTCTGACTTAGCTCCATCATAATCAACACCTTTTGAGCCTTCTTTAAAATCTTCGACACTTTCGTCATTAATCTGATAGTTTGGGTCAGACAGAATTTTAAGGAACCTTTGACACATTGGCATGATGAAGATGTTTGGAAGTCATAAACTGCGATGGTTGTTTTCAACGCTTGTTACCTTTTTGTTATTTTCCATGTAGGTGAATTAGATCGTCTTCGTCTTTCTTAATGCTCAGATACTCGAAAATGGTCTGAAACACTAACACAAGTTAGAAGAAAAAGGCAGTGTGTTTACATGTTGTGAGTTTTATATTGCTTAAGCCAAATAAAAAAAGGACGTTTCATTAGTCAGCATTTTATCTAACAAGAAATACTGGAAATTGTTAAAATATCTTCAAAACCAGAACATATCTCTTTTGCACTCCTTAGGACACTACAGCGTCTGTATTTGTTAAGCAGTGTTTTACCGTGGAGTATTCGTATTTGTAGGACGACGAAATACTAGAAATTCATATCATAACTTTGACTCTTATCGTATCGAACATTGGGTCATCCAAACTATTCGTTTAGGTTCATTACATTGCATCTTCAGTAGGTACTTATGCGAGCTTGTAATTTTTCCTTCGCCTTTATGTCGGAATCTTGATCGCAACAAATTACTTCCATGTGTGAGTAAGCTATGATTATCGAATTCCTTCATTGTTATGTCTGAGAAATGGCCAAATATATCAATTTTGCGTTTTCGTTTTACCTCTATTGTTCTATACACGACATCTGTGAAGCATATAAAGTAAAAGTATTATTGGTGATACATCTACAAGAACGCTGAATTGGAATAATAAGACAGATATTTTTTGGCTTACATTCTTTGCACGAAATGTTTGTTGTAAAACATTTTATTTCTAATGGAAAACTATTTATTTAGAGTAGAAGCTCGCTGAACAGTCACGCGCGCATACCTACTCATGAATGCACGAGCACACATAGGCAACTCTTCATTAGTTACGGAATGGCATCTAGCCGATGCACTCTGGAATTTTCCACTGGAATACCGGAAGCGTTTCCACGAAATTCTTTTCTTTAATTATGTGAATTCAGCAGCGAATAACCAGTAAATTATATCTCTTGACTACGGTTGCAGCTCCAGCGAAAACTTTTTTTTTAATCTGTCCGACACATATTAAGTGACTTTATCTCACTCCCCCAATTCTCAGGTATCAGTACTTCCATCAATGACTTTCCATTTTCAATCGAACCATTATTGCAGTGTTCTAAATCATGCCTGAGTGGCACAATTAAATAAAAGTCTATAACACAGTGTAGATACCGAATTTAACAATAAGCATGTACATCATTATACAATCAGGATACGTTTGAAATCCGAAGTGTATGTATACATTCGTATTCTCAGTGCGTCATCCAAATGTATTCTGCACTGTCTTGTCACATTTATGTGACCACCTCTCATAAAGCTGAATACGGTCCCCGAGGACAGATGCGGGGTTGTGTTGATCCATTGTACCTTCCGGAACCATGAGGTCCCCGAGGGAATACCACGAAAACGTTCCTCACACCATAACGCTCTCTCCACCGGCCTGGACCCTTCCCTTGCTTTCACACGCTCCACACTATGCGCACTGACGGTCATTTGTCCTATGGATCGTAAAACGTGCTTCATCTGTAAAGTCCTCCTGTCAACAACTCAGTGGACATCCAGCTGCCGTACTGGGATGCAAATTGCAGCCTTCGTCGCCGCAGCAATCAGCATGAGTGCTTGAAGCAGGTGCCTGCTGCAGAGGCCCACACGCACCAATGATCACTAAATACTTGTTGAGGGGAAAAATGTTAATAGCCACTTGGTTTATCTGGAGGCCAGTTGCTCAACAGCTGCAGGTCTCTTTGCCCTTACACATCTCCACAATCGTCGTGCACACCCGCGATCTATGGCCCGTGTTGCACCAAAGTTGCCTCGGTGGCGGTTTTGGAGAGTGTCACCTTCCCATGCAAGGCATATTTCAACCCCGGCGACACACGAACGGTTTAGAAACTTAGGCGTTTCGGAAATGCTTCCACCCTTGGCCCGAAAGTCAATGATCATGTTCTTTTGGACGTCATATAAATCGCTCCGTGTCCGCATTATGACAACGACTGTGATGTTTCCCCCCGCATCTCACCGACATGCCTCATACATCCTCCCTGTTACCGCTCACCTGCAACATGTGAGTGATTGTTGCATGTTGACGTCGAACGTAGATGGTGGTCATAGTAATGTAGATGGAAAGTGTTATTACATAACCATTTTCATGCTGATAGTAAATGTCATCATCTTATTACTATTACCAGGCATGCTAGCTCACAAAATTATGGAGGTTTCTTAGTGAAACGCCCGCTTAATCGCGCAGGGCTACCAGGTTATTAGGGTTGTGGAAAGGGCCAAGGGAGTTGCGTTCGGATTCATTTCACAATTGTAATTTATTATCATTTAGTTCACAAATACACTTTTGAAAGAATTAAATTTGCTTCACGGCTGAAGGTCTCCAAACAGATGCTTCAGAATAAGTTCAGTTTTGAAAAGACATGACACACAGTTAAATTTACGAAGAAGATAAATCGTATACATATATGAGATCAGCATGCGAAGTGGCTGAAGGCCACCTGAGTAAATCATCAGAATTCCAAATATACTGTGATGATTACTGAAGGTAGAAGGCCACAACGTTTTAAGGGGACACAGTCGCGAGGGAACTCCCATAAGGAATCAATGCTAAACCGAGCAAACGTCAGGTACACTTTCTGAAGTAACTAATGGAGATAAAGACATGAAACATATACAGTGTACAGCTGAAACATCATTCTCAAATCAAATAAAAAATGGTTAATGTATTTTGTATATTTCATGAGTAATCATTTTTTGTTCTATAAGACAAAAAATTAAAACTTTTTTAAACACCTTGGAGCTTGTCAATCTGTTCTTTTTATCACTAGTGGTCTATTTTTTTATCTAATTAATCATCGTTTTATTAACAAGAGATAATGTAAGTCTGATGTCTGTAGCAGTCATAGTTTTTGAGAAAAGTACCAGAAGGTCAAAAGATGTATTTTGAGAAAAAGGGTATTAAAGTTTTACATGCAAGAAAGTAATGTACAATGTCATACAGACAGACTTTTAAAACATTCCAGGGCTATACTGTGGTTCAGCTTCTTGATCTTTATCTTCTTTTCTTTGATCTTATGGTTATCCTGGCCTCCTTGGTAGCATTTCCTGCAGAAATATCAGCATAACGGATACGGTCCATGTCAATCTTTTTCAGTCCCCTTTCAGTATTGATACCATCCTTTGTTCCCAAGAGTCTTAATACATTAGTCTTATTTGACTCACCAGCATTGAAGCACATCACTGCATCATGAACACCAAATTTTGGTGTTTCTTTTCTAACGAAAACAGTTTTTGGTAGCCTTGTCCAAATGACAGAATTCAAACTTTCATTTGGGTTTTGAGTTTTTCCATGGAGACACTTTTTCAAGAGCTCTTGTTGGCTAAGGTCTCTGAAAATGGGTTTCACAGCTAGCAGGATTTTTTCTGGAATTGAATGTTTGTGCTTATAGCTGGAAGATGTAGCTGGGTTGTTGAATTTACACCAGCTGTCAGGTCCCTGTGGGCAAAGGTTATGTTGTGGTTCCTCATCTGTTGAAATTTTATAAAAGAATATAGCCCTGATGGCTCTCCTCATTGCTTCTACATTGTTGCAGTTATTTCTAATGGCCATACCATAATAAGTCTGGACGCTGTCTATTTCAGCCTTTGTTAGACCCCCTTTATCACCTAACTTACATATCTTTAGAAGTCGTGATCCCAGTTTATTAATTTTGACTCTAGGCCCATAAAGTTTATCTTCTACCACTTTCTGACAAGCCTTACTGTCCCTGTCCCGAAGATAGTATGTATAGAGGATACCTCTTGACTGCACAGACCTTTTGAAAATGTTAGCAACACCAGCCACTTCCATGCCTCCACTAGAACCATCATAGTCCTTTTTGCACACATGTTGTATAGTGGGATTTTTGCTGCAGATATCACAGAACTTAGTAATAATTTCAATATCCATCAAAGCCAGCAGAAATTTGCCTTGGGTCAGATTTCGTATCGTTCAACTGAACTGCTTCTTTGGCTGCTTTCAACATTGTAGATTCACTTACCTCAGCTACAACTGCACCAATAGTCTTGTTGTAAACATCAAACTTTCTTGGAGGTGGAGGAATGTCCATCACTGCACAAAGAACAGCACCTGCACTTCGCCCTTTTCCAATAGATCTAAGTGGATACACTAATCTTATATTGTTTTCATACAATCTGCTTCTTGTTACGTGGGATGACATTGTATTGGCAGTACAGATACATTCCAAATATGTCAAAACTAAATTACAAACAATTCCCTTGGTTTTCACCACATCTTCGTGCAAAGTAACGTTTCCACCACAGTTTTTACAATTTGTGTGTTTTTCGATAAGTTCATGTAATAACTTCATGGAGATCAGAATGTTTGTGTCAGTAACAACAGAAACACTGTTCACACCACATATTGCATTGTCATGCATTTGAGAAGCACTTGGAAAACCGGCAGCACCTAGAAGCTTCTTGCTTGAAGCACTGACACTTTCAGTGTTATTTTCTGCCCTCTGTTCAAAACTGGCAGTTTCGCGGTTTATTTCCACGAAACTTAGGCTTATATCCAAACTTCCTTATTCTACCCATTGTGTTATAACTTTTCACAAAATCATTACATTTGTATCACCAAAACGTAATCAACTAGGATGAAGAAACTGACAAACGATAGTCGACAATGCAGACAGGCTGGCAAACATCAGAATAATAATTCTCTCTTGCAACCCAAATAAAGAGTATTTATATCCGTGGAACATAAATGATTGTTGTACTATAGTCAATGCTGACTACTGCGCAAGACACAGCAAAAATGGACGTGGCGCTAGTTACCATCCTTCACGGTCAAATTATTAATTCCGAATCTAATAATCAGATTTGTATGAAACAAACGGCATTTTGTAGCCAAATAATTGGAGCATAGATTACGATTAAAAAAATCGGTTTTTTGGAGCCAGTTCGCGACTGCGTCCCCTTTAAGACAGAGGTTCCCAAACTTTTGTTTTTCACGCCCCCCTTCTGCCGAAAAGAAAACTTCCGCGCCCCCCCTAAAATAATATAGAGATTTTCATTAATTATCAAGAAACTATTGAAACATTTGTGATGGTGGCGTCATGTAACATGGTGGGCTGTTAATGTATCGAGTCGCAGTTATTACGTCATCAGTCTAGTCTAGTGATTATAAGCCACTCCTAAAGTAAAGAAAGTCCTTGTTTACCAATATTTGCGAACTTTGCAGATTAGTGGATGGGGGCCATTATTTTGAGTGTAGCTTATTACTTTCACTCATTATCAAAAATAGTCACTCAGTCACGGTGTTAACGAACATCACTGATTTGGACGCCTATAACGCTCCCCATTGTCATTGCGCATAGGTTGGCATTTATGTCAACGACGACAGTTACCGAACGGCGACAAAGGCCCAGTTCCCAGAACCAGACAAAAAATAAAAAATAAGTTTTACGAAATAATTTTGCAGACTGCGCAGAACTTTTTAAAATATGAATAAAACAACTTCCTTACTTTGATTACATTCCCTTGCTGCACACCATTTCTTCATCAGTATACGATTTTAGGACTACTCTTCGCTTGCCATATCTAGGATAATCTTTCGCTGCGTCTTCATCCAGAAGAAATACTATTATTAGTTGAAATAACATACCACACGTAACATCAGAATCCATAAGGATCACATGCAGTACTTATATTTAAATCAGATTCACTATATTTATTTTATAAATATTGTTTCTTCGAAATTGTTTTTTATAATTTTACAGTATTACCTACATGTAAGGATAGTTAGGAGGAAAACAACAAGTTCTCTTATAATGTGACGTATTTATTATAAAAATATTATTTCCATACACATATGTCAAGAAACAAACAAATAAATCAATATGAAGGATGAGCTTGCATATTTTTTACAATATTTTGAATTCATGGCTGAATAGTAGAAACTGCGCAACGTAAATCATTGGCAATACTGAGTTTGCTTCTAAGCTTATTTTTATCGCCACTACCGCAGAAAATGCTCTTTCGCACAAATAAGTGCTTGAAAATGGTAAATACAGTTTCAGTGCTTGTTCTGCTGTGCTGGGATACAACGTGAGTTATTTCACCCAAAATAAAGGCTTATCCATCTTCTGAAAGTCATACGTCGCTGCAGAATCATTTTTAATTTCTAAGACTTCCTGTTGTAGTCTGTCTGGCAACACATCCACGTCAACGTGAAATTGATCCGTCGCTAACCTACAATAAATTTTATCATCACAAGTGTTAGGGAAGTATCGTTCGAATTCATCAATGAGGTTCTACAAATGGTTCGATATTTTACTCTTAGTGTCAGTATCCTTAAAATCGTTTTGAATTCGGGCTTCTTCCAGGATTCCATACATTCTGGGGAAGCAGGAATAATTGCAGGCTAAAATTTTACGTTTCCGTAGTTGCAACTTATCAGTAAACGCTTTGATGGCATCCCAATGAAAAATTATGTTTGACTCTCCACCTTGTAATTTCAAATTCGATGTGTTTAAAGATTCGAAAATATCTGACAGATAAGCCAATACAACATGAACACTGGGCTTTCTAAATTCCACATACAATTCAGTTTATTTGTTATTTTTCCAAAAACTGCATCACTTCGTCTCGAAGTTCAAATAATCTTCCTAGCGTATTTCCTTTTGAGAGCCAGCGTACTTCTGTATGAAATAAAAGTGTTTTATACTCTGCTCCCAAGTCTTCACAAAGAGCCGTAAATAACCTGGAATTTAAGGCACTCTTTTTAATATGATTCACGATTTTGATGCACAATTTCAAGACATCATTCAGTTCCTTTGGAAGTGTCTTGGCTGCCAATGCTTGACGGTGTATTGCACAGTGGATAGCAGTAACACTATGGTTTTTTTCTCTGACCATCTGCACGAATCCTGAGCGACATCCAAGCATTGATGGGGCGCCGTCTGTGCACACGCCTATCAGTTTCTGCCATGATAACTCATTTTTACAAAAGAATTCAGAGACGGCTGCCATTATATGAATTGCTTTTGAAGTTGTCTTTAACTGTGTAGAAAACAGCAACTCTTCTTTAATTGCTTCATTTTCTATATAGCGAACGAAAGCTAGCAGTTCGCAACAATTCGCAACATCGGTACTCTCGTCTAACTGTATTGCGAAAAACTGCGATTGTTTGACGGCAGTAACTAATTGATTTTGTATGTCTTCGGCCATATCATCAATCTGACGTTTCACAGTATTGTCAGAAAGCGGTATTTGTGAAAGTTTTTGTTTACTTTCTGACCCAAGAACAATATCAGCAGCTTTCAACAAACAAGGTTTGATTAGCGTCTCTCCGATAGTATGACTTTTCTTTGTCCTTGAAATAAGTAGCGATAACTCATACGAGGCTTCCAGTACGTTTTCTGATGTCTGAGCGAAGGACCCAGCAGTGTCCAACTTCATTCGTTTCAAATTATCACATTTTGCAGCAAAAAATTCCTTCGGCTTCTCTTTCAATGCACCATGCTTTGCCAACAAATGGCCTTCCAGACGAGAAGGTCTCATGGAATTATTGCTCAATACCTCATAGCAAATAACACATAGCGGCTGGTCAACGCCATTTTTTTTTTTTTGTATAGAAGCAAAACCGTATTTGATATAATCATCATTATATTTACGTTTTTTCACGACACTCATGGTGAAGTAAAAAGAAAACAAGAAGTTGACAGTATAATTTCGCACGAACACTGGTTTTACTGAGCCACAACTGCGAAAGATTTAACGCGATTTCAGCAAAATCCAATACATCGGATGTGTCAACAACTGCAAGCAACCAACTGAAATAAAGGAAAGCTACTGTCGTCTGTCGGCACCTAAGATGACTGCCTGTGAGGATTGGGGCAAAGAACGGGGAAGCCTAACCACAGCGCAGGTAGTCAGTGCACTGTCTGTCTGCGACCTGATGGCCGAGCAGGGGTCTTGCTGGGAGAAACGGGCTTTTCCCGGATTAGGGCGCAAACAGCCCACAGGCACCCTAAGAAATTGTTACATGTTCTGCAGTGCTGTTCGTAGCAGTGCAGCCTGGGGTTTTATGCGAAAATCGTTTTCATGCCCGTATCTTTCGTTACTTATAAACGAAACGTTATAAGTTTTGAGATAACATCAATGAATTGGTTGTCAAATTTCACAGTAATTAAGTAAGGTCATGGATACACCTCACACATCGCTGGAAACTGTGCACAGTGCCAAGCAGTTCTCTCTGTACTCGTACCAAAAGAAGCCATTGTCGCAGCAAAGAACGTACACTAATTTCAAACTAAAATATGCCGTATTTCAAAAAAGGAGAAGAAAAATAATTGTTTTGTCAGATAAGTAATCCGAATGAAAGAGCTGTAGTACTGACCGTTCGAAAAAAAAATAGCCTCACTAGTGGACTTCATTGTCTACCTAGCTGGGTTATGTTTCATTGTTAGCAGTCACGACAATGTTTCCAGAACGGCGTGAGTACTCTGCTCAGAACGAACACTTGTGCTAGTATCGCATTCACGTCGTGCACATTTTTCTGGTGATAAAGGGCATAATCCTGGCGTCTAAATTAGGAACCCGCCAGTTAATTTGAAGCGTATACGGTCTATTAAAGTCATTGTATTCGCATCACATGGGGATCCACGGGTTGACAATGTAATAAAACGGCATTTTTGCGGTTACGCAGTATAAGTGATTATTACTCTTGATGAACATAACCTACTACGGCTAAAAGTTATAACATGATTACGTTCAATTCATGTGTACAAATGTACGGGATAGTTAATACCTGACTTTTCTGTTTTCCAATTGTCAGAAGTAAGTTCTTTACAAATCAGATATATTAGAATTAACGCATATCGCCTTCGTAATTTTGAGAGTGCCTGTGTGTGACATTCTAAACGTGACATTCTAAACGTGATCTTCAAACGTGATCGCCAAACGATTGCATTTAGCACCAGAATCTATCATTAATACCTGCACATTCATTTTTATTAAAATATTGATATTAAAAAGAAATATTAGGTTTATACCGCTAACTCCACCCGCGCCCCCCTTGCAACATCATCACGCCCCCCCCCCCCCAGGGGGGCGCGCCCCCCAGTTTGGGAACCTCTGCCTTAAGATGATAAAAGGGCTGATGGCCCGCAAGGTGCACAGAAAGAGAAACAAATGCAATAAGATGGCCGAAGGTGGCAAAGTTAAATTCTGAAAATTAAGGAAATATATATATTGCAACGATCGGTGAAACAGTACATTAAGTTTACAAATTTCCTTTTGCAACATCAACGGCGGAAGGCCAGATACACATACATATCCACAATTCATGGCAAACACAGGGACGTTAAAGAGAAATACGGCTTTGTTGTCGCATCCAGTAGTGATGGAACGTGACAATTTCTTGTTCAACAGCAGGTGGGAAGAATCAGACGTCACTGGGTTATCCCCCGCCACACCTATGTCGTTAAGACCACCTGTAATAGCTCATTAACTCGATCGGCGACAGCCAGTCGCTGCCTTCACGCTTCACAGAGGCAAGTACATCGAGTTTACACAGTGCTGTTAGCCGTAATTTGTGTCAATGTTAACAAGTGGGTGTTTTGGCTGACAAGTAACCTTCTCTGTCATATTTCCGAGCACAGTTGGACTTACAAGTTCCTGTGTTTAAACTGATTTAGTCTGGTGTTGAAGGTAAACTGACTACTTGTTTTTACATATCAGCGTTCTCTTGTATTAATGTAGTACAGGTGTTTACTGAAGAGGTATTTTTAAATTTTCAGAAATTCCACGTCGTCGTGGATGTCGATATAAGCCAGACCACTTCGGCTATACCTGTGGGAAGTTCACCTTTGTCAGAAATAGGAAGAAAATTTCAACAGCCATAAAGAAAGCACATAAAAATTACTTTGGGGTAGAGGTAAGAGACCAACGTATTTTTTTCAGAAATAGGAAAAAGTTTTTCTTTTTTTTTTTTTTTGTAGAACAGTGTAATCCACGTCAGAGTACTTGAGAACGGGCAGATGTGATGAACTTTGATAATTCCACCATCGTGTGACATTTGCATGCAATGGGGAGGATTCAAAAGTTGGGTCTGTGGGTACCACATGCTCTCAGCCAAAATCACCTTTCCTATCGTGTATAGTTACTGGTGTCTTTATTCTCATACAAGGGAAAGATAGGAACGGTTGAGCCCAAACAAAGCAGAATCTCCCCATACAAAGACCTGTGCACATAGGTAGTGTTATGTAACTGGGAGAATAGCGGCGATGTGGACTACTAGGAATTGCTTCCCCGAGGTGTAGCTATCACTGCTTTCACCTGTTGTAAACAACTGAGACATCTTGCAGACGCAGTCCAAGAACAACGACCAAGAAGACTGCGTGAAGTGATGTTACTCCACGGTAACGATAGCCTCCATTCTGCTAGGCCGACAAAAAACATGGCAAGAATTGAGTTGAAAAGTTTCTCCGCACCTATCATATTCACCTGATCTTGCGCCTTCAGATATTTACCTTTAATGAACTTCCTTTCAGGATGAATATGCGCTCCGAACATGGATCGACTAGTTCTCTGTCTGCAAACCACATGTTTTTCACAGTGGCGGAATAGAAAAGTTACCCCAGTGTTAGCAGACTAATGGGAATAGTGAAGTAGAATATATTATTGATGACAAAATCTGTGTCACGTGTACTTCCCGTGTTTATTAAAGTTACGGGAAAACGCTATGAGCTTAAGCACCAACCGTATATTGATGTATCAGTACCAGCAATACTTCATAGCGCTCTTTCAACTTCTCATTAAAATTAGAGCACATTTGCGCATACACTTAAATGCCTTTCATGGAATATTTTTGTTTTTATTTTTAAAATGGGACTGCTATGACGTCTGATTGTTCAATATGTAACATGGTTCATGAATTTCCTGATTACAAAAAGTCTCCACTGAATTTCCTCCATCTTTTCCTCTGTAATAAGACATTTGTCACTCTGCCATTGATTGACATAGTTGTACAAACTTGTCATATGATGTTTCATAACATACTTTTATATAACATACGTTCCTCTACAAATCCGAAAATAAAATTATAAATGAATAGTTGTAAATAAATATTATTGAATATTAAAGCTAAATATGATTCCAAGATTTCAAGTGAACACATGTTTCTTTATTCCTTGGCCAGTCATACGGAAACTTTATGATCAGTATTCTCAAGCTGATTAAAGAAAGAGTGTTTTGGAGAGAAACCAGAAGAACTCTTTTCCCTACATACCCATTAATTACACAGATTGGCGAATGTTCATTTATACAGGTACCCTATGTGATGGCAAGTCATCCCTCTATCCTACGGTCTTAGACTGAAGTCAGCACTGGTTTCATTTGCCCTTAAATGTCTGACATTCTTCCAAATTATATTTGTGACAGCGCGAATTGTAGTAGCAGTGTACTGAATGTAGGACATAGGTTTTCTGAGTTCCTTAGTCAGTTTGACGAGCAGAATTAAACATCATTTCTATCTGGAAATGTCCTTCTCGTCAGGCGGAAAATGACGTACGAATTTGCTTTTGAATGAAAACACGTTATTTGCACTCGTGGTCTAGGGACCGCCGGCACGGTAGCTCAGCGTGTTCGGTCAGAGGGTTAGCTGCCCTCTGTAATAAGAAAACTTAGTTAATCGATCAACAACGAATTTAAATGGGTGTCTTACGACGTCCGTCCCGAGCATATGCAACGAACGAACGGAAAAAAAGGGTAGCGTCTTTGATTCATAATCAACACTTCTTCGGTCCCGGTATCGAATAAAGCCGCTACTTAAATTTTGATAAATAATCAGCACTGGCGGCTGAAGACTTCCGGCATAAGAAGTCAGCCTCATTCTGCCAAAGTCCTTGTCAAAGAGGACGGAGGAGCGGATAGAGGTTCAGGGCACTCGTTCGTCCTAGGGGTGGGAAATTGCCCCTAAAGGCGGAAGAATCAGCAATGATCAACGACATGAGGATGCAGAAGGCAAAGGAAAACACTGCATTAAAGACACGTAATAGGTATCACCAAAACAAGTGGCCTGTAATTGAAGTAGGGTCATGATGATCTCTCCATTGGCAAAAGATTCCGGAATAGTCCCCCATTCGGACTTCCGGAAAGGGACTTCCAAACGGAAAGTTACCATGAGAAAAAAATTTAATAATGAACGAAAGGATAAAGTCCTAGAGTAGGGGCGTGAAATGTCAGAAGCTTGAACGTGGTAGGGAAACTAGAAAATCTGAAATGGGAAATGCAAAGGCTCAATCTAGATACACTGGGGATCAGTGAAGCGAAGTGGAAAGACGACAAAGATTTCTGATCAGATGAGTATAGGGTAACATCAACAGCAATAGAAAATTGTCTAACGGGAGTGGGATTCGTTATCAACAGGAAGGTAGAGCAGAGAGTGTGTTACTGTGAACAGCTCAGTGACAGGGTTGTTCTTATCAGAATCGACAACAAACCAACACTGACAATGACAGTTCAGGTATACATGCCGACGTCGCAAGCTGAAGATGAAGAGACAGAGAAAGTGTATGAGGAAACTAAAAGTGTAAAACAGT
Source organism: Schistocerca piceifrons (assembly GCF_021461385.2). NCBI lineage: Eukaryota > Metazoa > Arthropoda > Insecta > Orthoptera > Acrididae > Schistocerca > Schistocerca piceifrons. The sequence continues at coordinate 587,719,326 of NC_060141.1, read as the reverse complement.
ATGTAAGGGGTGATGAAAATCTAATAGGCATGGGGGACTGGGATGCAGTTGTAGGGAAAGGAGTAGAACAAAAGGTCACAGGAGAATATGGGCTTGGGTCAAGGAATGAAAGAGGAGAAAGACTAATTGAGTTCTGTAACAAGTTTCAGCTATTAATAGCGAATACTCTGTTCAAGAATCTTAAGAGGAGGAAGTATAGTTGGGAAAGGTTGGGTGGTACAGGAAGATTTCAGTTATATTACATCATGGTCAGACAGAGATTCCGAAATCAGATACTGGATTAAAAGGCATACCCAGGAGCAGATATAGACTCAGTTCACAATACAGTAGTGATGAAGAGTAGGCTGGTTTTAGACATTAGTCACCAAGAACCAATACGCAAAGACGTGGGATACGGAAGTACTAAGGAATGACGAGATACGCTTGAAGTTCTCTAAGGCAATAAGGAATAGCTCAGTTGGCAGTACAGTTGAAGAGGAATGGACATCTCTAAAAAGGGCCAGCACAGAAGTTGGGAAGGAAAACATAGGTACAAAGAAGGTAACTGCGAAAAAACCATGGGTAACAGAAGAAATACTTCAGTTGATCGATGAAAGGAGGAAGTACAGAAATATTCCGGGAAACAGAAATACGGGTCGCTGAGGAATGAAATAAATAGGAAGTACAGGATAACTAGGAAGAAATGGCTGCAGGAAAAATTTGAAGACATCGAAAAAAGAAATGACTGTTGGGATTCAGCATACAGGAAAGTCAAAACGACTTTCGGTGACATTAAAAGCAAGGGTAGTAACATTAAGAGTGCAACGGGAATTCCACTGTTAAATGCAGAGGAGAGAGCGGATAGGTGGAAAGAATACATTGAAAGCCTCAAAGAGGGGGAAAATTTGTGCAATGTGATAGAAGAAAAAACAGGAGATAGGGGATCCAGTATTAAAATCACAATTAAAAGAGTTCTTTAGGACTTAAGATCAAATAAGGTAGAAGGGATAGATAACTTCCATCAGAATTTCTAAAATAAATGGAGGAAGTGGCAACAAAATGACTATTCACGTTGGTGTGTAGAATGAATGAGTCTGACGAGATACCATCTGACTTTCGGAAAAGCATCATCCACACAATTCCGAAGACGGCAAGGACTCACAAGTGCACAATCAGCTTAACAGCTCATGCGTCCAAGTTGCTTACAAGAATAATATACAGAAGAATGGAAAAGAAAATTGACGATGCGCTAGATGACGATCAGTTTTGCTTTAGAAAAGGTTAAGATACGAAAGAGGCAATTCTGACGTAGTGGTTAATAAAGGAAGCAAGAAAAACCAAGAGACGTTCACAGGATTTGTTGACCTGGAAAAAGCATTCGACAATATAAAATGGTGTAAGATGTTCGAAATTTTGAATAAAGTAGGGGTAATATGTACCACGGCCAAGAGGGAATAATTAGAGCGGACGACTAAGAACGAAGTGCTCGTATTAAAAAGGGTGTAATAGAAGGATGTTGCTTTCGCCCCTACTGTTCAATCTGTACATCGAGGAAGTAATGATGGAAATAAAATGAAGGTTCAGAAGTGGAATTAAAATTCAAGGTGAAAGGATATCAATGATACCATTCGCTGATGACATTGCCATATTGAGTGAAAATGAAGAAGAATTACATGATCTGCTGAACGCAGTGAACAGTCTAGTGAGTACAGAGTAGGGATTGAGAGTAAATCGAAGAAAGACGACGGTAATGAGTAGTAGAAATGAGAACAGCGAGAAACTTAACATCAGAGTTGATGGTCACGAAGTAGATGAAGTTTAATTCTGCTACCTAATCAGTAAGATAACGAATGAGGACGGAGCAAGGAGGACATCAAAAGCATACCATAAATGGCAAAAAGGGCATTCCTGGCCAATAGAAGTCTACTAATATCAAATATCAGCCTTAATCTGTGGAAGAAATTTCTGAACATGTACGTCTGGAGTACAGCATTGTACGGTAGTAAAACATGGACTGTGGGAAAACCGGAACAGAAGAGAATCGAAGTATTTGAGATGTCGTGCTACCGACGAATGTTGAAAATTAGGTGGATTGATAAGGTAAGAATGAGGAGGTTCTGAGAGGAAAGGAATATGCGGAAAACACCGATAAGGAGAAGAGACAAAATGATAGGACATCTGTTAAGATCTGAAGGAATTACTTTCATGGTACTAGAGGGAGCTGTAGAGGACAAAAACTGTAGAGGGAGACAGAGATTGGAAAATATCTAGCAAATAATTGAGGACGTAGGTTGCAAGTGCATCTCTGAGATGGAGAGGTTAGCTCAGGAGAGGAATTCGTGGAGGGCCGCATCAATTAGTCAGAAAACTGATGACCAAAAGAAAAACAAAATCCAGAAACCCCTATGTAATGCGGAATGGACCACTATACAGGGTGTAAATTTTAACTTGACAAACCAGAATAACTCGAAAAATAAGCTTCACACGAAAAAATGTGTAGAGTCCAAAGTTGATTATTTTCGAGGGGGACATCTGCTGGTGCTAAAATTAGCCCGCCACAGCAGTCCCCTTGAGGTGGGTGGGAGGCAGTTCGAATATTTCAAATGGGAACACCCACTTTTTATTACAGAATCAGATTCTACATAAAAAACTACGTATATTTTGTCTTAAAAATTTGTTTTGATTCTTCGTAGTTGGCGCTCTAATTGAAGAAAATCGGTATTCTCATTTTTGTGTGGAAAATGGTTACGGCTAAATAAAATATACTTATTTACTTCGTAAATTTTGATTCGCTAAAACTAAAACTGTCCCTCTCTCCCCATGGGGTGGAGTTTGAGAGAGAGCAATTAGAGTTTTAGAAATGTTAAACCAAATATTAATTTTTTCGCAGATTCGGATAAGTTTTGTTTGTTTCGTGGTCATGAGGACACACAGCTTTGTATAATCAAACAAATCATCTGACTAGCTAACTAACTAACATTTAAGATGTAAATAAATACTTTTTATTTATTTATTATTTTTATAATCTGAATAATCAGTAATATCATCCTGATTATACACACATAAAAAAAAGCTTTGCATCACCTCGGTTCCGAGAGTTCCGCATCCTGTCCAGAAAATTGTAATAAAGATCAATATAAACATAATTTCCGCCCTTTTTATTGCTCATGAAAACCACACACTGCATGTTGTACATACAACGAAACCTTCAGAGGTGATGGTCCAGATTGCTATACACATTGAAAGCTCTAATATCCAGTAGCACGTCCTCTTGCATTGATGGATGCCTGTATCCGTTTAGGCATACCATCCACAAGTTCATGAAGGCAGTGTTGGTCCAGATTGTCCACCCCTCAACCGCGATTCGGTGTAGGTCTCTCAGAGTGGTTGGTGGGTCACGTCGTCCATAAACAGTCCTTTTCTATCTATCCTAGGGATGCTCGACAGGTTCATGTCTGGAGAACATGCTGGCCACTGTAGTCGAGCGATGTCGTTATCCTGAAGGAAGCCATTGACAAGATGTGCACGGTGAGGCCAAGAATTGTCGCCCAAGAAGACGAATGCCGCGCCAATAAGCTGCCGATATGGTCGCACTATCGGTCGGAGGATGGCATTCACGTATCGTACAGCCGTTACGGGGCCTTTCATGACCACCAGCGGCGTATGTCAGCCCCACATAATGCCACCCCAAAGCAGCAGGGAACCCCCACATTGCTGCACTCGTTGGACAGTGTGTCCAAGACGTTCAGCCTGAGCGGGTTGCCTCCAAACACATCTCCGACTATTGTCTAGTTGAAGGCATATGCGACACTCATCGGTGACGAAACGTGATGCTATCCTGAGCGGTCCATTTGGCATGTTGCTGCGCCCATCTGTACCGCGCTGCATGGCTGATGGTTGCAAATATGGGCCTCGTCATGGACGTCGAGAGTGAAGTTGCAGCCTAGTGCGCACAGTTTGAGTCGTAACACGACGTCCTGTGGCTGCACGAAAAGCATTATGCAATACGGTGGCGTTGCTGTCAGGGTCCCTCCGAGCCATACTCCAGGTAGCGGTCATCCACTGCATTAGTAGCCCTTGGGCGGTCTCAGCGAGGCATGTCATCGACAGTTCCTGTCTCTCTGTATCTCCTCCATGTCCGAACAACATCACTTCACTCCGAGCCGCCTGGACACTTCTCTTGTTGAGAGCCCTTCCTGGCACAAAGTAACAATGCGGACGTGATCAGTACTGACCGTCTAGGCATGGTTGAACTACAGACAACACGAGCCGCATACCTCCTTCCTGGTGGAATGACTGGAACTGATCGGCTGTCGGACCCCCGCTGTCTAATAGGCGTTGCTCATGCATGGTTGTTTACATCTTTGGGCGGGTTTAGTGACATCTCTGAACAGTCAAAGGGACTGTGTCTGTGATATAATATCCACAGTCAACGTCTATCTTCAGCTGTTCTGGGAACCGGGCTGATGCAAAACGTTTTTTGATGTGTGTATTTTTATGTTGAACTGCTGTAATTTTTTGTTTCCTTATAATATACTGCAATAAATTATTCCGTTTTATGCACTTTTATTTTGGCTAATAACGCAATTAATTTCTCCTCAGAATATTGGTGTGGGAAATACGTACAGGCACACTGCTTACTGGTAACTGTGTGCAAGAGAAGTTCCTACTCACTGTGAGACGCAAATTCAAATATCTGCTAAGGTTGGAGAAACTGTCGCCGAATGTATCAGCTGTCTTTTCTTACGGCTCAACGACGTCTCTCCTTAATTGGTCCCAAAACGATTGCTGCCCCACGGGCCATTTCGCTCTGCGGCAGAAGCCACGCCCTGATCGAGGACTTGTCCATTCGGCTGGGCGTGGCCGGCCTGGCCTCTGCTGATGAGTTCTTCACGTGGGCGTGGGTGGCCGCCCCGGACGTCAGCACCCTCACCCCCGCACTCGCCCTCACCCTCACCTTCACGGCTGCCGGCAGGGGTCGGTCCTCGAGAGACCGGGCCGTGCATCACGCTCCCAGCCCAGCACCGGGTCGCACCCCGGCTCACTGAATAATACAGAATTTCATTAGGACGCCGCGAGGAGAGCAGCCGTGGCAACGCCGTTGGCAGAGCAGGGCGCCGACACCTCACCTAGGAGGCTAAGGAGTCCACTTGTCTCCTCGTAATCTGCCGTTCTACGAGGGAACATCCTGTTTGTAGAACTGGCTTCATTTCTTGCTCTCGCACTGTTGCTTAAAAAACACTTTTGTCATGTATTCCAACAGATTTTCTGCCAGTTTAATGCTGTCCTTCACCTCTTCATGATCTGTGACTTTTTTTTATCTCTGTTTGTCTTCTACATTCCAGTTTAATACTTGCGGATGCAAAAACTGTGTTACCGCAACAGTGAAATTTCAGCTTCAGGTAAGCAACTTTCATATCAAACGAGAGAGCTGCTTACGATGAGATCAACAGGACTCGTTTCATATGGCATGAATTATGGTACGACACCCTGACACCTGTTAGAAGGCCTTACAGGCTGGTGGATATATATATATATATATATATATATATATATATATGATGCGACCCTTCAGGAATTATTGCAAACTAAGTCCCGTCGCCAATTATTTTCTGGATGTATTCCAATTTCAGTCTTCCTCTACAATTTTTGCGCAATGCAGCACCCTTTGATACCATGGAAGTTATTCTCTGATTTCTTAACACATGTCCTATTAATCCTGTCCCTTCTTCCTGTCTGTGTTTTCCATAATTTCCTTTCCTCGCCAACTCTGTGGAGAACCATGTCGTTACTTACCTTATCAGTCCGTCTAACATCACATCTCTGTAACACTTCGTTTTACTATCATAAAATGCTGTGCTCCGAATGTACATTCTCAGACATTTCTTCCCAAAATTGCGGCCTATGTTTGATAGTAGTACACTTCTCTTGGCCAGGAATGCCCTTCTTGCCAGAGCTAGTCTAATTTGTATGTCCTTCTTACCCCGTCAATCATGGGCTATTTTGCTGCTTCGGCTACAGAATTCCTTAATTTTAACTCCTTCGTTATCCCTAATTCTGGTCTTAAGTTTCTCGCTGTTCTCATTTCATCTACTTCTCATTACTTTCTTCTTTCCTTGATTTACTCTCACTCCATGTTCTGTACTCATTCGGCAGCTTCTGTCATGCTTCTTCATCTTCGCTGAGGATAGCAACGTCATCAATCAATCTCATCATTGATATCGTTTCATAGTGAGTTCTAATTGCACACTTGAACCTGTCTTTTATTTCTCTTATCACTTCTTCGATGTGTAGTTGAACAGCAGCAGCGAAATACATGCCGATAGCAAAAATAGTCCGTGTGACATGCTGATCCCTCCTTTTCCGAACAGGTGCGACGACTCTCCTCTGCGTTGCCGCTGCTATCGATATCCACCGTAGGCGGGTATTTTACACTTTTATTCTTTATAACTCAACTGTAAAACCGTTCAGTAGGGTGTTGTGGAAAAGTTTGTGATCTTATTTCTTTTTTAATGTCTTTTTGAGAATTTTTTTCTAAAGTGATTTTCAATTAAATCTGCACTATGTGTCCTGTACAGTCTCAAGTTTAATTAACCATACTTGAGGAATATATATACATTCTTCTGAACCTTCTATTAAAGTTTATTTCTGAAAGCTAGGTTGAAGGAGGCTATTAAAGTACAGCCAGATCAACAGAACAGAGGCAGTGGATAAACAGTACACCCTACACGCTGGTTCGCGTCCACCCTTCGGTGACGCCCAAACCCCATCACTCCACCCGACGTGTCTCTTGTCTGAGTACTGGGATAAGGGTTGCGGAGCAATTACAGTATAAAGGAGGTGTGATGTAGCGATGACGTTAATTCTACAGGTGTCACTTGAAGATTATTACAAAGTTCGATGTCGAAATATCATGTTACGAAGATGACTGCAACTGGCTGGACCCTCGAGAACAGTACAAACAGTCGACTCGCCGGGAAGGCTTACGATCATACGTTATTGCACTAGTGTTTCATCCAGAGGCGGAAGGGTAGTCACAGTGGGACTTTGGATAGCATCGAAATTATTCCTAACAAGGTTTAAAGACTATTTCAATCCCCTAATATGGTAAATGCAACGAGTATAACGCCTAATGAAAATATTGCTCTTTGCTAAAGCTGTTATAGTGCATTAAAGCAATAGAAAACGTCTGAAGGACGCCTGAAAAAGAATTACAAGAATCAATTATTCAAAAACAGTCTTAATCGCATTATTATTATACCGCCAACCGGTTTCAACCCGACGTAGGGGTCATCTTCCGGGCGTTTACACCATTGGTCGACTGCTGGTGGTGTCACTCCTGTCTACATAACGGCGGGAAACTATCGCTAGAGCAGTGACTTATGAAATGTTTTGTCTTGCTTGCATTGAAATTGTATATACCGAAGGACATTGGTTATTTGTATGTCATCATTCGCTTGCGACACACCTTTGTGAATACGCAGGTTAAGCATTGTCAGTTTAACTTACTGTAGTAAACTCTTTTAATACGATTCGCCTGAATTGTTGTCTAGCGATCCGAGAAAACAGCTTCCTAGGCACCGTATATTAGACGAGTGGGCGGGATACTACACAATGTACTAGGTAATTCCTCAACACAACGTAATAGTGTTGTATGCCACTATGATTTTCCTCTCTTGTGCTCCTTCGATTATAGACATAATTATTTATGGCAGATTTCACAATAAGCTCACTTAATATAGTAGCGTAGGGAGCGTACATACAATTCATTCCACACCTGTTCTCTCTAGTATCTCTTTATTTGTTATTTTTCTGGGAAGTAAGATACTGCTTTACTATTGCGTATCATATCTCAGAAATTTCTTCGTTTACGATTCTTGCACATTTCAGATTCCACTTCCATAACTCACTACCGTATAGGGCCAGGACCAAGATTCTCAATTTCTTATTAATGTTTAAAACTAGCGAATCTTTATACCTGAAACAAAGCCCCCTTCGCCTGCAGTAGTTAGATACTACTGTCTCCACACTTTCGTCCAATTTGCGTTATCTTGCTTCTTAGCTATTAGAATTCTTTCTCTTCTTCTACAGTTTCTGTGTACTTTTTTACCGTTTCGTAAGGTAATATTCATCATATTCACTTATGTGCTGATTATCCTTGACGCTGTTTCAGAAGTAGCTAGTGTGTAATAGCCAACTGTCTGAAGGGCCGTTATGTCTACGAAGCGTGTTGAGCAAACATATTAGTTGTTACTCTTTGATATGAATCGTTGCCTTTCATTCATGTCCAAGCTACATAATGTTCGTAACTTTGCAAAGCAAAATCCTGTGACTATAGATGGCCATCTGTAAGGCAAGGATGCTGACTTTCGCCCGTCCTATTCAGTCTACACACGGAAGAAGCAATGACGGAAATAAAAGTTCATAAGTGGGATTAAAATTCAGGGTGAAGGATTTTAGTGATAAGACTGGCTGATGATATTGCTATTCTCATTGAAAGTGAAGGAGACTTATAAGCTCTGATAAACGTCCTGAACATTCTAACGAATACAGAATATGGACTGAGAGTAAACCGAAGAAATATGAAACTAATGAGAAGTAGCAGAAGTGAGACAACGAGAAAATTAACGTCAAAATTGCTGACCACTAAGTAAACTTAGTCAAGGTATCCTTTTAGCTTAGAACCAAAATAACACAGGACGGAAGAAGCAAGGAGGACATAAAAGACAGCCTAGTACAGGCAAAGAGCACATTCCTAGCCAAGAGAAGTCTACTGTTGCCAAATACAGGCCTTAAATTGAGAAAGAATATTCTGAGAATGTATGGCTGGAGCACAGCATTGTGTGATAATGAGTCAGGTCTGGATGAAAACCGAAACAGAACAATATCGAAAGTTACATGGACTGATAAGGGATGAGAAGGTGCTCCTCACAATCGGAGAAGAAACGAAGAAACGGAAAACACTAACAAGTAAAAGGGACAGGATGATGGCTCATGTGATAAGACATCGAGAATATCTTCCACGGCACTATCAGTCGAAGTCTTCCAGCTTCGCTTCACTCAACGACATTTTCAAATTGCCGGAGGAGGGGCCGAATTTTACGACAGACTTTCACCCTTGGGGTGAGAAACTGCAGTAGAATGTGGAAGAGGGAGCAACGATCGACGGCATGGTGATGCAGAAGCCAACTAATTGAAACCACTACTCATAACGTGTATCAACAGGACACGTGGCCTGTAATTGGAAAAGTATCATGATAAGAAAAGATTCCAGATTACTCCCCTATTCGGATCTCCAGTTGCTGCCTGCTATGAGGGAGACGAATGTGATAAAAATATGGAATAAGAAATGAAAGAGTAACATTCAATGAGTCGTATGGTGAAATGTGAAGAATATGAATGTGGTATGGAGGCTAGAAGATCTGAAAAGTGGAATGCAGCGAACGGCTCAGGCTTGATATACTAATGGTAAGCAAATAGTGTATAAGCATTTCTGGGTAAACGGATATAGGGTAATATCACCAGCAGCAACAAATGGTGTAAGGGGAGTGGGATTCGTCTTCAGCATTAAGACAGGATTGAGAGAGAGTTATTGGGAACAGTTCAGTGACTCAGTGATAAGGTAACTCTAATCGAAATCAATAGGAAGCCACCACGAACAACAATAATTCAAGTGTATTTTTCCTTTCCTTTCTTTTTTTTTTTTTTTTTTTGAGTCATCAGTTTTCTGACTGGTTTGATGCGGCCAGCCACGAATTCCCCTCCAGCGCCAAACTCTACATGTCAGAGTAGCACTACGTCCTCACTTATTTTCTGGATGTATTCCAATCTCTGACTTCCTCTACAGGTTTTGTCCTCTGGGGCTCCCTCTAGTACTATGGAAAACACTGACAAGGAGAAGGGACAGTGTTTTCCACATATTCCTTCCTCTTCGATACTGCGCAGAACCTTCTCATCCTTTATTTTATCAGTCTGTCTAATTTTCAACATTCGTCCGTAGCACCACATCTCAAATATTTCGATTCTCTTCTGTTCCGGTTTTCCCACAGTCCATGTTTCTCGACCATACAATGCTGTGCTCCAAACTTACAACCTCAGAAATTTATCCCTTAAATAAAGGCCTGTGTTTAATGCTAGTGGTCTTCTCTCGGTCAGGAAATCCCTTTTTGCCAGTGCCAGTCTGCTTTTGATGTCCTCCCTGCTCCGTCCAACATTGGTTACTTTGCTACCTGGGTAGTAGAATTCCTTAACTTCATCTACTTCGTGATCATCAATCCTGATGTTAAGTTTCTAGCTCTTCTCATTTCTGCTACTTCTCATTACTTCCATCTTTCTTCAAATTACTCTCAGTCCATATTCTTTACTCATTAGACTGTTCATTCTATTCAGCAGAACCTGTAATTCTTCTTCACTTTCACTCAGGATAGCAATGTCATCAGCGAATCGTATCATTGAAATGATTTCACCTTTAATTTTAATTTCACTCCCGAACCTTTCTTCTATTTCCATCGTTGCTTCTTAGATGCACAGATTGAACAATAGCCTTTTTAATCCGAGAGATTCGTTCGCGGTCCACCACTCTTATTATTCCCTCTTGGCTTTTGTTCATATTGCTTATTAACTGTCTCTCCCTATAGTTTACCTCTATTTTCTTGAGAATTTCGAACATCTTGCACCATTTTCCATTGTCGAACTGTATGAATGTGTCTTGGTTTTTCTTTAGTCCTGCTTGCATTAACATCCGCAACGTCAGAATTGCTCCTCTGGAGCCTTTACCTTTCCTAAAGCCTAACTGATCGTCATCTAACACTTATTCAATTTTCTTTTCAAGTGTACAAGTCAAAATCTAAAGCAGATGATGAAGAGATATAGGAGGTATATGAAGATATTGAACGGGTAATTCTAAAAATAAAAGGAGATGAAATTCTTATAATCTTGGGTGATTGGAATGCGATAGTAGGGAAGGTATATAAGACAGAGATATGAATGAAAATGGCCGCGATTGTACGAATAAGAGAGGAGTTCCGCAATAAATTTTGAGCCAGTAATAGTGACAACACAGTTTTAAAATTACAAGAGGTGGAGGTATACTCAGAAATGTCACTCATACAAGGGGTGATTCTAGCTGTATTACATCATAGTGAGACAGAGATTCCGAAATCAGATGGTAAGGAATACCCGACAACAGATGCAAATTCAGATCATAATTTAATAATGACGAAGAGTTAACAAGAATGAGATTTTCACTCTGCAGCGGAGTGTGCGCTGCAGAGTGAAAATCTCATTCTGGAACCATCCCCCAGGCTGTGGCTAAGCCATGTCTCCGCAATATCCTTTCTTTCAGGAGTACTAGTTCTGCAGGGTTCGCAGGAGAGCTTCTGTAAAGTTTGGAAGGTAGGAGACGAGATACTGGCAGAAGTAAAGTTGTGAGGACGGGGCGTGAGTCGTGCTTGGGTAGCTCAGCAGGGAAAACACTTGCCCGCGAAAGGCAAAGGTCCCGCATTCGAGTCTCGGTCCGGCACACAGTTTTAATCTGCCAGGAAGTTTCAATAGTTAACAAGTTTAAGAGAGTCGTCCAGTCAAACAGAAGTGGGATACTGAAGCACTTAGGAATGATGATGTGCATCTGAAGTTATCTAGTGCTGTATATACTACTATAATGAGTATCACAGTAGGAATTCCAGTTCCAGAGGAAAGTATGTATCTAAAAAGAGTAATAACAGAAGTAGGACGGACAAATATAGGTACAAGGTATGTGACTACGAAGAAAGCTTGGGTAATACTTCATTTGATAGTAGAACGAAGGAAGTACAAAAATGCTCAGGAAGAGACGGGAATACAGCAACATAAATCACTTAAGAATTAAATAATAAGTAAAATGTAGAGAAATTCAAAAACATAGTCAGAAAGAGAGGTTCAGGATATATAAAAGTCAGAACAAATTTCGGTGAAATTAAAAGATTTAAAAATTGACAGTGCAATAGCATAGGATAGAGCTGACGAGTGGAAATAGTGCATTGAAGGCCTCTGCGAGGGGGACGAAGTCCTATAACATGATAAAACAAGAAATGCTTTTAGATATGGAAGACGTAGATGATCTAGCAATAGAGCTTAGAAAGACTTCCGATCAAATAAGGCAGAAGTCATAATTAATATCAGGAATTTCTTAAATTATTTCAGGAATTGGCAACCAAACGACTATTCAAGTTGGTGTACATAATTTGTGAGACTGGAGACTTACCATATAACTTCCGAAAAATATCATCTTTATAATCAAGAAGTTGGCAAGGTCAGATGAGTGCAAAATGTTTCTTAGTATCAGCTTCACGGCTCAAGCATCACAGTTGCTAACAACAATAATATACAGAATAAGGAGAAAAAATCGAGGATCTGTTATACGATGAGTTTAGCTTTATGAAAGGTAGCAACAACAGGGAGCGGGCTCTGCGCTTGCTGATAGAGAAAAGGCTTAACTAATAAGACGACACGTTCATGGGACTAGTCGACGTGGAGAAAATCGTCGAGAGTGTAAAAGGGGACCTGATATTTGATATTTAAGAAAGCAGTGTAAACTATAGAGAAAGGTTAGTAATATACAAAATGTACAAAAATCAGGAGGTAATAATAAGAATGGAAGCGCTAGAATGGGTTAAAAATGAAGTGATACTGGGATGCATTTGTACGCCCCAACTGTTGAAGAAGCAATGATGAAATAAAAGAAATGTTAAAGAGTGGGATTAAAACTCAGAGTTGAATGACGTCAGTGATCACGTTACAGATGACACTGCTATTCTCAGTGAATGCGAAGAAGAATTGCAGAACCAAATCAATAGAATGAACGGTGTTTTGAATACAGAAGTGAGCGTGAACGGCAGAGAGATGAATTACAATGAGGAGTGGCAGAAATGAGGAAATCGGAAAAATTAACATCAAAATTAGGAACCACGATGTATATGAAGGGAGGTAATTCATTTACCTTGGAGACTAAATGATACATGACGGATGAAGCAAGAAGGACATTAAATACAGATTAGCAAGGGCACAGAGAGAATTCATGTCCAAAAGGAGTCTGCTATCGTCAGACATCGTCCTTAATTTGAGGAAGTAACTTGTGCGAAAGTTCATTTGGGGTGCAGCGTAGTATGGAAGTAAACCGAGGCATGCAGGAAAATCGGAAAAGAGAAGAATCGAAGCATGTGGTGGTACAGAAGGACGATGAAAATTAGGTAGACTCATAAGGTAAGGAATGAGGAGTTTTCTCCGAAGAATCGACGAGGTAAAAGATATGGAGGATATTGACAAAAAGGAGGGACAGGATGATAGTACATGTGTTAAGACATCGGGATATACCTTCCATTGTACTAGAGGGAACTGTAGAGGGTAAAAGTTGTAGGGGAAGAAAACAACAGTCATTTTTCTGATGATATTTATTGCCTGTTGCAATTAGTGTATCAAAACCTCTTTTTACTTAGTCTGCTAAATTGTAAACAGAATTTCAGTTTCACGCACTCACGTACAGACATACTTCAACATAGGCAACCAATAGCTAGTTTTCCTTAAACTCCCAAATTATTGCAGCAGTCTTTAGAATCCAAAATAAATCCTAACTAGATTATTGCAGCCAGCAACATAGATAAAACTACAGCGAATAACAGTAACAAATGAGTCAATCAAGCTGTATGTATACCTCCAGAAGTGATAAGATGCTCGATGAAACTCTATTATTTGTTTTCTATTTTCATTTTACGGGTGTATTAAATTTTAAGTATATTTACGCAGCTTAACTTTTTATTGAAATGCCATCCAGAATATTTGATAATTTTTCCCTGTATTGGGTTCTCAGGACGTTACTGTCCCATACCAGGCACTTCGACGTTTATCTCTTATTTCAATGTTTACAGCTTTCCGTGAGATTTTGCATGTTGCATGTCTTCTCCATAAGCTGTATTTTTAGTGGGATTCCTTGTCGTGACCTGGGGGCATGTTTGACGTAACCGTCCTTAAGTTAAAGACGTAGTGAGCAAAGCAGTTATACCATATCCCTATAGATGTTTCGTTTATACAGGAGAAAAAGCAAGCCTGACAGTTGTCAAGGGTCCAGATCGACTCATTACACGTTTACTCAAAAACATTTTAATAGTTATAATGCTACATACAATTCCTTCAACTGACTAGTTTCACCCATCGCATTTTCAGATCTTCGTCCATTACTCTGCTTGGTACAATATCATATGAAAGGACAATTTTTCATATTGTCGCTATCGATTCATTAATAGGTTCTACATTTCTCTGGGTATGGGGCCTTCATCGTTCTACTAGATTTCACATGAGGTTTTAGAATTTCGATGAATTCTCTGCGTACTTAAACGCATTCGTCCAGATCCCCCTTAAGTCACCGCTAACAAAACAATAAATTCTAGTGCTGTCAATGGCACATGAATTCAGCGTATGATCATTTAAATGAATGCTTAAAAAAGGGTTACCTATTCGATATGGATTTTCACAAATATCATATCACAATTTCGGACGTTATCGGAGTGACCGACTACATGAAACTGGAAACTGATCAACTAAAGGCTACTATTTCGATTCTTCTAGATTTGTGTAAGGCTGATTTTGACATATTACCTGCAAAGATGATAACTTTCTGGCCCATATACAGGGTGGTCCATTGATAGTGACCGGGCGAAATATCTCACCAAATAACCATCAAACGAAAAAACTACAAAGAACAAAACTCGTCTAGATTGAAGGGGGAAACCAGATGGCGCTATGGTTGGCCCGCCAGATGGCGCTGCCATAGCTCAAACGGATATCAACTGCGTTTTTTTAAAATAGGAACACCTTTTTTTTATTACATATTCGTGTAGTACGTAAAGAAATATGAACAATTCAGTTGAACCACTTTTTTCGCTTTTTGATAGATGGCGCTGTAATAGTCACAAACGTATAAGTACGTGGTATCTCGTGCGGACGGTATTTGCTTCGTGATACATTAGCCGTGTTAAAATGGACCGTTTACCAATTGCGGAATAGGTCGATGTCGTGTTGATGTATGGCTGTTGTGATCAAAATGCTCAACTGGCGTGTGCTATGTATGCTGCTCGGTATCCTAGACGACATCATCCAAGTGTCCCGACAATTCGCCGGATTATTTAAGGAAACAGAAAGTGTTCAGCTACATGTGAAACGTCAACCACGACCTGCGACAAATGATGATGCCCAAGTAAGTGTTTTAGCTGCTGTCGCGGCGAATCCGTACATCAGTAGCAGACAAATTGCGCGAGAATCGGGAATCTCAAAAACGTCGGTGTTGAGAGTGCAACATCAACATCTATTGCACACGCACCATATTTCTATGCACCAGGAATTGCATGGCGACGACTCTGAATGTCGTGTACAGTTCTGCCACTAGGCACAAGAGAAATTACGGAACGATGACAGATTTTTTGCACGCGTTCTATTTAGTGACGAGGCGGCATTCACCGACAGCGGTAACGTAAACCAGCATAATATGCACTATTGGGCAACGGAAAATCCACGATGGCTGCGAAAAGTGGAACATCAGCGACCTTGGCGGGTTAATGTATGGTGCGGCATTCTGGGAAGAATGATAATTGACCCTCATTTTAACGATGGCAATCTAAATGGTACAATGTGTGCTGATTTCCTACGTAATACCGATGTTACTACAAGATGTTTCACTGCATGACAGAATGGCGATGTACTTCCAACATGATGGATGTCCGGCACATAGCTCGCGTGCGGTTGAAGCGGTATTGAATAGCATATTTCATGACAAGTGGATTGGTCGTCGAAGCACCATACTATGGCCCGCACGTTCACCGGATCTGACGTCCCCGGATTTCTTTCTGTGGGGAAAGTTGAGGGATATTTGCTATCATGATCCACCGACAACGTCTGACAGTATGCGTCAGCGCATTGTCAATGCATGTCTAAACATTACGGAAGGCGAACTACACGCTGTTGAGAGGAATGTCGTTACACGTATTGCCAAATGCATTGAGATTGACGGACATCCTTTTGAGCATTTATTGCATTAATGTGGTATTTACAGGAAATCATGTTGTAACAGCATGCGCTCTCAGAAATGATAAGTTCACAAAGGTACATGTATCACGTTGGAACAACCGGAATAAAATGTTCAAACGTTCGTACGAACTGTATTTTAATTTAAAAAACCTACCTGTTACCAACTGTTCATCTAAAATTGTGAGCCATATGTTTGTGACTATTACAGCGTCATATATCACAAAGCGAAAAAAGTGATCCATCTAAAACGTTCATATTTCTTTATGTACTACACGAATATGTAATAAAAATGGGGTTTCCTATTTTTAAAAACCATGGTGCCATCTGGTTTCCCCTTTCAAGCTAGACAAGTTTCGTTCTTTGTAGTTTTTTCGTTTGGCGCTCATTTCGTGAGATATTTGGCCCGGTCACGATCAGTGGACCACCCTGTATAGTGTAAATAGTATCTAAGGCTGCTCCAACCATTTATAACAAAGGGAACAGTGATGAAACATAACATTAGGAATTAGCGTTCCTTGTGTATTATAGCAACTCTAACAGTGCAAAAATCATCTGCCAGAAAATTTAACCCAACAAACAAAAACTTCCAGTCTATTTACGACTTGACTAAGAACTTGGCTCAAAGTTTTTAACACTACTAAATCGCAAGAATTCTCCTGGATTATTAACCGGTTATCAGTTCACATCTGCGCCAATCTCTTCTACATGTCGTTTGAAATGGTACAGAAATATCATTTCAGATGTTGAAACGTCTTGGGTAACGCCAAAGGGTCACTTAAAATTAAGTGAAATACGGCATTTGTGAGTCGAATGATTAGTCGCGCCCATCTTCGATTGCTATGACTTCCAGCACCTTGATCTTCCCCTGACTTCGTGATATTCTTCCCTTTACCGATGAATAAGAATGTGATTGCTTTGCCTCTCCATTTAGAAAACTATTTAGATTAAATACTGTCCGCAGGTGTGTTTACCATGCTCTTTGTTTGTTTTATCGCCTTCATAGTCACAGTGCTCAATACTTCATTTGTCGCATTCCTACATCAAAAACATTTTCCCCACTCCCTCCCCCACCCCGCCCAGTCCAACAACAACCCCTTAGAAGTCCTAGAGTGTCGCAAGCACTAGGCTGTGCATACCGTTGTCGAAGATAGTTGCATAATTTAATGTTATAACGCCCTACGATTTTAACGAAACATTTTTGGGAGGGAAACTTACAGTGTAAGTAATTCCCGCCTGAAGTAAAACACATCCAACTGTCGGTCCAAAATATTGATAATTATATATAGTTAGAATCAGTGAGGAATATAAATATTGTTATTTGTTCCTTATTTGATTAGCATTTGGAATGGAATTTCGTGGCATTGATTGAAGCTCAGACGGCTGATCACCTAAGAAAGAGGCGGTATTTGGTGGGAAAAGCAGCCACCACAACTCCAGAGCAGCAATGCTAGACCAGAATATTTATCGGATCCTTTTCTCTGTGTATGCGGTGTTGAACTGCTTTTAGTAACGTTAAGAACTGCTTTATACAACACGCAGTTGCATTAGTTATTCAGTCGTTACCTTTTCCAGTCTATATTTCAGTATATTTCAGATTATCTACAGGAATAAAACCTATCCGATTGAATTTTCTGCCACTGAAATAGTCCACCGCAGTATAGCTTGTGTTACACTCAGCATGTCCTCTGTCTTATGATGTAGACACTCAAGACTTTGTAAGATATAGAAGATGTTGGGTATAACAAGACATGTTCGATATAACTTGACTCTCAAGCAATTGAAATGCTTACTCATTCTGAAATGATCTACTGCTGTATAGCTTGTCTTACACTCAACGTGTGCTCCGCCGTATAACGTAGACATTTAAGACATTCTAAGACACAGAACATGTGGAGTATAATACATGATTCTGTCCACAGAAATTTTCCCACGTAGTGGGGAGTTGCAAGATTCTAAATTTATCTTGCGATCAAAAGTTATACAGTAATTGCTAACAACATGGTATTCTGCCACTGCGGTCAGCTGAGTAAAGCTACAATTGGCTAAACTAAATGTGTAGAAGAATCACGGGAAATCACTTCTATAAGTATATGAAAATTATGTGATACGTACAAAATCTGCACGCCAGATTTCAGAGGGGGAGGGGTACATGCCCTCCGTTTTACACCCCCCCCCCTCCCCAGCCCCCTACGGACACCTATAATAACACATATTATACTGTTGTACAACATTCCGGAATGAGTAGAAGTAGCAACTGGGGAACACACCACTGAATAGGTTTTATGAATCAAAAATAAAATAACTGGTACAGCCTTGTATTGTATAACGGAGTTCTTGTCATTTATTGAATTAAAAAAAATGGTCTCAATTCAAGCTTATTCAATGGACATAATAATAAAGTATATTATTGTAACAGCGTCGAAGCATTGTTCAGTTTGCCTAGATTTAGAGTCACCTATCGACCAACATCAAGAGAGTAGTGTATTCATTAAAGAGGCGAATATTCGTAGCACTTTTGCAGTAATGTATGCCAAACTGCAACTTCTACCTTAAGTTGAGAGGGTAGCTACTGAACCCATTAGTTTGTGTACAGCTATTTGGCATCTAATTAGACAGATTGAGCCTGAAGTTGTGAGGATCCTGTAGTTCCACAAGTGATATAACTTACTATTTTTTGGCATTTGTATGCTTATTCTTTAGTTTCGCTACATATTGAGTATCGACAGTCAGCAAGAACAACTTGCGGAGTTGTAAAATGGTTCAAATGGCTCGGAGCACTATGGGACTTAACATCTGTGGTCATCAGTCCCCTAGAACTTAGAACTACTTAAACCTAACTAACCTAAGGACATCACAAACATCCATGCCCGAGGCAGGATTCGAACCTGCGACCGTAGCAGTCGCGCGGTTCCGACTGAGCGCCTAGAACCGCTAGACCACCGCGGCCGGCGCGGAGTTGTACACAGTAGTGAAAATAATTTTTGCGTGCTGAAATGTTTTTATGAATTATAGTTATTGTTCGTATTGCGTGCATGGTGGGTGTAATGTTTGAAGCTTCCGCACTTGATCAGAAATGCTCTTGAGATGCAGACATGTTGAAGCGTATATTTCGAAGCAACTGGAAAGAAACTACACCCATTTCGACACTATGTTCGGTCTAATCATTCGGGACGCTTTTACAGTATGCCTGTCTGCCTGCGTAACTGAGTGGCTGCGTGCTTGCCTGCCATGCAGCGGGCCCGGTTTCGATTCCCGGCCGGGTAGGAGATTTTCTCCGCTCGTGGACTGGGAGTTGTGTTGTCCTCATGATCATGTCATCCTCATCACCGGCACACGAGTCGCCCAATGCGGTGTCGACTGCAATAAGACTTGCACTCGGTGGTCTAATTTCCCCGGATGGGGCCTCCCGGCGGGCAATGCCATACGATCATTTCATTTCATTATGTCTGCAGTTTTAGTGTGAAGAAATTCACAATGTGTTGTGGTACAGGGGACTTTTCTTAATCGAAGTCGGGCTTGAATTTTTTTCTAAGAAGGCACTATTTCCACATTAAACAAAGCATTTTGTGATGCATCATTACTGTCAGTTTAACTCTTTGTTGTCGTTATTGTAATATACTGCGGAATAAATATGTGTGACTGGCGTATTGAAAATAAGAGCGTGGGGAAGGGCATTAGAGCAGTGTCACTAGTAACTTCGCGGTAGTATTACAAAATGGAAGAGTAAGTTTATTTTCTAGGGCGTCTTCGATTACAAATAATTTTTGTTATGTTATTTCATTGGGGTGTGTCGACGCAGAGGCAATAGGTAGAGTGGCTATAGAATTACTTTATCGTTACAAATGCTACACCGCATCTGTAGGTGAAATACGTATAGCAGGCGATCAAAAATAAATGTGTTCCTCTTTTTTTAATTTAAAGTAGCAAAGACGAATTTTTATTCACTAGACGGCAACCATGAATATTTTTATCCTAGATTTCTTAAACAGTGTGGGCTTCTGGTTATCTTTTTGCCTCAGTTTGATATTTTGATGTGAAGAAAGAGAGTTTAACGTTATTTTCATCGCGATCCTAATTTAAATTAAATATTGAAGAACTCAGTTAAGGTTATCCATTTTAAATATGATTAATTTACAGGAAAATCGAATACAACACAAAAATACTGACTGTCTGAGAATTTAGTTCTATATTGTTGAAATATATGTTAAGTAAAAGCAAGACAACAATTTGTAAAAAATTATCCCTGGTAGAGAATCTCCCAATATATTTTGCATTCTAACAGCAGAATCACTTTCAGTGAAATATCAATGCCAAAGCCTACAAAAATACGTGTACCAACTTGAGTGCGACTATTTTTAAAAAACAGTTACGTAGAAAAGTCAGATGAATATCCTTATTGTGGAGTTTTAATAAACAGAACGACAAATAAGGAGAAAAATAACCAGCAATCTATACTCATGACCACGATTTAGGTCATCTAACTTTTATTTCTGTAAGGTATGTAAGAAATATTTAGAACAATAGTCATCTGTAAATTCCTTTACCAAGAAAATCCACAAATTTAACCCCCATGGCCCGTTAGATTTTGAAATAGAATTGAAAAAAGAAACCAAACAACGTCTACACAAAATTTCTTCTTGTGAGTTTAATGCTAGAAGTATGAATGATGTTGCTTAAATGTAATTAAATAAAAATAAAAACTTTCCCTGTAACTTCAGAGAATTTCCAGCTTTTTAAATAATGGTATCTGTCTTTCCTTATCACTGAATGACTATAGAACATAATTTGCAATTTCAGTAATGTTGCTGATTGTGGTTTTCTGTTCATCGTTTTTTATTCCCTCTTCTACTGTTTGTAGTTTTTGATAGCATTACACTTAAGAAGTAATATAGTTATTATAATATAAATAATCTGTATACTGTAAAGCATATTCCTTAACCATCAGGTAAAAATATCTATGCCTACAGTAAATTGAAACATCTCTTACCTGAGCAAAAAGAAGAATCTCAATCTAATGAAATAACCGAATAAATAAATATTTCTTACGGCATGAAACTATGTGTTCCAAGAATTAATCCTACATAGTTCTGAAGGAAGAAATTGTTGTGGATTGGCAAGAGAGCCAACCCACTATGAGAGGAAGCCGAAAGGCACGCGTTTTAGCTCACGCAGGCTGGCGTGAGGTCTGGAGCAGGTCAAGGAAATTATACTAGCAAAAAACGTACGTAGCTGCTGGAATACTTAACTTTAATCCATAATTGGTGAACATCGCTCTTGACGGTACATGTTTTACAGCATCGATAGTAACTGGTAATGGCGCCTTGGTAGGTCGTAGCAAATGACGTAGCTGAAGGCTATGCTAACTATCGTCTCGGCAAATGAGAGCGTATTTTGTCAGTGAACCATCGCTAGCAAAGTCGGCTGTACAACTGGGGCGAGTGCTAGGAAGTCTCTCTAGACCTGCCGTGTGGCGGCGCTCGGTCTGCAATCACTGATAGTGGCGACACGCGGGTCCGACGTATACTAACGGACCGCGGCCGATTTAAAGGGTACCACCTAGCAAGTGTGGTGTCTGGTGGTGACACCACAGAAATAACCATTTTAGATTCTTACGGTTGGTCAGAAATGTTTACAGCACTAACAGTGTGGAAGTGGCAACATAGGATACATAGAACTTCACATGTACTTTCAAAGTCGTTCAGTCGGATCGCTTTGACGACTTACACAACATCGTTAGTTTTAATGTAACTTACTTGAAAACTGCAATAGCGTTTATGTCACTGTACCTTCATTTGTCACTAAAAGATCCCAAGTACTTAGACTCTATGAACGCGTGCTCTCGATTTCGTTGTACGTCTCCACAAGAGCCATTCCAAGAAACATTTTCCAGTGGGAAACCTTAGCAAGAAGACGAAGCATGAACTTACATTTTACATGTGAAATGAGATTAAAGGGGGAAGAAATGCCATCACAAGAGATGCAGCTAAAAAGCTTGTTTTTTCTCTTTCTTGACCTTTTGGATGGATTATAAATGAGAGGAATGCAAACGATGTTACTTGAAAATCTGAATTTTGCGTGGAACTGCAAAATGACAGTTTTTCTACAGCTTGACATCGCATTCTTGGGAGCTCTTTGAGATGTCATTCTCCGGTTTAAACTTTGCGTATCTCAGCGAAAGTGATTTCATTTCACGCTTCCAGCTGCAACGCTAACAAGGTGTATTCTGCTTTTATGTATCTCTTCTTTCTATTTCAGTTAATGAAGGAAGGACGGAGCGTAGTGTCCTGTTGGGTGCGACTGGAGATATACGTGTTGTAACCCATTTAACAGGACTGTGTCTGCGAATCTACGGGGTGGTCATAAATTAGTTATGCAAAAGTAGCCTTGAATTGTGAAAAGAGTGAATAGCTTACAGAAATGTTTGATACAGTATATCTTCAAGTTTACTTCCCGCTAACACTGCTATTTTATGACACAACATTTAACTTTATCCCCATAGGTTCCCGATCTCAAAGATACAGTAAACTGCTTAGGAGTTCACCCTGTATTTCGTTCTTGGTTTGATTTAAAACCAGCAACCTCTTCGACTCTCTTGTTTCCCAGCCTTCTTCCTGAAGGGATGGACTACAAGATGGTCCATGAGGGTATTTTTGATTCATTCGCGGCAGCTACAAAAATGCGGAATTTTTTCGCCAGACTCTTTTCGCTTTATTGAGGTAAAGCATCGTCAGTGGTTTGTAATTAAGTTTATGTTCATTTCGATTTGCTTTTTATATCGAAAAACAGTTCGTTAAGAATAAGTTGGTTTGTACTTACGGTGATTTTTCGGGTGATTTCTCGCTTACATCGGGAAATGCCGTATGATAGCACAACATTGTTTTTCTGTGTTAGATACTGATAACTTTCGTCTACTTTTTAGATGTTCTACAGCACTACGCATTTCTCAAAACACACTCATGCACGCCACTGTATTCTGTTTGTTTTTACGTCAAATATGTGCTGCCATTTTTGTTTTGTAGCATTGCCAACATAACCTTTCCACTACTTTGTCTTCGACCTACAAATATTCTTTGTTAAATTACATTATCGTATGTGTGTAATTCTATAAATGAAGAATACAAGATGGTATCGTATGCTAACATACTGACGAGTTAAATTAAGTTATTATGAATATTTACTTTAAATTCTTTTTATTAATTAATTTATTCCTTGTCCACATCTGATTTTTTAGTGTCTTTCAGCAAAAAATTCGTTTCTGGTCATCTTAACACGATGATGTAATGAATCGGTCGCTATTATTGCAGCCTTAAGTGTTTCATGCACGATCCAAAAACGAACCTATCTTCATTCAGTAGCCATTTTACGAAGCTTGGTGTCATTTTTTGAACGTCATTTTATTACCTAAAGATGGGTCGACAGCACAGACTTCACCGATTTTAATTCCTCATCTCATCATTGTAATCGCACTTCCTCCCTTTTGCTTAGTATTCTTTATAACCAACGTTTAAGAAATTAACATTCAGAGAAAGGGCGATTATAAGTTCCCGAAGATCCCGTTAGATGGCACGTGCAAATAAGTTATTACAACAGTCATCATAGAGACGTATATCGGTGCACAGCGCGTGCAGTGTTGGTCATTATTTCATGAATTCAAATCCGCTACTAAAGTTCAGAGACAGTTCAGGACTAAATATAGCAAGCCACCACCTCAAAGACAAACCGTTATTAATTATTGTTGCATTCGTCTCACCGAAACTGGCTGTGAATCGTACAGAACAATCGGTCAGGGTCGGTCAGCAGTCACTGACGCAGAAACTGAACTTCGGTAGTCTCACATTCGTAGTCTGGGTACATCAGATTGAACATTAGTACATAAAACTTATACTGCATTCAGTCCTGTATCAAACATTTCTGTAAGTTATTTACCTTTTGGTCAATTAAAGGTTACTTTTACGTAAATAATTTATAAACACCCTACATATAGCGGCTTCTTGATATCTCTAGATAAAGGCCTTTAGAGCAAAAACTGCCGAATCGTGTCTAATCAATACGTAAAAAAAAATTTCGATTTTTTTTTTTTTTTTTTTTTTTTTTTTTTTTTTTTTTTTTTTTACGAAAACTCGTAGATCCAGATGATATGGAATTGAAAGTGACGAAGTTTTACACAAGGGTTGTTTCAGTGGACTAGTAACATATTAGATAGTACCCTTTATTACTAAATAGACAATTTTCTGATGCCTCTGTATGTGTCCTGTCAATCAGCTCCTTCTTCTGTTCCAGTTACGCCATACATTTGCTTCCTCTGAAAATTACTCGTAGATTCACCACGTCCTCAATAGTTATCTTCTCTAGCTATTTACTCTTCAGCTTCCTTCTGTAACACCACATTTAGAAAGCTTTATTTCTCAGTTGTTTGCCGTCCACTTTTCGCTTCCATACTAGGTTATACTCCAGAGAAACTGAATCAGAAAAGACTACTAGACAATTTTATATTAGACTAGCGAACTCAACAATGATTTGCAATAGCTAAATATATGTTAGAACTGGATATACGTCCTAATCTGGTGTATCCCTGGAAAAAGTGTCAAGTTGCAAATTCTGGCTTCCCGTTGCGATTTCGTCCAATTCAAAGGTATGGAAGTCGAAATTGCAACAAATCGTGTAGAATATGAATGAAAAATAAACTACTGTTTTGGATTTTTTGTGCTCAGTACAATTACAAAACTTAATAATATACAACTTTTTCGGTTTTTTGGATACTGTTTGGTAAGTGCATTTACTGGTCTTCTAAGCTACTAGTGAGAGGGCGTGTGCAATTGGCCACGGTGGAAAAGCTCTGCCCGTAATCAATTCCAACATAATCAGACCTCCTCTTATAGTCCGCATCCACGAGATGGACCATCGCCGGCGGAATTGCTTCATGGTCACCATCATTGGACTGTGCTCCACCTGCTCCACTCGCCTCAGCATCCGGCGACGAAGGAAGGCCGCAAGAATCGCCTTGCGCTGCGTGAATTGTGTTTTACAGAGTTTTTAACGGTAGCAGATAGTTGGCGCGAGGCGAGATCCTTCGTCGACTTGGCGCATGCAGGTATCCATTTCAGGCCCAAACGATTTGCAGCGCCGATATCACAATCAAATTCGCCACTGTCAAGTGCACGGTTATCTTCGTGTATCTCTTCCTCCAGATTCACGGATCCCGGGGACAGCACGGCCACAGTAGCCGCCAAAGGGTGTCATCACGACCCCATGGAGACGGAGCCTTCACCTTCGTCGGGGAACGACTGGAAGCCTGACGTCCCATGCCGCCACAGCTTCCTGTCCCTCAGAGAGTCCATGATCCTGCCTCCCTGGCCGTTAACGAGCTCCCTATACGTCGCCTGTAGGGGGGGAAGGGGGGAGAGGAATGTTATGGAGTAAAGTCAAATGCTGGAACGCCAGTCGGAAACGAGAGAGTAGAGAGGGCTGTGAAGATGGCGTCAGCCAATCGCACGCTGACCGACCCCTCTCTAGGTCGACAACGCGACAGCAGCGGTCTCTATGTGAAGAGAACATAAACGCCGCTCCTGACTGGTCGCTGCTCACTTCTACAGCAACATCAAGATTAGGCACTTCAAGACCAGCGACTTCGGAATTGTATATACTGAAGAGATTTCTTTTATGCATGTCACCCTTTGCTTGCGACAAAGTTGAGTACTCTCATTGTTAATTTCGTAATAAAACTGATTAATACGATTTGTTTGAATGTTTTCTAGCGACCCGAGAAAGGAGGTTTTCTAGACACCCCATATTCGACGACTAGGCAGGATTGAACAGTCTGTTATGGACGTATTAGAACACTGCAGATGTTGAAATTGCGGGTAATTTATTAGGATTTCTACCAGTTACTTTTATAGGAATATATTTATCCATGATGACATTTAAAGATGCCTGGTACCCCATCTTCACATAATTTCATTTATTTACGTGTCTTGAGCAATGTTTCTTTCCTAACGGTGTTGCAGAATTTTCCAATGGAATTTTTAAGCCAGCTATTGCATAAAGTCATAGATAAAGACACATTGTTTACGACGTGCAAACAAATGAAAACGTGAAGATTGGGTGAATATAAACTTACATTCCACACTCTCATTTTTGATTCGTAATTTGTTGGTACGGCTTGTTGGGAAAGGGTGTCATTCATATCGTTCCGTTGTCCCGTAAATATTAACGTCACAGACCTATTAGTTTTGACTTCACATGTTAGCAGCACTGCTTTCACGTCATGTGACAATGCGACCTGCGAGCTGAAATATGTAGCAATGTGAATCCGGCCCGCGGGTCACCAAAGTTTGCCCATTCCTGCTCTATACTATTGAAGCATTTCTCCAATCATTGGTGCAAACGACTAATGATGTACGATTGATTGAATTTTTGTGCAGTTTTCTCTACAGTCCAATTTTCAATTTTTTATTTCGGTCACGTACGTGCAATTTTGCATTCGCTTTATATGGTTCTTCACACGCCTGCTAAAATACACGTCGCAACATTTTGGAGAAATTACTTTAATACGGCATGTTTGCAGAAAATCTCCAAAAGTTTAAGTGGCATGGAAAAACAAAAGTAGTATCCGCAGTGTAATTCGATCCCGAAACTGAGTCATAAAGACCGTTCAACGTACATAAGCATGGCTAAAATTTTCAAACTCGATTTCTTGTTGAAGTCGTATTGTGCCCTTCATACTTTGTCAGTATGATTCAAATCTATGAGGGTAATTTGGTAATGTCCCCTGGTAAACGAAAGGAGTAAGCGTAGTAGGTCAGAGGCAAAGCCAGCTCCTTAACTTCGAAGACGACTAGACACTTCAACTATTTAATTATCTTCTGTTAAATTTAACTTATTCGACATTCTCTTATTTAACGACAAATGATTTTTTTTATTTGTATCATTTCTGCTGAGAGATTACTTACTTGCACTAATTTCTAATTGGTAATTCTCGATTCGTCGCTACACCGACAGCAGCAGATACAAATTAAATAATCGTAATTCAATACATGTGGTAACAATGCTGCTAATGAACGCTGTTTGCGCCCTCCGGCAATACGAGATCACACAATGTATGGAATATCTTCATTAATTATTATCAAATTATACTCATTACCGAGTTCGCAGCGACGCCGTTGAAAATACGTCGATGGCGTTTTGTTACAGAATACGTGACACACTCTTGTACGTATGATTATAAATACGTTATAATATAGTTTATTAGCACGTTATACACCCGTTTTCGCATTATTTACTTTTTAGCCTTGTTTTCATTGGTCGCTCATTAGAGGAGATAGATTTTTAAAAAGTAACTCACTTTTCTGCAAAACATTTTCTTTAATGAAGTAGAAATGTAACCTCAGGTAAGGTGAACTAAATTCTTAAAACTCTACAGTGGTTATTTAAAAAACTGAGAGTTTCAAGTAGGAGACAATCATGAATTAAAGAATTATGAAGGAAAGTTTATCCTAGTTTAACCAGAAATAATAAGCATGAAAAGTTCACTATGTAGAAAAATTGTAGTATTGGTAAAGTGACTACATCTGAAACAAGAGATGCTGTGAATACCTGCTTTAATATGTTGAAACAGTAGTTTGGAGTGATGAGGAACCAGAAGGGTTAGGAAAGTTGAATTTTTACAGAAGTACTAACAAAAAACAATGTTTAATGTTGAACATTACTGATGTAGTTAAAAATATTACAGTGATACTTTTGTTAGTTACGAAGAGCAATGTAACAGCAACATAGAGGGCTGATTTACACTCTCTCAAAGTTGATCCTGATGTTGTTATTTTACCTGCGGACAAGAAGAATGTCACCATTGTTTTAAACGAACTGGATTATGTACAAAAGATGCAATGTTTATTATCTGACTGAGCGTATCGAAGGATCGATGCTGACCTCACGAAAACTGTTGAAAGAAAGACTAACACCCTTCTGAGGAAAAGTGGTTTGTCGCAGGACACTATCAAGAATCTTAACACCTACAGTACTGTTCCTGCCAGGTTGTATGACCTTCCGAAGGTACACAAGGAAGGGGTTCCTTTCCGACCAATAGCGAGCAATATCGGGGCTCCTACATGTGCAGCCAAGCTTCTTGCTTTTTTGTTAAGCCCACAGGTTGGTCTGTGTGATCATCATATCAGGAACTCAGCTGATTTCTTACGTCGTTTGGAGGGAATGCGATTGAATGACTCTGATATTTTAGTGAGTTTTGATGTGGTCTCTCTCTTCACTCGTGTTCCTCTGTCTGATTCGTTACGATTAATTGAGGTTAGGTTTGGTGTTGAATTATGTAATGACTTTCGTCATGTGTTGACATCCACTTACTTTTTATTCAGTGACAAATATTACGAGCAGACAGGCGGAGTTGTGATGGGTAGCCCGTTGTGTCCTGTGATTGCAAATTTGTTTATGGGAGACTTCGAGGTACGTGCATTAAAGTCGCCGCCTTTGAAATCCGCCTGTTTCTTTAGATATGTTGATGATACTTTTGTCGTTTGGCCTCATGGTAGGGAAAATTTGAATGCCGTTTTAGAACATCTGAACTCGGTCAGCCCGAACGTTCATTTTACGAGGGAGGTAGAAGAGGATGATTGCCTTCCCTTTCTTGACTTTTCGGTTAGGAGGAAGGTTGATGGATCATTGAGACATGCAGTTTACATGAAACGCACTGACTTCCATTTAAAGGCTGATAGTTGTCACCATCCGGCTCAGCGTGAAGGGGTACTTCGCACCTTGGTACACAGGGCACATGTCATTTCCGGCACTGAGACTTTGCCAGCTGAGCTGGCCCATTTGCCCATCTTGAAGCTACATTTCGTCAGAATGGTAAGAGTGAAAGACAGATTCAACGTCCGTTGTGCTATCGACCAACTGTGCGTCGGGTGACTGATGTGAATACTGAGTCGACACCTAAGTCTACTGGCTTTTTACCTTACGCAGGAAGCATTTTCAACACGATCGGTCGTATTCTACGAAAATACGATGTAAAATGAGTTTTTCGACCTCCATCTAAAATCAGAATGCTTTTGGGTCGTCTTAAGGATGATCTTGGTTTGCGTACGGAGGGTGTGTATGGCTCTGAGCACTATGGGAATTAACTTCTGAGGTCATCAGTCCCCTAGAATTTAGTACGTAAACCTAACTAATCTAAGGACATCACACACATCCATGCCCGAGGCAGGATTACAACCTGCGACCGTAGCTGTCGCGCGGTTGCAGACTGTAGCGCCTAGAACCGTTCGGCCACCCCGGCCGGCGAGGGTGTATATAACATTCCTTGTGACATGACATACATTGGTCACACTATCTGGACCGTGGAGGACCGATGTACTGAGCATAAACGGCACACACGACTACAGCAGCCAAGTAGATCTGCTACTGCGGAAAATTGTTGGATACAGGTCACCCAATGTTACATAACAATACCGAGATATTAGCATGAACGTCCAGCTATCGGGACAGTGTTATTAAGGAAGCTGTTGAGATTCAGTTAGCGAGCAACCTTGTAAGCAGGGATGGAGGTACTATTTATTTTAAAATTTTTGTTCGCCTGTACTACCTCGTGCTCTACAAAAGTTCAAAGGCGTTCAATTCGCAGTGCGCTACAGGCAGCCACAGAAGTTTAATTTCCATGTCTACTGATCACAATATGCTTTCCAAAACTAATTGCTTGCCCTGACGTGCGGTCGCGCGTCTTCCGGTAGGCCAGCTGTAATAAATTTCTTATATGATGTGACGTTAGAGTGAAACTCTACATGATTACTTTCCAGCCATTTCGTAGATGGATTTCGTGATACTAGATTTATCATCATGTCATATGGAGCCTGATCTGAAACAAATGCAGAACTTACGTCTATGGTTTTCGGTCTACAGTGACCATCATAAGATCTGTTTTATAAAAACAAAATCCTAATATACTGCACCCATAGTGGCATCGTCAAATGTTTAATGCAAAATCAGCACCAGCATCGTCAAATATATATAAATAACATCATATGCACGAGTCATGTTGTCAGTAGCACTCAGTGCAAAATCAGCACCAGCAACGTCAAATACATATAAATAACATCATATGCACAAGTCATGTTATTTATGTATACTTAACGATGCTGGTGCTGATTTTGCATTTGACATTTGACGATGCCACTACGACTGCAGTACATTAGGACTTTGTTTTGATAAAACAGATCTGATTATGGTCATTATAGACCGAAACCGGTAATCTATTAACAAAACGGATGTGACCATAGACGTAAATTGAAGGAAACTTATTGTATATACGGGTCGAATGCAGAACTGTTTGGTAATTTTTCGAGAACGCTTCTAAACCACTCTTCGTAGTGTCTGGCATTCATTTCAGAATGATAATCTGCACCTCCGTTTTGCCACTAAAATATAAGCCATCATTTTGCACGAGCACATCTTTGTTCCCAATGTGGCACATTATAATTCTTTTTGCAGAACCGGACGGTATTTGAATTCCTTGTTTCCAGCCATTCCACTCTTGAACACTTCCTCTATGATAATCGTATACATATTCTGATGTGTAAGGCGTTTCTTTGTTTCTGCCAATCAAACATTCTGAAAAGACTTGCACCACACCAACTCTCATCAATTTAATAAATAGCGCATCCAGTGTTGTGCAGGTATTTTTTTCCTAAAGCCAAAGTTTCGGGTAGAGCACCAAAGGGTTGTTTCATGGATACCAGAAATATCTTCCAGTTCAGTCATCAATTTCTCCAACACGGATGCCACTTTTGGAAACTGCTTTCCACATGGAAGTCGTAGGTTTTTCTTCTTATGACTCCCTTCTCTTCTTATGACTCTCATCCAATACAAACTTTTGTCGCCACCCAAACCTTCTTTTGTGGCACAAAACATGAAGTTTCTCTATATTCTCTCGAAATTCGCTTCACTGTACGTTCACTAATACCGAGACATTCAGAAGTTCTCTTTACTGGCTGCGATACGCAACTGTTGGCGCCCCATTCTTCTTCGGTCTCAAAGTAAGCAAGCGCACTGAGCACCATAGGCTTTTCACCGCACCATAAATGATGCAC
The DNA here is from genome assembly GCF_021461385.2 of Schistocerca piceifrons. NCBI lineage: Eukaryota > Metazoa > Arthropoda > Insecta > Orthoptera > Acrididae > Schistocerca > Schistocerca piceifrons. The sequence continues at coordinate 587,688,205 of NC_060141.1, read as the reverse complement.
GTACGAGGTAACTAATTTTGTTACGAGCACTGTCTCACACGAATAAACAACGAATGGGAGTACGATTGGTTCCTATCTGACGGGAAGCCGCCATGTAGACACTGCAACAATGAACAATGAAATGGAAGTACTCTTCAGATGTCCTGCAACGTAGCACAGGCGACCACGCGCGCATAGAAACACGAAAACATATAAAGATCTGATATTAGTGCTTTATATAAATTTACATGCATAAAAACTAAACATCTGTGAAAAGCAACGACAGAACTTGCATTTACACTTTTCGTCTTGTTAATATGTATCACCATTAGACGAATTGCAGCAATCTACGCCCACCACTATTAGGACAAAACGACTAATTGGAAAGGAACGACAATTCGTATGGAAGTTGAGTATGGTTCCTAATTGTGGTCTGAGTTGTATGACTGAAATTAGACAATCGCCAGAAAACGGTCAAAAATCACGCTTTCTCTTAAACATTACCGCTTATGTCTCCCCCTTTTCAACTAAAATGTAATATTCATACACCAAATAAAAGCCCACGATTCGGGCAAAGTACAAAACATCGATGTTCGTCATGCGACTTGACCGGAATATGAACTCAAAGTCAGAGGTAAGCATTATGAAATGGATAACAGTTAGGGCAAGTTAGTTTAAATGCTTGCACTACCGCGCGCTCGTCGCTGATTGGCTGTTTCATGGCCACAGCTTCACGACGGCGCATTTCTGACCAGTAGTTCTGTGGAAAACGCCACAAACACTACTCTGACTTTATGATCAAGTTGTTTCCCTCCTGTGTATGAAACGGAATATACCACATTTAAAACGTCACCGTACCTCGTCAGTTTTCTGTGTACGAATACGTACCACTGATTAGCGATGGGGGTTTGTGAGGCTGCTGCGTTAAATAAAACAAATTGTTTTACCGAAGTTCATGCTCGGTCGGCTTTCGACTTCTTTTCGCACAGCTCTGTCACAGCGCGCATTCCCCCACAAGGTGAAGTTAATTTCCCGCCTAACCCGTGGCCTAACAGCGGCTCCACAGCAGTGGGAGTAACATTGTTAGCGAGGCCCATTTCCATTCCTAGACTTCTTCAGATTTCTTTCTGCAGCCGAGAGCGCTACGCTCGTAGTTCGCAACGAACCAACGTTTTCTTCTCCAGCTACGCGCCCTTAACCCCTCCCCACCGTTTTCGTGGAATTTTTCCCCCATTCCGGCTCTTCCAGCATGACCTCGGATTCTATTTTGAATTGTAAATAAGAAATTCAAGGAACTAGCGAGCGTTTACTCGGGCAGAGCGCTCTGGTGGATGTATTCCGCCGTCGGACACGCTTACATCGCCCATGCTGCAACGCTCGCTGTTAGCGCACAGTGCGTACAATGCGCATGGTCGTAGCCATCGCTTCCCAGCGGAAAATTGCTCGCAGTTCCAGCTGCAAATTTTGCCCTCCTCTGCAAGTCGCTGACTCCCTGCTACCACAGTGGCAGCCAAGCCCTTCTGCATAGTCCCGCAGCGAATGCTCAGCTGCACTGCTCCAAAGGAGGGATTTTGATATGAACTACACAGAGCCACGAGCTGCAGTGTGGTTAGTAAGTTCGCCAAATGGGAATGCATTTTAGAGAACACAAAGCAAGGTATCTGTGTCAGGATGTAATACTCGTGTATAGTATATTATTCCATCTTTTTGTCAGGTTTTTCTACCGGTGTGTGTTGCTGTTACGGTTAATATTTCTTTCGGAAAAAGAGAACCGCCCTTGTAGGTGAGCACGCTAATGTTCCGCTTCCTGGATTCAGGGAGAGAGTCAGCCTCGACTCTAATACGATTCGCGGATTAACGGCGAGGACTGACCAGCTAGCCGGCCTGGATCTGGGTTTTAGGCGGTTTCCCACATCCAACTCAATGGACTGGTACCCAGGTCCTGCTTTTAGTACACGTTAAGCATTTAGAAAAAAAATCCTAGCACTTGAATATGATATTTACTCTAGACGCAGACAGCCCGAGTAAAAAAAAAAATACGTTCCAGAGCGAGGTGGCGTCAGATAGGACATTCGGCAACCGATTGTCACTAACATTTCCACAACCCGTATAACAATGACGCCGCAGTAGAGAAACGGTATAAGGCAAGAGAGAAGACGATTGTTGGAAAAAGAACCCGAAACTGACTATACTGAATAATTTTCAGACTATATTTATCGTTTGTACGAAATTTAAAAATGTTTCGTGCCCTGTGAGTGTCACCTTGATTCCTGAATAAGAGCCAGAATTCAGTTGTATAGATGGATCGAACAGTGACTTGATCTCCGTTTCACACAGTTGTAATAGTTTTTCCGAAGGCGTACTAGTTCATTGTGACTTTAATCGTGAGAAAAACATTGTGTACTAAATTCGTCGTAATCACAAATACTGTAGGTACGCCTATCGGAATATTTACTTACATTTATCATTCCTTTCCTCAACACAGTCATCTATTTATAAAACAGCAGGAACGGCCAGCCGAAATTCAAATAGCGTAACTGACCAGGTAATCAAGTGGTGACATGTCTCCATTATGTTACACTTAATTAACTTACATATGGCAGTTAACTCGATTGTTCAGAAACAGGTTCTTTTACGGTTAAGACACATACGTATAGATACATTCAAACAATTCTGTTTTTGCGACATATGAATATATTGACATTCATTGCAAAACAGAATAAATAAAACAAAATAATAAAATGAAAATCTATTTATAAGAGACTCCTTTTCACATTGTGCTAATAATTAATCCTTTTAAACTTTCATCATCACAATTGAAGCACATAATCTATTTCACAGGTAATCACTATTAAATATTTAAAAACATTGCGAAACTTCGAACTAAAAATTACTGGTTCATATTAACACTTACATCAAGGACTTCCCGTCGCTTCAGTACCACACTTCCAGTTTTGCACAAACTAATAGTCAGAAACGGAACAAAGTAACGTCAGTAGCAATGTTGTTTCGTACAAAAGGACAGACTAACCATGACAAACACAAAGACAAGAACTGTAAGATAATTTAATGCTTTTAAATGACATTTTAAAATACTTACACTACTGAGATACCAAAATTGTTTTTAATACTTGGAAATCATTACTATGTCTGATCACTAACTTTTTCCTGTTCAGTTCAATAATTGGTTTCTATCGCTATGTTCATCATCAGATTGATCCAGGTTTCTTTTTTTTTTTTATTTGATCCCCTCTCGCCCAACATGGGCCGGGGTGGGCAGTGAGCAGTACATTCAAGCCGTTCCTCGGCCAAGCGACGAGTAAAATTAAGTCGAAAAATTAGTAACACAGGTATGCGGATAAGTGAATTAAAAAGTTTTAAATGTGAAATTAATGGAAGATTTTGTGTACAAAAACCTAACTGAAACGCCCGCTTAACCCACTGGGAAGAACAAGTGATTACGATTCTGGAAAGGGCCAAATAAGGTGTCGGTCAGTTTCACCTCATAATTGTAATTTATTGTAATTTAATAACACTTTTAAACCAAATCGGCACATAGCCGAACCTTTACAACTAAGATTTTCAAAATCCAATTCTTTCATGGCTAAAGGCCTCCAAACAAGAAATCTTAAAAAGCAACAAGGTAAATTTCAAGTGCAAGTGACTAAAGACTGTTGTGGATTGGCAGGAGCCAACCCACGGGGTTTGGAGGAAGCCGAAAGGCACGCGTTTAAGCTCACGCAGACTGGCGTGAGGTCTGGAACAGGACAAGGTATTTAGACTTCAGAAAAAAGGTGGCACTTGGTGGAATACTTAACTTTAATCCATTAATGTTGAACGTAGCTCTTGTCTGTACATTATTTACAGTATCAATAGCAACTGATAATGGCGCCTTGCTAGGTCGTAGCAAATGACGTAGCTGAAGGCTATGCTAACTATCGTCTCGGCAAATGAGAACGTATTTTGTCAGTGAACCATCGCTAGCAAAGTCGGTTGTACAACTGGGGCGAGTGCTAGGAAGTCTCTCTAGACCTGCCGTGTGGCGGCGCTCGGTCTGCAATCACTGATAGTGTCGACACGCGGGTCCGACGTATACTACCGGACCGCGGCCGATTTAAAGGCTACCACCTAGCAAGTGTGATGTCTGGCGGTGACACCACAAAGACATGCAGTTAAAATTATATATATATATTGCCACGACTCGATTGATTGATATGACGAGCCGAAATAAGAATGACGCACCACGTAAGAAAAGTGTCGCACCACATTACGTACAGGTAAATCTTAGGTTTGTAAGCTGTCCCCAATGTTGTGAATTTTTACTTGCGTATGCATACAAGTTTAAAACTGTTATTTATGCCCTGAACTATGCCCCAAAATAGAACAAACAACGCGATCTCAGTTGAACAGCGATAGAGAAAACGTGCTTACGCAAAAGCGCAACAACACGAGGAAAATCATTTAGTAGTAATGCTTTTCTAATCATGTAACGTGAAGCGTGAGCTCCTGGCTTCATTATCTCAAAGCATAACGAGTAGCACCAACATAAATTCTCTAAACTCCGAAAACGTGCCTTAATGTCAATTGCCTGCATATATCTGCTATTTGCAATAGTTCTATTGTATGTTGTTTGTTTCGGCCGCCTGGATCTCAAAGAAAGCTGCATCGGCTTCAGACTTATTTTACGTTATTAAAGTTATTTAGGAGCTCAATGGAAACATCCTAATGCAATGTGTCCCTTATGCGCCCGATTCTATGGTCTATATGAGCTCGTTGAATGGTTTCATTCAAAAGTATTACAACGGTGCCATACCACATGGCAAGCTAGTGATTCAAGGAAAGCCGAAATCAATTACTCCAGATTTGTAGGCAAACTGCATTGACTGAAGCTATAATTGAAAACAGAGTGAAGTATACAGTTCAGTCCTGGTGGCTGTGCTTGCACATTAAAATGAACTACCTTTAAATTCTTTCTGAAAACACAATGTAAAAATAATATACCACATAGAGTAAATACTTTATTTAAGATAAGATACGCTGCGTGAAATTCATTTAAAGTTTAGGATACCTTTCAGTGAAATGAATTTCGTATTGCTAAAGGACATGTACCAAGTCGAATGAAGACTCAACTTAGCATACGGAATTACAAACCAGGTAATTCTGTCAATCTCATTTGGGAACGAAGCTAAACACAATCCCCGTGGCGATAGGCATTTCACAATATTACATCGAAGCGTGCTGCTCAAAAGCTTCCATCTTGTTCACTATACAGAGCTCAATAAATGCTTGTATGGCGTGCTGTGGGTGACAGCTGGCGGAAACAGTGCCCCTACCCCAACGATCGAAGAACGAACGACCGGCCATAAGTAGAGTAGAATGCATTGTGTGCCACGAGCCGCGTGACTGGTATCAGCCAAAAGCTACCGCCTAACCTTCCAATTGGCTGACTGGATTTCAAATACTTCAGCGTCTCAGAAGTGATCACCACATTCCCACGCTATTAAAGATGCACTGCTCCCGCATTTTGCAGTCAACAAGCTGATCGAAACAGGACCAAACAAGAGACAAGCATAATGCTTATCGTAGATCCAGGACGAATGAGAAGGCTCTCGTTATGAAAGTCATACTATAATGTAGAACCTTACGGGGGAGACGGGAGTCATCAACATGTCCGTACGGATGCTAATGAACGCCTACAGTATTGGAGTTGCCGCTGGGAAGACAACTCACCGACATAACATACTATAAAGCACTTAAAAATTGCAATGACGCTGTTTCTTTGCTTTTTTATAGTTCGTGGTATGGATTAAAAGATTTTTTTTTTTTAAGGGGAAGGGGGATCTCTGCAGGTTTAGGAGACAAGTGGCATAACTATTACGTATGACAGTAATACATTTTTAGGCTGAAAAACGACGCAACACGAAGGAATTATCCGAATGGAACGGAAATCGGCGGAAGTACAGACTAATCAAATTATTGCAGTTTCAGAAAAAATGGACAACTTATTCAGAAGACAGAGCTTCACAAATTGAGCAAGTTAATTACGCGTTGGTCCACCTCTAGCACTTATGCAAGCAGTTATTCGGCTTGAAATTCACTGATAGAATTGTTGGATGTCCTCTTGAGGGATATAGTGCCAAATTCTGTCCAATTGGCGCGTTAAATAGTCAAAATCATGAACTGGTTGGAGGACCCTGCCCATATTCCTCCAAACGTTCTCAATTGGCCAGAGACCTTGCTGGCCAACCTAACGTTTGAGAACCACGATGAGAAACAGTAGAAATGGCTCTGAGCTCTATGGGACTTAACATCATAGGTCATCAGTCCCCTAGAACTTATAACTACTTAAACCTAACTAACCTAAGGACATCAAATACATCCATGCCCGAGGCAGGATTCGAACCTGCGACCGTAGCAGTCCCGCGGTTCCGGACTGCAGCGCCTAGAACCGCACGGCCACCGAGGCCGGCTGACAAACAGTAGAAATTGCCGCCGTATGCGAGCGGGCATTATTTAGTGGAAATGTAAGCCCAGGATGGCTTTCCATGAAGGACAACAAAACGCGGGGCGAAGAATATTGTCGACGTACCGTTTTTCTGGAAGGATGACAACCAAAGAGGTCCTAATAAGAAAAGAAATGGTACCCAAATCCATCACTCAAGGTTGTTGGGCCTTATAGCGGCCAGCAGTCAGATTGTATCCCACCATTGTCCGGAAGGGCCGACCGAAGTGTCCAAGCGGTTCTAGGCGCTACAGTCTGGAACGGCGCGACCGCTACGGTCGCAGGTTCGAATACTGCCTCGGGCATAGATGTGTGTGATATCCTCAGGTTAGTTACGTTTAAGTAGTTCTACGTTCTAGGGGACTGATGACCTGAGCAGTTATGTCCTATAGTGCTCAGAGCCATTTGAACCATTTTTGTCTGGAAGGTTCCCAGACACGTCTTCGACCTGGAATCTCATTGACTGTAGTAAAATAATCTTCAATGATGGGTTCTGCTTCGAACTGTGCCCCGATGACCAGAGAATACGCGTCTGGAGACGGATCAAGACTTCAGGAAACTTGCAGCGTTGTCTGTCATTTCGTCAACTCACTATATCACATTTGTAAAGATCTGCAATCTGAGTTATGTAGACTTCGCAGAATGGAGATGGCTGAACTTTCACCCTATAAAGAAGTGAAGGCTAACAGTCATGACTTAGCCGGATGCGCGCTATACTGGTGGTGAATGTCGTGTGACTGCGCCTTCCGTCGGGTAGACCGTTCGCCAGGTGCAAGTCTTTCGATTTGACGCCACTTCGGCGACTTGCACGTCGATGGGGATGGAATGATGATGATTAGGACAACACAACACCCAGTTCCTGAGCGGGAAAAATCTCCGACCCAGCTGGGAATTGAACCCGGGCCCTTAGGATTCACGTCCTGTCACGCTGACCACTTTTTTTTTTTTTTTTTTTTACTCATTTTCTTCAATTTTGTTCGTTGCATCTGCTTGTGGTGGACGCCGTAAGACATCCGTTTAAGTTCGTTGTTGGTCGATTAATTAAGTTTTTTTTTTTTTATTACAGAGGCAGCTAACCCTCCGACCGAACACGCTGAGCTACCGTGCCGGCTAACCACTCAGCTACCGGGGACGGACATACTGGTGGTATGACATCTAGATAGCTTGATTTGGGAGAACCAGGTATTTCATGGAATACTCGGCTGCATTGTGGCATAATGTCCTCCTCTGGACTGTTGTGAGATCTCCCACATCTGTGACCGTTCTTGATGGACCTTTTCCCTAACGCCACAAACAAAATCTTTATGTATAAGGTAAGTGAAATAATGTTTCCATTGTACATCACATCTACCAATTTCCATCCCATTCCGATAATTCCTTTGTAAGTAGGCTGTTCATGTTTTCTCTATGTAAGTAGGCTGTTTATGTTTTCTCTATGTAAGTAGGCTGTTTAGGTTTTTTTATTGGTAACGCCACCTCTGTATGAAAATCACTGGCTGTGCTGTGTGCAGTCTGTGGCTGCTTTTCATTGTTGTAATACTCGCCATTGTAGTGTTAGGCAGCTGGCTGTGAACAGCGCGTAGCGTTGCGCAGTTGGAGGTGAGCCGCCAGCAGTGGTGGATGTGGGGAGAGAGATGGCGGAGTTTTGTAATTTGTCATGAACTGCTATATTTATATATGATGATATCAAGGTAAATACATTGTTTGTTCTCTATTAATATCTTTCATTTGCTAACTATCCCTATCAGTAGTTAGTGCCTTCCATAGTTTGAATCTTTTATTTAGCTGGCAGTAGTGGCGCTCGCTGTATTGCAGTAGCTTGAGTAGCTAAGATTTTTGTGAGGTAAGTGATTTGTGAAAGGTATAGTTTACTGTTAGTCAGGGCCATTCTTTTGTAGGGAATTTTGAAAGTCAGATTGCGTTGCGCTAACAAAATATTGTGTGTCAGTTTAAGCACAGTCATGTATAATTGTTAAAAAAGGGGACGTTTCATATGTCGACCCTTAGCCGAGGATACCTCACTGGAATCTTCTGATTTTTTGTTGTAGTTTGTGTAATTAGTGTAGATTTTGTTTATTGCTAGCTCGTAATTGTAGAGAAAAATCTCCTTTGTAGTTGTAGTCTTTCATTGTTGTACAGTAAAACAGTTGTGACATGCATGTAGATTTGCACCAAGTATTTCGCAGCTGCAATTAACTAGATATTATTTTCAGTGCTATGTTAATGTGTTCTCTTATTTTTGCTCTTCAAATTGTGTTTTTCTGTGTTGTCGTGTGAAATACTGTGACAATAATGGCGTGTGAAAAACGTAATACTAGGCCCCAAAGTAAATTGAGAAATGACAGTGAAAATGAAAGCAGTGTGTCAGCGCCACCGAGTAATGAATTAACTGATGTTCAAAGTAGTAATTTGGTAATTGTGCATAGGGAAATGGAGCGGGCGGCAAACAATGGTGTAGGCAGTGAAACAATTAGTGAAGAGGGAAGCATTATCGATCGATCGGTCGGCAACAGCTCGCCTCAGGATTCCGAAATGACAGGACACAATTTTGCAAATACTGTAGATTCAGGTTTTGCGTCCTCACCGTTTTCCCAAATGAGTCAAGACACGTTTTCCGCTTGTCAAAATGTGAATGTTGCCGGTGCAAATTCACTGCCGAAAAGCACTGAGGAACATGTTTCGGACACCAGTGCATTGTTATTACAGTTAATGCAACAAATGGGACAAAAGCTACAAAAGTTAGACACAACACTTGAACAAAATCTTCAAAAGTTAGACACAATGGAACAAAATCAGAGACAAACACAGCAAAAGCTTCAAAAGTTAGACACCACACTTGAAAAAACACGTGAAGATTTAACTACTGAGTTACATAATATTGAATCGAAATGTCAAAAAGTCTGTAATGACGTAAAAACACAAATTTGTGAGCATTTTCAACCTATTTTTTCGCGGCATGAAAATGTATTACAGAATCACGAAGCAGCCATAAAAGAACTGCAAACCATTGTTCATGAAAATCACGACACCTTGCAAGCTAAAATTGACTCAGTTGCATCTACCGATTCGGTTACGCAACTTGCAAAAACTCAGGATAACTTAAAGGACACAGTAGATACTCTGAAACTTGGTTCAGAAAAACATACAGAGGAAATAATTTCACTATCGGATAAAGTAGCTGAACTTTCAGATCAGTTCGCTAACTTATCTACAAAGGTAGATGATGATCTGAATAACACAACACCTGTAGCCTTCACTGACGCAGAAGAGTATGAACAAATTAGAAAATTCAAACAGAATCAAAATCAAATCAATACACAGTACAAAAGAGAAATCCGGGAAGTACAAGATCAGCTGACACAGGTAATTCAAGAATTACGTATTTCAGAGGATACTCGCGCCCCAATGCGGGAAGAGGGACACAGAAATACGGAACAGCCACAAAATAATAACACAGGGCATTTCGGAAGTTATGAAAGAAATTGGCAATGTGCACCGAATTTTGATATGGAACGGCCGACACGACCTAACAATGACCGATATGCGACTCGCCGACATGATGATTTTGACTACAAGCTGTTCATTACTACACGTAAATTCAAAACATTTAAGAATTCTGGCAACGACATTCATCCACAAGCATGGCTCCATCAATTCTCTCATTGTTTTCCTCCCAACTGGTCGTTAGAACACAGATTAGAATTTATGTGTGGCTACTTGGAGAATGAACCAGCTGTAAGAATGCGATCGGTAATTCACGATTGCCACAGTGAAGGAGAGTTTTACCATGCCTTCCTCTCAGCATATTGGTCTCAAGCCACACAAGACCGCGTAAAACATGGCATCATAATGATGAAACATTTCGAACAATCTGAATTCTCCAGTCTTGTGAAATATTTTGAAGACATGTTGCACAAGAATCAGTACCTGACAAACCCATACAGCCCCTCAGAACTCATCCGCATTTGCTTAATCAAATTACCTGAACATTTCCGACATATTATTTTGGCAGGACGTTGCAAAGACGACATTGAAGCTTTTCAGGGACTGTTACAAGAACTGGAAAGTGACACTGGCAATCGCGGAACGCGAAAACAAGGACACAACAATTACAGGTCACATCCGTCACAATTCCGTGACGACAGAAACAATAACTGGACACGACAGGTCTATTCTTACAACGCAAATCGTGACCAAAACAGACACCACCCATATGACAACCATTGGCAGAGTAATAGTTACAGAGAAAGATCACATTTCCGTAGTAATGAATATGACAGAGATAACCATAGAAACAGACAATATGGTAATCAGAACTATTATTATCAAGGGAGACAGAATAATTTCAGACGCAACAGTTCAGCGCGCAGTTACGATTCAGGGAGAAATTCTCCACCACATGACCGACACGAAAGAAACTGTGTAAACTACCGACAAAACGACAGACCTGAATTCCATCAGAACTGGCGAGCTTTAAACAGAGCTGGGCCCTCTCGGCAAGGCGAATTTGTGGAAGTTAGGCCTCCTAATCCCAGTAACGACGCGCGGCAACAAAGAGACAGACAATGACTCGCACCGCAGGCATACACGTGCGCCGGCTGGCTCCGAGAAAAATAACATTATATCTGGTACTGCTAATGAGATTTTAATGCAACATTTTGGTTCACTTGAAAATACATTCTGGATTTAAAGTACTTTCTGTGAAATACCAGATGAGACAGTGGTTAGTTTATGTGACAGCTACACGATTTTATCACGACGCTACTAATGAGTGACAATTTACAATGTTGCTTTTGCGGTGTTTCTGTTTTATATCTGCACAGTTTTTCTGAATAATTCTGGAAAGTAAAACATGTTTTAGTAGTAACTTTTGTGGTATAGCTACAATGAGACAGCCTTTTCTGTAGCACAACAATACGTTACAGCACAGTACTTTCTTCATCACGGCAATAAGCATAATAACTAAGATATCTATACGCAAAGCATTTCACTTTTGTTTATAATGAGGTAAGTACATTGACTTCTGCAGAACTTAGCTTTCGGAGGACGATAACTATGACACTTCCACAGAGATTATGTTGCAACAAGACGCACATTTAGCGCTACAGGACACGTATTTGAGTGATTGATTTTGTACTTAAAATATTTATTTTTCAAGATATTTGGAGTACAATGATACAAAGGTTTTCCGTGATACATTTCATTCCATTGCTGTAATCTGTAACACCTGAGGGTGTAATTACATTAATCCTCAGGGGGGTACACACTTACTTTGTGTACCATGTGTGTGGCAACCACAAGGAACCCTAGCTAATATGGTATTTGCTTATACAACTTTACACATCGGTACCATATTTCTCTAACACACAAATTACACAGCTATCTAAACTTTTTTTTATTACATCAGTGACAGATGTTTACGCAATTACACAGTTGGATAACTTCACACTTATGAAATTGTATTTTGTCTGTACTTTGTGAAATGCTCATATTTTTTCGGAACCATTGTAATACTATGAGAGCTTTGAATGATATATTCGGTAAGGGAGCATGATTTTAAAGTACGTTTGAGGTAGATGACATTATTGAAATGAGCAGAGAATATTTTTTTAGGGTTTGAAATTATTGCAGAAAGCTACGACGATTTTGAGATTTGACTGAGGTGTTATGATGTTATTTTTACGACGACGATGTGTATTATGCTGCTGAGGTATGTTTATGATTAATAGGCTGAGGCTATATGAGTTATTTGATTATGCTTCATATTTATAATGACGAAATATTGACGAGTGTCGATGGATATGTATATGTGTAATAAGGTAAGGAGCAATGAATAGTGGGTAGGAACTCTTGACTTGTGAAACAGGATGTTGGAAACCAAGAATCGTACTTTAGAATTATGAAATGTGTGTACATGTGTGAATGTATTACAATGCCGACGAAAAATTTTTTGGACACTGTTATATTTATAGGGTTTTGTTTCTACAGATTTGGAACGCTAATTCTTGACCTGTGAAATATTCTTATGTGAGACTGTCACTGTAGCGGAAACTGCTGTCGTAAATATTTCCATAAGAAAGTTAAGTGACCACCTGCACGTAATGCGTCGCGGGCACCCACCTGGGCGACAGCCGCCCAAAAAAAAAAAAAAAAGCCATTAGCCTTTCAGCGGCACAGGTAGAAAAAAAAAGGGAGGCCATTAACCTCGCTTCTGACATTCCTTTGTAGAAAGCATCGCAAAAACGACACGGTCGAACTTGAAAAAATACGATTACACTGTGCTCTTAATTTATGATATTTACTGAAATGCCTAATGAAATGACGAGAAATATTTTTACATCTGCACACCTGATTATGACAAGTGTCTTTCTATGAGAGTTGAGAGCTACTAAGTTATGAAATGTCACATGACTATTGAACGATATTTTTATGCTTTGGTTTGCGTAATTGCTTATTTCATTTGATACCTGTTTTCCAACTGTGTTACAGCATTAGGTTTCATAAAATAAAATTAAATGCATTTGCTAATGTGAACACTTTCTGTCAACAGATCTATTAAATAATAATTTTGTGATCCACATTCTTCAAAAAAGGAGCACTTGGAAAGGAAAGAACAATAAGAAGGGACTAGTAACAGTAATTGCATATATAATATTCTTTTCAAGTACATGGTAATATTTTTTTTACAATAAGTTGTTGTGGTGCACCACTTTAATTACATAGACATTAAGATGTGAATATACATTTCCCTTATCTGCATTGTTGTCTTTACTGTAATATTTTTTCTGCTTGAGCTATGTCATGTTTGGATATAAGATGCTGTTTGCCAGGCATAGTGCTACTGAACTTTAATTTGTGTTACTCTGCTAAGCCAGATTTATTTTTTTTTTTGCTGCGCATTGCCTCATATTAGTTGTAATGTTGAATTGCTTGGTAATTTAGATTTACTGTAGCTTGCTTTGCGATTTTCCATTTTTTTTATTGCTGTTTATATTAATTGTTGTATGTGATGCTGCATTGCCTCGTCCCTTGGTATATATATATCTGAGCTCAGTAGATTTAATTTAGATTAAGAGGGGGTAGCCTATAAGAGAATGAGTTGCGATGAATTTGAAGAAATGCACTGAGAGGCTATACGAGAAAAGTAAAGAAAGCAGGTATAGATAGGACTTTTGGAAATAATGAGGAATGAAGGGAGATCTCCGAGAAGTAAAGAAAGTATTGTTTGCAAAATACTGCAGTAAAACAAACCCTGTCCTTTCCCTTTTGTGTTATCCCACTATATGTTTGTGTACCCTTGTGTATTTATGTTTTTCCTGTATTTATATGTTTATCTGATAAGATTTATGTTGTAGAATTTTTCTCATACTCAGCTACATGAACTATGATGAGGAATACTGTTATCCTCAAATATAATTTGCATTAATAATATGTTATTTACTTTGTAAAGATGTTAGACATTATTTATTCTGTTTAAATGCTCATGTGTGAAGTTGATGTTTCGCAAGTTATTCTGATCTTCTATGTATGTACTCATGTCATAATTCCTGTAACACTGATGTATATGTTTATTTCTATTCTTTTGTAAAGCCCCTATTACTACAAATGTTATCTGTATTATTATGTTTTTAATGATGTGTTTTGTACCTTTGTTATTGTATTCTTATGTTATAAAATTGTAATTTACACCAGTTTATCAAACTAAGTAACTTGTAAGCATTCATTTCACTGCACACATTTCCGTTGGTCATAGTATATGGACAATATGTGAGAAGTTGGGACTGTTAGTGTTTGCACGTGTGTTACTAATTCAGCAAGGGACTGGATAACAGCATTGCTGGTTCTAAGGACAATTCCAAAAACTTTGTGAGTGCACAAGTGGTGGTTTATGGACTTGCTATATTCTCCGCAAGACTCTTCGATGGTGAATGTGCACCTGCACAATCGCAACAGATGGCTGCTGGCCATCTCTACAAGGACTACAGTGGGTCTGCACCTCTGGTGGCCCACCAATACCATTATCTCTACAAGGACTACAGTGGGTCTGCATCTATGATGATCCACCAACACCATTATTTCTACAAGGACTGCAGTGGGTCTGCACCTCTGGTGGCCCACCAATACCGTAATCTCTACCAGGACTACAGTGGGTCTGCTCTGTGATGACCTACCTACCAATATTCTTCAAAACTTCGAATGACTCTGCTGTGGGTTTGCTCTGTTGTGACCCATTACTTGTCTGCATGTCGAGAGTCAGCACTGTCTTTCCGTTGGAAGGACAACACTACTTCTTCAAGACAGCATGGAAACCCACTACTTCTGTGTGCATTTTCTTCTACTGCTCAGACTTTGAGAAAAACACTATATTTTACCGTAATGAATGATCAGGACTGTCTTTATGGACTGTGACAAAATTTTAGCTTTTGACCAACGTTGTATCAATAAGTGTGTGCATTTGATATCTTTGTTATTGTAATTATGAAAAAAATTTTCAAATCTGTATTGGGCACTGCCCAAACCAATTTGTAAAATTTTTTTGTGGGGAGCATGGGGGCTATGTAAGTAGGCTGTTCATGTTTTCTCTATGTAAGTAGGCTGTTTATGTTTTCTCTATGTAAGTAGGCTGTTTAGGTTTTTTTATTGGTAACGCCACCTCTGTATGAAAATCACTGGCTGTGCTGTGTGCAGTCTGTGGCTGCTTTGCATTGTTGTAATACTCGCCATTGTAGTGTTAGGCAGCTGGCTGTGAACAGCGCGTAGCGTTGCGCAGTTGGAGGTGAGCCGCCAGCAGTGGTGGATGTGGGGAGAGAGATGGCGGAGTTTTGTAATTTGTCATGAACTGCTATATTTATATATGATGATATCAAGGTAAATACATTGTTTGTTCTCTATTAATATCTTTCATTTGCTAACTATCCCTATCAGTAGTTAGTGCCTTCCATAGTTTGAATCTTTTATTTAGCTGGCAGTAGTAGCGCTCGCTGTATTGCAGTAGCTTGAGTAGCGAAGATTTTTGTGAGGTAAGTGATTTGTGAAAGGTATAGTTTACTGTTAGTCAGGGCCATTCTTTTGTAGGGAATTTTGAAAGTCAGATTGCGTTGCGCTAACAAAATATTGTGTGTCAGTTTAAGCACAGTCGTGTATAAGTTGTTCAAAAAGGGGACGTTTCACCTTCATGGTGCGTTTTTCAACTGTCTTAGAGTGTATTAAGCTTCCCTCAATAGATTGTATTATGCTTTGCAGATCCTTGAGTATGGTACACATGCAGGAACTACAGTAGTCAATTAAAAACAGTAACAGATAAAAGTCAGATTGTCATTCAGAAAATGCCAGAAGAACAGGAAGCTATTGCTAATAGTAGGGGTATTTTCTTTTTCTTATTCAGTTTGTTAAATGATAGTATATGTCACTTGAAACTCTTGTATGGAAAAGTGGTGTAATTGACTTACACCCTGCATCTTTGAAAAAATACATCATATTGGAAAATTAAAATACTTGCTTTGAAGATGAACCTTTTAACAGTTAAAACTGAAAATGAGACAAAATGTAGATTCAGTTTATTCTATAATCTATAAATGCACTGATATATACAGTATATAAAATTCGATAATAGAATATACAAACCATTATTATTACAATGAACAAAATCCATTGTAAGCTGAACTCGAATGCAGAGTGGAGAGTCACAGTTTCACATCAATCTATGAGTCGATTGAGTGAACTGGCAAAGAGCACTGCCAGCCAAATCGGTGAATAAATCAATAACACAAAGAGCAGTGATGTTCTCCATGTGGCATCAGGGTCAGTGAGTGGCTGCTGTGAGCTGAATCAGTGAGTGAGCCAAGATCACAGGGACCCTTGGGTCATCTGTGATCCATATCAGTGACTGAACCAAGAGCGCACAGATACGTGAGACACCTGTAATTCGAATTAGTGAATAAGCCAAGAGTGCAGTGACCTATGAGTCACCTGCAGTCCCCACTGTGCTGAGCCAGAAGTGGTCTTCCTCTCTGTTCTTTTGATGCCTGACCAAAGATGTTCACAATAGTAAGGTGTACCCTAAATATGTACGTAATACATTTATACAGTGAAATTGTTTGCAGAATACTCTGTGACACAGCGACTAATACAGCTTATTGCGTGGGATGATGTTGCAGCAACCTTCCCTAGAATCTTTGTTCCACACACATCACTGGAGAGCATTTCGGATCTGAAGAGTTACCACTCTTTCCTTTTCAGAATCACCAATCGTTCGCTCTGTGGAAGGATCTAGCTCTATTAATGTAAATGAAGAAACAGGATGCAGCAAGCTACAGACACAGTGCAAACATGCATTTATTGTGCAGCCAAAGTTGTGACATTGCTAGCAGATCACATGAAAACATAAATGATCTCTGCACTATACTAGATGCTTACAACTCGCTTAGTGATATTTTATATGAAAGACTTTCGAACAGGCAGCTTTCGGGTTCGCATGATCGCCTGATACCAGGTTTACTTCAATTACAGTAGTTAAAAGCGACAAGAATGTTCTTCTAATGAAGCTTGCAATACGAGGTGTGATCAAAATGTAACGGTAAGTTTTAATTTTGCTGGCGTTATACGTGCAATATTCATTTTTTTGTCTTGTTCGTATACATTTTCCTCATGCATGTTGGCATTTTCAGCAGTTTTGAATGTTTAGTTTACTGTTGAGTGTCGGAGAGGTTATACATGTTTTAGATGATAAGTGAATTTTTACTTATCAATGGATCAAGGAAAATACATTAAATTTCGTTGGAAAATGGAATAAAGTTCAAAACCGCATCGCAATGTTGAATATGGCTTTTCGTGAATCTACTATGAGTAAGAAAAGAGTTTGAGTGGTATACATGTTTAAAAGAGAGTTGAGAAGACATTGAAGACGACGACCGCCCTGGACCATCTAGCACATGATTACTGACGACAATGTGGAAGAAATAAAGAAAAGGTTCCGCAAAATCGCCGAATCACCACCAGAGACTGATGATGTCGGCATATCCTTTGGCTCATCTCAAGCAATTTTTAGGTTGATTCGGACACGAAACGTGTAGCAGCAAAGTTTGTCCGAAACTGTTGAATTTCGAACAAAAAGGGCGTTGCGTAGACATCGCTCAGGAATTGCTGGACGAAGTAAACAACAGTCCAGAACTTCCAAAGAAGGTTATGGCAAGTGACAAAAGATGGGTACCCGGGTATGATATCGAAACCAAGGTCCAGTCGTGGCAATGGAAACTACCTAAAGAGCCAAGACTGAAAAACCTTCGACAAGTTAGATTACATGTGAAGGTTCTTCTCATTGTTTTCTTCGCTTACAGTGGGATACTGCATCATGAGCTCCTGCCTCAAGGTCGTACGGTTAATATGGAATACTATGGCGAAGTTATGCCCCGTTTGCCTGAATCAGTTCAAAGAAACGACCAGAACTGTGGCGAAACTACTCGTGGAAATTACATAGTAATAATGCTATCGTTCGCACCTTAACGTTTGTTTGTGATTTTTTGGTAAAAAAAAAAAGAATATTACTGTGTTGCCACACCCACCGTATGTGCCAAACATGGCCCCGTGCGATTTCTTTCTACTCTCGTGGCTGAAGATAACCATGAAACCACATCGTTTTGACAACCTTGACGAGACAAAAATAGAATCGCTGAAGGAGCTGAACACCATAACGAAAAGTGAGTTTCAGAATTGCATTCAAGATTCGAAAAGACGTTGGCACAAATGTATTGTATCCGAGGGTAATTACTTTCATGGGGACAAAGTTGACATTGATGAATAAATAAAAATTGTTAAAGAAAAAAAATGCCTTTCTTTTTGGTTACACCTCGTACATTGTCCATTAAGCTTATTTCTATGCGTTTATGTGTCAAAGATCGGCTACGAAGAACCCCATTGTAATTTTTTTTATTCTTGAAAGTCTCTTCGAGTTTGCTGCCGGATCCTAAAATCAACTTGACTCGATATTTCGGCGATCCAACTGGTAGCCATCTTCAGAAGAATGCTGCTTCTGCTGATTATTTCCTATTGAAGAGCGTGTGAGAGCCCATATTAACACGTCCGGTGCTAGGAACTAGCCCGTAGGTACAAGCTTGCAGCGTGGTAGAGAGCACTGCTCGTTAATCACGCGAACCGCAAGACACGCGCGGCGACGTGCGGGCTGAGCTGGCGAGTGCAGGGCGGTGCGTTGCGACGGCTGCGGTGAGGGACGGCACGGCATGGGACACGGCGCACGTCGCCGCTGATTTATCTCGCGTGTCCTGCAGACAGCCTCGCGTCACATTACGGCAGTCCGGTCCGACAACACGCTTTATGCACCGTGTGGTTGTCCTCCATGACAACCACTCCATCGTGTGTGCAGGTCCAGGAGTACGTGTCAGAGACCTCAATAGAATTTTCTTATTATTCCACAGCTACATGCCTCAAAAAATCATTTCCAAGTATATATCTTTTATTCGAAACCTCTTCGTGAGTACTTCTCTGACCGCTAGAAATTACCACGTACAGTTAAATTCAAATTGTTCCATTAAGTTTTGGGTGTGCAGCTGCAAGATTGCTCCTTCTTCCTCTAATATTTCGGCCGTGTAACGTTCAGATGTTCGGAGATTGAAACCAAATGGTGCGGTGCCTCCTAGGTTTTATGGACTACTAAAGGTCCACAAGAAAGATGTTCCTCTCGGCCCCATAGTGAGTAACACAGGCTCTCCGACCTATGACGTTGCTAAACACCTGGCATCGTTGTTGAGGCCTCTTGTGGGCAAATGTGTTTGCCACATGAGAAACTCTGCTGACTTCATTAGTAAACTGAAATCACTGAAAATGAACCCTTTTGATATATTAGTTAATTTCGATGTAGTGTCTTTATTCAAAAAGGTTCCCAATCCAGAATCTCTACAACTTATTGAAAGAAGTTTTGACAAAGAGATTTCAGATTTATTCAAACATGTTCTGACCTCTACATACTTCGTATTTAACAACCAACTTTTTGAACAGACGGACGGAGTCGTCATGGGTAGTCCCTTATCTCCTCTGCTTGCCAATTTATTTATGGGAGACTTCGAGGAGAAGGAGGTTGAATCTACTGACTTGAAACCCATGGCATTCTGTAGGTATGTTGATGATACCTTTGTAGTATGGCCCCATGGTGAAGATAACTTGTCAGACTTCTTAAGACATCTGCACTCCCTCCACGATCAAATAAAGTTCACAATGGAAATTGAAAAGGAGGGATGCCTCCTATTCTTGAATGTTCTGGTTCGGCGCAGAGACGACGGCACATTGGGACATGAAGTTTATCGGAAGCCGACGCACACGGATTTTTATTTACGTGCAGACGATGAGTGTTCTCCGATCTTTGACCCACAGAGCGCATATTATTTCTGATGAAAGCGGTCTGCAAAGAGTGTTTGAAGACAATGGGTACTCCCCACAGCAAATACAGAAGGCACTCAAAATGAAACCGAAAGAGACCACAAAGAAAGCAGAAGAAGACGAAGAAACCTTTAAATCGATGGCCTTCCTGCCATATGTAGGTAGCCTCTCGTCAAAAATAGGACTGATTCTCCGCAGACATAAAGTAAAAGTGATTTTTCGTCCCCCACCCCAAGACAGCTGCACTCGTGGGCTCCGTCAAAGATGATTTGCTGCTCCGGAAATCTGGATTTTTCAAAATTCCATGTGAATGTGGGCTTTCTTACATTGGACAGACAACTCGTACTGTCCAAGAAAGATGCACAGAACACCGGAGGTACGCACGACTTTTGCAACCTAACAACTCGGCAGTGGCAGAACACTGTATTGACACTGGTCATAGTATGTTTTACGACAACGTCGAAATTTTGGCGACGACATCGTCTTTTTGGGACTCGATAGTCAAGGAGGCAACTGAAATTCGCTTGACGTCGAATTTAATTAATAGAGATAGTGGTTTCAACCTTGATAAATCATGGAATCCGGCACTTGCTGTAATAAACTCACAAAGACGCCGTCACAGTGCAGCAGACAATGATATATCGACATGCCAACACAGATCGACTGCGGAGTCATAGATGTACTCGCACATTGTGCACGTCTCTGCCGCCGACCAACGTCTCTGGCGCATTTGCATCTTTGGCCGCATGCGCAGTTGCGCGGTACACGAGTATAAAGGGACGCAGCGAGCACTGGAGCGGCAGTCTTGCGGCTCACTCTGAAGATGTCTGACGTTATAGGGCCGAAATATTAGAAGAAGGATAATTCTTGCGGCTGCACATCCGAAACTAAATGGAACAGTCTTTGCGCCGCCAAAACCTGAAGATTCAAATTCAAATTGTTTTCCTCAAGATCCCAAAGATTTGACAGAAGGTACTGTCTTGGAGATCTGTGACCTCAACATTGAATAAATTTCTAGGATAAGGAATCTCTAGAGACCACCTGAGTAAGATGGGTGATGCAGGTTCCCACGACAGAAACACTTGCCTATGAGAACTTGCATAGAGAACTGCGTACACTGGGGTGAGAAAAGTCATGGCATAGCGATTTGCACGTATGCAGACGGCTGTAGCATCACGTACGTAAGGTATAAAAGGGCAGTGCTTTGGCGGAGCTGTGATTTGTACTTAGGTGATGCACATCAAAACGTTTCCGACGAGATTATGGCCGCACGGCGGTAATTAATAGACGCTGAACGTGGAATGGTAGTTACAGCTAGGCACATGGGACATTCCATTTCAGAAATCGTTAAGGAATTCAACATTCCAAGATCCACAGGGTCAGGAGTGTGCCGAGCATACCGTATTTCAGGCATTACTTCTCACCACGAATAATCGCATTGGCCGACACGCTTCACTTAACGACCGTGAAAAGCGGCGTCATCTTAGAGTTGTCAGTGCTAACAGATAAGCAACATTGCGTCAAATAACCGCAGAAATCAATGTGGGACGTACGACGAAAGTATCCGTTAGGACGGTGAGGCGAAGTCTGGTGTTAATCGACTATGGCAGCAAACGCCCGAAACGAGTGCCTTCGCTAACAGCACGACATTTGAAACACGTATGTATTCATTACCAGCGATGGCGAGGCATGACAGAATCTCTGACGAGAGAGTTATTTATCGTGGCTAGTCTGCGCTTGACCGCGCGAGTGTTCAGTTGCGTGTTGCACTCTGTCTGCAGTAGGAGTCAGTCGGCAGTTGTGTGTGGCGAGTCGGCATGCGTCCGCGGTGTGCTCTGCCCACGAGTCTGGTCAGGAATGTCGTGGACGATATGTATATTATTGTAGAAGGTAATGAAGCAGCATTGCGCTCAGCTAATAACGTATGTTAATTGTAATTAATTTGTTCAAAAAATGATGCCCCAATAATAACCTTTTATAAAGTAACTCATTTAAAGAAAAAGATTCATTTCAATTTAAAGAATATTTCCTACGCATTCCCTCCAAGAATCAAAATTAAATATGGACCAGCATTGCACGGAGCTGTGCCGGAAATTTTTTAAATAAGAGCAGATATAGATGCAGTTTTACTGAGGTAAGAATTTATCAGGTTTAATTATTTCACAGGGCCGAAGGTCAGCGTTGCTGCCCTTATAAGATTTATCAGGTTTAATTATTTGTGTTGAGGTGTTACATTCAGTTCATGGTTCATTATTTAATTAACATTATTGTGGGTTTAATGAGCAATCTTCATTCCTTAACTTTTGTGTGGAGTTTACATTTGGGCCATTATTATTCTTTAATTTTGGAAGGAGGTTACGCTTGGCTCATTTTTATTATTCAGTTTTGTGGGAAGACGACATTTGGCACATTTTTTTATAATCATTGACCTTTTAATTTTCACGGGGAGGTTACACATTGACCACTTGAGTTGGACACTTCACGGCTGGAAAATCGTGGCCTGGTTAGCTGAATCCCAATTTCAGTTGGTAAGAGCCGATGATAATGTTCGAGTGTGGCGTAGATCCCACGAAGCTAAGAACCCGAGCTGTCAAAACAAGACACCGTGCAAGCTGGTGGTGGCTCCATAATGGTGTGAGCTGTATTTACATGGAATCTACGTAGCCATCTGCTATTTGCACCTAGTTTGAGATCACTTGAAGCAATTTATGCACTTCGTGTTCCCAAACAACGATGGAATTTTTATGGATGACAACATTCCATCTCAACGGGCCACAGTTGTTCGTGATTGGTTTGAAGGACATTTTGGAAAATATGAGCAAACGATTTGGTCACCAGGATCGCCCAAGATGAATCTCATCAAATATTTCTGGGACACAATCGAGAGGTCAGCTCATGCGCAAAATCCTGCATCGTCTAGGCGCTGCAGCCCGGAACCGCGTGACTGCTACGGTCGCAGGTTCGAATCCTGTATCGGGCATGGATGTGTGTGATGTCCTTATGTTAGTTAGGTTTACGTAGTTCTAAGTTCTAGGGGACTGATGACCTCAGATGTTAAGTCCCATAGAGCTCAGAGCCATTTGAACCATTTTTCTTCCTGCATCGTCAACACTTTCGCTATTGTGGACGCCTATAGAGGCAGCTTGGCTCAACATGTCTGCAAGTCACTGCCAACGACTTGTTGAGTCCATACCACGTCGAGTTGCTGCACTACGTTGGGCGAAAGGAGTTCCGACACTGTATTAGGAGGAATCCCATGACTTTTTCCACCTTAGTCTAAATCTCTAGCTAATATGGTAACACAAGTTACTGGTGCTGCGGATTGTCCAACAACCGAGCAGAGTGGTGTGACTCGAAAACCAGAACCAAATCAAACTCGTCCCGTACCAAGTTCACAGAGAAATCCGTAAGTGTAGTGCACAGTAAGAATGCCAGGACGTTTTAATGGCGCGTGATCGTTCGATTCAAGTAAATAAAGCAAGTCGACATCTGCATGTCAATGTTATAAAGGAGTCAAAAGTAAAGCTGTAGTCTTGAAGTACTTTAGCAAACGAGGATTTGTGAGTAGTAAATTGCCAGGCCTCGAAAAACGTAGCATTTCATCCTGAAAAGGAAAGTTTTCAGAGAAAAATTACTACAAGCTGTTGTTACAAATTCTTTCAACTTGTGAAATTAAGCTCAGATAAACGTAAGGAATGATCATTACATATTTGATGTTTAATTCCTTACTTTAATTTAAAAATGATAGGCTAGTGTAAACCTTGACCGCAGTCGGTGGTTCTCTCTCTACGTAAATTCAACAAAGATCCAGTTTTAGTTACTGCTAAAAGAGACAAAAATACTTTAACTAACACGTATGTCGAAAAATATACATCAATCATCAAAAAGCCTTCAGTAATCTGTGCAGTTAACTCCTGTAAAGACAGGAAATCATAACAGATAAGTAACGACTGTAAAACAATGTGAGATATAGGCCAGAGAAGTGCTTCAAGAATGAAATTTTCACTCTGCAGCAGAGTGTGCGCTGATTTGACCGCTCATGAGTAATCAAGTGAAGTACAAATCTCAGCCAAAGAGCCGACAAAAATGTACACTGCCTGATTTTAAACTGAGACTACTTCAGGCTAGTTTTATAAAAGGCTGTGTAAATAAAATTTAAACAAGAACGCCTTAAGACATTACTGAAAACCCCAATCAGTAAAATTAATCTTAAGTGCTAAAATCAAACGCATAAAGTCAGGACAAATAATATTCATAAATTACGAACAAGGCTCTGACCCGAGAGACAGAAATAGCAGCAACATAAAAAATATCATTTATGTAAATTAGTTAAACAGGTAAACTCTTTAAACGGAAACTGTGTTTAGCTCAAACTTAAAGCACATAGTATAAAGAGCCCTACGGCACATCAAGTAGTTCCGAGTAGCAGCTCATACAGTCTACACATAAAGGATATCACTAAACAATTTCATACGCCTCAGCAATTCCACTTTCCCAGTGATTTCTGTAGACACAAATAATAGAACATTCTCAAAAGCCATATCCATCAAATCTGAGCAACGTCATTCTTGGGCACGTAAGTTGACTGAGTAACAACACAGACGCGCTCGAAACGGCATTCGATTCCGGCAGTTGCTCATAGCGCCCATATCACACATGAGTGCCAGCACTTGTCCTTGGATGGCCATCCTCCAGTTAATGGCGATTAACGACTGAGACCTAGCCGATGGGAACCGTCGTTACAGTCGCAAAGCATAACGCGCATGCCCCTGGCGAGACGCGAAGCAGGCTCTCAGTTAACTACAGGCAAAAAGGTTATGTCGCACTTTCGATTATGAGGGACAATCAAATGAAAACTGAGCACTCGCCACAACGGGACCATCGAATAGTTCCTTTCAAAAGTAATCACCACACGCGTTAAGACATTTACTCCACCGGGAAACTAGACGATCACTTCCTGTTTCGCAGAATGCGGTAGGTCGCTTACAGAACGACAGCCGCACCTGGTGGTGCATTTCGCCGTCCAACGGAAACCGACATCCATGCATGTCTTTCTTCAAGTCACAAAAGACATGAAAATCAAAGGGGGAAAAATCTGGGCTGTACAGTGGATGTTGAACTGTTTCCCTATCAAATCGTCGCCTTCGACCGAGGGCAGTGTGGGGTTGGGTGTGATCTTTCAAAAGGATGATTCAGTCGGGCAGCATTCTTGTACGTTTTAACTTTATGGCACGTCGCAAAGTGCTTTCATAGCGCTGCGCTTTATGTTTCCACGCTTGAGGAACTCGTCGAGCAGAAGAAGCATTCTGTTACACGATAAAGCCCGCCACCACATTTCCAATCGTGAGAATGTGAGGCTACAGCGATTTAGTAGGGCAACAATGCAACATCCTTCTACAATCCGGATCTTTCGTCGTGTAATTTTCACGTCTGTGGTGGACAGAAGAAAGACTTGAGTGGACGTCGGTTTAACTCGGACTAGGAAGAGCAAGAGTGGTTGGGGTTGTGGGTCCATCAGGGGCGAACCGCGTTCTATAATACAGGAACTGATCATCTCACCTCCCAGTGAGATAAATGAGGTGATTACTTTAGAATGGACCCATTCCATGGCCCTGTTGTGGCAGGTGTTCGGTTGTCATTTGACTGTCTCTTGTACATATCAAAATAACCTGATCTATATAAATGACCTGGGTGACAATCTGGACAGTTCTCTTAGGTTGTTGGCAGATGATGCTGTAATTTACCGTCTAGTAAGGTCATCCGAAGACCTGTATCAGTTGCAAAGCGATTTAGAAAAGATTGGTGTATGGTGTGGCAGGTGGTAGTTGACGCTAAATAACGAAAAGTGTGAGGTGATCCACACGAGTTCCGAAAGAAATCCGTTGGAATTCGATTACTCGATAAATAGTACAATTCTCAAGGCTGTCAATTCAAGTAAGTACCTGGCTGTTAAAATCACGAAAAACTTAAGTTGAAAAGACCACATAGATAATATTGTGGGGAAGGCGAGCCAAAGGTTGCGTTTCATTGGCAGGACACTTAGAAGATGCAACAAGTCCACTAAAGAGACACACTACACTCGTTCGTCCTCTGTTAGGATATTGCTGCGCGGTGTGGGATCCTTACCAGGTGGGATGGACGGAGGACATCGAAAGGGTGCAAAAAAGGGCAGCTCGTTTCGTATTATCACGTAACAGGGGAGAGAGTGTGGCAGATATGATACGCGAGTTGGGATGGAAGTCATTAAAGCAAAGACGTTTTTCGTCGCGGCGAGATCTATTTACGAAATTTCAGTCACCAACTTTCTCTTACGAATGCGAAAATATTTAGTTGAGCCCAACCTACATAGGTAGGGATGATCATCAAAATAAAATAAGAGAAGTCAGAGCTCGAACAGAAAGGTTTAGGTGTTCGTTTTTCCCGCGCGCTGTTAGGGAGTGGAATGGTAGAGAGATAGTATGATTGTGGTTCGATGAACCCTCTGCCAAGCACTTAAATGTGAATTGCAGAGTAATCATGTAGATGTAGATCGCATTGGTCAAATCCCAGTGCAGTTCAGTAGGGCAAGTTTTCTGTAGTGATACTATTCATTTCGTACACCGTAACTGGAAGAGCTATTTCATCATGCGGATAATGTTCGCAGAGAGTATTTACGGCAAAAACGTTTGTGAGCATAGATCGCCCATAGAAATGAAGCGCACCATAGTTGAGTCTTTTGAATATTCATCCACTATCATGAAACGCAAAATATTGAATATCTGACTCGCAGTGGTCGTCTGCAATCACTTACACAAGCTGCAGCTACTATTAGTAGTTTTCGTGCGCATTTTCCGTTGATCGCGGTATACTCTAGGTTGGCTAACCGGAATTACTTCACTGAGCTCAACAGCACACACGACGACAGTTGCTTCTTTCTCCAGAGCATCTGCCATTGACAGTCAAGAATGCTATGTTGTCAGACTCACAGTTGGTTGTACACGCGTGAGATTGTGTAAGTTACGCTATGGTACACTACGTGACCAAAAGTAGCCGGACACCCCCAGAAACATACGTTTTTCATATTAGGTGAATTGTGCCGCCACCTACTGCCAGGTACTCCATACCAGCGACCTCAGTAGTCATTAGACATCGTAAGAGAGCAGAATGGGGCAATCCGCGGAACTCCCAGACTTCGAACGTAGTCAGGTGATTGGGTGTCACTTGTGTCATACGTCTGTACGCGAGATTTCCACACTCCTAAACATCCATAGGTTCACTGTTTCCGATGTTATATGGAAGCGAAACGTGAAGGGACACGTACAGCACGAAAGCGTACAGACCGACCTCGTCTGTTGACTGACAGAGACCGCCGACAGTCGTAATCTGTAATAGGCAGACATCTATCCAGACCATCACACAGGAGTTCCCAACTGCAACAGGATCCACTGCAAGTACTATGACAGTTGGGTGGGAGGCGAGAAAAATTGGATTTCATGATTTCATGGTCGAGCGGCTGCTCATAAGCCACACATCACGCCTGTAAACTCCAAACGACGCCTCGGTTGGTGTAAAGAGCGTAAACATTGGACAGTTGAACAGTGGCAGAACGTCATGTGGAGCGACGAATAACGGTACACAGTGTGGTGATCCGAAGGCAGGGTGTGGATATGGCGAATGCCCGGTGAACGTTACCTGCCAGCGTGTGTAGTGCCAATAGTAAAATTCGGAGGCAGTGGTGTTATGGTGTGGTCGTGTTTTTCATGGAGGGGGCTTGCATACCTTGTTGGTTTGTGTGGCAGAGGCCTACATTGGCCTACATTCATGTTTTAAGCACCTTCTTGCTTCCCACTGTTGAAGAGCAATTCGGGGATGGCGACTGCATCTTTCAACATGATCGATCACCTGTTCATAATGCATGGCCTGTGGTGGATCGGTTACACGACAATAACATCCCTGTAATGGATTGGCCTGAACAGAGTTCTATAGAACACCTCTGGGATGTTTGTAACGCCGACTTTGTGCCAGGCCTCACCGACCGACATCGATACCTCTCCTCAGTGCAGCACTCCGTGAAGAAATGGCTACCATTCCCCAAGAAACCTTCCAGCACCTGACTGAACGTACTGCTGCGAGAGTGGAAGCTGTCGTCAAGGCTAAGGACGGGCCAACACCATATTGAATTCCAGCATTACCGATGGAGGGCGCCACGACCTTGTAAGTCATTTTCAGCCAGGTGTCCGGATACTTTTGATCACATAGTTTATGTTGGCTACAGTCGACATTTTTATTTACGCACTGATACTAAGTTAGGACTGCTCTAATGTTGTAATGATTGCTTGTTAAGGTGAAAACCAAAATCTTATCACTTTCTTTCTGAATGGGAACCGAGATGTCTTTGCGCAGATGAAGCATAAATGCCTATTTACTGTCCTATAAAGGTG
The DNA here is from genome assembly GCF_021461385.2 of Schistocerca piceifrons. Lineage (NCBI taxonomy): Eukaryota > Metazoa > Arthropoda > Insecta > Orthoptera > Acrididae > Schistocerca > Schistocerca piceifrons. Next base: position 587,659,915 of record NC_060141.1, on the reverse strand, counting down.
TATCAGTAGTTAAGAACGCGTACGACAAACGTTACTGGAAAACCGTTTGTTCAGGTCCTGGAAAGGGTTTCCCAATGGACCGTGCCCTAAAGAAAGAAAGGATAGGGCACCTAAAATCCATACTTAATGCTCAACAATAAACCTTTTAAAATTGTTAGACAGTAATAAAGTAGCAGCTGAGGCGTCATTCTGAATTTCAAAGATCATTGCACAAAATGGGAAACCATACGAGGATGGTGAATTAATCAAAGCTGCAGTTTTAGAAGTTGCAGATTCACTAATTGATAGTTTTAAATATGAAACTAAGATAATGTCTGATATTAAAGATGTTTTCTCAACAAAGTTACGAGGAGCATTCAGGTTATCATGTCTGATGTTACTTCAAATTTAAAAATGACTTAGATCGCTTCAATTACTTTCTGCTTTGACGAGTGGCTTGATATAGTTGATACACCTCAATGTGCCTGTAGCGGCCATGGACAGCGCATTGACTGTTGACAGCGAACACAGCGACGATATCTCTGAAATCAGAGACCTTCGACAGTTCTGTTCTAGCCTGTTGATGCGTCGTTTGTCCCATTGTGTCTGTTACAATTCAGTGGTAAACTATCTTCATACAAAAGTTTGGTTTTCTGTTTTATCAAGATCGACTGTCGGAACATCTATCCACATTGGTGACCCCAAGTCTCTTCGTTTTCCTCGTTATTCGCTTCGTGTGTTCGTCCGCGACGGTTATTGAAGACAATGGATCGCCGTGAATGGAATGATACAACGCCCGTCTTTCCTAGTTTCACGCACGGGCACGACAATGAAGCAACGGCATTAATACCGACACAGGGCCACTCAAAGGTCTACTTAACCCCAGTCACCACGCCATAGTGCGAAACGTTTACGTCAGCATCGGCTCGCACGCAAGTTTACGTCAGTCATCGAGTTTCGTCTGCGACTCCAGCCTTCGGCCGGCTAACCACGAAGCCTGACTGTTTAATACTACACTGCTTGCACCCACACATGCGCGTCCTGCTCAATAAGCGAGAAATTCGTTTTCGGTGCATGTTCCTTAGTGCTCGTCCAGGGCTGCTAATACGTCTTTCGTACAAATTCCGCCTCGCAATACGACCGCCACGGTCGCTCCACCTGCGCCTACTGAGTTCTGCATCATGCGCAGCCACGATGACGTCACGTCCACCAAGACCTCGGGCGAAAAGCGCAAAGCATACCTGCCCCTCATGGCGCCCTCGATCACTATCTCACGCCTACTGTTGTGGATTCGTCACTACAGCATCCACCTACTGCGTCGTGAACGCCTGACAGATTTTTCACACAACCTACGACCATGCAGTTATGTCCTGGGAGGCAGATACCCCAAACTACCACAATTACGAAATAATAATCCTAAAACATAGTTCCCCTTGTTCGACAACTTGCTAAACATCCACGGCATCTTGGATGATGACGCTCGTTGTATAAGCCTCATCAGGCACTCACATGACTTTACGGATCACATCGGTGTCCTGCATTTATCATCACCGGCACACACATCATCCTGAAGAGTCGCCTCCATCACTTGTATCTGGATTCAATCGGTCCCCTTCTCTTGTCCGAGATGTACAAGTACATATTATCTCCTATCGATAGTAGTACCAGGAAGGTTCTCACACCTGACCTAGTCACGCGCATCTCCGTTTCGAGGAGGATCGCGGGTTTTGGCTGTCCTTCGCTCTTTATTACAGCCCAAGTTGTGTGCGTTATTTGGCGTTGACAGATTCCATGTCACTGCATATCACCCGCTGAGTAATGGTCTCGTTCAAAGATGATTTGAATGCGTCTCTCGCCGATATCCTTCACGGCGAGCCGCTTGTATTAGCGGCCGAGTTCTTCGAAGACATTGCTCTCCCTTCGCGGTTAAACCTACCCGCCTTAGTCGAGCAGCTTCGTTTACATATTTCGATCATTCGCACAACTGCCTCGCGCCCTCACACACTTCCACAAGTGTCCATTCATAACGATCTAGCCCATTCCGAGTTCGTCTTGTCCGTGATAATACCGCTCGCAGGGCACTCCAACTGGCTTAGTCAGGCCCCCACAACGTCCTCAGTGGTTTGACTAATACTTTAGAAAAATAAAAAGCCAAACGGTCTCTCTTCACAGGGCGAAACGTGATTGGGCAATAGGCAACGAGTCCCATGCTGCCACGGATATCTTTCCAGATACGTTGGTCGACGACAACATGACTCAATGTGCCGCTGCCTCCCTCACAAGTGTACTCCCTCCACGGTGCGAGTCGACATTGCTCCTTCATGTGACAATCTTCCTGCAAACGAGGTTGTGAATACACGTCTTTCAACCCCTTCCCCCTCTAGTGCTACTATTTTCACGGTCGATGTATCCGACATCCGCCCTGAGGATATCAGCTACGATACGCTACGCTCTTCATATTGGTTGCTCCTCCGCCTGTACACGAAGATCTTTCATCCCGCCACGGCAACCCGCTTCGTTCTCTTCACATACTTTGGAACACCAATGAAGACAACATGGCGGCTAGCATCACTAATGATGGCCGGCTCTCCATCACTGTCCCACTGCGGGCCCCTGCACAGATTCATGGCCCTTCTACAGTCTACCCATGTTCTTGCTCAAGCCGACGTCTGCGTCCACCCACATGGTTTTAGAACTACTTCATCGCCGATATCCACGCTCCAGACCACCATCGATCTGCGACAAGCGGTCTAGCTGTGAATTCCTTTGGAACAGACCATGACATTGCTGGTCAAGCAAACCTGCCATATTATCTTGCTGGAGTCATCCAACCGTCCCTTCCTCCTACACAGCCACAATCGGCGTCGATGGTGCCTCCTCCCCATTACCTCACACAACCGGATTAGAGGGAGGTGAGCTCTGTGTCGGTTATCGACAGCAACCAGCAGACACAAGTAGAAAAAGGGAAGTACCGGATTTTGTGACTTTTACAAGTTCCTAACCAGGAGCGAATCGTATAATTTCATCTGTGTGCTTTGATCGTTTATTTTCTTCGATTTTTCCGTGTTAATTTATAGACACAATTCTCACGTTTTCGTTTGCGTTGGAAAATAAACCTATTTTGTGACATTTACAAGTTCCTAAATCAAAGGCGAATTATTTAGTCTCACCTGAGTGTTTCAGTAGTTCTGTTTTGAACCTCCATGTATTAATCTATTAGACGCAGTTCTTTCGTTTTCGTCAGAGTGTACAGTAGAGTTCCGCAGCATGTGTCGATAGTCCATTTGTCTGGGTAGTGTGGTTTTCCATGGGCTTTAGTATAGACAGGGACTGTGCCTGTTGCATGTGGATGCATGTCAAGTCGGGTACACTTCGCTCTCAGCTCCAGGCTGTGATGGCTTCGGTTACACAGCTTGAAGCCGCAGTGGACAGGCACCACTGTTGTGTGCCGGCCATAGGGATCCACATGTTAGCGTCCTCTGATCGGTCCTCATCAGTGGCCAGCCCAGCTGCTGCTCGCAATGAGGTTGACACCTCACCTGTGGTCGAGTAGGAGATCGCCTTGGGGCATGGCACATGGCGAAAGACTTCCCAGAGGTTTGCAAAAACAGACATAATGTCTGATGGGATAGCAGCAATCAGTGATTGTATAATGTTACTTATAATCCGTCTTGACTGCAAATAAAAAAAAATTGCAATCAAGACGGATTATAAGTAACAAATTAACAAATTCCCAGGGGGCCGCATGTAAGCCCTCCCCCCCCCCCCCCAGTTAGTCTGACAAACAGGTTCCAGATGCTGTCTGTGGCTGACGCTGTCGCTCAGCAAGATGCAATCGCCTGTTCTGTTTCAGAGGAAACCTCAGCCTGCAAGATGCGGGCAGTCACAGTGGGTGGGATTATTGGTAGTTGGGGGCTCAAATGTTAGGCACGTTATGGGACCCCTGAGGGACATGGCTGCCAGGAAGGGAAAGAAAGCCAGTGTGCACTCCGTGCGCATACTGGGTGTTCATACCGGATGTGCATACCAGATACTATCATCTGGCACCAATACTAAACAACATATGCACGTTTGTACGGTTGCACTCAAAATACTGGCGGTTACAATAGTTATTAATGTACCAGAATTCCACATTTTCAATGGCCTAATTCGTGCTTACATTAACTTCTGATCTTACAATGGTAAGTACTTAAATATGTTACCTTGACAAATCTACACTCCTGGAAATTGAAATAAGAACACCGTGAATTCATTGTCCCAGGAAGGGGAAACTTTATTGACACATTCCTGGGGTCAGATACATCACATGATCACACTGTCAGAACCACAGGCACATAGGCAACAGAGCATGCACAATGTCGGCACTAGTACAGTGTATATCCACCTTTCGCAGCAATGCAGGCTGCTATTCTCCCATGGAGACGATCGTAGAGATGCTGGATGTAGTCCTGTGGAACGGCTTGCCAAGCCATTTCCACCTGGCGCCTCAGTTGGACCAGCGTTCGTGCTGGACGTGCAGACCGCGTGAGACGACGCTTCATCCAGTCCCAAACATGCTCAATGGGGGAACGATCCGGAGATCTTGCTGGCCAGGGTAGTTGACTTACACCTTCTAGAGCACGTTGGGTGGCACGGGATACATGCGGACGTGCATTGTCCTGTTGGAACAGCAAGTTCCCTTGCCGGTCTAGGAATGGTAGAACGATGGGTTCGATGACGGTTTGGATGTACCGTGCACTATTCAGTGTCCCCTCGACGATCACCAGTGGTGTACGGCCAGTGTAGGAGATCGCTCCCCACACCATGATGCCGGGTGTTGGCCCTGTGTGCCTCGGTCGTATGCAGTCCTGATTGTGGCGCTCACCTGCACGGCGCCAAACACGCATACGACCATCATTGGCACCAAGGCAGAAGCGACTCTCATCGCTGAAGACGACACGTCTCCATTCGTCCCTCCATTCACGCCTGTCGCGACACCACTGGAGGCGGGCTGCACGATGTTGGGGCGTGAGCGGAAGACGGCCTAACGGTGTGCGGGTCCGTAGCCCAGCTTCATGGAGACGGTTGCGAATGGTCCTCGCCGATACCCCAGGAGCAACAGTGTCCCTAATTTGCTGGGAAGTGGCGGTGCGGTCCCCTACGGCACTGCGTAGGATCCTACGGTCTTGGCGTGCATCCGTGCGTCGCTGCGGTCCGGTCCCAGGTCGACGGGCACGTGCACTTTCCGCCGACCACTGGCGACAACATCGATGTACTGTGGAGACCCCACGCCCCACGTGTTGAGCAATTTGGCGGTACGTCCACCCGGCCTCCCGCATGCCCACTATACGCCCTCGCTCAAAGTCCGTCAACTGCACATACGGTTCACGTCAACGCTGTCGTGGCATGCTACCAGTGTTAAAGACTGCGATGGAGCTCCGTATGCCACGGCAAACTGGCTGACACTGACGGCGGCGGTGCACAAATGCTGCGCAGCTAGCGCCATTCGACGGCCAACACCGCGGTTCCTGGTGTGTCCGCTGTGCCGTGCGTGTGATCATTGCTTGTACAGCCCTCTCGCAGTGTCCGGAGAAAGTATGGTGGGTCTGACACACCGGTGTCAATGTGTTCTTTTTTCCATTTCCAGGAGTGTATTTCCGAAATTTCAAGACTCTACATTAATAACTTTTTGGTGCGGCAATTATTTTTACGTCAGTATAAATAGTGACCAAGGGCGACTAAAATGGCTAACTCCATGAGGATGACTGCAGGGGAACACTACACACTGTTCTCACTGACTGCTTTGTGCAATAAGTACCGGGTGATCAAAAAGTCAGTATAAATTTGGAAACTGAATAAATCACGGAATAACGTAGATGGAGAGGTACAAATTGACATACATGCTTAGAATGACATGGGGTTTTATTAGAACCAAAAAAATACAAACGTTCAAAAAATGTCCGACAGATGGCACTTCATCTGTTCAGAATAGCAATAATTAGCATAACAAAGTAAGACAAAGCAAAGATGATGTTCTTTACAGGAAATGCTCAATATGTCCGTCATCATTCCTCAACAATAGCTGTAGTCGAGGAATAATATTATGAACAGCACTGTAAAGCATGTCCGGAGTTACGGTGAGGCATTGGCGTCGGATGTTGTCTTTCAGGATCGCTAGAGATGTCGGTCGATCACGATACACTTCCCACTGCAGGTAACCTCAAAGCCAATAAACGCACGGACTGAGGTCTGGGGACCTGGGAGGCCAAGCATGACCAAACTGGTGGCTGACCACACGATCATCACCAAACGAGGCGCGCAAGAGATCTTTCACGCGTCTAGCAATATGGGGTGGAGCGGTATCCTGTATAAATATCATACGTTCCAGCAGGCTTTTATCAGCCAGGCTGGGGATGATGCGATTCTGTAACATACCGGCGTACCTCTCACCCGTCACAGTAGCAGTTTTGCTGTCCAGCGCCATCTGTCGGACATTTTGTGAACTTTGTTTTTTTTTTTCCTAGTAAAACCCGATGTCATTCCAAGTATGTGTGTCAATTTTTACCTCTCTATCTACATTATTCCATAGTTTATTAAGTTTTAAAATTTATACTGACTTTTTGGTCACCCGGTACTTTCAAATATGCATCATCTTCCTGCGTCTTTTAGGCCAGCACTCACGCAGTCTCTGTTTCTCTCTCTCTCTCTCTCTCTATCGTATCCAGCTCCCTTAAACACTCTTACACACAATCGCACACGTACACACACTTACACACATACTTACACACCCAGACATACATACACACACGCACACACACACACACACACACACACACACACACAGAGAGAGAGAGAGGTTTTTCCATTTCAACGTGCTATTTCTAACTGTGCTAATTGGAAAGAAACACACACGTACGTACAATCATCCACACACATTTTATGTAACTATTTCCCCATACCATCCCACGCTGAAAGATACATTTCGCATTGCTCAGTGTAGGATCGCTGTTAAATGCTGCGATCGCAAGTGTCAGCCGAATTTCAACTGTGCTTGGCCGCCTATTAAAAGTTAAACGGGAAAATTTCATCCAAAGAATCGTGAGCCTCAGGTTATTGCGGTGTGGAGAACGGAGAGCCTTAATTTTGCTGCGGAGGGACTGCAAAACTGGAGTCGTAGTGCGCAGAGAGGAGACGGAAAAAGAGAGGGAGAGATAGGGCGTGATGGGACGGGGGTAAAAGGTTATCTGTCGCGCAACATTAAATGAAAAGCGAAAGAGGGCATTAATTTTTAATTACTGCGGCAGAAGGAAATTGCGACTTCCTGGCCGTCCATAAAGATGCGACGGCCGAGGGCACGTAATACGCGGCCCGCGCCTCGCGGCGCGCTGGAAGCACCCTGGCGGTAGCCTGGAGAAGGGTCCGGAGCAATCAGCCGCCAGTTCCAGCGCGAGGTCTACGTCTGCCCGGGACTCGCACACACGCCTCCTTCTCCCTTCCACACTCGTGCCGGTAGTCTAATGGAATTCCAGCTCTTGGTTGTACAAGCCTAACTTGCTCCGACGAAACCCTTTTTGCAGGCAGTGATCCTCGTCTCTCACGTGATTCTACAACCACACCTTCAGACCAACAAATGCTGCTGTATCGCAGTTTTTTATTTATTTACGACTTCTGCCAATAACACATCAGCATCAGGTCGACACAACTCAGGATTAAAATACAAAAGCATTACAGACATCGAATGCGAGAGGGCATTGATTTAAATCGAGGGGGAATGATAATGGGCGAGGGACACTACGTTCGTAATGTGTGAGTAGGTTGAGAATTTGGAACTGGCGGGAGGCGTGCCAGGGTAGTCCCTGCTGTTGCGAGGAACATTGTGTCCGGACAATGCAGTGGACAGTGCAACTGCCTAGCATGCAGGATACCCGAGTTCGAGTCCCGATCTGTCACAAATTTTTAACCTCCATTTACTAAAATCAGTGCTAACGTCTATAATTACTTTGTGTTTGAATTCATAGATGCTGCTGGATCAAAATGGTGTCTGTTCTTCTGGACATGTGTGAAAGTAAAAAAACCGTATATAAGGGTTGCCCCGAAAGCAAGGCACCGCATTTTTTTCTCAGACGAAAACCATGTTACGAATGCGAAACGTTACGTGTTATTATTTGAAGCCTCTTGAGTGAGCGCGCCAAGATTCCGTCACTCCCGACAGATAGCGTAGTTGCAGCACAGTTTCAAAATCGAGTTTGTAGTTGAAATACAGTCTTAGACATAAAAACTGACCGCTGGCGGGCCGCCACAGAGACGAAGTCCGAGTCGTTCACTTAAGGTGACCAATTAAACCGACCGGCCCTGACAACTGTAAGTCCGGCCATCTGCACAATCTGTCGACACTGTAAGATGCAGAAGTGTCAGGAGGAAGTGTTGTCTACTTGAGATGACGTCGTGTTGTGTGAGCCCGTGTCTACTGGTAATCGTCGTGCATTCTAAACTTAAAGTCACGTGTTCGCGTGCAACTGTAGCTCCCTTCTCTTTTTTTACCGTATTCCGGCTCTCGTCTAAAGTTATGAGTCTAATTGAACGTCGAAGATAATTCGCTTCACACTCTACGCACCAGTAATAACAAATACTTCCAGAAACAATTCCGCAGGACAGCTCGTGGCTGCGTCGAGATCAGAACAGGGGAATCAGTGATCATAAGGCCGTTGCAGCATCCCTGAATATGGAAGTTGATAGGAATATAAAAAAAGGAAGGAAGGTTTATCTGTTTAGCAAGAGTAATAGGAGGCAGATTTCAGACTATCTAACAGATCAAAACGAAAATTTCTGATCCGACACTGACAATGTTGAGTGTTTATGGAAAACGTTCAAGGCAAACATAAAATGCGTTTTAGACGGGTACGTGCCGAGTAAAACTGTGAGGGACGGGAAAAATCCACCGCGATTCAACAACAAAGCCGGCCGCGGTGGTCTAGCGGTTCTAGGCGCGCAGTCCGGAACCGCGCGACTGCTACGGTCGCAGGTTCGAATCCTGCCTCGGGCATGGATGTGTGTGATGTCCTTAGGTTAGTTAGGTTTAAGTAGTTCTAAGTTCTAGGGGACTGATGACCACAGTAGTTAAGTCACATAGTGCTCAGAGCCATTTGAACCAACAACAACAAAGTTAGGAAAATACTGCGAAAGCAAAGAGAGCTTCACTGCAAATTTAAACGCAGCCAAAACCTCTCAGACAAACAGAAGCTAAACGATGTAAAAGTTTGCGTAAGGATGGCTATGCGTGAAGCGTTCAGTGAATTCGGAAGTAAAATTCTATGTACCGACTTGACAGAAAATCCTAGGAAGTTCTGGTCTTACGTTAAATCAGTAAGTGGATCGAAACAGCATATCCAGACACTCTGGGATAATAATGGCATTGAAACAACGGATTACACGCATAAAACTGAAATACTAAACACCTTTTTCCAAAGCTGTTTCACAGAGGAAGACCGCACTGCAGTTCCTTCTCTAAATCCTCGCACGAACTAAAAAATGGCTGACACCGAAATAAGTGTCCAAGGAATAGAAAAGCAACTGAAATCACTCAACAGAGGAAAGTTCACTGGACCTGATGGGATACCAATTCCATTCTACACAGAGTACACGAAAGAACTTGCCTCCCTTCTAACAGCCGTGTACCGCAAGTCTTTAGAGGAACGGAAGGGTCCAAATGATTGGAAAAGATCACAGGTAGTTCCAGTTTTCAAGAAGGGTCGTCGAGCAGATGCGCAAAACTATAGGCCTATATCTCTGACATCGATCTGTTGTAGAATTTTAGAACACGTTTTTTGCTCGCGTATCACGTCATTTCTGGAAATCCAGAATCTACTCTGTAGGAATCAACATGGATTCCGGAAACAGCGATCGTGTGAGACCCAACTAGCTTTATTTGTTCATGAGACCCAGAAAATATTAGGTACAGGCTCCCAGGTAGATACCGTTTTCCTTGACTTCCGGAAGGCGTTCGATACAGTTCCTCACTGTCGCCTGATAAACAAAGTAAGAGCCTACGGAATATCAGACCAGCTGTGTGGCTGGATTGAAGAGTTTTTAGCAAACAGAATACAGCATGTTGTTCTCAATGGAGAGGCGTCTACAGAAGTTAAAGCAACCTCTGGTGTGTTAGAGAGGAGTGTTATGGGACCATTGCTTTTCAATATATATGTAAATGACCTAGTAGATAGTGTCGGAAGTTTCATGCGGCTTTTCGCGGATGATACTGTAGTATACAGAGAAGTTGCAGCATTAGAAAATTGTAGCGAAATGCAGGAAGATCTGTAGCGGATAGGCACTTGGTGCAGGGACTGGCAACTAACCCTTAACATAGACAAATGTATTGTATTGCGAATACATAGAAAGAAGGATCCTTTATTGTATGATTATATGATAGCGGAACAAACGCTGGTAGCAGTTACTTCTGTAAAATATCTGGGAGTATGCGTACGGAGCGATTTGAAGTGAAATGATCATATAAAATTTATTGTTGGTAAGGCGGGTATCAGGTTAAGATTCATTGGGAGAGTCCTTAGAAAATGTAGTCCATCAACAAAGGAGGTTCGACCTATACTTGAATATTATTGCTCATCAGTGTGGGATCCGTACCAGGTCGGGTTGACGGAGGAGATAGAGAAGATCCAAAGAAGAGCGACACATTTCGTCACAGGGTTATTTGGTAAGCGTGATAGCGTTACGGAGATGTTTAGCAAACTCAAATGGCAGACTCTGCAAGAGAGGCGCTCTGCATCGCGATGTAGTTTGTTGTCCAGGTTTCGAGAGGGTGCGTTTCTGGATGAGGTATCGAATATGTTGCTTCCCCCTACTTATACCTTCCGAGGAAATCACGAATGTAAAATTAGAGAGATTCGAGCGTGCACGGAGGCTTTCCGGCAGTCGTTCTTCCCGCGAACCATACGCGACTGGAACAGGATAGGTAGGTAATGACAATGGAACGTAAAGTGCCCTCCGCCACACACCGTTGGGTGGCTATCGGAGTATAAATGTAGATGTAGATGTAGATGTAAAAGGAGAGTCCACCCAGGTGTTTCGCAGAATCCTCCCTCCAGAGCGCGCTGCTGTCGACCTCACGGAGCATCAGGGCTTGAAACAACAGGCCGATCTCGTCCAAAGTATTTCTCAGTTCAGTTTGTTCTCGTAGCAGTAGCAGTTTGCTCCCTATGTGTGCTCGTCTGTCACCTTAGTAACTATATGTCATGATGTTGTCCACTAGTGCCACATAATTCAAACAACCGTGGTACAGCTGCTTGGTGAACGGATGCACAGTACAAATTACTAAAGTAGTTGCCTATGAATCTGTTCCTGGCCCATCAGGTCATATCCATTATTTAAGCTTTGTACTGTATTTTTCTCATAAATTTATATTACCATGAAAACTTTTTCTTCTCGTCCCACCTAAAGTTGAACCTTATTTATTTGGCCCATCTCATCTTCTGAGTTTGACACCTTTGGTCTACGCTGAGTAATAAATACAGAGAAATATTTCTTATATAGTCAAACACTGAGTCACAAACTCGTAAGTATTTTTTTTCATGCTCATATCAAGAAATGTCACTGCAACTGAGTTTCATAAATTCTAGAACTGAAAATGGTGCTTTTGAGGACTCCCATGTGCCTGCTTGAGTCAAGAAAAAGACTTCACAACTTGCACACGTTGTAGTAGTCTACACATCCCCTCTTTCGGAGCAAGTGTCGACAGCCTGTCGTTTAGATACTCTTCTACGATTAATACTATACTTCACTGAGATAAGGTTCTTCCTTTTCTTCCCAGCGCGGACTGCTTCGACTCAACAATTTTTGGGCCTACATAATTTATCTGTGTGAGAATAACATGTCTAGATCTTCTTCAAACATTTTTCCTTCTTTTCTAACTTATAATGCCTGAAGGACAAAAATAAAAATGGTTATAGATTGATAATGTTCAACAGCATGTCGTCTTCAGAATATTACTCCTCATTTATAGCTCACTGAGTAAATATACATTTAAGTGCAAACGAAAACTGGTTTAGGGATGCGTATTCAAATACAGAGATATGAAAACAGGCAGAATACGGCGCCGCAGTCGGCAACGCCTACATAAGACAAGTGTCTGGCGCAGTTCATAGATCGATTACTGCAGCTACAATAACCGGCTATCAAGATTTAAGTGAGACTGGTTCAAACGGTTCAAATGGCTCTGAGCACTATGGGACTTAACATCTATGGTCATCAGTCCCCTAGAACTTAGAACTACTTAAACCTAACTAACCTAAGGACATCACACAACACCCAGTCATCACGAGGCAGAGAAATAAGTGAGACTGGAGATGGTGTTACAGTCGGCGCATGAGCGATGGGTCACAGCATCTTCGAGGTAGCGATGAAGTGTGGATTTTCCCGTATGACCATTTCACGAGTGTACCGTCAATAGCAGAAATCCGGTAAAACACCAAATCTCCGACATCGCTGCGGACGGAGAAAGACCCTGGGACCAACAACGACTGCAGAGAATCGTTCAACGTGACAGAAGTGCTACCTTCCCGCAGATTGCTGCAGGTTTCAATACTGGGCCATCAAAAATGTCAACGAAACATCATTGATATGGGCTTTCGGAGGCGAAGGCCGACTCATGTTCCCTTGATCACTGCACGACACAAGGTTTTACGCCTCGCCTGGACCCGTCAACTCTGACATTGGACTGTTGCTGACTGGAAACATGTTACCTGGTCGGACGAGTCTCGTTTCAAATTATATCGAGCGGATGGAGGTGTACGGGTACGGAGACAACCTCATGAATCCATGGACCCCTCTTGTCAGCAGGGGACTGATCAAGCTGGTGGAGGCTCTGTAATGGTGTGGAGCGTGTGTAATTGGAGTGATATAGGACCCCTGATACGTCTAGATATGACTCTGGCAGGTGACACGTACGTAAGCACCCTGTCTAATAACCTGCATCCATTCGTGCCCATTGTGCATTCCGACGGAATTGGGAAATTCCAGCACGACAATGCGACACCCTACAAGTACAGAATTGCTACAGAGTCGCTCCAGGAACATTCTTCTTCGTTTAAACTCTTTCGCTGGCTACCAAACTCCACAGACATGAAAATGTGCTGTTCTGAAGTCACCACCTCCTCGTAATCTTACGGATTTATGAACAGCCCTCCAGGTATCATGGTTTCGGTTACCTCGGGAGTACTTATTTATTTATTTTTTTATTTATTTATTTATTGTTCCGTGGGACCACATTTAGGAGAAGTCTCCATGGTCATGGAACTAGTCAATACATGAAATTATAACACGATTGTAGAAACAGATAAAATGAAATATAAGAAACATATTCAGGCGACAAGTCGTTAGTTTAAATAAAGAAAATCAAGAATGCAACACTGGAATTTGTTTAATTTTTTAGCTCTTCCAGGAGCTCCTCGACAGAATAGAAGGAGTGAGCCATGAGGAAACTCTTCAGTTTAGACTTAAAAGTGTTTGGGCTACTGCTAAGATTTTTGAGTTCTTGTGGTAGCTTATTGAAAATGGATGCAGCAGAATACTGCACTCCTTTCTGCACAAGAGTCAAGGAAGTGCATTCCACATGCAGATTTGATTTCTGCCTAGTATTAACTGAGTGAAAGCTGGTAACTCTTGGGAATAAGCTAATATTGCTAACAACAAACGACATTAAAGAAAATACATACTGTGAGGGCAATGTCAAAATTCCCAGACTATTGAATAGGGGTCGACAAGAGGTTTTCGAACTTACACCATACATAGCTCGAACAGCCCGTTTTTGAGCCAAAAATACCCTTTTTGAATCAGAAGAATTACCCCAAAAAATAATACCATACGACATAAGCGCATGAAAATATGCGAAGTATACTACTTTTTGTGTTGAAATGTCACTTATTTCAGATACTGTTCTAATGGTAAATAAAGCGGCATTTAGTTTCTGAACAAGATCCTGAACATGGGCTTTCCACAACAGCTTACTATCTATCCGTACGCCTAGGAACTTGAACTGTTCCGTCTCGCTTATAACATGCCCATTCTGTCTGATTAAAATGTCAGTTCTTGTTGAATTGTGGGTTAGAAACTGTAAAAACTGAGTCTTACTGTGATTTAGCATCAAATTATTTTCCACAAGCCACAAACTTATATCATGAACTACATTATTTGATAATGTTTCAATATTACACACAAGATCCTTCACTACCAAGGTGGTGTCATCAGCAAACAGAAATATTTTTGAATCACCTGTAATACTAGAAGGCATATCATTTACATAAATAAGAAACAGCAGTGGCCCCAGCACTGACCCTTGGGGAACGCCCCATTTAACAGTGCCCCATTAGTCAATGCCACGTCGTGTTGCGGCACTTCTGCGTGCTCTCGGGTGCCCCACGGGATATTAGGCAGGTGTCCGAGTTTCTTTGGTTCTTCAATGTATTATGTAATACTAGTTTCTTAGCTTCAGACGTATATACGAGATAGAACCTGAATGCACAGTTGCGCTGAAGAATGATTTTATTGGAGATAATTAAATTTCTTTAAGCTCCACTCAGCAAACTCAGAACTGAGATGCTACCTCTGATCGGTGTGCCAGTTGGAATGTCAGCGAGATGTACTGTCGATGTGGTAGACATCAGGGAGCCAGGACAGCAATTTCACACAACCTCCGTGTGAGGAAAGTAGGAATACAAACGTCGCAGTGCTACTTGACAAGGTAGCGTGAAGCAACACTTAGTAACTACAGCGCCAGAGCATTACTGCAATACTCAGACGTTGCAGAAAATCCCGGGCTTCGTGACCCGGGATAATCACTGTATTATCACAGTGAGGCAATGATCACTGATGAGACCGGTTAACACGGGCAAATGTGATCGTATAACCAGAGCCACCACGTCATATGCGCATTCTCGGCTATTTAAATAACGAGACCTTCGGAGCTCAAAAACACATTCAGTCATGCTGCCATTCTGTCTATGTCGTTAGAAAGAGAGAGGGTCTATCGCAGTTTCGCAGTGGTTCCCTACCTTTCTTAGACCACTACCCCTGAGTGCAATCAGACATCAGCTAGTACCCCTCTCCCCCCACCCCTGCCGTCAGTTGCTCCCCCCCCCCTCTCTCTTCCTCAACTTTATCACCAACTTCAGCACCGAACCAAACTGTAGAATGAAAGACTTTTCTTGAAACACTTTTATTTTTACAATGATGGAAGTTGAGTGATATTTAGTTTGTGAGTGTGTGCATGTGTGTGTGTGTGTGTGTGTGTGTGTGTGTGTGTGTGTGTGTGTGTGTGGGAGAGAGAGAGGGGGGGGGGAGGGAAGAGGGATCGTTAGAGTAAATGATATAGGAATTATTCGTGGTGCATCGCAAGCACTACTCACAACGCTTTCTCAGATAAGAAAGTTAACTATCCACCGTGCGGGTAGACACTTGTTACAAAACATTCTTCCCCTACATTACTTCTCCCCACTGCGGCACTTGCTTGACCTCTACACTGCAATCCCATTTAAAATCAACCAAGTTACTATGTGTATTCTATACTTATTGTTCGTAAGTCACTTGATTGTTGCACTCCTTGCTTCTGGACTGGCAGAAACTGGAAGACTCTAGGCTGTTAATGCTTTGTGTCTGAGCACAGTCGCTAATAGTAATAATACCGTGTGCAGCACTACAGTAGCCCTTATGATGTCACTGCTGTGTTGTGCTGTCAATTAATTCATTTATCTGTTTCGAAGCGAATAAAGAAGTTATTTCTGGACTATTGCTGGTACTATCTACAACTTGGAGAAGAAATTTTCTTGGAATATTTAGCATTAGTTACGTATATGTCTCACGTTTATCATCCGCAATGTACGGTACAAAGCACAACGTATGTGTGTTGTGAGTAGACTATGTGAGGAACCTATAATCTCCATCACATTAATACTACTAATTGTGAAAAAGTAATTATTAATATATTATTTAATCAATATTAGAGTCTTATAAAATTTAGATAATACTAATTATCTTTCGAAAATAATTTAATTTCGTGCCTGAAACAAAATCGAATCATTTGGTTTTTTTCCCTTCAGAAAATTTCATTTTACTCCTCAGGAGATAATTACCCGCACGTTGGGAACCAGTGGTCTGTCTAGTTTCAGTGAAACGACGACGAGCCGATCGATGTTGGTCTGCCTGCTGCCTGCTTGCCGACTTCAACACCAAGACGCAGCCAACCTGATGCATACCACAGCCATGGTGTGCTGCTGTTGCCTACTGGGGCGTCGCGGATGACGGGAAGACTGGTGAGCGGTCAGCTCTCCTCCACTTTGGGTCTATTACAGATTATCTGCAAGCTTCATCTCCACACCGACAAGGCGTGGTGCGTTCGTGCAGCCCCTGGCTGCGTCGTGATCATCTGCTGCAGTTTTGGTCGATACCATGGTGGATGACCAGGGCCTTGTCTTCACGACAACAGACGTCCTGGACCACATTCGGCTGTCCTCGCCTGAAGATCAGATGGGCTGTCTACGAGAGTGCTGAGATGAGAGCCACACTGCATTGCAGAAAGTTCTAGCATGCGATGCCTTCTCGTCCCCATGCTGCCACGAGCACAGCACATTACCATGGCTCACTGACCTACAGCGGTGACGTCACGCCTCACTGACTAGGACTCAGCATTTCTTCGTGGCACTTGTTTATGCCTGGCAGCCAACCGACGCATTAAGATACTTTTTTTTTTTTTTGGTCATCAGTCTACTGACTGGTTTGATGCGGCCCGCCACGAATTCCTTTCCTGTGCTAACCTCTTCATCTCAGAGTAGCACTTGCAACCTATGTCCTCAATTATTTGCTTGACGTATTCCAATCTCTGTCTTCCTCTACAGTTTTTGCCCTCTACAGCTCCCTCTAGTACCACGGAAGTCATTCCCTCATGTCTTAGCAGATGTCCTATCATCCTGTCCCTTCTCCTTATCAGTGTTTTCCACATATTCCTTTCCTCTCCGATTCTGCGTAGAACCTCCTCATTCCTTACCTTATCAGTCCACCAAATTTTCAACATTCGTCTATAGCACCACATCTCAAATGCTTCGATTCTCTTCTGTTCCGGTTTTCCCACAGTCCATGTTTCACTACCATACAATGCTGTACTCCACACGTACATCCTCAGAAATTACTTCCTCAAATTAAGGCAGGTACACTCCTGGAAATTGAAATTAGAACACCGTGAATTCATTGTCCCAGGACGGGGAAACTTTATTGACACATTCCTGGGGTCAGATACATCACATGATCACACTGACAGAACCACAGGCACATAGACACAGGCAACAGAGCATGCACAATATCGGCACTAGTACAGTGTATATCCACCTTTCGCAGCAATGCAGGCTGCTATTCTCCCATGGAGACGATCGTAGAGATGCTGGATGTAGTCCTGTGGAACGGCTTGCCATGCCATTTCCACCTGGTGCCTCAGTTGGACCAGCGTTCGTGCTGGACGTGCAGACCGCGTGAGACGACGCTTCATCCAGTCCCAAACATGCTCAATGGGGGACAGATCCAGAGATCTTGCTGGCCAGGGTAGTTGACTTGCACCTTCTAGAGCACGTTGGGTGGCACGGGATACATGCGGACGTGCATTGTCCTGTTGGAACAGCAAGTTCCCTTGCCGGTCTAGGAATGGTAGAACGATGGGTTCGATGACGGTTTGGATGTACCGTGCACTATTCAGTGTCCCCTCGACGATCACCAGTGGTGTACGGCCAGTGTAGGAGATCGCTCCCTACACCATGATGCCGGGTGTTGGCCCTGTGTGCCTCGGTCGTATGCAGTCCTGATTGTGGCGCTCACCTGCACGGCGCCAAACACGCATACGGCCATCACTGGCACCAAGGCAGGAGCGACTCTCATCGCTGAAGACGACACGTCTCCATTCGTCCCTCCATTCACGCCTGTCGCGACACCACTGGAGGCGGGCTGCACGATGTTGGGGCGTGAGCGGAAGACGGCCTAACGGTGTGCGGGACCGTAGCCCAGCTTCATGGAGACGGTTGCGAATGGTCCTCGCCGATACCCCAGGAGCAACAGTGTCCCTAATTTGCTGGGAAGTGGCGGTGCGGTCCCCTACGGCACTGCGTAGGATCCTACGGTCTTGGCGTGCATCCGTGCGTCGCTGCGGTCCGGTCCCAGGTCGACGGGCACGTGCACCTTCCGCCGACCACTGGCGACAACATCGATGTACTGTGGAGACCTCACGCCCCACGTGTTGAGCAATTCGGCGGTACGTCCACCCGGCCTCCCGCATGCCCACTATACGCCCTCGCTCAAAGTCCGTCAACTGCACATACGGTTCACGTCCACGCTGTCGCGGCATGCTACCAGTGTTAAAGACTGCGATGGAGCTCCGTATGCCACGGCAAACTGGCTGACACTGACGGCGGCGGTGCACAGATGCTGCGCAGCTAGCGCCATTCGACGGCCAACACCGCGGTTCCTGGTGTGTCCGCTGTGCCGTGCGTGTGATCATTGCTTGTACAGCCCTCTCGCAGTGTCCGGAGCAAGTATGGTGGGTCTGACACACCGGTGTCAATGTGTTCTTTTTTCCATTTCCAGGAGTGTATTTGATATTAGTAAACTTCTCTTGGCCAGAAATGGCTTTTTTGCCGTAGCGAGTCTGCTTTTGACGTCCTCCTTGCTCCGTCCGTCATTGGTTATTTTACTGCCTAGGTAGCAGAATTCCTTAACTTCATTGACTTCGTGACCGCCAATCCCGATGTTAAGTTTCTCGCTGTTCTCATTTCTACTACTTCTCATTACCTTCGTCTTTCTCCTATTTACTCTCAAACCATACTGTGTACTCATTAGACTGTTCATTCCGTTCAGCAGATCATTTAATTCTTCTTCACTTTCACTCGGGATAGCAATGTCATCAGCGAATCGTATCACTGATATCCTTTCACCTTGTATTTTAATTCCACTCCTGAACCTTTCTTTTATTTCCATCACTGCTTCCTCGATGTACAGATTGAAGAGTAGGGGCGAAAGGCTACAGCCTTGTCTTACACCCTTCTTAATACGAGCACTTCGTTCTTGATCGTTCACTCTTATTATTCCCTCTTGGTTGTTGTACATATTGTATATGACCCGTCTCTCCCTATATCTTACCCCTACTTTTTTCAGAATCTCGAACAGCTTGCACCATTTTATATTGTCGAACGCTTTTTCCAGGTCGACAAATCCTATGAAAGTGTCTTGATTTTTCTTTAGCCTTGCTTCCATTATTAGCCGTAACGTCAGAATTGCCTCTCTCGTACCTTTACTTTTCCTAAAGCCAAACTGATCGTCACCTAGCGCATTCTCAATTTTTTTTCCATTCTTCTGTATATTATTCTTGTAAGCAGCTTCGATGCATGAGCTGTTAAGCTGATTGTGCGATAATTCTCGCACTTGTCAGCTCTTGCCGTCTTCGGAATTGTGTGGATGATGCTTTTCCGAAAGTCAGATGGTATGTCGCCAGACTCATATATTCTACACACCAACGTGAATAGTCGTTTTGTTGCCACTTCCCCCAATGATTTTAGAAATTCTGATGGAATGTTATCTATCCCTTCTGCCTTATTTGACCGTAAGTCCTCCAAAGCTCTTTTAAATTCCGATTCTAATACTGGATCCCCTATCTCTTCTAAATCGACTCCTGTTTCTTCTTCTATCACATCAGACAAATCTTCACCCTCATATACATTATTGGAGATACCACGGCGTAACTGACATCTTCGGGCGTAAACTGGACCACTCATCTACACTCCATGCCTTGTCTCCTGCACACAACACGATCCAAGCTCTCTGGATCACTAAAGTACTCATGGCGCTACAGTTGTTTCGGTTCCTTCGTGTCGCATCTACAAACTATTAATTTGTTCGCACGCCTAATAGCAACCGAAATGTTATAATGGTCAATAGAGTGGGTCCTTGTATATTGCTTGTACTTGCGGTCTTAAAAAGCTAACATCTCAAGTTTCCTTTATAATGCTACGTCGACCTGATAATCGTTTGTAATCGGAACCTGTCGTAAATATAGACTATTAATATGCTAATCTTTGGCACGTTGAAAATATTTCTCCAATGACATTTTATTTGCAATTTCGGCACCTGTTTTCAAAATGTTTGTGTTTTTAATTACGGGAGAGCGGAAGTGAGGGGAAGAAAGATGAGATGAAGCCTAATGCCTCTACACAGCCTATAGTTTACGCCTGTGCAATATCTTCAGGACGATCGACAGGTAATGTCCACACCTCACCGACGCATTTCCTTAAACAGAGCAGTCTTCTGTTTATGAGACACTGTGACGTTTAGCTAAGTCTGTGATAAGAACGTTTACTCTTTTCCCCAGTCATATATTAGTAATAATTTGTCTATCGCCACCGGGATTTCAACCACCAGTCTTCGGACATTGCCGTCCGCTGGGGCCGAGAGGTTCTAGGCGCTTCAGCCATGCGGCTGATACGGTCGCAGGTTCGAATCCTGCCTCGGGCATGGATGTATGTGATGTCCTTAGGTTAGTTAAGTTTCAGTAGTTCTAAGTCTAGGGGACTGATGACCTCAGATGTTAAGTCCCATAGTGCTCAGAGCCATTTGAACCACTTTTCTTCGGACATTGCATTACTGAGCGTCAGTGCTCTTCAGCACCGTGTCTGGTTACAGGTTTACTAGGACAGTTAATCGCATGGTTTTGCAATAAAAAATCTAGGTAAGTTGAAATTTGACCTTTGTATAGGAAGGGCATGTGGTTAGACGCCTAAAGCAAAGAAACGTATGGGCTCGTTCCTAAAGCTGTTACCGCAGGAATAAATTTTCCAGAATGCACAAATATGATTTTGGTACCAGAGACATTTTTTGTTCCATTTATTTTTACGACTGATCCAAGTCCAAATCCTCACAATTTTCAATCGTCGTGGTGCGTGAATTACTTCGTTGAGGCTGTGCTAGTGAACATGTTCATTGATAACTTTGGTTTCGGTGTTTCTGCAGATATTAACATTATTTCTTTATGTTGCTTTGATGCAGTGGCGAAAGTGAAGGGTCAATTAGGTCGGCGCAAAAGTTTATTTTAATACTGCCAATAGACACATCCATATATTTCGGCATTCGTCCGTCTCAGCTGTCGGTAACATTAGCTACTGCTGTCACTGGTAGATGAGTCTATAACAGCCTACCATCCTTCTTCCAACATCTAAATAAATGTGTGTCGGTTTCGTTTCTAATGAATTTAATGGCTCCCTTTGAGGGGTATTTTGCAGACCTTTCAGAACAGCATTTCAGGGATGGAAGAAAAGTCTGATAAAATGCATTGACCTAAAATGGTGCTGCTTCAGATTGGTAAGGTCATTTCTGACGTTACAAAATGTAGTCTTGTTGAAAAATCACTGTTACACACAGCTGCATTAATCAGTTTACTGCACAACCTGTTTGAGTCATAAACGGACCTACTTAAAGTTTATTGCGATATCATTGTCAGATGAGTGACAAACCACGATGTCACAATAAACCGGTCCACAAAGCACCCTTGGCCATGCGCCGTAAAGTGGCTTGCGGAGAGCAGATGCACATGTAAAGGAAGGTCCGTTTGTAACTAAAAACTGTTTTATAATAAAGTACAGCCATGATTTTCCAAGATTTATTAGAAGCTTTACGAAAGATACAAAAACGCAGTACCAAGGAGGAGTTGTGCGACATAAACGAAAGTTGGTAGGCGTGTTTCTGCAACTCGAAGAGGATGTCTAATCAGATTTCACGCCAGTCGCCTAAGAGTCGCGCTAATAGCGTTACTATGAGGGTGCAAATCACGTTTCCTTTAAAAACATTGTGAGCGTTAGATACCTTCGAAATTGGAGTGGTGAGTTCATGCTAGTCAAGAATGCCTTTAAGGGGACAAAGACGCCATTATCAGCCCTCACTGAGTTTAAAAGATATCGTGTAATAGGGCTGCGAGAAGCTGGATGTCCTTCCTGTGATACTGCAGAAAGTCTTAGCAGGAATGTAGGCACTGTACGTGATCGCTGGCAGCGGTGGTCACGAGAATGTACAGTTGCGAGACGACTGAGTTCCGGAAGGCCACCGAGGGGGAGACCATAGTGTTCGGTGAATGGCTCTGATGCATCGTACTGCATCTTCAGCACCAATTTCAGCAGTAGTTGGCACCACAGTCACACCAGTGACACAACGAACTGTTGCAAAACGATTACTTCAAGGACACCTCCGAGCCAGACGCCCCGCAGCGTGCATTCTACTGAACGCAAACCACCGTCGTTTGCGACTGACGTGGCTAGTATGAGGGCAGGGTAAAGGTCTGTTGTGGTTTCTGATGATAGCCGGTTCTGCCTCGGTGCCAGTAACGACCGTGTGTTGGGTAACAGGAGGCCAAATGAGGGCCTGTAAAAATCATGTCAGCATGGTAAACAAACTGGACCCACACCTGGAATTATGATCTGGAGTGCGACTTCTTGTGACAGCAGGAGCTTCTCGTGGTCAAGTCACACCAATACCCAAAAAGGGAAGCAGGAGTAATCCGCTGAATTACAGGCCTATATCACTAACGTCGATTTGCAGTAGGGTCTGGAACATATACTGTATTCGAACGTTATGGAGTACCTCGAAGAAAACGATTTATTGACACATAGTCAGCACGGTTTCAGAAAATATCGTTCTTGTGAAACACAACTATCTCTCTATACTCATGAAGTAATGAGTGCTATCGACAGGGGACGTCAAATTGATTCCATATTTTTGGATTTCCAGAAGGCTTTCGACACCGTCCCTCACAAGCGTCTTCTAACCAAACTGCGTGCCTACGGAGTAACGCCTCAGTTGTGCGACTGGATTCGTGATTTCCTGTCAGAAAGGTCACAGTAATAGACGGAAAGTCATCCAGTAAAAAAGAAGTTATATCCAGCGTTCCCCAAGGAAGTGTTATAGGCCCTCTATTGTTCCTCATCTATAGTAACGACTGAGTAGCCCTCTTAGATTGTTTGCAGATGATGCTGTCATTTACCGTCTTGTAAAGTCATCAGATGATCAAAACGACTTGCAAAATTATTTACATAAGATATCTGAATGGTGCGATAAGTGGCAATTGACCCCGAATAAGGAAAAGCGTGAAGTTATTCACGCGAGTACTAAAAGAAATCAGCTAAATTTCGATTACGCGATAAGTCACACAAATCTGAAGACTGTAAATTCAACTAAATAGTTAGGGATTACAATTAAAAATAACCTAAATTGAAACGCTCACATAGATGATATTGTGGGTAAAGCAAAGCAAAGACTGTGATTCATTGGCAGAACACCTAGAAGGTGTAACAGGGCTACTAAAGAGACTGCTTACACCACGCTTGTCCGCCTTATTCTGGCGTATTGCTATGCGGTGTGTGATCCGCATCAGGTGGGACTGACGGATGACATCGAAAAAATACAAAGAAGGGCAGCTCGTTTTGTATTATCGCGAAATAGGGGAGATAGTGTCACAGACATGATACGTGAATTGGAGTGGCAATAATTAAAACAAAGGCGTTTTTCGTTGCGGCGGGATCTTCTCATGAAATTCCAATCAGCAGTTTTCTCCTCCGATTGTGAAAATATTCTGTTGGCAGCCACCTACATAGGGAGAAATGATCATCACGATATAATAAGAGAAATCAGGGCTCGCACAGAAAAATTTAAGTGCTCGTTTTTCCCGCGTGCCGTTCGAGAGTCGCACGATAGAGAGACAGCTTGAAGGTGGCTCGTTGAACCCTCTGCCAGGCACTTTATTGTGAATAGCAGAATAATCACGTAGATGCAGATGTAGATGTGGTGATCCCACGCACCCTGACAGCATATCTGTACTACAGTCTCGTGATTCTACCGGTCGTGTACAATTCATGAACAGCATTCCAGGGTGAGTTTTCCAACAGAATAACGCTCCTCGAAATACTGCTACAGTAATACGACATGCTTTTCTCGGCCTGCTCGATCACCAGATCTGTCTGCAATCTTATGCGACATCACTGGAAGACAACATCAGCGTCACCCGTTGACAAGATTAACTGTCTTTGTATTAACCGCCCAAATGCTACAGACATGGAATTCCATCCCGCGAACTGACATCATCCGTATGCTTGCATTCATCCTTTAGGCGGTTACATCAGTTGTTAATAGACCAGCATTTCACATTTGCCATGGCTTATCTCACGCGTACATTAACCTGTGATGTTTCAAAGTTAAATATGTTACCTAGCCAGACGTATTTCCGAAATTTCATTACTCTACCTTAATTATTTTTTGTTGTCGAGATTTTTTTCCGGTCAGTAGAAAATACAGTCCCTCTAGCTGAGCAATTTTCACGTTCGTTTCGTTCATCGTACGTGATACTTGTTCATACTAGTTTATCCAGGCCTTGCTGTTCCACCCGTCCACACTGGTACCACCGTAATAGGCAGCTTTCGCAGCAGTCAGCGGCGAAAAGCCTGCGATAGTCTAGCGGCACAAACCCCGCTGCCAGCTCACAGTGCTCACGGACTGTATCCCCAGAGACCGTCACGGACAGCGCTGATGCCGAGAGCCGCCGCTTGAAATCTGTCCCCGGCGTCCGGCCGACGTAGATCCGGGGCGCACATACATACATACATACATACATACATAAACACCCGGCGTGGGGATTCCCACGGGGGCGCGACTTGCCCGTCATTCTGGCGGCGCGCTTTCCAGCTGTAAAGCCGCGAGTCATAATGCAGCGCGCACTTTACATTGCAGCCCTTGGCTGTCATAATGCGCCACCTCCAGTTTTATCGCGACCGCCGTCCGAGAGGGCGTGCGACGGAGTTACTGCCTCAGGCAGACACTGGTAATGCCCCAGACACATTTAATTAACGGCGCAAACGTGGCCCGAGATGCTTTTCGTCAACTGAGACTCCAGCACTCAGGCGCCCTCGTTAGAGTCCTGGAAGGAACAAAGCCCGGTAGACATCTCTCCGCAACAATAGGGGCTGGTACTAGCCCACTCTTGATAAACGCTATGCGGTTGCAGTATCTTGAAGCTGTAGACAGATCCTGTAGTTACTCACTCCGAGGTAACAAAAGTCATGGGATAGTGCTATGCAGATATACAGAAGGCGGTAGTATTGCGTACGCAGGGTATAAAACGGCAGCGCACGGACGGAGCTGTCATTTGTACTCACCTGATACATGTGAAAAGGTTTCCTACGTGATTATGGCCGCACGACGGGAATTAACTTTGAACGCGGAATGGTAGTTTCAGCTAGACGCATGTGACATTTCATTTTGGAACTCGTTAGGGAATTCAATATTCGGAGTTCCAAAGTGATGAGAATACCAGATGTCAGGCATTACCTCTCACCACATCACCACACACAACGCAGCGACCGACGGCCTTCACTTAACAACCGAGAGCAGCGGTGTTTGCGTAGAGTTGTCAGTGCTAACAGGCACCTCTTCTTGAAATAACAGCCCAAATCAATGTGGGACATACGACGAACGTATCCGTTAGGACAGTGAGGCGAAATTTGGAATTAATGGGCTATGGCAGCAACGACCGACGGTAGTTTCTTCGCTGACAGCACGACGTCGCCTGTAGTACCTCTCTTGGGCTCTTGACCATATCGATTGGACCCCAGACTACTGGAAAACCGTGGCCTGGTCAGAGCTGATTAGTACGGTTCGAGTGTGGGGCAGGGACCCAGGATGTCAACAAGGCACTGTGTAAGCTGATGTTGGCTCCATAATGGTTTGGGCGGTGTTTACATGGAATGTGCTAGGTCCTCCGGAAATAGTTTTGTTCGGCTATCTGGGGACCAATAAAGCCATTGATGGACCTAATGGATAACTATGCACCATTTCACCGTACCACAATTGTTCGTGACTCGTTTGAATAACATTCTGGACAATTCGAGCGAATGATTTTGCCACCCAGATAGCCCGATATGAATCCCACCGAACATGTTTGGGACATATTCGAGAAATCAATTCACCCACAAAATCCTGCACCGGCAACACTTTCACAATTATGGACGGCTATAGAAACCTAGTGGCTCAGTATTTATGCAGGGTACTTCCAACTGTTTCTCGAGTCCAGGCGATTGCACGACTCCGGGAAAAAGGAGGTCCTACACGATATTAGGAGGCATCCCACGACTTTTGTCACCTTAGTATATAACGTTGCTGTTTTGCACACGGCAAGGGTACTATACAACTTGCTCGTCCCTGGGAGCCGGCCGCGGTGGTCTAGCGGTTCTAGGCGCGCAGTCCGGAACCGCGCGACTGCTACGGTCGCAGGTTCGAATCCTGCCTCGGGCATGGATGTGTGTGATGTCCTTAGGTTAGTTAGGTTTAAGTAGTTCTAAGTTCTAGGGGACTGATGACCACAGATGTTAAGTCCCATACTGCTCAGAACCATTTGAACCATTTTTTCGTCCCTGGGAACACCGAAATGTATAACGGCATTGGTATCAAACGAATGGTTGACCCCTTGTTCTTTAACTGTAATGTACAAATGGCAGATGTTTCGTAGTCTTATAACTAGCTTTAACATCAGACAGAACCTCGAAATTAGGGGGCACCCTGAAGCTTTTTTTCTCCAGTGGCATTCTCGCTGAAATATCACACACAGTGCGGGAGAAGCTTACTTACACCCCTGCTATAACGTGGATATCTTGTTTCAAGACGGGACACTTCAATATGGAAGATGTGCATCTTCTAATCATTTATGTATTGATTTACTTGTTTCTTACATGAGTCATAAGTCGCTATCGAGGTGCAAAAACACTCTGTGCTCCGATCATAGTCTGCTACAGCACGCTACAATCTCTGGCTCCTCGGTGACGGTATATGCACATGTTACGCCTTGGATAGATAGCTGACTGACCAATCACGTGTCAGTGCGCGGGAGTTCACAGCAAGAGTGCCTGCGGCGGAGGGGGGGGGGGGGCTACTAAGTTCGCGCCCATAACACTTCCGCTTATCTACTAGATATGTTTCTTGCTGTCCGCCCCTTTCTTTCTGTGTTGATAGATACTCATTTAGCCGATGAAAAGCTATGCTGAAGAAACACCAACTAAATACCTATCAAGTAAAGCCCTCATAACTTGAGCTTCGAGGCAGAATCTATAAGTTCGTAAAAAATCGGGCGTTCAGGATTATAAATAATCTGCTTGAAAATGTTTTTAAGTTCAACCAGTTAGGCTTCATTGCCTCAAAAACGTTCTAAATGGCTATCAAGTCAGTATTTCTTGTCAAACCATTATTGTTGGAAGCTGGTTACTGTTTGAACTACAAAGTTTCACACGAAAGCAGCCAGAATTTTCCGAGTCCGATCCCAACAATTTTAACGTTCTAGACAGTCTATAACCCACAGCTTTTCGCGAGTTTCTACATCAAGCTATTCAGGAAGCTTCATAGAAATAAGTGCTCGTCATAATATCTCGTGATGTTCACGAAACAAGCCATGCGAAGTACGACAGTAAAGTTCACGAAAATAATTCCCAAACTAATCCACTTAAAATCTTCAGAAATGTAATCGCTTTACAATTACAAAATGTAAGATTTCATTCATCTTAGCCCAAATATGTTCAGCGCTGTTCAACATTGATGTACCATACACAGTGCGAAGATCCCCGAGCGGCTCCCGGAGACAGGGAACTACATCACAAAGCCCGCCGCAAAGCGCGGGAAGTGCTTAATTACCAACTGGCTGATGATTTAGGCAGCCAGTTACATATGCTAGAGGACTCCTACTTTCGCGGTAATTCCTAAGCCGTCCAACAAGATTACACACAATAATTAATAAAAGAAATTCTGGTTTTACGAGACCAAACTTAACTTACATAAAACGAAGCATACCTATCACTAGAAATGAATTACTAATTGATTTAATAGCTAACTTCTCTTCCGGCTGCTTTTATGCAAAAGCATACACACTAAGAGAGCGTTACATACGTCACATGATTCCTGATTCCACAACAGCTCCCCACACATACATTGCGTATGTCCTCCATACGCTTGCTCACTCTCTCCACAACACTAGCACAACAAAACGTAAATAATTTGCATAGTGGTTCTATTACGTCAGCAACTACTGTAATGAAAGCAAAGAAAAGTCTAGAAAAATAGCTTCTACTGCTCTCTGCCGGAATTGCCGCCAACGGATATCCACGTGTCTATCCCTAATAAAACGTTCAGGCATCACCCCAACCCAGAAAAAGAAGCAACTGACAAAGAAAAATGTAATTCGTGGAGTGGAGCAATAGATCTCAATCTAACGCTCAAAAGTAACAAAATGGCTCTGAGCACTATGGGACTTAACTTCTGAGGGCATCAGTCCCCTAGAACTTACAACTACTTAAACTTAACTAACCTAAGGACATCACACACATCCATGCCCGAGGCAGGATTCGAACCTGCGACCGTAGTGGTCGCGCGGTTCCAGACTGTAGCGCCTAGAACCGCTCGGCCACTCTGGCCGGCTCAAACGTAACAGGTTCTTTGAAACACTATATGAGCAATTCTGAAAACAATCAGCACATACGTAGCTGATAGAATTGGTATATAAGTTTTCCAACACTATAATATTATAATGAGATCACGGATCTTTTTTGAGTTAAGCTCATACATGATTATAAAAAATCATCAACACACTACAAACGAGTGCAACGTACAAATGACTATTAATGAAAATTATAGTTGACAGTCGTACTCTGCCACGTAATATTGACACCTCTTAACTCTTACTCAGATAATAACAACGTTGCACTTGACATTAAATTATTTCAGTTAGTTAATCCTAATTCCTAGTTACAGTACTTACGCATTACAAAGTGTATAAAACGGTTCTGCATTTAATCATTTTTGTAAATCACTTGACGTCCCAAGCCAAAGATGTATTTCCTACTATGGAAATAAAAAAACAGTTACTTACATCACAGGCCGTGTACAGGTTGTAAATTTTAAGTTGACTGACCAGAATAACTCGAAAAATAAGCTTCACACGAAATATGTGTAGAAAACAAAGTTGATTGTTTTCGAGGGGGACATCTGCTGGTGCTAAAATTAGCCCGCCACCCTAGCCCCCTGCGGGCTGGGTGGGAGGTAACTTTAAAATTTCAAATGGGAACCCCCATTTCTTATTGCAGAATCAGATTCGGATCGCCACATTGTGTACTGTGATTCGTCATTCCACACAACGTTTTCCACTGTTCATTCGTCCAATGTTTACGCTTCTTGCAGCAAGCGAGACTTCGTTGGGCATTTGCCGGCGTGATGTGTGGCTTATGAGCAGCCGCTCGACCTTGAAAGTTTTCTCACCTTCCGCCCAACTGTCATAGCACTTGCAGTGGATCCTGATGCACTTTGGAATTCCTGTCTGATGGTCTGGATAAATGTCTGCCTATTATACATTACGGCCCTCTTCAACTGTCGGCGGTCTCTGTCACTCAACAGACGAGGTCGGTCTTTACGCTTTTGTGCTGTACGTGTCCCTTCATGTTTCCACTTCACTATCACATCGGGAACAGTGGACCTAGCGATGTTTTGGGTGTGGAAATCTCGCGTACAGACGTATGACACAAGTGACACGCAATCACCCGACCACGCTCGAAGTCCGTGAGGTCCTCGGAGCTCCCCATTCTGCTCTCTCACGATGTCTAATGTCTGATATGGAGTACCTGGCAATTGGTGCCAGCACAATGCACCTAATATGAAAACGTATGTTTTTGGGGGTTTCCGGATACTTTTGATCACATAGTGTAAAAGAATGGTACAGAAGAGGGATTAATCTCCAGAGTGAAACGTTGACAATGGCAAGATTCGCAGATGTCATTGTTATCTTCAGTGAACGAGGGCTATGCAGAGGGATGATCTAGTGAGCAGAGAGAGTACACCAAAGAAGGAAGGACGAATTAAAGAGTTACAAAAACAAGATTACTGACAAATGTAATATCAAGCCTGGAAACTAGAGAGTAAACGATGTGAAGAAATTGTCCTACCAGAAAAGCAAACTGATGTATGATCGACGAAGGATATACTAGACAGAATACACCTAATCAAGCGAGTGTTCCTCGGAAAAAGAAGTCTACTTGTAGCAAACAAACGTCTTAATTTGAGAGAGAAATTTCGGAAGGTATAAATATATAAAACAGCAGATGAATCACGGACTATGAAAAAAACGCCTAAGAGAATGAAAACAGTTGACCTATTTCTTACAGGCGATGTTTAAAATTAAGTGAACTGATAAGTAACGACGAGATTGACCACAAAATCACGGAATAAAATAAAATATTAACCAAGAATACAGACTATATGATAGATGTTACAACATAACAGAATAACTTTCATAGATACAGAGGGCTCTGTGGAAAGTAAAAATTCTGGGGGAAGAGAACAGACTAGACACTTCTTCTCCTTGTACCCTTGTCCCTCAATTGCGTGGGTTATTTTAAGGGGTGCCTCGATGTCCTTACTGTCGTTACCCCCTTACCCCCAATGACCCATAAGCTATTTCAAAATCGTTGAAAGTACAAACGACTTAGCGTAAATACTTTGGTGTGTAAGAATTAGATTCGTAGCTAACACTGTTCCGGACAAGATTTTTTCGTCTTTTTTATGTGATAGAAAAATGAAATCCCTTATAAAGCTTAATATTAATAACTTCACATGTAATTTTTTCGAATCCGCTGAAATTTTTCCGTTACCGAATGTTTCATGTCATCAGTATAATGTTTTAAGGTTTTTGGTGCAGCTTATTTGAGGAGTTCTTTAAAAGAGGCTTTAGTATTTTTAGCTCCTAAATTTGCTAGCAGTTTCATTTGGTGTGTTTGAATGTGTGCTGATTTTATGGGAATTCCTTGTGAAGATCTTTCTGTTGGTCTAGGACAGTTACAGGTTTCATTAAATATTTACTAAATTCTCTTCAATGTTCTGGATTTTTAAGTGCCAATTGTTCATTTTTCTCCTTGAAGCAGTAATTTTTGGACTCGTACCAATTTAGCTTCCTTCTAAATTATTCATAAAAGGGTTGGGTGTTGTGTTCTAGGAAGTCTTCTTCAGTTTCATAATGTCTTTTTGTTTCACTAACTGATTTTGAAGATTCTTTTGCAGATGTTAGGCATGTATTTTTATTATAAACTCCAACTCTAATCTTTAATTGTGTAGTATGCAATATTTAAGAGGTACTCTTTGACTGCCTTTGTAGATAAGTGTGTTTTAGTTAGTTCGTTCATCTTCTCAGGAAAATTGTTACACAATTAAAATGCCTCACAAAAAACACTGTTTCACGTTTTTGTTCATTTTCCATTGGTAGGTTTAGTCCTAACTGGCATTAATTACTTCAAGATAGCATGCAGAAATGTTATTGAAATATTAATATTTTTCCTAATATGCACTACAATTTGGTACATTAATTTACCAGTTGCAGTAAGAATATTAATTTTATAAATATTTTCTCACAATGAAACGGACTACTTCCTTTGGTTTTTATGTTCATGGCCATTTTCTGCAGTTTTAAAATATGTCCCATGTTTTGTGAGTTTGATCCCGAGAAAAGAATCCCACAACTAATAGATTGGTATACATAGGAACAATACGTCACCTCAAGCCCCGTCTGTTACATACTGGTTATAAGTATTCTGGAAAAAAAGGAAAGACACCTCCTGGAGATATCACTGTTATAGCACATAACACCGCCTGTAGCTTTAGTTGAAGGTGGAAGAGAGTCCATAAATTTATTCTGGAATACCATATCCATCTGAAGGCACTCACTGAGGACAAGATAGCGTAGAGCTACCAAACTGCAAGGATGTTGAACAATACATTACACTCGCTGTTCCAAATAGTCCAAAAAATGGTTCAAATGGCTCTGAGCACTATGGGACTCAACTGCTGTGGTCATAAGTCCCCTAGAACTTATAACTACTTAAACCTAACTAACCTAAGGACAGCACACAACACCCAGCCATCACGAGGCAGAGAAAATCCCTGACCCCGTCGGGAATCGAACCCGGGAACCCGGGCGTGGGAAGCGAGAACGCTACCGCACGACCACGAGATGCGGGCCCAAATAGTCCCACGCAGTTTCTATGACAATGGCTCGGATGACTTTCCGGACCAGTCGAGGTGCGATAGATTGTCTGAGTGGTGGTCAAACCAGGAACGAATGTGTGCAGTCCAGGACAAGGCTGTTGTCAGCTTGGAAGATGTCCACAGCATACTCAGCACGATGATATAAAAGAAACGGCAGCCATGTTGAAATAAACGTCCTGGCTTATGTTGAAGGTAATGTAAATGCGTGGGCCAAAGTAATGGTACGGGAAAAGCCCCGAAATATCACAGAAACATGCCAGGCCTGAAATACATCCTCCCATAAGACAAGCTACTCGACGGCTTGAATATTTTGAAAAGAAACTCGCCCCTAGTCAGCTACTACCTCGTTTCTGTGTCAGGGGGCTCACCAAGGATGCAGAGCTTTCTTATCGCTGTGAGGGAGGCCTTTTGGAAGAATCCGACTGAAAATAGAGTGCCCTTCGCTTTTTTCAGTCGGAAACTGATCGAGATGGACGTGCGTTCACCTACAGTAGCATTTCTTATCGCAATTGTCACTGAGAAGATGAGACGCTCCTCTCCGGCCCGTCATAGTTTGGAGCTATTTACGACAGCTGTTACATGGCTGAGAGCAGTACACCATTTCCTGCATACACGTGTTCCCCGAGAAATCGAGAAATGTCACGTCTCCTCGTCGACCCATCTTACTGCGGAGTTTCGATACAGACGACTGGCACATACGCTCTACTGCTATGTCTTATATCATCAGTAAAGTGCTGTCCGCGGCTCGTGGTCTTGCGGTAGCGTTCTCGCTTCCCGCGCACGGGGTCCCGGGTTTGATTCCCGGCGAGGTCCGGGATTTTCTCTGCCTCGAGATGACTGGGTGTTGTGTGTCTTTCACTATCACTTCATCATCATTGACTCGCAAGTCGCCGAAGTGGCATCAGCAATTTCGGCGGCCGAACTCCCCGCATGGGGTCTCCCGGCCAACAATGCTGTACCATCATTTCATTTCAGTGCAGTGCTGCATGACATTCCGGTATCAGTTCTACACCGTCTAAAGTATTACAAAGCGACCAGTTTGCGCTTTTAATTGGGAGAGGGGCTGACTAATATTCTATCCAGTATAATACGCTGGCGACATTCGCGCATCATAATCTCTATTTTCATTCCAACTATTCTGTCTAGTATGTCATAACACGCTGACGACATTCTCTCATCATAATTGCCATTTTAACTTCTAGTTTTTCCTTTTTTATTTTTATTTTTTATTTATTTATTTTGCTGTTCTGATACCCATCACTTTCTCGACCTTCCTCGACTTCTTTTTACAACTGTGTTACATCATCTCATCTGGAGAGGTAATCATTTTTCACTCGATTTTTTCAAATGTTCCTTCCAGTTTCACCTATTTTCTCGTATTTTGTTCAGGATTTTAAATATACTCAGTTCTTCACTAACTTCCGAATAACTTGTCAGCTCTTCTGTATCTCTTCGCTACGCTTAGAAATCTAATCTCTGTTGCTCGTAGTATGCAACTTTCTCGGCATTTATTTGTAACCCACGATTCACTTCTTGAAACAAACACTGGGACTGACACTGTCTAAAGAAAACATCAATATTGTTTATGTTCTCGTTTGATTTTGTAGACATCTGAGTATTGTTCCACACTTATGGCCCAACTTTGCTAATTTACTCCTGCGTCTTCATCGTAAATATATGTGACATCGCAACTTAAATACTCGTAGGCAAAAATTTGACATGTTCTATTGTTCTTTTATTAACAGTAACGGTTGCCTGTACAAGGCGTTTTCCTTTAAAAGCCACTGATTTCGTCTTTTTTGAGGTAGAGCTCTGGATGCGGAGCGCTATGGTGGTGTTGGCTTAGCTACGAGAAGAGTCAGTGAAGCCGGACAGGCCGAATGGGATAAGCCAGACGAAGTGTGTCCCACAACGGCTTATTGGTCCTTTTGGCCTCTACTATGGCCGTTCTTGATCTGTCCTTTTCCTATCGTCTCCAGGAAAAAAAAAGACTTATCATGAAGGAAGGATCCGAATGCGACGGAAATCGGTAAATGTGATGTACATGCACTGAAACAAATGACAACAGTTTCAGAAAAACTAGATAATTTATTCAAGAGAAAGAGCTTCATAAATTGAGCAAGTCAATAACTCATTGGCCCACCTCTAGCCCTAATGCAAGCATTGATTGACAGACGTACCAAATTTTGTCGAACTGGTGCGTTAGATCGTCCAAATCCCAAACACGTTGGAAGGCCCTGTTCCGTTGATGAGAGGTCCGGCAACCTTCTGGCCAAGGTAGCGTTTGGCAAGCATCAAGACAAGCAGTACAAAATCTAGTCGCAGGCAGACTGGAATTTTCTTGCTGTATTGCAAGCCCAGGATGGCTTGCCACAAAGAGCAGCAAAACGGGGCTAGAATATCGTCGACATACTGATGTGAACTAAGGGGGCTGCTGATAACAGCTGGGGTTTTGACGACCTAACGTGTCAGTTGGACAGAATTTACCAAGATATCTCTCAGTAGGACATCAACAACTTTATCAGTCCTGACCAAGGCGAATAACAGCTTGCATAAGGGCCGGAGGTGGGCCAGTGCTCTGACGTGTACCAATGCATTACTGACTTGCTCAATTTGTAAAGATCTTTCTCTTGAATAAATCATCTATTAGGTCCACAACTTTGTTTCCGCCGTTTTGCAATAGACGGCAGTAGCGGCAACTGGGGTTCAGGTGGATGCTTCAAATGGCTCTAAGCACTGTGGGACTTAACATCCTGAGGTCAGCAGTCCCCTAGACTTAGAACTACTTAAACCTAACTAACCTAAGGACATCACACACATTCCATGCCCGAGGCAGGATTCGAACCTGCGACCGTAGCAGCAGCGCGGTTCCAGACTGAAGCGCCTAGAACCGCTCGTCCACAGCTCCCGCGTTTCAGGTGGTTGGTCATAGGTGTAATACAATAAGCTTAGGCATCTGTAAACATAGTGCCACAAAAATATTCGTCGATTTGTGATTGCATCATAAGGTTATTCTCGATTAGTACGTCAACTTACGTACCCATTTCTTGCCATTTGCGGCAGGTTTTAATTTTCTGCTATAACATGAAAATATCTGCGGCTGTGGCTCTTAAAATGCTGGGTAAGGCCAATGCTGAGGGAACTTTTAGTGGAAGAACGAGCACAGAATGTTTTCAATGCCTCAAGAACGGTGATTTTTATGTCCGGCATTGCAGGGGAAGACAGAACGTTTTCGAAGCTACTGAAACAGACGAAGACAGTCATAGGACATCATTATAGAAAGCAACTGATGCGTTCGAGCCCAGCACTGAAACACAAGCGGCCACAATGCAGCTATAGACAGGGAAGGGTAATTTTGCAGCAGGTCAGTGCTCGACCTCAAGTCGCAAAACCCACCGTATTCTCCATACGTTGCTCTCTTTGACTACCACCTTTTTCGATCAGTGGCATACAGCCTGGCTGACCAGCACTTCCAATAATATGAACAAGTGCAAAATTGAATCGATTAATGGATCCCCACAAAAGACGCCCAGTTCTTCTGCCATGAGATTCGTATGCTATCCGGGAAAATATAGTGGCCAGCGATGGGCAATACTATGAATCATAATGTTTTTGTAAGTTTTTCACAATAAAGCCCCGAAATTCGAGAAAAAAGGGCGGAATCAAAGTTGTAGGCCTAGTAATTTTTCTGAAACTGTAATCATTTGTTTCTGTGTACATGTATATCACGTAGTCTCCCAATTTCTTTCGTGGTACGCCTTTCTTTCTTTATCTTTTTTTTCTTAGAGTGTGTTGAAAGGGTAGGTGGGTCTCTTAGGCGCAGGAAGCCAGCTTCACTAGGGGACTAACTCCAAAACGAATATCCGGCTCGTCGGAAAGCACAAAGTACCAGCCCCATTATCCAGCTGTTCTTGTACCCGCCAGGGTGGCCATGTAGATTTTCCCAATTAGTACCAGTACTAAAAATAGCCTCAGACTAAGGTCAGACATTCTCTTTACTAGTAATAATCTTAATTGGAAATTAGCTATTGCAGCCATTAAGGCGCCATTTCTTTGGAAAGTGCCACGCCTTGGGTGCCAGCAGATGAATACCGGTGCCACCGTGGCATCCACGGCGGAGGCAGCGGCGGT
Organism: Schistocerca piceifrons; assembly: GCF_021461385.2. Taxonomy (NCBI): domain Eukaryota; kingdom Metazoa; phylum Arthropoda; class Insecta; order Orthoptera; family Acrididae; genus Schistocerca; species Schistocerca piceifrons. The sequence goes on along the minus strand of NC_060141.1, from coordinate 587,623,690 downwards.
GGCTACGGGAAAATTGCTTTGCGTTCCTGGCGCGGTCGCCATCTGCCGCCGCGCTACGCCGCGCCGCGGTCGGTATTATCATATTGCGAGCGCCCGCGCAGACGAATATGCTGCAGGCGGAGACCGCAGTTTATCAGAGCGGCATATTTATGCGCTGATATTAAAAACAGATTGAATTCCCCCAGGATTAAAAACTGTGTTGCACCGTACGTCATTGGTCCGCATCTAGGCGGCCCGAGAATTAAAAACTGCACGCCTTCCGCTGTTTTGATACTTCTGTTACTTCGGTGAGATTCCACGAAGAAAAGTGTAAACAGAAAAGATACCGCCGTTTGAAAAATACCAAGATACCAAAAACTTCAGGCAGCAAGCTAGCAGCAAGTTTCAACGACCTTTCGTGAGGCAGAGTGGAATGTGTCCTTTTGTAGCATTGTTGCTTCAGTATGCCGATCGCTTGCTGTCTTAACTGTTTATCCCGCAGTATGGAGTCCACCGTTTTTTTCTCTCCAGTTTGGTAAATTTATTTTAATTTTAATTTTGTCGCCAGTAACGTAAGAAAAGGAGGTCACATACGCCGTTTTTAACCTTGTTCTGTACTCTACCGTATTTTAATGTGTTGTGTATCGTATTTTCTGAAGTGGTTGTTGGAGAACATAGAAGCATTTGTGTAAACGATCTTGAAAAACCGCCAAAGAACCATACTTAGGCTGACCGATGTACCAGACCAATGGTGATTAATCCACAGCACCGATTAGATCTGGGGTCAGCCTGCATCTCGTGGTCGTGCGGTAGCGTTCTCGCTTCCCACGCCCGGGTTCCCGGGTTCGATTCCCGGCGGGGTCAGGGTTTTTCTCTGCCTCGTGATGGCTAGGTGTTGTGTGCTGTCCTTAGGTTAGTTAGGTTTAAGTAGTTCCAAGTTCTAGAGGACTGATGACCATAGATGTTAAGTCCCATAGTGCTCAGAGCCATAGATCTGGGGTCAACTCTTCTCCTTCTCTGTCTAGATATATGCTTTACGTTATGTTTCACCGGGAGATAAGAAGTACTGTGTTAATAATGCCAATTCTTCTTCTGCTTCTTCGTCTGCACTTCACATATTAGGCAAATTGCCTTTTATAGTACCTATCTCTTGCATGGTCTTCTTACATTTCTTCTTCCGGTACATTTATAATTTAGTGCGTTCAACAGTAATCTTCCCCACTCATCCGCTCTACATGTTCCTTCCATTTTCTCCTGATTTATTTTCTAGTTTGGGTTATATATTCCTAAATGTTTCATTTTATCTTATTTTCTTTTTCGATCTTCCACTGTACATCCTTCCAATCTCCTTAGAAATCTCATTTCTTCGGACTGTGTTCTACTTTCTCGGTGTCTTGTTGTTGTCCACGCTTCACTTCCATAAGTATCCGTTTTTACTGCTATCGTTTCATAAACTTTCAGGTGGGTTTCCTTCCTGGCTTTATTCTGCAAACTTTATACGACGGTTCCTTATATGGAAACAGATTTAATTTTTGCTCCACATCATGGCTATATTCGTAAATGATATCGCATCCTATACATTTAAAATGTGTTACTTGCACCAAGATTTCATTCTTCGAGACCATTTTAGGTCTTACTGGTTGTCTGACCTGAAATGCCATCACTTTCGTTTTATCTACCGACAATGTTAGGTTGTAATCTCAGGCTTCCTGCTGCAACTTATAGACTCCCATTTGAAGATCATCTTCATTCCCTGTAATCAGAGTTAGGTCATCTGCATGTAAAACTACGTTTAATCTAGTGTCATGATCTAAAAGAATTCAATTTATGTTCAACATTCTACAGTTGCTGATATCGTTGTCGTTCTCCTTTGTTTGTGTTCATTGGCGTTGTTATTATATTTCCCAGATCTGTACCGATTTCGCTGTTTGTTAAAATGTCTATTCTCAACACATTTCGCAGACAGTATCCACACGTGGCGCTAGGTGTACCTAAAAAATTATATTATCCTACGAAACATAGATCATGGGCTATGACATCACCAACTTCGAGTTGCGTGAAAAAGAAACGTAGGACGAAATTCACTAGAGATACAGGTTAAATATGAGTACAGACACGTTAAATGTATGTGAAGTATAGAGCGTTAAAATTAATATAACCGACAAACCGTATGTACGGATTTCTGAGTGGAAATGACGGAAAAAAGATCCTATGAGCATGTGGCCGGAAATGGACGGTGAGCGTGAAACAACAAGCCTTCCTGCAACACGGTACAGAGCTTCGTCGCATTCACGTCACAAAAGAAGTTCAAAGTGGTACCCATGGTTTAGCATGTGATAAGGATATTAGCGGTTGCCGTACAGGGTACACAGAATCCTACTTTGGCTTATACCGTGTTGGCGGGGCTCTTTCCTGGAGCTTGTACTAGGGTTCGTCTCAATATCCTGTAGAACCTGGTCTTCCAAATAAGGTGTGCGCACAGCCCGCCACCTCCCTGCACGTTCGTCTATCTGAAAGGACCCATGATCACACAAATGCCCAAAAAGGGCTTGAAATGTTGTGTGATGTGATAGGTGTCTGTGAGGGTACTTGTTTTGGTGTAGCCGTGCTGCCTCTCGACCATCTGCTTGGTGCCGGCCAGTGTGGCCCAGCGGTTCTAGGCGCTTCAGTCTGAGACCGCGCGACAGCTACGGTCGCAGGTTCGAATCCTGCCTCGGGTATGGGTGTGTGTGATGTCCTTAGGTTAGTTAGGTTTAAGTAGTTCTACGTTCTAGGGGACTGATGACCTCAGATGTTTAGTCCCATAGTGCTCAGAGACATTTGAACCATTTGAGCCATCTGCTTGGCCCTTAAATAAACACCATCTCGGCTTATTCCCGACATGAATACCTAACATTCTGCTGCTTACAGTACGCTGCGTCAATCAGCCTGCTACACACAAGGAACACACGTGGTCAGAGGAACTGTCAGCGCCATTTACCGTGGCAATGATGCAATTCCGCCGTCCGGAGTGGCCGTGCGGTTATAGGCGCTACAGTCTGGAACCGCGTGACCGCTACGGTCGCAGGTTCGAATCCTGCCTCGGGCATGGATGTGTGTGATGTCCTTAGGTTGGTTAGGTTTAAGTAGTTCTAAGTTCTAGGGGACTGTTGACCACAGTAGTTAAGTCACATAGTGCTCAGAGCCATTTGAACCATTTGATGCAATTCCTGACATTTGTTCATAGCACCGCATCCCCCCCCCCCCCCCCCCCATCTCCTCTCAGGAATCCTTTCCTGCAGTTTTTCGGGTTTATTAATGTTCACACTGTATGTGACATGTGCGTATGTGGGAAAATTTTCGGGTACACTACTCTTAAACCCCTATATCGATTTCGACCAAACCTGATACATAGAGTACTTAGTATCTGGAAAGAAATACTGTAGTGATAAGCTCTTGACCCTCTTACTTAGGAGGGGCAATAAAGTGGAGAGAGAACATGGGAAGGAACAGATGGACAGAGAGAGGGGAAGGAGAAATGGACGAAGGAAAGAAATAGAAGGAGAGAAACAGAGCGACAAGGGAGGAGAAGATCGAGTGAGATAGGGCAGGGAGGAGGAAAAATGTTCAAATGGCTCTGAGCCCTATGGGACTGAGGTCATCAGTCCCCTAGAACTGAGAACTACTTAAACCTAACTAACCTGAGGACACCACACACATCCATGCCCGAGGCAGAAATCGAACCTGCGACCGCAGCGGTCGCGCGGTTCTAGACTGAAGCGCCTAGAACCGCTCGGACACATCGGAGGAGGAAAAGGACAGAGAGAGAGGAGGAGGGAAAAAATTTGTGGTAAGGACTATGGGACCACTGCTGAAGTCATCGGTCCCTAGGCTTACACACTACTTACTCTAACTTAAACTAACTTACGCTAAGGACTAAACACGCACCGAGGCCCGAGGGAGGACTTGCACCTCCGACCGGTGGAACCGCGCGAACCGCGACAAGACAACCTAGACCGCACGGCTACCCCGAGCGGCAGGGAGGAGGGATGAACAGAAAGTGAGGGAAGGAGATGGACAGAGACGTGGAGTGGGAGGAGGCGGAGGAGGAGGAGATGAGGAAGAGATAAAGAGGGCAGAAGAAGATGGGGGGGGGTAGGAAGAGATGGACGAGGGGAGGAAGAGCAGACGGACACAGAGGGGAGGAGGAAACGGACAGAGGTGGAGAAACACATAGACAGAAAGGTGGGGAGATGCAGATGGACAGAGAGAGGGGGAAGGTAGTAGATGAACAGAGAGAGGGGTAGTAGAACATTAGGGAGATTGAGATTGGAGGAGGTTGATAAAGAGAGGAAACAGGAGGAGATGGACAGAGACGGGGCAGTGGTGACAGATAGAGAAAAGGGAAAGCCTGAGATACTCGTAGAATTGGTGAAATGGAAAACCAGTCCAAGTTGCAAACTGTTTATCTGTATGCATTACAAATGTTCAAATGGCTCAAATGGCTCTGAGCACTATGGGACTTAAAATCGAAGTCATCAGTCCCCTAGAACTTAGAACTACTTAAACCTAACTAACCTAAGGACAGCACACACATCCATGGCCGAGGCAGAATTTGAAACTGCGACCGTACCAGTCAGGCGGTTCCAGACTGAAGCACCTAGAACCTCTCGGCCACCGCGGCCGGCTACAAATGTTCACTGCACATTTTTGACATCTTCAGAAATGCCATCGTCGACTTCATTAAGATGATTTGAAAATGGGTCTCGGCCCAAAACTAGTAGTCGAATGAATAAAAAGTCAAAATTTGGACTGGTTTTTAGTTCTGCTTATTAACAGAAGTTGCTGATCTAAGCTATTCCAGCGTTCTGGAAGTTCGTCATAGAATTGGAATAAATATGTATCGAGACAACGCCAGGGACTCAGCTAATAGACAATAAATTGAGCAGCTTTATTCAATATTATTCCAAAAGAGTACATTATGACATGTATTTTATGGTAATAATGGAAAAAAAACATTTTATCACTTGTTCTGAAGCTTTCCTTCCCCCGTTATTGGAGATTTCGTTCCAGTGATCGACAGAACAAACTGTACTTATTCCCGCAAACTAGTCAAAAATTTCGCACTTCAATCGATACAGATGTTCTCAGAGGTTTATGCGGGAACTGTAAGAAACCATGACAGTAATTTAATAAGTTTGTCAACACAAAAAAGTGCATTACAGGCAAATGGCACAAGAAAATCGTATTAGCTCTTTAGAATCAGTACAAACGGCGCTGTGCGAGCATAAACCGGCCCTGGTTCTTGGATAAAACCATACAAAAACGTGTGTGAATTCCTAATGGCCCAAACTGCTGACGTCATCAGTCCCTAGACTTAGACACTAATTAAACTAACTTATGCTAAGAACAACACACACACACACACACACCCATGCCCGAAGGAGGACTCGAACCTCCGGCGGAAGGGGCCGCGCAATCCGTGACATGACGCCTCAAACCGCGCGGCCACTCCGCGCGGCGTAAAACCGTACGCCACCCCCTTTTTGACACATCATCTGCTTCAAATTATCCTATGCTGTGTGGCAGATAAACGTCAAAACTGATGTCGTCCACGGGCAGCGTAATGCGAGATGAAACATTTGGCCGGCCGCAAGCTGAAAGCCGGGCAGCAGCGGCAGCGGCAGGCAGGTGGTCCGTGCTTAACGCGCCCCTATCAAAGCTGCGGCGCTACAGTAATTGGCGCGATTCATCATCGGCGGCGGCGAGTCTCTGTGGCATTGTGCTGCGCTCTGCGCTGACAGCGGGGACCGAGTTAATTAAGAGCAGCCACCCGCATTCCGGCTTATTTACAAGACGCATTAGCGTTAATGGCGAGTGACCCGCCAGCACGGCGAGCGCCGCCCTGCGTAACGAACCGCTCGCGGCTGCCACGGCGCCACAGCGCGCTGTCACTTTGCGCCCGCCGGGACGTGCCGCAGTCCGCATAGCCCGCCTCGCCCTCTCTCGCATCAGCGGACACGGCTCGACGTAGCAGCAATCAACCTGTTAACTCCGTGTTACGCAGAAAGTGACACTGATGAGCAACAATGACCTCTATCCCTTTTACACGACATTCATAATTTACAAATGTTCGTATTTCTCTATGCTCCCCAAAAGTCCAAAAGTTTCGAGACTTAATTAATAAAAATTATAGAAAAGTTCAAAATGATGTGTTTAAAGCCGAAGGTGTTGCCCCTAGTGTAGCCCCATTGAAATACGATGCACAGAATGTTCATACAACCATGCGAAAACGTCAAAAAGTGTTTCTCTGGAATGTTCAACCCTCGCGTCACATGGTCACGAATGAGGGTTATGTCGTCAAAGCGCTGCCGCTTCATGTGTATTTCTTCGCTTTGTCAGTTTGTGGAATGGAGAATGTCTTGAACACGTGATCTACAGATGTTGCTCCACTGCGATTTGTGATAAAACAACACTGACACACAACGGTCACACATCCACTACGTAATACTGCTTGCTTACAACTAATTGGTCAATTATACATCTTTGTTTACAGTTGTTAGTTCAAGCTGCCACCGTACTTACAGCGCTCACTTCGGCTATGAGAAAAAAAAAAAAAAAAAAAAAAAAAAAAACTGGCCGGCCGAAGTGGCCGTGCGGTTAAAGGCGCTGCAGTCTGGAACCGCAAGACCGCTACGGTCGCAGGTTCGAATCCTGCCTCGGGCATGGATGTTTGTGATGTCCTTAGGTTAGTTAGGTTTAACTAGTTCTAAGTTCTAGGGGACTAATGACCTCAGCAGTTGAGTCCCATAGTGCTCAGAGCCATTTGAACCAAAAAAACTGGTTGTTAGTTAACTATACGACATTATATGCAAAGCTGGTAAATATTACTATGCGATGTTACTTGGCATTCTAAAAGTTTGTACCTGAGCGGGAGACGAAACCGGAATACAACTTTGTCGATCAGTGCTCTAACCGATCAAACTATCCAGGCAGGCCCACAGTTTTATGCCCCTCTTACATCAGACAGTCCAGAAAGTATATACTTATAAGGATATGATGTCTGTTCTTTCGGACCTGCAGCCGTCTAGAACGAAATTAGAATTATATTAATACCGTCAGCTGATGACGGGCGTTGATTTAGATCAACGGTGACGGGTGAAAATGTGTGCCCGACCGGGACTCGAACCCGGGATCTCCTGCTTACATGGCAGACGCTCTATCCAGCTGAGCCACCGAGGGCACAGTGCATATGGTGACTGCAGGGACTATCTCACGCATGCCTCCCGCGAGACCCACATTATCACCTTGTATGTCCACACACTACATTCGTAGTGTCCCACCCCAACGCACTCATTACTCGCGGAAGACATTCTTACCAAGTCCCGAAAGAGTTCGGGTAATATGTGTGCATCTGCACAGAATAAGAAGGTCATGGCTGGTATGGAATGTCCGAAATAACAGACACCTTATCCATATAAGTATATAGTTCTGGCTCATCATTGATGTTGAATTACTGATTACCAACGAACGCACAGAAAGAGATGGATATCTCCATGGGCGATGTCAGCGCTGTACAGAGAATAGCCAAACTAGCTACAGCCAAGGTCCTTTAAATGTTATCGTGTCTTGGTCGCAGTGTGTGGTCGGTCATTGTCATGAATCAAAACAACAAAGCAATACAATTTATGAGTGCGACGCAGTTCCATAAGCAGCTATACTGTGCCTATCACAAAAGCCGGTGCACATGACTTTTCGAGGCGTCAATATTTGCTTGGTTTTAGTCTCCCCTGTAGACACAGCATGCCTCGATTTCACTGCGTGTCGTTTCGAATGAGGGTTTTCATAAGCGACTCAAGTGTCATCCTCGGTTACTATCTTGCTTACAAATTCATCATCATCTTTGATGCGACATGCTAAAAAATAAAGAGCGCTGCCCAGCCGTTGCTTTTATTTTTTTTTATTATTTTTTTTTTTGTGTGTTGCTCAGTAAGAGTCTTTAGCACATTTTTCAAAACTTCGGTTTTTCGGACACAATTACAGAAGTGCTCTTAAAATTTATAGGAAGTTCTTAAAAAGATCTGATACTGTTAACCTCCTTTTTCCTTTAAAAGTTCAACTACATGAACCAATTCTTAATGAGCCAAACAAGGAGCACGTAAGCTTTGCACAGCACTATCAACACAAGCATATCTCAAAATACTGCTTTATTTTTAGTATCATATTGTGGGTGATGCACGCACAAGCAGAGAAAGACACCCAGGCAACCAAGAACAATAGAACTTTATTACTGTAAGTCAAAATACTCAGTAACATTAGCAATTGAAGGAGCTTCCAAGAAAATGCAACGTAATGGTCGTCCTGTTCTCACATATGTAATAAAATGGAACACCTGCAGTGGTTCTTCCGATGTTGTTTGTTATATGGCTTCCAATTTATGTGCTTCATTGCACCATCTTCAGGTATTAACTGTCACTGAGGGGGTTAACTCCAGTCGTTGTTACAGGTAGTCTGCGAAAACTAGTTCATAGATGTTGACCACTGATGAATCGGGTATGCCATGAAGCGCAGACATTGGTAGTCTTATAATAAATAACATAGCAAGGACGGCTATAGGTGTCCCATTTATTACATAAGCGAACAACCGAAGTCTCTGAAATCACCTATCAGAACGATGAACATCCAAAAACTGTTCTGGTAAAGGTTTGTCAAAAACACGATAACAGTTCTTTAATGTACAAGCTAAGTTCACAGTAGGTCACTAGCGGGAAACAATGCCATAGACAGTTTGTACATGTGGCAATGACGATGTCTCTGGTCTCACTGGTTAATGCTTCGCTCGGACTAACAGAATGGCTGCAATTCCGCTATCGAGTCGAGATGTCAAAATAGGAAATGTCACTGACTTGTGAGTTGCTATAAAGGCTGCCCGGTCTTGGAATACCAGGAATTTGTCTAGTATTACGTGGCTCGTGGAGTCTAGCCAGCGCTGGCCGTATCCGGCGGACGTGGTGCCCTCATATATTGCAGGCGCTGCAGCAGGTAAGATGAGCTGCGATCGAGTTGCAGATACCCTGATAGGGCCGCAACTTGCAGCGCTCTATCGTGTGGTGTGTGGCTGGATCGTAAGGCAACGACAAACGTAAACTGTAACACGTTGTACGGCCTGTCTTAAAATAACAGGTATCAGGTCTCTAAATTTGCAGTACATAAACAGAATAAATTTTCGTATTATGGAAGAAGGACAATGGACAGAAATAAGAAAAAATTATAAACATGGACTCAATAATGCATGCCCGCGAAGAGCTATGACCACTTGTTCAGTGTAAAAACGTTTCACCGTAGCGAGGATTAACAAGAGACTATAGTTCTTCAAGCACATTAGGCACGTCAGAGACTATGTTTACTGGACATGTCTTTCTTGTTTTGGTTCATACAGCAACACGGAATCCTCGAGAAACTCGCCAGCTTGGTTAAAGTATGTATGGAGTAAGCAACAAACAGGGTGCGTTGTGTGGCTCAGTTTTGACTGTTTTGAGAGTAGAACGCGACTGAAACAATGGGATGCTTTATGCCCTCTGATCTTTAATCTTCTCGTGAGAAACGTGGCAAGAGGATCCAAATCAGCAACAAATGGAAACATCACAGACAAATAACTAAGTATACTTGCCCATGCAGATGTCACGCTTTTAATAGTAAATAACAGTGGTGAAACTGGAAGCTAAATGAAACCGTCACGAAAATATGTTTAAAAGTTAATTAAGAAAAAACAGAATTCATGATCGTACGAAGGGAAAATATGGCCACAGGACAATGTGATAATCTTCACAAGGAAACTACACTTTCAAGAACACTCACAACTTCAAATATCTTGGTGTAAATATAAATAATTGCAACAGAAGACAAGTCGAATACCAAACTAGACTACGGAACGCAAAGGAGTTTGCCTCCAAAAACTTCTTTCATCCAAACTCTTGACCAGGAAAGCTAAGATAAATCTCTACAACACAATCATCAGGCCTGTGCTGCTATAGGCAGCCGAGGCATGACCAGAGAAGAGGAGCACCAACTCTCAGTCTTCTAAAATAAAATGTACAGCAAAATCCTGAGGGCCAGCATTTGACCAAGCAACAAAAAGATAGGTTTGGAGATCCAACGAAGAACTAGTTGAGCTAGCGAACCGGTTTTGGTTTGTGTATGAATGTATTTTAAGTTGCCTGTAATCTTGTTTGCTAGGAAACGGCTTGGGCGGAGCGGCAGTTTCACCGTGCTGGCGACCCATTAGTCGAGCCTGGGGTGCTGGACACAGGTAGCAGAGTCCCGTGCCGTGTCGGTTTCTGGCAGGCAGGGGGCCGCTGAATGGTGTGGAGCGAGAAGTTCGCTGTCAAGACTATGAGCAGTATGAGGTCTGTGAAACGCGGAGCCTTTGGGCAACGGAGCAGTGAAGCTATTCTCTTGTCACCAGAATCCTTTGTTTCAGGAGTGCTAGTTCTGCAAGGTTAACAGGAAAGTTTCTGCAAAGTTACGAAGGTAGCAGACGAGGTACTGGCAGAAATAAAGCTGTGAGAACGGGGCGTGAGTCGTGCTTGGGTAGCTCAGTTGGTAGAGCAGTTGCCCGCGAAAGGCAAACGTCCCGAGTTCGAGTCTCGGTCCGGCACACAGCTTTAACCTGCCAGGAAATTTTATTCTCTTGTGTTTGGACGAATTTTGTCGAACAAGAGGCAAGGAAGGAAGGCAGAGTGACGCCAGCAGTTTTTATATACCTGGGCCCGTGAAACATGTCACTTGACAGCTCGCGTGTGGTTGGCTACACAGCGATTGCGAGGTAGCTGCCACCGCACACGCCCACAACTCCGAAGTACAAGTACGTTTTGTAAATGTAAGCTACAATCAACGTTTATAAGTAAGTGCAACAAAGTTCGTTTTTCTAACAATGGAGAGAACGGCGACGGTGACCAAGCGTTTGATGGTATATTGAACCGGGAAATAAAAACATCCGAAGTTAATGACAATATCTATGAAAAGTCGTTCCAAATTGTTACAGTAATAGCTGCTTGTAAAACGCCGTATAATAATGTAATCTAAGTATACCAAATAACACGCTATCCACACTCATAGAAAGAAATAAAGCAAAACATGCATAGCCTGTCCGATTGCAGAGAGAAAAAGAATTGATTCTGTATACACTCACCAATTTACGATGTCAATGGCGCAATTCCATCCAGTTCTTCTTCACTGTCATCGGAATCATAGCCAAAGCCGTTGTCTTTGTCATCATCATCATCAATAAGAGAAATCATTAATTGTTCGTTTTCATTTATAATGCTGTGCTTCTCTTATTAGTTTAGCAACATGATTTACTTTTTTCCTCCATGACGTAGCGTCAACAGTAGCAAGACCTTCACGTAGCAGTCTTTCCACTTCTGTTATAGTAAAAGTCTTGTTGTTACTTACAATGTGCGCCTTGACTTCACTCCAAACCAATTCAGTTGAATTAAAATGACAGTGATACGGCGGTAGTCTAATTACCAAGTGATCCTGTTTGCTTGCAATTTCATCTACAACGTATTTAGGCGTCACAGGCTTATTTTGTTTCACGAGCGATTATAACAGTAGCTTTGTCATGCTCATGTCCGCAGCAATGTCTCTCGCCTGCAACCACTGCACTGTTTCTTTACGGTCACTAGTATTGTCCATCACATAAACTGTCGGAACACTAAACTGGAGCAACAAATTTTTAAAACACTGTAGAAACCGTGGGTAGTCCATATTCTCATGATGGTCACCGGTTTATTTTATCGATCGAAAAACTACAAGTCCTTCAGGCAGAAAGCTGTTTGAAGATCCTTCATGGACCATAATTAATCGGGATCCTCTTCCTGTTGGCGGATGACCGTTGCTATTCGGAGTCTCATCTGTCCAGCATTTCTCAACCGATTCTCCAGCTTTGACCCAGGTTTCATCTAACCATATGACTGAGTGTATGTTCTTTCCTACAATTTGTGTAAGACTCCCGTACCTCCACGTACAATGGCTACAGTGAGCCAACCATTACCATGATCAAAAGTATCGTTAATGTCAATACTAAAATTAAGTCTACAACCACAGAAAACACAAGGTTCTAGGGTTCAGTCCCCTAGGATGCTGTTTAGAACGGCGACCAACAAACTTTACATATTCACATACTCCTTTACCTTTAACCCAAATGAATACAGACTCATTTACATATATTTTTCTCTTATTACGAGTATACAAAGACAATGCAGAAGGCGACATATAAGCAGATTTACCAAAGTCTTTATTTGCAAGTTCTGCCATATGGTAGGTACGGTAGGCGATAATGTCTCTATCAACAAAACTTTCAAGTCCAGGTACGTTAGGAACTCCGCTACCTCCACGTACAATGGCTACAGTGAGCCAACCATTACCATGATCGAATGTATCATTTATGTCAATACTAAAATTAAGTCTACAACCACAGAACACACAAGGTCCGTCGACAAGTGCAGCAGCAGCAACACGCTTAACTGGTATGCGGTTCTTCTTCAGCAGTTAAGTCCCATAGTGCTCAGAGCCATTTGAATTTGTATAAGAAACTAGTACGAGTCCCAACAACATGAACGTTTTCTAGTAACAGTTTTCGTCCAACTAACTTTTTAAAACGGAGGCCCATACTTTTTAATATCATCTTAAGTGACGTTTTCCTCCTGAGAAAAGTTCACTTTCTTTTAAAGAAATTAGCAACTTCGCTATTGTGGGGTATTCTTTCCTCTTATAGTATCCGTTTATGTGCCGACGAATTGCATCGGATTGGAAAGAATCAGTATCTGTAACACCACGAGGCTGCTTTTTTTTCTTGCCCGCAGTACTTAAAAACACACTGTTTCTTCCACAGGGGCTTCCTTCCACATTGTTTACTTCACCGTCTTGTAAGTCTTGAAGTAGCACCCCTTTCCTTGTAACTGTTCTTTCACTGAGTTCTAGAGTTTTCGAGGTACGGTCTAAGACTTTATCGGCAGGAATCAACGCATGCCCATGAACAGAAACAAATTCTTTTTCTTGCTCGTAAAATTCACGCGTCCTCGGTAGCAATTCCAAAGCCTGACTATTTAATGGCACTCCACGGTGCAACGGATTGTCGCTTGGTGAAAGACGTCGTTTTGGTGACATTGTTTAACAAACAAAAACTGTAGTCGAGGCGGTAACACAACACAACAGAAGGGCTTTCGCACACTAACATACAATGTTTACATTGAAGCCGGCAACGTGGTAGCGTCGACGCCGGAATCGGCTTTTGTTCGGTGCTGTTACTGGTTCAGAAGACGCGGCGCCTCCAGATCCTCACGTGTTTGTTAGTTATACTACCAACTCTACGGCACTTGGGGAGTGACCTTGAAGTGACATGTTTCAGCGGCCCGGGTATGGTCTTAACACGGGACAGACATTCCTGAAGAGAAAAATGGCGTCCGCAAGTCCCTTCCAGGTAGCCCCTGCAAAAAACACAGTAAGAAAAGAAGATTGAGGAGGGTGAAATGATGTGAGGAGCCTTGTGGCCACCGGTGTGGGAACGGCAGGCTAGATTTTTTTTTTTTTCCATGGGCTTTCGCAAACGTCCCTTAGGAAAAATACAGACGAGTGCGGCCAGCAACTGGCTACGCAGTAGTTACGTTGGAGGAGAATTTTTCAGTTTGTGCTGAGAGGAATTTTTCTCGTGCTATAAGGCGTGTGACTGGCGCGGAAAAGTGCAACAACACTAGCATTGGCGCTCTGGCTTCCTCCAGATGACTCCACGTGGGGTAAGGCATCGAAAATTTACGGGGCGAACAGTGGGTGAGACAGGCACTTGGCTTTCCGGTCAGGGTGCCTTCAAGAGGAGAACTCGCCCTGGAGGAGGCGTAGGGAGAGGGCCTCTCCAGTGCAGCTGACCTCTGAACATTTCAGGACAGGTCCCCGTCTGGCCGGAACCTTGTTCTGAGACAACGTACTGCGCGTTGTGTCGGCTATATTGGAACCTGTTTTGGATGCAGGTGAGATCCTCGCAGCTTACGTGTTAGTGTAGGTATAAAAACGAGCCTTTTCTGACAGTCACAGTGGTTCTTCTTCCTAACTTAGTGTGCCTATAAGTACTTTGGTTCACAACAACTGTCAGCCTTGTGTTAACTTTTGTTAAACTGTGTTATCCGTTTAATTTTATCAAAGGGAAAGTGACGGAAATCCTCCCGTCACTCTTTTTACTTTTGATTGGTGAATGTTAGTTTTTACTTGTTCATACTTGTGCTTAATTGGAAATAAACATTTTCGTGAGTCTTAGGACTTTCTATCATTCCAATAGATGGAAACATGACCTTATTTTTTTAGATTTCACATTGATGGGTGAACTAGTTTCATCAATTTCTTTATAGAAACGAGGGTACTGCAATCAGTGAGCGTGACCAAATAACACAGTCATTTGCATTTTTATTTCTGAAATGCCTGCACTAGCAGGACAGAGTGAATTAGGTTGTGGAAAGGGGCCAAAATAGGTTGCTGTCAGGTGCACTCAACATATACTTTATTTGTCCACACACAATATTACACAAGGATGCAAAACACTCAAAGTTTTAATCGAACTCCTTTGATTAAATTTAGATTGGGTGAAGGCCACATTCAAAATACAAGGCGCAAGGATTAATCAAGAAATGAAAATACAAGGTTCTTCTGGATATTTCACCTTTAAGCTCCAAATTTTTTAAAAAAATCATCAATCTAAACAGGCTGAAGGCTTTAGCAATTTAATTTTAATGGAACTTGTCTGAAGTCCGGCTATTAATCAATAATTTAACGGCTTAGGCCTAGAAAGAAGAATTTCAACTTAAAAGGGAGACGGCCTTATCTTAAAACAGTTCATGTTCAAGACAGGAACATTAATTTAAGAAATATTAAAACTTGGCTGAAGGCCACACACCAACACAATAATTTAACGGATTAAGGCCTTAAAAGATTTCCTGTAAAATTCGGCTGAAAGCCTCATATAAGGAATAACAAACTTATGCCTGAAGAGCAAGACAGGAACATTAATTCAGGATATATTAAAATTCGGCAGAAGGCCACACATCAACCAAATAACTAAAACTCAAACAGAGAAGTTACACAGTAACAGACACGGAACAGCGCTCAGAAGTTTCCAAGGGTTGGCCTGGAATTGTAACACTAACGCCCGTTTAGGCGAGACATGCAGCCTGACCAACAATCTCTTAATCGGAAGGCAACCCAATCGATAGACGCCGGCGAACTAATCAACTACCTGATTTCGGTCACCAGACCAACGGCACTACAACCAAAATGCCAACGTGGCGAAGACACGAGTAACACTAGTCTTCAAATAAGCCAAGGCACAATAACTATTGACATACATGAACATCGCAACGGCTGTGGAACTACACGCCATAGCGGACAGCATCAACACGATAAGAAAACACTCACTCGCTGCTCTGTCGTAGCCGGCCAACTGGCTACTGCAGTACGCAAAAATGGTTGAAATGGCTCTGAGCACCATCGGAGTTAACATCTGAGGTCATCAGTCCCGTAGAACTTAGAACTACGTGAACAGAACTCACATAAGAACATCACACACATCCTTTGCCGAGGCAGGATTCGAAGCTGTGACCGTAGCAGTCGCGCGGTTCCGGACTTGAGCGCCTAGAACCTCTCGGCCACCGCGGCCGGCTACTGCAGTACGCAGACAGCATTACAGCATTTAAGGCATTGCTCAGTCTAACTGACACAGGGTACACAGTGTTGCACAAAACACTGCCACAAGAAACTAGAACACTCGTAAAACGAATCAGTGATGAACAACTAGAACAAATCACCGGGACACACACACACACACACAAACCCGATGGATGGTCGGTGACGAAACACACGTCGTCTGACCACACGACCGACCAACAACCAACGAAGGTCGTTGGCACTCAAACCATGTGTGTCCGCTGTCCGTCGGGAACTGGGAGATACGGCGTTCCGTGCTCATTGGTTCGGACCCGATCATGCAAAGGTAACTCTTGCCCACTGGCCACGACGTCTCCGCACGAGAAGGAACAGACCCACGTCTAGCAAGATGACCCAGTGACGAGGCCCCAGAAACGGTCAAAAGACCCAACACACGTCGCCCAAAGAGGCGACCAACTGAACGACCGATCAACAGTCGATCCCGCTACCATCTCCGTCCGTCGGACAGCTCATCCCGTGTCTCGAGCGGTCGGCGAGTACTGCCTGTCCGCGCCTCCCTAGCGCTCCGTCCCCGACTGCTGCTGCGTCACGACTATAATTCTGCTAAGTTCCAAATCCCACCGCTCCAGGTCCGATCTCTCTCCATGACACACCACGACCGGGAAGTAACAGCTGTCCAGCAAAGACAATACGCCAGGGGAAATATCGATACGTGCTGCTGCTGCCACTCACGGGCAGGCAAGACAGTAATTCAGTGACACCAGTGATTGAAATTTGAAATGACAAAGCGGCCGTACGGTAAAACAATATGTTACATAATAGATGGCACGAACATGAGCCACGCACAGCTCAATTCCATTGCGAACAAATTTTAGGTCATTGTTTGCAGGGCGTTTTTCTGTGCCAACGTAAATTCCGGGATAGAAAATTCATAGTAGGTATCTCCATGCCTCAGTTTTACACCGCATCTCTCAACTTTTGTAGTGGCCAGGCCATGTTGTCAGAATGGACCGTGGCAGAATAGTACATCAGATCTATGACAGGAAGACCAAAAAGCGAATGGCGAGACGAGGTGACCTCAGACGGCAGATTGCTGGGCATCACTTAATGTGAGAAAGCAGCAAAATACAGGAAGAACTCGACGCAGACAGGGCGAGTGGCGCGGGATCGTCACGTCCCGAAGAAGCCAACAGAGCGAGTGAGTGATGGTTCCTACTACCACGTCATCAGACATGGAAAGCAAAGAGGTCACAATCTAAGAGATTTTTTTTTTCACAAAATCTAAGATGAAGAAGGGCTCATAGCACTTAAGGTATGCATTTTAGGGTCCACATTTACTAGACATTTTTACTTCGACTGATCGTTCCTGTCGTATCTCTGAATACTGAGCGCTCCTCTTGGAGTACTCTATATATGACAAAGATGATCTTAATATAAAGGGCATAATCATCTTGGTGATCAGTCTCTCGACGCCGTCGCCGTGAAAATATACGTGAAACGATGTGGAACGAGAAAAGGAGAACTGGCAACTCCAGGGTCCGTCAACCTTGTTGTCGTGGTTGAAAATTTGCGTGAGAGTATCTTAAATCAGATGGTAAAAATTTAGTCGCAGATAAAACGCAGTTACCTAAAACTGTACCCTTTCGCTGGAGTATACTCCGGGAAGGGAGGAACCGGTACTTCAAAATGGGGTGAGAAAAAGTAGGTCTTTGAGACTGGACACTCAGTTTAGACTGTTATATAAATAAAAAGGGTACATAAAAATTTAAAAATGTGTGACAGGACAAGTGGCGAAAGTAACTGAAGGCCACTGTGGACACACGCCGCGTCGATATG
Source organism: Schistocerca piceifrons (assembly GCF_021461385.2). Lineage (NCBI taxonomy): Eukaryota > Metazoa > Arthropoda > Insecta > Orthoptera > Acrididae > Schistocerca > Schistocerca piceifrons. The sequence goes on along the minus strand of NC_060141.1, from coordinate 587,606,185 downwards.
CTTCCCGCCCCACAACTGCCCCTGACACCGAACGTTGATTTTATTATAAAATCTACTTTCCCCGAGAAAATGTATGACCTTGTTAGCTGCTATCCCAGAGTGGCAGTATAGACTGCACCAAGCAGGCTGAAGTCTGTTTCTCCTGTGGTAGCGATTTCAAACAGATCAACGCCAACTACGCGGAGCCATGGTCTTCTCACCACCACTGCCTCTAGACTCTAAGACACGGGTGAGCAACCGGCGCCCCGCGGGCTTGATTGACCTGCGATTGATTTCAATGCTGCCCAGGCGCAAGGAAGAGCAACGCACTCGCGTTGTCCTGCGCTCGTGACGCATTTGCTTTTTTTATTTTTTTTTTTATTTTCGGCATTGTGTTTTCCGCAATGAAGAGAGAAACTATAATTTATTTAGTGTTTCAGAAAGAACCCACGCCTATGCAGTCAGTAATCAAAAGTATTTTTAGAATGATATTTAAAAATGCAAGCTAATATTGTTCGTGAATATTAAAAAACTCAGTTTCAAACACAAATGATATGCCTATGCCCAAAAATAGTAAAGTTACGCCTAATTGCTTGTCGGCTGGGATTTAAATTTTTCTCTTCTTTCTCGTATTAAAGCTAATAAATAATTGTTGTCTGTTGTGGATGCATTACAATACTACAATTGTTGAAATGCAAAGTAATTTATAATGAATTAGCTCCGACCAGTTGCTTTTATAGGCGTTCATTTTTCCATGACGTCATTTCAAGATACCAGTAACACATTTTCAGATGTTTACATATATTTACGTGTCGTTGACATTGTTCCTTTACTAATGGCGTTGCGCAATACGGCAAAGGGAGATTTTAAGACAATTATTGTAAAATGTCGTAAGTAAAGAAACAATGTTCACGACGCATAAATAAATGTAAATATTTGATGGTGAGTTGAACGTACAGTTACTATCCTTTCAATTTGCAGACGTGGCATCTCGGGAAAGGGGTGCCATTGATACTGGTGCGTTACCTTATAAACACCGGCGCTATTGTTTAAACTTTATGTACTACGAGCGCTGCTGTCGTGTCACATGACCAACCTGCCCGCGAGCATAAGTAAATATAAGAACCAGGCACCGCAGGACAACAAACGTTGCCCTTACCTACTCTATGACATGGCTCTGTTCCGCTGCACTCTGCCGAGTTCGTCGTCTCACCTGCTGCACTGTCGCGGGGCTTTGCCAGCAGTGCATCGACTACAGGTGATAGGCTTTGAAAATGATTTGTGCTACAATGGGCTAAGTCGAGTGGAAAACGGAACTGGCTCACGTTATGTAAGTAGGCTGTTTAGGTTTTCTTATTGGTAATGCCACGTAGCGCTCTGTATGAAAATCACTGGCTGTGCTGTGTGCAGTCTGTGGCTAGTTTGCATTGTTGTCTGCCATTGTAGTGTTGGGCAGTTGGCTGTTAAAAGCGCGTAGCGTTGCGCAGTTGGAGGTGAGCCGCCAGCAGTGGGGGATGTGGGGAGAGAGATGGAGGAGTTTTGAAATTTGTAAGACTGGATGACATGAACTGCTATGTATATTATGACTTTTCAACATTATTAAGGTAAATACATTGTTTGTTCTCTATCAAAATCTTTCATTTGCTAACTATGCCTATCAGTAGTTAGTGCCTTCAGTAGTTTGAAGCTTTTATTTAGCTGGCAGTAGTGGCGCTCGCTGTATTGCAGTAGCTTGAGTAACGAAGATCTTTGTGTGGTAAGTGATTTGTGAAAGGTATAGGGCCATTCTTTGGTAGGGATTATTGAAAGTTGCGCTAAAAGTATTGTATGTCACTTTAGTGAATGTTTGAGTACGTTCAGTTTTGCTCAGCTGTTTGAAAAGCAAACAATGTAAGAGGTTTATCAGCACATTAATTCACAATTTTTTCTAAGGGGACGTTTCAGTTATTACCAAGTCCTGTAATAGACACTGCATTTCTGGAATTTCAGGTGCAGTTCCTTCTACTTTGCTCATTTTCTTGTGGTCTTTAATTTTTCCCAGATACACGGATAATGCAATTTAAGTTGTATTATTGTTTGGTGGCCAGTGAATACATTAACTGAAAAAGTATTTACTGTCTTTCTGTCAGTACTAGAATTCCCCCAGTATCTCTTTCGTACCTTCCAAACTTCACAGTTCATTTGCATACCTTGCTGAACCAGCACTCCCGGAAGAGAGGATAGTGCCAAGTTTGAAAAGTAGGAGACGAAGTCTGACATAGGTAAAGCTGTAAGGATGAGTAGTAAGTCTTCTTTGATAGCTTAGTCCGTGAAAGCAATTGTTTGGATTCGAGTCCCAGTCCGGCGCTCTGTTTTATTCTGCTAGGAAGTTTCAAAACAGCCCACGGCTCCGTTGCACAGTGAAATATTATTTCCAATATGTTCATACTCATCACAAATTCTAGAAAATTATGTATTGTGCGGTTCCATCGCCCACACCACAAAGTCTGCACGTAAGTGTTTCTTTCTCTATATCCATTGTGTGCTATTGTTTCCTGAAGTTCTCGTGGCCAGTCATTAGACCTACCGTAAGTTTGATCTGCCTCCTGTTCATGCTCATAATAACAGAACTTCTCTTAAGACATCATTAGCATGCCACGTCTCTGTTTTCGGATTATATTTCAGTACTTTACGTGCTGTCTCCTGATCTAGTTACGTCGTTTAGATTTTACCATCGCCTTAATGATAGTTAAGAGAAGTTCCGGTTCAGCAAATAGAGACATCGCCCGTGTCCTGGTCAACTTATCTCCTCGTTTATTCTTCTTCTTCTTCTATTCCAGAGGTAGACCTATGACCTGTCCCGATCTCAACATCTCGTTCTCGCCCTTCCAACATGGCTTTCGTATGGTTTATAATCGATTGCTAGCTTAGGAAGTCTTTGTATCAGCATACGAAGTACATGTTCTCTCTATTCTTCTTTGTACTGGAAAGCGTTCTGGGTTAATGGATTCATCCCTAATTCTTCCCTTATTATTTAAGAAAATAGACAGAACTAAAATTTTATACAGTAATGGCAGTTCCGTTTTTAATACACGGAACGGAATTTTGGACAGTGAGAAATAAAAATTTAAGGCAAGCATCAGATTTGAAGTATCTAAGATTTACGAACGGCCGCACTAGGGAAGACCACATCTCCTTAACGGTATAGTCGTCCATTTTCCCATTGCTTCCTGCTTCAAGTTGTTACAGTGGAAGATTTTTTGAAGCAACTGGAAGCTACTGTATAGTCATACAGCATTTCTGCGACAATTTCTGTACATACACTATATTGGTGTTGGATTCTGCTTATTCTAAAGGTTTCTAGTATTTTCCAGTTTTTAAGCTGCACACATCCGGTGCAGCCTCCATTGTAACTCAAAGATGTAATAGGGGCATGTCCATCATAGTGTCCATCACAACATGGGTATCCTGCTTATTTCGCCTGTTGTGGCTAGACTGGCCAATCTCTGCACCTTCCGAAGTTCTCTAGCAGCCGTCTTCTGATGTACTTTATTCCATCATACTGCAGCCCCACAGATTATCGTAGTTCTTATACAGACACACGTCCAGTACATGCTCCTAAGACTTAGGTACCAGTTTTTGCTAAAGCACCTTGTACTGCACATGAGTGCATATTTTCCCTTGGAACTTAAGTTCTTTATGTGAAGGGTCAATATTAGTTTCGCATCCAGGGGTTCACAAAAGTAGTTGACTACCCAGTCTATTGGTAGAATCACGTCGAAGAGTTCAAGATTCCAGTACATATCCTGTATATGCTTCCTCGTGAACGGCACTTCAACAGTTTTGTTTCCATAACCAGTTTTGCACAATGTTAAAGCCCATTGTGGTATTGTTCTAACTATACTAGAAAATTTGCTAAGTATTACTACAACTAAGTCGTATGCATATCCTTGGCAAAAATAGCCTCTAGCATTTAACTCCTTAATGAATTCACCACTAGGTTCCACAGTAATGGACACTCTCTGGTGTTGTTGATCATCATTTTCACATCCGTTCTATATTTCATCTACTAAGAATGGTCTTAATCTATATATATATATATATATATATATATATATATATATATATATATATATATATATATATATATATTGGGCTTAAGGCCATAGATTCGAAGGAGATATTGCTAAAACGCTTGATATGCAGGAAGATGCAGAGAGAAATTTTCTGAGAGTGTAGAGTTTTTCTATCTTCCTAATATGTTGGTGAAGTGCTGTTTCGCATGATATGCGTGTTTATTTTCATATACAGGAATCCCAGTTAATCTCCTTTCCCTACCGCGCAATTTAATCATTTTTTATAAAGTCTTTAAAGGAAAGCAGATTGGTCTCATATCCTTGGCCTTGGTATGATCACTTCTCCCTCGCATTTTGCATTTCTTTTGTGGCCGTGATCGATTCACAGGTGCTGCCTCTGCCGCACACGACTCACCAGCTGCAAGTTACATCACTGCACGAAGCAAACAGGATAAAGTACTGATGCTCCAGCTTTGTCTGGCCGTACAAATCCCAATCGCCACTTGCTCTCAGCTGCACCTATCGAGACTTCTGTAGATCATAGATCAAAGTCTCCTCAGCGTCAGAACAATTCAGATTGCGTCATACACTTTTTTTAGCGCCACACTATTTGACACACTTTTGCCACCCAGCAACCTTGTCCATTGTGGTCTTAATCCACCTGTTAGTTGTTTACGATATTCTACCAGAATTTGTTTAACTTTAGTTATGTCTGCTTTGTCTTTATTTTTGGGAAAATAAATGTTGTCAGTAAACTAAATTTGCTTACATTCTCAAGTAAATCTTCACTTTTTTATAGCCACCCCAAGTGTTAACTTTCATTGTGGCGTTCCATCCCAGGATGACTTTCATTGTATACTATCTTGCCAGGATAACGTTCATTGTGTATGACCTTTCCAGGTTCTCAATCAATCATTTTTATACAGCCCACAAACGGGTTCACTTTCAACATCTCCCTGGTTTTTTTTGAAATCAACACATTCTCTGGCAGATTACCAGTTTTTTCGTTTGTTACCGGCGAACGGTACCTCACAACGACTGAATATCATTCTGTATCATCTGCAAGAATGAATTTAGCAAAGTGAATCGAGAATCGTATCTTAGTCCCGTGCGCTGTCCATATATACACACCATCTCCCTTCCTCCTTGATTTGTCGATATTCTTTTCAGGATTTTGTGAAGTATAACACTGGCAGCTGTAGCTTCACCCTTCTCACAGAATCTCTTCCGGGATGAATGTTTCGCTTGCTTAATAGCAAAATTGTATTTGGTAAGCGCCTCCCAGTTTTACCCACTGTCCTTTCCTTCTTGCAAAGTTGATCATTCTTCTTAACTACTTCCTGGTCCATTCCTGTTTGTACCCTCTTTGGACATTGAACACATTTGTAAGTACGTCATGATGACAGATGTCACTTCATCTGCCATTTACAATATATATATTCGATTTTTTATCTAACTTTTAACTTCAGACAAGTGTGGGTTTAGGCCTTTCCTATACGAGACCAATTCTGTTTATCTAGGATTCTTATAGATCATAGTCTGTTTCATACCCATTTCAACTCCAAACTCAATATACATACGATCAGATAGGGCTGGCTCCATAGCCACATCCCACTGACGTAACTAGCCATTAAGATGGACTCAAAAGTTACATTAGTTACTTCCTCTATTCCTGAAGGTAGGTTCCTTACCACTATCCAAGATCTCTAGATTGCGCTCCAACAGGAATTCGAGTAGATACTCACCTCGGCTGTTGGCCTTGCTCCCTCACGCCATGATTTGGGCATTGGCACCACAGCCAGTTCCTCACTCAGCTGCAAGCAACTGTCTACCAGTATCCTCACTTCCTGGGAAGGAGGAGCACTGTCCTCATACAGAAGGTAAGCCGAGGTCATACAGTTGCCTTAAACATCATTCCTCACGCCATTCCCTTCTGATGGTCACTAAGTTCTTGGTACATACAGGTAAGCTCGCCATTGGCATCAATAAATTCTTAACATAAATGCATGTTCAGGTGATACTTATACTTCTAACGTAAATCAGCTTACCTCCAGCTCCTCCGAGGCCCTGATAGGATCCCTTTGTACAAATGGGATTTCTGGAGGGTCATGTTCACTTCCTGTCTTCCTATAAGGCTGATTACTGCGCTGTTGCAGGTTTATGAGCAAACGTTCAAGCTGACAGCTTGACTTTGGTATCGCCTCTGATGTCCTTAATCATCCTGGAATTAACCTGAGAAAACCCTAAATACATTTTTCGGCCTTAATCTCGCATTGCCTTCAGGCAGTTATCACAGACTTCCTTCGTGTGGGTTTAGCTTCAAACCAGTCTTTCAGTTAATTGTTGAAGCTATCTGCTTTTGCAGCCGTACTTTCTCGAATAGGTTCTTTGGAGGAACAACATTACGTACTTTGGGTACCAAGATTGATATTTTTGCTGTCTTCATCAGCAGCTTCGGCTCCTTACACGGAGTTACCTTGGGAACCACCCCCTTCAGTCACTCTATTGTTCCTATCCCGTCAGAGACAAAGATACGAGCGCCTTCGTCCAGACTGATTCTCCTGAACTGGGAGTCAATACTTCCGTCTCCTTCAGTCTTTCCAAAGTGAACCATCTGAGTAGCTCCTCCTGCTGCGAGATGATGTTAACATCGGATATCCCTGTTCGTTTACCGTCTTCCTAGAATCAGAGACTGCAGTCTTTAGGTCTGTCACCCTAATTCCTGCCTTGGTTTTCTCTTGATCCAGTTATACTGGGAAGTGGGAGTAACGGACACCTCCCTCGTCCACTTATTTCCTGCCTTGGAAGCGGATGAGGTCTGTTATACCCTTCACTCTGAGACAGAGTTTAATTGGAGTGCGTAGGTTCAAGACTTCCAATTGTTATTAAAAAGCTGTTCTTAGCCTTCTTTTTCTCTTTCTTCTCTCAGACGTGTCCTCCATTCTGTCCCAGACAACCCTATGAACTTTATCTGGCCTAACCTGTCAATTAAGTTTCCACTTCTTACACTCCTCTGTCACACAATTCTTCCTTTCTTCTTTTTGTTTCGTGCATTTATCCCACATCGAGGCAGGGTCGGCCTAGTTATTAGCGGATTTGTTATGGTTAGCATGTAAGCTATGGTCTAGAGTTAGCGTGTTAAATTAGTAATCAAAACGTCACGAGTCTCAGATTCGAACTCAGAAACAGCTTAAATTCTGAATTAAGACCATCTGCAACGGCGACCGAAGACTTCCGACGTAAGAAATTATTCCTCTCTGCGGACGGCCTTGTAAAGAGGACGAAGGAGAATACACAGGGTGTTACAAAAAGGTACGGCCAAACTTTCAGGAAACATTCCTCACACACAAAGAAAGAAAATATGTTATGTGGACATTTGTCCGGAAATGCTTACTTTCAATGTTAGAGCTCATTTTATTACTTCTCTTCAAATCTCATTAATCATACAATGGAAACACACAGCAACAGAACGTACCAGCGTGACTTCAAACACTTCGTTACAAGAAATGTTCAAAATGTCCTCCGTTAGCGAGGATACATGCATCCACCCCCTTCGCATGCAATCGCTGATGCGCTGATGCAGCCCTGGAGAATAGCGTATTGTATCACAGCCGTCCACAATACGAGCACGAAGAGTCTCTAAATTTGGTACCGGGGTTGCATAGACAAGAGCTTTCAAATGCCCCCATAAACGAAAGTCAACAGGGTTGAGGTCAGGAGAGAGTGGAGGCCATGGAATTGGTCCGCCTCTACCAATCATCGGTCACCGAATCTGTTGTTGAGAAGTGTATGAACACATCGACTGAAATGTGCAGGAGCTCCATCGTGCATGAACCATATGTTGTGTCGTACTTGTAAAGGCACATGTTTTAGCAGAACAGGTAGAGTATCCCGTACGAAATCATGATAACGTGCTCCATTGAGCGTAGGTGGAAGAACATGGTGCCCAATCAAGACATCACCAACAATGCCTGCCCAAATGTTTACAGAAAATCTGTGTTGATGACGTGATTGCACAATTGCGTGCGGATTCTTGTCAGCCCACCTATGTTGATTGTGGAAATTTACAATTTGATCACGTTGGAATGAAGCCTCATCCGTAAAGAGAACATTTGAAATGAGGATTGACACATTGTTGGATGAACCATTCGCAGAAGTGTACACGTGGAGGCCAATCAGCTGCTGATAGTGCCTGCACACGCTGTACATGGTACGGAAACAACTGGTTCTCCCATAGCACTCTTCAAACAGTGACGTGGTCAACGTTACCTTGTTCAGCAGCAACTTCTCTGACGCTGACATTAGGGTTATCGTCAACTGCACGAAGAATTGCCTAGTCCACTGCAGGTGCCCTCGTCGTTCTAGGTCTCCCCCAGTCGCGAGTCATAGGGTGGAATGTTCCGTGCTCCCTAAGATGCTGATCAATTGCTTTGAACGTCTTCCTGTCGGGACACATTCGTTCTGGAAATCTCTCTCGATACAAACGTACCGCGCCACGGCTATTGTCCCGTGATAATCCATACATCAAATGGGCATCCGCCAACTCCGCATTTGTAAACATTGCACTGACTGCAAAACCACGTTCGTGATGAACACTAACCTGTTGATGCTACGTGCTGATGTGCTTGACGCTAGTACTGTAGAGCAATGAGTCGCATGTCAACACAAGCACCGAAGTCAACATTACCTTCCTTCAATTGGGCCAACTGGCGGTGAATCGAGGAAGTACAGTACATACTGACGAAACTAAGATGAGCTCTAACATGGAAATTAAGTGTTTCTGGACACATGTCCACATAACATCTTTTCTTTATTTGTGTGCGAGGAATGTTTCCTGAAAGTTTGGCCGTACCTTTTTGTAACACCCTGTAGAGGTTCAAGTGGGAAACTGTCCAATAAAGGTCGAAGAAGTTGCTATCATCAACTGCACGATGATACAGAAGACAATGTGAAGCACTGCTTTAAAGACATATATTTTGCATCCACTGGATATGTGGTCTGTAATTGAAGAAGTGTCATGGTGACCTCTCCAGTGGCAAAAGATTCCGGACCAGTGCCCACCATTCGGATCTCTGGGAGGGGACTGCAAAATGGGAGGTGTTCATAAGAACTAGGTAGAGTAACCAGCAAAGGAATAACATTCTTATAGTCGTAACAGAGAACGTCAGAGGTTTGAAAGTAGTATGACTGCTAGAAAACTCCAAAAGGAATATTCAAAGGGTCAGTCTAGACATAGTGGAGTACAGTGAAGTGAATTGGCTAAAGGTTAAGGATTTTAAGTCAAACGAATACATAGTAATACCAGCAGGAGCATAAAATGTCGTAAGGAATGGAGGATTCCTTATAGACAGTAAACCAAAACGAGACTGACGTACTGTGAACAATTCAGTGTTAGGCTTGTTCTCTTCAGATTCGACAGCAAACCATCGCCAACTACGATAGTTTAGGTATATATGCAGACGCAGCACCCAGAAGACGAAGGGATGAAGTACATGAAGATACTGAAGTGGTAATTCAGTATGTGAAGGGAGTTGAAAATTTAATAATCAGGTAGAACTGGAAAGCGATTGTAGGGCAAATAACAGAATAAAGGAAGTTACGGGAGAATAAGGGCTAGGCAGCAGGAATGAGCGAGGAAATAGACTAATTGAGTTCTGCAATAAATACTCTGTTCAAGAATCACAAGAGGAGAAGGAATAATTCGAAAAGATCGGGAGACACATGAAAATTCCAGTTGGATTACATAGTAGTCAGAAAGGGATTCTGAAATCAGGTATTGCATTGTAAGGCGCACCAAGGAGCAGATTTAGACACAGGTTTAAGATAACCATCCGAAGGAATCAGTGTGGAAAGACATGGGATACTGAAGTACTGAGGAATGTTTAGATGCATTTGAAGTTCGCTAAGGATGTGAACAGTGCGATGAGGAATGTCACAGTGGTTAGTTCAGTTACAGAGTAGTTGACATCTCTAAAAAGGGAAATCACGGATGTTCGTCATTCGGACATAAGAAAGATAACTAAGAAGAAACCTTGGCTAACAGAAGATATACCTCAACTGTTCGACGAAAGGAAGCAGTATAATAATGTTTTGGGAAAGACAAAGATATTACAGTGTAAGTCGCTTAGGAATGAAATAAATAGGAAGTACAGTGCAGCCAAGACAATATGGCTGCAGGAAAAATAAGAAGATATCGTAAGATTATTTGTTTTAGAAGGACTGATCCAGCTCACAGGAAAGTCAAAACAACCTTCTGTGAAATTAAATCCACGGGTAGTAACTTTAAGAGTACTATGAGAATTTCCTTGTTAAACATAGACTAAAGAGTGACTGTTAAACGAAGAGAAAGAGCGGATAGGTGAAAAGAGTACATTGAACGTATCTATGAGGGCAAGAGATCGGTGATGACGTGATAGAAGAAACTGGAGTCGGAAAGGAAAATATAGGGTATTCAGTATTAGAGTCTGAATTTAAAAGAACTCTAGGAGATAAGATCAAATAAAGCAGAAGGGATAGATAACATCCCGTCGGAATTTCTTGAATCATTGGGCGAAGTAGCAAGTTGATGTGTAGAACCTAAGTACCGTCGATCTTTCGGAAAATATCATGCACACAAATCCGAAGATAGCACAGGCACGTAAGTGCGAAAACTGTCGCACAATCAGCTTAACAGCTCATGCGTTCAAGTTACTGACAAGAATAATATGCAGAAGAATTGAAAAGAAAACTGTGGTTCTGTTAGACGCGAACAGTTTCGTTTTAGGAGAGTAACAGGCACCAGAGAGACAATGTTGACTTTGCGTCTGATGATTCAAACAAGACCGAAGAAAAATCGAAATACGCTTAAAGGGTTTATCGATCGAGAAAAAGCGTTCGACTGTGTGAAATGATGCAAGATGTTAGGAATTCTGAGAAAAATAGGAGTAATCCACAGGGAAAGATCGATTATATATTATATGAGCATGAATCAGGATGAAATAATAGGATTGGAAGACAAAGAAGGAAGAGCTCCGATTAAGAAGGGCGTTCGGCAGTTTTCAATATTTCACCCCTACTGTTCAACCTACTGTACACATCGAAGAAATTATGACGGAAATAAAAAAGTGGTTCAACAGCGGGATTAAAATTCAGGGTGGAAGTATGTCAATGATAAGATTCGTGGATGACATTGCTGTCCCCACTGAAAGCGAAGAAGCATTACAGAATCTATTAAATGGAATGAACTGTCTAATGAGTACAGAACATGGATTTAGACTAAAAGCGAAAAAGACTAAAGCAATGAGAAGCAGCAGTAATGAGGATAGCGTGGAACTTAACATCAGAACTGGTGGTCATGAAGTAGATGATGTTAAGGAGTTCCGATGTTTTGGAGGCAAACCGAACCATAACAGAAAAAACAAGGAGGACGTAAACAACAGGGCAGCATACGCAAAGAGGACATTTCTGCCCCAAAGAAGCCTACTGGCGTCAAACGTAGGACTTAATTTTATAGTTGTGACTCACGGACAGTGAGAGCCAGGAAAGGAAGAGAATCGAAGAGTTTGACACGTGGTGCTACAGAAGATTGTTGAAAATCAGGTGGACTGCTAAGATAAGGAATGAAGGGGTTCTCCGTAGAATCGACGAAGAAAAGAACGTAAGTGAAACACTGATAAGAAGAAGAGACAGGATGACAGAACATGTGTTGAAGTACGAGATGTCTGTTATGTTTTTATGTATCTTAGCATGGGGTGATCTGACCAGTGACGTAAATCTGTGCTTCTTGTTAAGAATAGGCAAAAATGCCATATTCACTACTAATCCCTACCGCCTTTTTTATAGCATCCATTTATGCTGCTGTCATGCCCCATAAGTGCAGCCGGCCGGAGTGGCCGTGCTGTTCTAGGCGCTACAGTCTGGAGCCGAGCGACCGCTGCGGTCGCAGGTTCGAATCCTACCTCGGGCATGGATGTGTGCGATGTCCTTAGGTAAGTTAGGTTTAATTAGTTCTAAGTTCTAGGCGACTGATGACCTCAGAAGTCGCATAGTGCTCAGAGCCATAAGTGCAGTGACCACAGTAGGATGAATTTCTGCCCTGAAAGCAATTAAAACTGTTTCTTTACTCTGCCGCTAAGAAACCGAGCAGCACAATACGGCTTCATGGGGATCAAGCCAAGCTGAGCAGTGCCTCATACAGTTCTTGATCTATTTCCTGGTACACCTGAAAATTACCTGGAAGGCTTGAAGTAAAAGATTTAATTGAAATCTTGGGATTTCGGGCGGTTCTAGGCGCTTCAGTCTGGAACCATGCTGCTGCTACGGTAGCAGGTTAGAATCCTGCCTCGGGCATGGATGTGTGTGATGTCCTTTAGTTAGTTAGGTTTAAGTAGTTGTAAGTCAAGGGGGTTGATGACCTCAGATGTTAAGTCCCATAGTGCTTAGAGCAATCTGAACCATTTGAACCTTGGGAACTATTACAGTTACTCGCACACGAATAAAGTTTTATTGGGTACTAAACAATGTTCTTACCTACTACTGTCACTTACGAAATGCAGACTTGACAAAGTAGTCAGAATAGGGGGAGGGGCGTGCCTCTATGGGACCAAAGGAAAGCGTTTTATAGCTTGTGTGAGATCCAGCAAGATGCAACAGAGACAAGCACTGCTGGAGCCAAAGAACAAGAGAGAAACTAATTACTCATTCACATAAATTCGCGATGCAATTTGCACAGGATAAGAGCAGGGCGAGAGAAAAATTGATGCTGATTAGTCATTGAAACAAGAGGATGACCACACAGCTCAAACTAAAATAACTTACAACGCATATGACAAGGACTTCAGATACATAGAACTGAGACTACTACAAAGCTCTGATCGCAAGATAACTAACAGTACACCAGTAAACAGCTGCACAGCATTCCACCAACACTGCTTCGTAACAGCTGCACAGTGTGTCCCATCGGCCAATAGGCTCAACAGGATCTCCAACGCGTCCGGCCTGTAGCACGTCCAGCCTAAAATGATCGTTCGTTTCTCTCCACCCATTAGAGGACCCACATTTGGGCGCAACTTCCTACCAATCACAGCTCTAACTTCTGGTCGCAACAAAATGGCCCAATCGGCTTGTGTCAAAAGCGCGCCCTGTGGATTCCTTGTCCACCGCTTTAACGGAGAGACTTTCTCGAAAGGTCTCGAGACTTGTACCGCGAATTTCCAACAACCAGTGGAAATATGTACCCACGCATTCGACGGGAAAGATTTGTCCATCTTCGTGCCCCAAGTGATGTACGCCAAGACAGGGAGGGCTGGTGTCCTCTGCCATGATCTCTCTCCTTCGATTCCTCCCCCTGTTACTGTTCTGTGCAATTCAACGCTCAGTCATCCGTTTTTAAGTTTGGAGAATGAAGAAAATTCGCCTTTTCCCATAGCCAGGCAGAGGATCGATTTCATGCAAAACAGGGAGTGTTCATGAAACAGAGGCTCCTGAGCATAAAGTAAAACCCAGGATTAAATGAAACACACCCCCCAAATATCAGTTTCTGTCGCATGGGTCCAACTAGAAAATGATAAAAATTTCACATTTTAAAGGCATCATGGATTAACTAGATGGTATTGTAGAAGGTAAAAACTATGGGATAAGACACATATTTAAACATATTTAAATATATCGAGCAAATAATTGAAAAGTACAAGAGGTACTCCGAAATGAAGAGGTCGGTGCAGGAGAGGAATTCGTTTTAGGCTGCATCAACCAGTTGAAAGACGGGTAACTCAGAAAAAAAAGAAATAAAGAAAAACACGGTTTAAAAGGTAGCCAGTTGGCCTTCCTCTCGTCATCTCACTACCTCCCGAAATGGAATATGTGTACTCCAACTGTCTGCATGTAGTGTTAGTCATGTGAAAGTGAGCGAAAGTTTTCTAAACATTGGTGAATCGTGTAACTGAGACGAGTCTTGGGTGCCAGCCCGTATTTAGCTAGTAATATGTGGGAAACCGCCTAAATATCACATCCAGGCTGCGCAGCAGACATACCCTCGTCGTTAATCGATTCTATCTGTGGCTGGCTTCACCTCCCAGTCCCGGAAATCACGCTTTAACAAGCACAGCTGTCTGGGCATATGGTGTATCGCCCCATCTTTGGAAGGTTGAGACAGGCCAAAAAAAAGGGGGAAGCATCAGACAAGGACCGTCGGGTTTTCTCCTCCTCCCTGAAAATCCCGGAACGGTTGAGACTCCCACACGCTGACCAAGTCGCTGTAAGGTACACTTCCTGACGAGTCGTAGCCCCTACCCTACACACCTGTACCGCTTTGGCCTTAGTTAAGTGATATGTGTGAATGTGTGCATATATCACTAAAGTGTGCCACACTACTCAGACAGGTAAGGCACACGTCAGAAATCGAAAACACAGGGCAGGCTTTAAGAGACCCACATAACTGGAGCATGCTTGACCACATGAATGATAAAATATCAAGAGAACTACACAAGACTTACAAGCAGTAAAGACCATACCCAAGAAGACGACCCGAAACACACACTACACCACAACATGAAGCTTGGGACAACTGAGATTCAATCACTTATCGAAACAGATGAACATGAAGACACAGATGATGACATGAACACTCCTAAATCCCGAGATACATATACGGCATAGTGGCAGATCACACGACAGCAACAATACTGCAGGTAACACAAACACAGAATTTAGAAATAAACTTGTAATAGAAATAAGACAACGAATTTTCCTGTTCGTGGTAGTAAAACAAGTAAATATTTAGTTCTTTGGATCATTATTGTGAAACATGTAAGTCTTTAACGTATGAAATGTATAAGATGAATACTGAAAAACATGTGAAGTTTATAAAATTGTACATGAAAGTACGTTTGCAGTATAACAAGACGTCAATAGACACACACAAGCTCACAACATAGGTAAGAACCGCCCTTCGGGAAGACAAGGCCCGAGGTCACCTCCCGAGGCTCCTCTCCCGGTTACGGCTCGGTTAAGTGGAGGAAGCAGTTGTAGTAACAAATAGAACTGTCATACCTTACATAAAGACCACGCAGAGGTAATATCATAACATACGTACTTACAGTACTAGCTTTAGTAGAATGGAATATACTAATTCAACAGAGACAGGCTCGAAGTGTTTACCGAAGCCCTCCCACTTGAAATACCGTATTTACGCGAATCTAATGCGCCATCGTATGTAATGCGCACCCCAATGTTAAAAATTAAATTAATAAAAAAATGGTTCAAATGGCTCTACGCTCTATGGGACTTAACAGCTGAGGTCATCAGTCCCTTAAACTTAGAACAACGAGGGGAAGTTGGAAAATAAGTTTGCCCTGTAGACCGTGGGCAGACTTGTGTGATATGGGCGAAAAGCCGCATCCATGGAGTGGAAACATCCGTCATCACCTGTCCGAAAGAAGTTCAAAAGCACTCCGACTGCAGGTAATGTGCTACTCACCGTTTTCTGGGACGCCAAAGGAGTTTTGCTGCTGGACTTTCTGGAGGATGCAACCATCAGTGCTGCGCGGTACCGTGCCACTCTGTCGACATTGAAAGAGGTGATTCGAAAAAAGCGGCCTGGCCTTCTCAGATCTGGCGTTCAATTGTTGGATGACAATGCCAGGCCACACACGGCGACGACAACGCAAAATCATATTGCAACTCTTGGTTGGGAGCGCCACCACCATCCGCCTTACAGTCCGGATCTCGCACCAACTGACTTCCATCTGTTACCTGCTTTGAAGAAGACTCTTGGCGGACGGCGCCTTGGCAGCAACGCTGACGTCAAAGAAGCCGTTCAACGCTTCTTCCATATTCAACGCCCAGATTTTTTCCTGGAAGGCTTTTTGAAGCTTATAAAGCGATATGACAAATTCTCTCTATGTACTTGGAAATTATATAGAAAAAAAAAGATGTCTTATCTTTAATATCTCATTCTCTTTTTTTTTCCTTTCACGCACAACTCTGACTACAGTCGACAGTGGAAACTTATTTTCCACCACGTACTTAAACCTAACTAACCTAAGGACATCGCACACATTAATGCCCGAGACAGGATTCGGACCTGAGACCGTAGCAGCCGCGTAGTTCCGGACTGAAGTGCCTAGAACCGCTCGGCCACTGCTGCCGGCAATTAATAATAATAATAATAGTAATAAAGGAATTTTGGCACATCGCTGGTATGGTATTTTTCTATTATTGAAATTTACAATGCTAACTTTTTTTAAAACAATAGTGAATGTATACATGAACTATAAAAAACAACAATAATTTATTTTTAAGTTACTCATTACGGTAATAAGCGACATTTACATTACTAAAAAAGAGCGGCTAACTTGATTACCTACATGACATACAAAGAAACATACTGTAAATTTCAGGCTTTACTCATCATTATTCGCTGATGTCATGACAACTGTAATCCCGCAGGAGTCTACATCAGAAACAGATTCATTTCTTCGTTCCCCGACATCCTCGGTGTTGTTCCAGAGCACATAATCTTCACTGGCATCCAGAGTCTTTGAAATGCAGCATTTCTTGAATGATGTTACGATCATTGGTGCTTCGATGCGTTTCCAGGAAGCCTACACCCAGTGCGCAATAATGCAGGGTGCAGCACGTTTAATTTTTCCTGTCGGAGTCAGTTCACAATTTGGTTAGCAAAAAAAGTTTTCGTAGTGTTCCTGAACGTAACCTTTGAAAGGTTTATTTATACTAACGTCCATGGGTTGTTATATAGAGCCGGCCGGTGTGGCCGTGCGGTTCTAGGCGCTTCAGTCTGGAACCGCTTGACCGCTATGGTCGCAGGTTCGAATCCTGCCTCGGGCATGGATGTGTGTGATGTCCTTAGGTTAGTTAGGTTTAAGTATTTCTAAGTTCTAGGGGGCAGATGACCACAGATGTTAAGTCCCATAGTGCTCAGAGCCATTTGAACCATTTGTAATATACACTCCTGGAAATGGAAAAAATAACACATTGACACCGGTGTGTCAGACCCACCATACTTGCTCCGGACACTGCGAGAGGGCTATACAAGCAATGATCACACGCACGGCACAGCGGACACACCAGGAACCGCGGTGTTGGCCGTCGAATGGCGCTAGCTGCGCAGCATTTGTGCACCGCCGCCGTCAGTGTCAGCCAGTTTGCCGTGGCATACGGAGCTCCATCGCAGTCTTTGACACTGGTAGCATGCCGCGACAGCGTGGACGTGAACCGTATGTGCAGTTGACGGACTTTGAGCGAGGGCGTATAGTGGGCATGCGGGAGGCCGGGTGGACGTACCGCCGAATTGCTCAACACGTGGGGCGTGAGGTCTCCACAGTACATCGATGTTGTCGCCAGTGGTCGGCGGAAGGTGCACGTGCCCGTCGACCTGGGACCGGACCGCAGCGATGCACGGATGCACGCCAAGACCGTAGGATCCTACGCAGTGCCGTAGGGGACCGCACCGCCACTTCCCAGCAAATTAGGGACACTGTTGCTCCTGGGGTATCGGCGAGGACCATTCGCAACCGTCTCCATGAAGCTGGGCTACGGTCCCGCACACCGTTAGGCCGTCTTCCGCTCACGCCCCAACATCGTGCAGCCCGCCTCCAGTGGTGTCGCGACAGGCGTGAATGGAGGGACGAATGGAGACGTGTCGTCTTAGGCGATAAGAGTCGCTTCTGCCTTGGTGCCAATGATGGTCGTATGCGTGTTTGGCGCCGTGCAGGTGAGCGCCACAATCAGGACTGCATACGACCGAGGCACACAGGGCCAACACCCGGCATCATGGTGTGGGGAGCGATCTCCTACACTGGCCGTACACCACTGGTGATCGTCGAGGGGACACTGAATAGTGCACGGTACATCCAAACCGTCATCGAACCCATCGTTCTACCATTCCTAGACCGGCAAGGGAACTTGCTGTTCCAACAGGACAATGCACGTCTGCATGTATCCCGTGCCACCCAGCGTGCTCTAGAAGGTGTAAGTCAACTACCCTGTCCAGCAAGATCTCCGGATCTGTCCCCCATTGAGCATGTTTGGGACTGGATGAAGCGTCGTCTCACGCGGTCTGCACGTCCAGCACGAACGCTGGTCCAACTGAGGCGCCAGGTGGAAATGGCATGGCAAGCCGTTCCACAGGACTACATCCAGCATCTCTACGATCGTCTCCATGGGAGAATAGCAGCCTGCACTGCTGCGAAAGGTGGATATACACTGTACTAGTGCCGACATTGTGCATGCTCTGTTGCCTGTGTCTATGTGCCTGTGGTTCTGTCAGTGTGATCATGTGATGTATCTGACCCCAGGAATGTGTCAATAAAGTTTCCCCTTCCTGGGACAATGAATTCACGGTGTTCTTATTTCAATTTCCAGGAGTGTAGAAGTCATTCCTCCAAGAATAATAACAAGGTCACTGGGTAGACTGTGGATATTATTTTTTACGTCGTCAGTGAGATGACCACGAATGTGTTTCCCGATAGCTGAGTGGTCAGCGCAACGGAATGCCACGCAAAGGCACCCGGGTTAGATTCCCGGCTGGGTCAGGGATTTTTCTCTGCTCAGGGACTGGAAGTCGTGTTGTAATCATAATCGTCATGGTGTTGTGTTGTCTTCATCATCATCTCATCCACAGGAAAGGCCACCCCCTCAAAATTAACCTTGCCAAATCCAACCATAACCATGCCGACCCTGAGAGTGTGCGGGACAAAGGCACAAGGAAAAGAGTGAGATTACCACGAAATGCATCCCACCAGGACGGAATTCCTACATGTTTTGGACCCAGTCAAGCATCAAAGTTCCGGTCATCCATCGTTTCTCTTGATTCCGATCAATGACATCATCCGGGAATAGCTTTTAATTTTTTGGAGTCTTGATTTTCGCTTGAAGATTAAAAAACGGGAAGTTTGTTCCCATCTGCTGTGGTTGCCAGCATTACTGTTACGGGCTGTTTTTCACACCCAGATGTTTTGATGTTAACTTCTTTTGCACCCTTCTCGTCAATCGTGTAATTACTTGGCATATGAAACCAAATTGGTGTCTCGTCAGCGTTGCCTGTTTGGCCCATCGAAAAATTCTTCTCTTTCCGAAATGTGATAACATACCGTTGAAATTCTTGAAGTTTCTTCTCAAAATCCTGTGGAAGCTTTTGGCATATTGTTGTACGGTGTCGCAGAGATAAGTCCGCTCGTTTCATAAAGGAATAAACCCGTACCCGGCTAGTCTTAAACTCCTGCTTCGGTATAGTAAGAGCCACAGCCACCTCTTTTGCATTTTTTACTATGGTCTCACTGGTCACAGGTTGCCCATTCTTCCTTCTTTCTCGGACGAATTCCAAAACATTTACTTCAACGTCAGGATGTCTTCCTTCGCGATGTCCAGTGAATTTCTTTGTAGAAGCAGTAGTCGCAAATAACCCCAATTTCTGTTTCTTCCATAAGCGAACGTTATTCTCAGCTACATTTAACTCTCTTCCTGCCCTTCTGTTACCATATTTTTCAGTATAAAGAATTACATTACGCTTGGAAGTAGCTTCATGCGATATTCTTCTCTGCTTGCCTTCCATTTCGTGACTATCTAATGCAAACACAATGTGAAGTACTGTAGTAGGCCAATAATAATGAAACGAGGTTGAGAAGCATAACAATGCGTTGTGATGTAAGGGACAGTACCTAAATTTCAACAAGCAAATAAAGAAACAAACAAAAAAGGACACGTTCTATTTGAACCGATGACTAAGGAAAATTTCCTCTCGTGGCAGTATTGGGAAATATATACCAGCTCTTTTAACTCGATAACCTCTTACCTGATTTACGTCTTCCTTTCTTTAATTCACAGATACCGTGCCTATATTTTGTTGCTAGAGTTTAATAAATATTTTGCTACTTCAGATCACATAGGGTAAGAAATACCAGTGAACGATTCAATTTGTATTCGAATCTAATGCGCCATCGAATCTTATGCGCACCACAATTTTGAGTACTAGATTCGGATATACTAGATTCGCATAAATACAGCTAGATAAAGGGACCTCTTTTGCTATCTAAAGCTTTCCATTCATGTATTATTTTCTTCTTAAGAATACAGCAAAATTTGTTTTCTTCCCATTTGTGCTTTATGCATCTTGCTTTTTTTGTTTTTCTTTTTTAATTAACTATTTAATTCTATAAAAAAAGAAAAGCACTAAAACTCTGAAAATTGTATAGTTTGTAGTAGCAAACGACCCACTATAGTTATCAAGGTGGTAGATCACTCTGTAATTTTAGTTAATAAATAATAAATTGTAGAAAAAGTTTCCATCGAATAAACACTTTACGTTTGGGTATTTGAGCCATCCTGAAGTCCCTCAGCTTTTTGTAATCTGTTTCTGCGTTTTCCACTTTGCTCCCAGGGTGACACCAGCAAAGTCGCTTGATGTATGGATAATTTCACTGGGAAGTAGCATGATATTTCTGAAACTCTCTTCATGACCATTTTCCTATGTGCCACGCATCTCCCAGCATGGATTGTGTCATACCTTGGCTTACGAAGAAGGACTACGGAAAAGGAGATGGGACTTTGTGGGAGATGCTAAGGAAGGTTCATCTGCTGAAACCTGTCCAGCTAGCTATGCTACCACTGCCATGCACTCAGCTTCAAGTGTTAAACCTCCCTGAACATACAGTCGGTGCTACAATGTGGTGGTGTCCCCTGGGGCCCTATTCTGTATCTTTCCGCCATTTTGCCGATCGGTACGGTACGCGAGCGCACCGAACCGTCTTGTTTCCGAAACAGATCCCCAACATTATTCAGTAAGCATTTCGAAAGGAATGCCGAAGGGTCCTAGCGAACCGACTTGTTGTCAATTCTCATCGCGCCAACCAATGAAAAGGAATCTGCCTCAGATCCGCCATGCCCACTGCAGCGCCACAGCGGCACGACCTCGAAGCGGCTAGCAGCCGACACAGGCATACCACTCTTCCCAATACCGAAAAGTGTGGTTAGAGTATGTAGTAGCGTTCAAATTTCGCTGACCACGGACTTCCATGAATGCATGATAACGATAGAATATTGACTGTATTCTAGAAGCTGTCGTTAATGTCACATTACGTCATTTTATTCTCATTCACATCGTCGTCTTTGTTTCGGATTTTATGCTTCGGGATATGAGTTAGTAATGGAGTGTAGTACCACATTGTACAAATACATCTATAGAAACACCCGAAAAATTCGTCATTTTTCTGTGTTCCGTCGTTCCTTAGCTGCTTCAAAATTCATGGAGGTACGTTGTGTCTATGCAACTAATTGAAGGCAGTTTGATTATTGCCCCACGCGTTTCGATTCCTTTAGTCATGATGATGCTTCACAAACAAAATCGAAACGCGTGTGGGAATAAACTGGCTTCAGTTAGTTACATAGATGGAACACATCTCCACGAACCCAAAAAATTGCTTAAGATAGTGTCAAAGAATAAGAAGATGCACAGATTCTGGTTGTAGCTCGCTCTTAGAGATCCAAATGATGAAGTAGCCTACTTCCCTATATGATACATCTACGATTTTGTTCATAAAAATAAAATTTTTTAAAAATCTCTTTTCGAGAGCGGTGGCGAGTGCAGCAATAGAAGTTCGTTGTAGTTTATAACATGCATATGATGAATCAAAATGTTTCATGTATTGTGGTATAGTCTGAAAATACACTCCTGGAAATGGAAAAAAGAACACATTGACACCGGTGTGTCAGACCCACCATACTTGCTCCGGACACTGCGAGAGGGCTGTACAAGCAATGATCACACGCACGGCACAGCGGACACACCAGGAACCGCGGTGTTGGCCGTCGAATGGAGCTAGCTGCGCAGCATTTGTGCACCGCCGCCGTCAGTGTCAGCCAGTTTGCCGTGGCATACGGAGCTCCATCGCAGTCTTTAACACTGGTAGCATGCTGCGACAGCGTGGACGTGAACCGTATGTGCAGTTGACGGACTTTGAGCGAGGGCGTATAGTGGGCATGCGGGAGGCCGGGTGGACGTACCGCCGAATTGCTCAACACGTGGGGCGTGAGGTCTCCACAGTACATCGATGTTGTCGCCAGTGGTCGGCGGAAGGTGCACGTGCCCGTCGACCTGGGACCGGACCGCAGCGACGCACGGATGCACGCCAAGACCGTAGGATCCTACGTAGTGCCGTAGGGGACCGCACCGCCACTTCCCAGCAAATTAGGGACACTGTTGCTCCTGGGGTATCGGCGAGGACCATTCGCAACCGTCTCCATGAAGCTGGGCTACGGTCCCGCACACCGTTAGGCCGTCTTCCGCTCACGCCCCAACATCGTGCAGCCCGCCTCCAGTGGTGTCGCGACAGGCGTGAATGGAGGGACGAATGGAGACGTGTCGTCTTCAGCGATAAGAGTCGCTTCTGCCTTGGTGCCAATGATGGTCGTATGCGTGTTTGGCGCCGTGCAGGTGAGCGCCACTATCAGGACTGCATACGACCGAGGCACACAGGGCCAACACCCGGCATCATGGTGTGGGGAGCGATCTCCTACACTGGCCGTACACCACTGGTGATCGTCGAGGGGACACTGAATAGTGCACGGTACATCCAAACCGTCATCGAACCTATCGTTCTACCATTCCTAGATCGGCAAGGGAATTTGCTGTTCCAACAGGACAATGCACGTCCGCATGTATCCCGTGCCACCCAACGTGCTCTAGAAGGTGTAAGTCAACTACCCTGTCCAGCAAGATCTCGGGATCTGTCCCCCATTGAGCATGTTTGGGACTGGATGAAGCGTCGTCTCACGCGGTCTGCACGTCCAGCACGAACGCTGGTCCAACTGAGGCGCCAGGTGGAAATGGCATGGCAAGCCGTTCCACAGGACTACATCCAGCATCTCTACGATCGTCTCCATGGGAGAATAGCAGCCTGCATTGCTGCGAAAGGTGGATGTACACTGTACTAGTGCCGACATTGTGCATGCTCTGTTGCCTGTGTCTATGTGCCTGTGGTTCTGTCAGTGTGATCATGTGATGTATCTGACCCCAGGAATGTGTCAATAAAGTTTCCCCTTCCTGGGACAATGAATTCACGGTGTTCTTATTTCAATTTCCAGGAGTGTATAGTGGCAGGAACCTCTCATCTCTGTCTACTGTTGTTAAGGATTCGATCGCAGATAAGTAGTTGTGAAAAGCTAGAGTATAGAGACGATTGTTGCTAGTTTCATTCGCGCCAATTTACGTTGTACTCTTAAATTCCTGACTGACCACACTCTCGGAAATCGCTACAAATTCCGAAAACGATGGTGAATTATTTGTGGCAAGAAGTAGTATAAATGCCACTGTCAGTCGTTTCACACACAGTAATTTGAAGGTATGCCACTACACGGCATTATCAAGAAGTAGGACCGTTGTGTTTATTTGAACTGGTTACTCAGAATGTAGTTGTGTCACGTAGCGTGATCTATTGATCGTTTACGAAATCACAGAAGTCGTTGTTTTGATTCGTTATTCGTCTCACTTTGGCTGAAAGGGAACAACAATGGCTTTGAAAATTGTTTCCCTCTCCGGTTGGCACAGTCGCTCGGTACAATGATCGACAGGTGCCTGGAATCATTAGTAGCTATAAATAATTTATGAGCCTACATTAATGAGTGGTGGAAACACTGACAATAGTATCGAGACTTTAAAAGTGGCAATTTAAATATGCATGATGAATAGTGGAGTAGCAGACACAGTATCCAGGCCAATAAAGTTGTGCAACAAGTAGACGGACGAAAATCTATGATCTAGTTGAAGTTTAATGACTAGTGATCAACGTTGGACGCTTCACTTTTTACATGATTGTCACAGAAAAACTTGTATATCGTAAATTATGTATGACGTGCTTACCAAAATGCTTATGCTCCCACACAGACGAATGAACTTTTAGGGCCAAAGGGCCTTTACTTCTCGCAAAATATCAAATGAAAACCAAATAGATAAACGTAGCCGCTAGGACTATTACGACTGGTCGACTGCTGCCTACAAGCGATCTGTGATCGTGGGACATGTGAACAGGATGTCGCCAGTCCCACTAGCCTTTATTACCAGTAGGTGAATTCTGATGGGGCAGCTTTTTCTTCATTCAAGAAGCTCCTCATTCAACTTCACGAGTCTAAATACATCCCGTTTCGGATACCCCCACTTCAGACAAAAATCCAAGGATCTACCAGGAATCGAACTTGAATCTTTCCACACAAAAGGATGTTATGGTAATTATGTCTATTATTTAATTTGTTTAAAAAGAATCGCTTATCGTAGCAACATTAGTCTCTCAACTTTCGGAACATTTGGTGTGTTCATTGGTTCTTCATAGATATTGTTGTTGTTGTTGTGGTCTTCAGTCTAGAGACTGATTTGATGCAGCTCACCATGCTACTCTATCCTGTGGAAGCTTCTTCATCTCCGAGTAACTACTGAAACCTACATCATTTTGAATCTGCTTGGCGTATTCATCTCGTGGTCTCCCTCTATGATTTTTACCTTCCACTCTTCCCTCCAGCACTAAATTGGTGAACCCTTGATGCCTCAGAACGTGTCCTGTCAACCGATCCCTTCTTCTAGTCACGTTGTGCCACTAGTTCCTCTTCTCCCCAATTCTGTTCAGTACCTCCGCATTAGTTACGTGATCTACCCATCTAATATTCAGTATTCATCTGCAGCACCACATTTCGAGCGCTTCTATTCTCTTCTTGTCGAAACTAGTTATCGTCCATGTTTCACTTCCATACGTGGCTATACTGCCCACAAATACTTTCAGAAAGGATTTCCTGAGATTTAAATCTACACTCGTTGTTAACAAATTTCTCTTCTTCAGAAACCCTTTCTTTGTCATAGCCAGTCTGCCTTTTATATCCTCTCTACTTCGAACAACATCATTTATTTTGCCCACCAAATAGCAAAACTCATCTACTACTTTAAGTGTTTCATTTCCTAATATGTCAACTACATTCCATTATTCTCGTTTTACTCTTGTTGGTGTTTATCTTACATCCTCCTTTCAAGACACTGTGGATGCCATTCAACTGCTCTTCCAAGTCCTTTGCTGTCTCTGACAGAATTACAAATTCATCGGCAAACCTCAAAGTTTTTATTTATTCTCCATGGATTTTAATTCCTACACTAAATTTTTCTTTGTTTTCTTTGCTGCTCACTCAATATACAGATTGAATAACACTGGGGATAGGCTGCAACCCTGTCTCACTCCCTTCTCAATCACTTCTTCCCTTTCATGCCCCTCGACTCTTATAACTGCCATCTGATTTCTGCACAAATTGTTAATAGCCTTTCGCTCCCTGTATTTGAACCCTGCCACCTTTAGAATGTGAAAGAGAGTATTCCAGTCAACATTGTCAAAAGCTTTCTCTAAGTCTACAAATGCTAGAAACGTAGGTTTGCCTTTCCTTAATCTATCTTCTAAGATAACTCGTAGCGTCAATATAGCCTCACGTCATTCTACGGAATCCAAACTGATCTTCCCCGAGGTCGGCTTCTATCAGCTTTTCCGTTCTTAAATTCATCTTTAAGGAATTCGTGTTAGTATTTTGCAGCTGTGACTTATTAAACTAACAGTTCGGCAATTTTCACACCTGTCAACACCTGCTTCTTTGGGACCGCAATTATTACATTCTTCTTGAAGTCTGAGCGTATTTCGCCTGTCTCATACATCTTGCTCATCACATGGTAGAGTTTTGTCAGGACTGGCACTCACAAGGCCGTCAGTAGTTCTAATGGAATGATGTCTACTCCTGGGGCCTTGTTTCGACTCAGGTCTTTCATTGCTCTGTCAAACTCTTCACGCAGTATCATATCTCCCATTTCATCTTCATCTACATCTTCTTCCATTTCCATAATACTGCCCTCAAGTACATCGTCCTTGTATACGCCCTCTATATACTCTTTCCACCTTTCTGCTTTCCCTTCTTTGCTTAGGACTAGTTTTCCACCTGAGCTCTTGATATTCATGCACTTGGTTCTCTTTTCTCCAAAAGTCTCTTTAATTTTCCTGTGATACATGCCTCTACATCCTTGCATTTGTCTTCTAGCCATCCCTGCTCAGCCATTTTGCACTACCTGTCACCTTTTACCTACTTCATCCACTGCTGCCTTAACTATTTCAACTCTCAAAGCTACCCATTCTTCTTCGATTGTATTTATTTCCCCTGTTCTCCCTGTTCTTGTCAATCGTTTCCTAATGCTCTTTCTGAAACTCTCTACAGCCTCGGGTGATTTAAGTTCCTCCAGGTCCCACCCCCTTAAATTCTCACCTTCTTGCAGTTTCTTCAGTTTTAATCTACAATTCATAACCAATAATGTGTCCGCATCTGCTCCTGGAAATGGAATTTAAAACGTGGTTCCTAAATATCTGTCTTACCATTACAGAATCTATCTGAAACCTTCCAGCCTCTCCAGGCCTCTTCCACGTATACAACCTACTTTCATGATTTTCAAACCAAGTGTTAGCTACGATTAAGTTATGCTTTTTCATCCCTCCCCCCCCCCCCCCCCCCCCCCCCCCCAGCCAAATACACCTACTACTTTTCACTCTCTTCCTTTTCCCAATATCGAATTCCAGTCCACCCATGACTGTTAAATTTTCGTCTCCGTTAACTATCTGAATAATTTTTTTTATCGTATCACTCATTTCTTCAGTCTCTCGATCATCTGCGGAACTAGTTCGCATATAAACTTGTACTACCACAGGCGCCGACTCCATGGGGCCTGAGGGGGCCCGAGCCCCCTTAAATATTCGTTCTCGGGGGGCGGGGGGGGGGGGGGGGGGAGCCTCCCAAGAATTTAAGAAAATTATTATGTTTTTTTTCTTTTTTTTTTGCCCTCTACAGCTTCCTCTATTACCATGGAAGTCATTCCCTCATGTCTTAGCAGATGTCCTATCATCCTGTCCCTTCTCCTTATCAGTGTTTTCCACTTATTCCTTTCCTCTCCGATTCTGCATAGAACCTCCTCATTCCTTACCTTATCAGTCCACCTAATTTTCAACATTCGTCTATAGCACCACAACTCAAATGCTTCGAATCTGTTCTGTTCCGGTTTTCCCACAGCCCATGTTTCACTACCACACAATGCTGCACTCCAGACGTACATCCTCAGAAATTTACTCCTCAAATTAAGGACGGTATTTGATATTAGTAGACTTCTCTTGGCCAGAAATGCCTTTTTTGTCATAGCGAATCTGCTTTTGATGTCCCCCTTTCTCCGTCCGTCATTGGTTATTTTACTGCCTAGGTAGCAGAATTCCTTAACTTCATTGACTTCGTGGCCATCAATCCTGATGTTAAGTTTCTCGCTGTTCTCATTTCTACTACTTCTCATTACTTTCGTCTTTCTCCGATTTACTCTCAAACCGTACTGTGTACTCATTAGACTGTTCATTCTGTTCAGCAGATCATTTAATTCTTCTTCACTTTCACTCAGGATAGCAATAATGTCATCAGCGAATCGTATCATTGATATCCTATCACCTTGTATTTTAATTTCACTCCTGAACCTTTCTTTTATTTCCATCATTGCTTCCTCGATGTACAGATTGAAGAGTAGGGGCGAAAGGCTACAGCCTTGTCTTACACCCTTCTTAATACGAGCACTTCTTTCTTGATAGTCCACTCATATTATTCCCTCTTTGTTGTTGTACATGCTGTATATGACCCGTCTCTCCCTATAGCTTACCCCCACTTTTTTCAGAATCTCGAACAGCTTGCACCATTTTATATTGTCGAACGCTTTTTCCAGGTCGACAGATCCTAAGAAAGTGTCTTGATTTTTCTTTAGCCTTGCTTCCATTATTAGCCGTAACGTCAGAATTGCCTCTCTCGTCCCTTCACTTTTCCTAAAGCCAAACTGATCGTCACCTAGCGCATTCTCAAATTTCTTTTCCATTCTTCTGCATATTATTCTTGTAAGCAGCTTCGATGCATGACCTGTTAAGCTGATTGTGCGATAATTCTCGCACTTGTCAGCTCTTGCCGTCTTCGGAATTGTGTGGATGATGCTTTTCCGAAAGTCAGATGGTATGTCGCCAGTCTCATATATTCTACACACCAACGTGAATAGTCGTTTTGTTGCTACTTCCCCCAATGATTTTAGAAATTCTGATGGAATGTTATCTATCCCTTCTGCCTTATTTGACCGTAAGTCCTCCAAAGCTGTTTTAAATTCCGATTCTAATACTGGATCCCCTATCTCTTCTAAATCGACTCCTGTTTCTTCTTCTATCACAGCAGACAAATCTGTACCCTCATAGAGGCTTTCAATGTATTCTTTTCACCTATCTGCTCTCTCCTCTGCATTTAACAGTGGAATTCCCGTTACACTCTTAATGTTACCACCGTTGCTTTTAATGTCACCAAAGGTTGTTTTGACTTTCCTGTATGCTGAGTCTGTCCTTCCGACAATCATATCTTTTCCGATGTCTTCACATTTTTCCTGCAGCCATTTCGTCTTAGCTTCCCTGCACTTCCTATTTATTTCATTCCTCGGCGACTTGTATTTCTGTATTCCTGATTTTCCCGGAACATGTTTGTACTTCCTCCTTTCATCAATCAACTGAAGTATTTCTTCTGTTACCCATGGTTTCTTCGCAGCTACCTTCTTTGTACCTATGTTTTCCTCCCCAACTTCTGTGATGGCCCTTTTTAGAGATGTCCACTCCTCTTCAACTGTACTGCCTACTGCGCTATTCCTTATTGCTGTATCTATAGCGTTAGAGAACTTCAAACGTATCTCGTCATTCCTTAGTACTTCCGTATCCCACTTCTTTGCGTATTGATTCTTCCTGACTAACGTCTTGAAATTCAGCCTACTCTTCATCACTACTATATTGTGATCTGAGTCTATATCTGCTCCTGGGTACGCCTTACAGTCCAGTATCTGATTTCGGAATCTCTGTCCGACCATGATGTAATCTAATTGAAATCGTCCCGTATCTCCCGGCCTTTTCCAAGTATACCTCCTCCTCTTGTGATTCTTGAACAGGATATTCGCTATTACTAGCTGAAACTTGTTACAGAACTCAATTAGTCTTTCTCCTCTTTCATTCCTTGTCCCAAGCCCATATTCTCCTGTAACCTTTTCTTCTACTCCTTCCCCTACAACTGCATTCCAGTCGCCCATGACTATTAGATTTTCGTCCCCCTTTACATACTGCATTACCCTTTCAATATCCTCATACACTTTCTCTATCTGTTCATCTTCAGGTTGCGACGTCGGCATGTATACCTGAACTATCGTTGTCGGTGTTGGTCTGCAGCCGATTCTGATTAGAACAACCCGGTCACTGAACTGTTCACAGTAACACACCCTCTGCCCTACCTTCCCATTCATAACGAATCCTACACCTGTTATACCATTTTCTGCTGCTGTTGATATTACCCGATACTCATCCGACCAGAAATCCTTGTCTTCCTTCCACTTCACTTCACTGACCCGTACTATATCTAAATTGAGCCTTTGCATTTCCCTTTTCAGATTTTCTAATTTCCCGACCAACGTCAAGCTTCTGACATTCCACGCCCCGACTCGTAGAACGTTATCCTTTCGTTGATTATTCAATCTCTTTCTCATGGTAACCTCCCCCTTGGCAGTCCCCTCCCGGAGATCCGAATGGGGGACTATTCCGGAATCTTTTGCCAATGGAGAGATCATCATGACACTTCTTCAATTACAGGCCACATGTCCTGTGGATACACGTTACGTGTCTTTAATGCAGTGGTTTCCATTGCCTTCTGCATCCTCATGTCGTTGATCATTGCTGATTCTTCCGCCTTTAGGGGCAATTTCCCACCCATAGGACAAGAGAGTGCCCTGAACCTCTATCCGCTCCTCCGCCCTCTTTGACAAGGCCGTTGGCAGAATGAGGCTGACTTCTTATGCCGGAAGTCTTCGGTCGCCAATGCTGATTATTTATCAAAATTTAGGCAGTGGCTAGTTATATTATGCTCTGTAAAATCACAAAATTATGTTGGAATTTTTTATTTTTTCCTTGTTTGACGATAGTTATCTTTTAAAATACATTCAGTAATGAGTTAATAGAAATAATTATTATGGTAGTAGGCAGGTTAACTGAAAACGAGTGGTGTGAATCATGACAGTGTTACGATGCACACGGGCACACTTAGAGTTTGTCCCAATGCGTGAACCTTTGGGTAAAGTCTGGCGCCGGCGAACGAGCGCTGTGCCCACAGCGACATTAAAAGAACTGGAGCAGACGTGCCTGGAACCCTCCGCCTCGCGTCGCCTTGATACTTTGAGACGAGGCCGCCTTGATACTTTGAGACATCACGACGCCGCGGCTATATAAAGCCCACCCTGCTGTCGCAATCATCATTGTGGATAGTTTCGTTCAGTGCATGCTGCAGACGACTTTAGTTTTCCGACTGTAGTGTCTAGTGGACTATTTTATATGACTATATTTTATTCGTTTACTTTAGTCTCTTAGTGTATTGTGAATTAAGTTTGCAACGGATAAATTTGTTACCAATAGGCGCGCTTGGAAGCTGATGATACTGCAAGTCAACCTCCAACAATAATTGTGTCGTCAACTGCTTTGTCGTCTTCAGGCAAGAACAGTTCACAGCCGAAACCTGGACAATCCGGTAAGGGAAGATCGTTTCAGATGTCTTGGTTGATCGAATATGCATGGCTAGAATATGAAGCAACTACTGAAAAAGTTTTTTTTACGAAACCTGCAAAGAGGCACATGCCAAAAATCTGTTACAATTTTCTTCAAAAAAAATGCATTTACTTCCGTAGGTCTTCTAACTTTAAAAAGTCTTTGGAAAAATTCCGTCTTCATGAAAATACGTTTACACATATAGAAGGTGTTCTGAAACTAAATTCTATCACTAGCTGAAGTGCGGCCTCCCAATTGCATGAACAGTTAGACTGTGATATGAAGAAAGGCCGTTTAGCTCCTGAGACAGTTTTTACTACTGTGCAATTACTGTGCCAACAAGGACTAGCAATTAGAGGGCACGAAGATGTAAACTCAAATTTTTTGCAATTGTTGGAACTCCAAAAGAATGGCATACCTAAGTTTAAAAATTGGTTAGGGAGTTTAGGTTATAAGTGGACGTCCCACGGTATTCTACTGAAGATTTTTCTATTATGGTTGACGAAACAAGTGATTCTGCAACTCACGAGCAAGTGTCATTTTGTATTCGTACTGCCGATAATTCCTTAATCATCAATGAAGACTTATTGGCTTATACGAGACCCCCGATCACTGAATCACAAACTCTGTTTAGTGCTTTAAAAGACGTTCTTGCTCATCTTCATTTGTCAATGGATAACTTAAGAGAACAGTGCCATGAAGATGCCTCGAATATGAGAGGTAAGTTCAATGGACTAAAAAAGTTAGTTTTGGATTGAAAGGGTACAGTACCGCCCGACATTGAAAATAGGTAGAACATTCTTCATTATTTTTGTCAGAACAACACTTTTTTTTGTAAAATAACTCAATTTCAATTAATACAGCGAAGTCGGATACTAGTGTAGGAAAGAATGACAATTTATTTATTTAATTGATCACATGTGCACTCCCACAAAATAAATCCCTACATCCAGTTTGGTGAGATCTGTGAAATGAATGAATGTATGGTCGTCTGCTAACCGCAGATAGTGAATGCGAATATATCTACATCTACATCTATACTCCGCGAGCCACCTTACGGTGTGTGGCGGAGGGTACTTATTGTACCACTATCTGATCCCCCCTTCCCTGTTCCATTCACGAATTGTGCGTGGGAAGAACGACTGCTTGTAAGTCTCCGTATTTGCTCTAATTTCTCGGATCTTTTCGTTGTGATCATTACGCGAGATATATGTGGGCGGTAGTAATATGTTGCCCATCTCTTCCCGGAATGTGCTCTCTCGTAATTTCGATAATAAACCTCTCCGTATTGCGTAACGCCTTTCTTGAAGTGTCCGCCACTGGAGCTTGTTAAGCATCTCCGTAACGCTCTCGCGCTGACTAAATGTCCCCATGACGAATCGCGCTGCTTTTCGCTGGATCATGTCTATCTCTTCTATTAATCCAACCTGGTAAGGGTCCCATACTGATGAGCAATACTCAAGAATCGGACGAACAAGCGTTTTGTAAGCTACTTCTTTCGTCGATGAGTCACATTTTCTTAGAATTCTTCCTATGAATCTCAACCTGGCGCCTGCTTTTCCCACTATTTGTTTTATGTGATCATTCCACTTCAGATCGCTCCGGATAGTAACTCCTAAGTATTTTACGGTCGTTACCGCTTCCAATGATTTACCACCTATGGCATAATCGTACTGGAATGGATTTCTGCCCCTATGTATGCGCATTATATTACATTTATCTACGTTTAGGGAAAGCTGCCAGCTGTCGCACCATGCATTAATCCTCTGCAGGTCCTCCTGGAGTACGTACGAGTCTTCTGATGTTGCTACTTTCTTGTAGACAACCGTGTCATCTGCAAATAGCCTCACGGAGCTACCGATGTTGTCAACTAAGTCATTTATGTATATTGTAAACAATAAAGGTCCTATCACGCTTCCCTGCGGTACTCCCGAAATTACCTCTACATCTGCAGATTTTGAACCGTTAAGAATGACATGTTGTGTTCTTTCTTCTAGGAAATCCTGAATCCAATCACAAACCTGGTCCGATATTCCGTAAGCTCGTATTTTTTTCACTAAACGTAAGTGCGGAACCGTATCAAATGCCTTCCTGAAGTCCAGGAATACGGCATCAATCTGCTCGCCAGTGTCTACGGCACTGTGAATTTCTTGGGCAAATAGGGCGAGCTGAGTTTCACATGATCTCTGTTTGCGGAATCCATGTTGGTTATGATGAAGGAGATTTGTATTATCTAAGAACGTCATAATACGAGAACACAAAACATGTTCCATTATTCTACAACAGATTGACGTAAGCGAAATAGGCCTATAATTATTCGCATCTGATTTATGACCCTTCTTGAAAATGAGAACGACCTGCGCTTTCTTCCAGTCGCTAGGTACTTTACGTTCTTCCAGCGATCTACGATAAATTGCTGATAGAAAGGGGGCAAGTTCTTTAGCATAATCACTGTAGAATCTTAAGGGTATCTCGTCTGGTCCGGATGCTTTTCCGCTACTAAGTGATAGCAGTTGTTTTTCAATTCCGATATCGTTTATTTCAATATTTTCCATTTTGACGTCCGTGCGACGGCTGAAGTCAGGGACCGTGTTACGATTTTCCGCAGTGAAACAGTTTCGGAACACTGAATTCAGTATTTCTGCCTTTCTTCGGTCGTCCTCTGTTTGGGTGCCATCGTGGTCAACGAGTGACTGAATAGGGGATTTAGATCCGCTTACCGATTTTACATATGACCAAAACTTTTTAGGGTTCTTGTTTAGATTGTTTGCCAATGTTTTATGTTCGAATTCGTTGAATGCTTCTCTCATTGCTCTCTTTACGCTCTTTTTCGCTTCGTTCAGCTTTTCCTTATCAGCTATGATTCGACTACTCTTAAACCTATGATGAAGCTTTCTTTGTTTCCGTAGTACCTTTCGTACATGATTGTTATACCACGGTGGATCTTTCCCCTCGCTTTGGACCTTAGTCGGTACGAACTTATCTAAGGCGTACTGGACGATGTTTCTGAATTTTTTCCATTTTTGATCCACATCCTCTTCCTCAGAAATGAACGTTTGATGGTGGTCACTCAGATATTCTGCGATTTGTGCCCTATCACTCTTGTTAAGCAAATATATTTTCCTTCCTTTCTTGGCATTTCTTATTACACTTGTAGTCATTGATGCAACCACTGACTTATGATCACTGATACCCTCTTCTACATTCACAGAGTCGAAAAGTTCCGGTCTATTTGTTGCTATGACGTCTAAAACGTTAGCTTCACGAGTTGGTTCTCTAACTATCTGCTCGAAGTAATTCTCGGACAAGGCAGTCAGGATAATGTCACAAGAGTCTCTGTCCCTGGCTCCAGTTCTGATTGTGTGACTATCCCATTCTATACCTGGTAGATTGAAGTCTCCCCCTATTACAATAGTATGATCACGAAACTTCTTCACGACGTTCTGCAGGTTCTCTCTGAGGCGCTCAACTACTACGGTTGCTGATGCAGGTGGTCTATAGAAGCATCCGACTATCATATCTGACCCACCTTTGATACTTAACCCAGATTATTTCACATTCGCATTCGCTAATAACTTCACTGGATATTATTGAATTCTTTACTGCTATAAATACTCCTCCACCATTGGCGTTTATCCTATCCTTGCGGTATATATTCCATTCTGTGTCTAGGATTTCGTTACTGTTCACTTTCGGTTTTAACCAACTTTCCGTTCCTAATACTATATGCGCACTATTTCCTTCAATAAGAGATACTAATTCAGGAACCTTGCCCTGGATACTCCTGCAGTTTACCAATATTACGTTAACTTTTCCTGTTTTGGTCTCTGAGGACGGACGTTCTTTATCAAAGATGATAATGTCCTCTCTGGTAAGCCGTCAGGTATTTTATCGTTTCGCCCAAGGGGGGTCCCTCTAACCTAAAAAAACCCCGTGTGCACGCCACACGTACTCTGCTACCCTAGTAGCTGCTTCCGGTGTGTAGTGCACGCCTGACCTGTCTAGGGGGGCCCTACAGTTCACCACCCAATAACGGAGGTCGATGAATTTGCAACCATTATAGTCGCAGAGTCGTCTGAGCCTCTGGTTTAGACCCTCCACACGGCTCCAAACCAGAGGACCGCGATCGACTCTGGGCACTATGCTGCAGATATTAAGCTCAGCTTGCACTCCGCGTGCGATGCTGGTTGTCTTCACCAAATCAGCCAGCCGCCGGAAGGAACCAAGGATGGCCTCAGAACCCAAGCGGCAGGCGTCATTCGTTCCGACATGTGCTACTATCTGCAGCCGGTCACACCCAGTGCGTTCAATAGCTGCCGGAAGGGCCTCCTCCACATTACGGACGAGACCCCCCGGCAAGCACACCGAGTGCACACTGGCATTCTTCCCCGACCTACCCGCTATTTTCCTGAGGGGCTCCATAACCCGCCTAACGTTGGAGCTCCCTATAACTAATAGGCCCGCCCTCTGTGACTGTCGGGACCTTGCCGGAGAATCGGCCACTGGCCCAACAGGCGAGGCATCCTGTGGTGGCTCGGAAACGATGTCATCACCACTAGGAAGCACCCCGTACCTGTTGGAAAGGGGTAAGGCAGCTGCCACGCGGCCAGATCCCACCTTTGCCTTTCGTCCAGGCACGCGCGAGCCCACCACTGTCCGCCATTCACCCTGGAGTGATGGCTGACCGGTAAGATGCTCACTGCTGGAAGACGCAGCGACATCAGGGGTTCCATGTGATTCCAAGGCCACCGAAGTAGGCATAGGTCTCACCACAGTTGCCCCAACGCCACTACGAGCCGACGCCTGCGCCTCGAGCTCGATGAGCCTAACAGACAAAGCCTCCACCTGCCCCCGAAGAGTGGCCAATTCTCCTTGCGTCCGCTCACAACAACCACAGTCCCTACACATGACTATGTTTACCATACTCTATACGGTGACAAATTCCCAAGATAATCTTCTGATGAGCTACTCTGATAATCAAGAAACACTCACTGAAATACGAGACGCGAAAACTACGCTAGGTTTTCCCAGAAAAACTATTTAAAAGCTAAGCGCAGCAAATTGAGACGATCCTTTGGCCACCTTTGGTGGGACGAAAGAGATGAAATTTACCTGAGCTTTGAGCGCCTGAAATGTGGCTGACCAATACGGTAGCAAGGTGCTCCCCCACTTCGACAGACGTGCGAGAGAACCTGAAGAACGGCCATGTTTCAGCACTCTGCCGCTGGATCTTGTGCTGTTAAGACCTGTCTTAGTTGTGCTCCATAAAGACAAAAGAGTGGAGACATGGTATGCATGTGGAATATTTAAGAGTAGTTTGAAATAAGAATTTCTCTATTTCAGGAACTTTTGTGGGGAGAATTAAATGTCAGGCAGGTAATATTAATGGGATCGTAGTAATCTTCGGAAGTGACCAACGGTCACAATGAAACCACGTGTAGCAATAAGTTGAAATACTTCTGTGTGCTTAAGTTAAGCTGAATTACTAGCGTGTGTACTATAAGTTAAATATTTAAGAAATAGCGTGTGTACCATAAGTTGAAATATTTAAGAAATGGCGTGTTCAGGACTTGAAATTAGAGACGAGTACTTCCACGTGGTGAGTACTGTGTGAGTCTCAAACTGTGTATGAGACAAAAGATAAAGAGAAGTACTCGTCCATGGTATCAGTTGAGGACTCGCGTGTGTGATGAATACGTTCTTAATATTACTTTGCGTGATATGATTCCGTGTGACGCTAGATTCAAACTCTGAGAGAGAAGCAAGGTGAGTCGGCCGTCTATCCAGCAACGCCGCTTGGCTTGCATTGCACAGGAAGACGTGCATATATCTCCAGAGTTCGTAGTAGGAAAGTAGAATTACAAAGTGCGGCAGTGTCGTGTGGAACTGGGATAAATATTAATGGAAGTGGGAAAGCTGAAAGTGATAATGTTGTGACTATTCCCTGTGTAGTATTTCATGTTGTAGTGTGGTGTATGTCATGTAATTTAAGTATGTGTGGTTTGCATGGCAGAGTAGCAAAGTAGTTTCAAAAGATTAGTGGGTGATGCGTGTTCCTTCTGTACCGCTCGGTCTGGAGGAAAGTTTCGTGATGATGATTGTGAGAGTCGAAGTGTGAGATATAATAAAAGATCCACCATCCTATCCAGAAAGTGCACTATAGCGTTAAATAATTACGAGACTATAATATAGAGATTCACCAATGTAAAGCCATGCCCACTGGTCGGAATTTCACATTTGTTATTGTTGTAGGTTAAAAAAAATGGTTCAAATGGCTCTGAGCACTATGCGACTAAACTTCTGTGGTCATCAGTCGCCTAGAACTTAGAACTAATTAAACCTAACTAACCTAAGGACATCACACACATCCATGCCCAAGGCAGGATTCGAACCTGCGACCGTAGCAGTCGCGCGGTTCCGGACTCCGCGCCTAGAACCACTAGACCATCGCGGCCGGCTGTTGTATGTTATAGAATTTGTGTGTTTAGGTTATAGAATTTATCGGAATAAATAAGATAGTGAAAAGAAAAAGATTGGTGGACTTTTCCTTCGAATTGTATGTTGTCATGATGTCCCGAATTTATAATGTGTGCGCCATTCATATTCAGTACGGTGGCCACGTGTTGATAAAAGCCGTTAAATAAAAGAAAAAAGAAAATGTGGTATTGCCAGTGCGTAGTGAACAGTCAGAGTTCTGTAAATTACTGATAGTCTGAAGTGCGTTTCCGTTGCGTATTATTCATACAGGAGGTTGATTAGTGACTTAATTGTGAGTACGAGAGTTCATGTTACTCGATAAATAAGAATGAATCCACTCGCTTGGCAGACCACTCATCTTGCAGGCCTGACTGCTTGATGCCAAAGTATGAGCAAGGCATGTGGGTGCCTTTCAGGACATACAACCAAAAACACGTTATGTGCACTGCACTGCTCCCAGTTTAAACTTGGCAGTTGTAGACAGTCTTCGCCAACTTAACGTCTATGAGGGACTTAAAAAACATCATAAGGGAATCCAACAAAAGGATGGGACTTTTCAGAAGCAAACGCTGTGAGAGTGCCAATGATAAAGCTAGTCTACGACCCCTTTGCCCGACTCCATGGACTATGCGAGCTTCTAGTATCTTGAGAATATGAAAAACTTTGAAGAACTAGAGTTTTTTGAAACATTTTCTGACGAGGACAAAACAAAGGCAGGTTACAAGTGTGCAGGCTACCTTCAGTCAATGTTACAGTTCAAGACGTATTTCTTTTTACGTCTTCATTGCCTTGCAATGAACCCAGTAGAGGATGTCAATGAAAAAATTCAGTGCCTTCATCTAAGTGTTGCTGAACTGTAAAAAATACCGGGTGAACAAAAAGTCAGTATAAATTTGAAAACTGAATAAATCACGGAATAATGTAGATAGAGAGGTACAAATTGACACACATGCTTGGAATGACATGGGGTTTTATTAGAACGAAAAAAATACAAACGTTCATAAAATGTCTTACAGATGGCGCTTCATCTGATCAGAATAGCAATAATTAGCATAACAAAGTAAGACAAAGCAAAGGTGATGTTCTTTGCAGGAAACGCTCAATATGTCCACCACCATTCCTAAAGAATAGTTGTAGTCGAGGAATAATGTTGTGAACAGCACTGTAAAGCATGTCCGGAGTTATGGTGAGGCATTGGCGTCGGATGTTGTCTTTCAGCATCCCTAGCGATGTCGGTCGATCACGATACACTTGCGACTTCAGGTAACCCCAAAGCCAATAATCGCACGGACTGAGGTCTGGGGACCTGGGAGGCCAAGCATGAAGAAAGTGGCGACTGAGCATACGATTATCACCAAACGACGCGCGCAAGAGATCTTTCACGCGTCTAGCAATATGGTGTGTCTTTTTTTTTATCTAAAAAAAACCCCGTATCATTCCGAGCATGTGTGTCGATTTTTACCCCCCTCTCTACAGTATTCTGTGGTTTATTAAGTTTTCAAATTTATACTGACTTTTGATCACCCGGTATATGAGGGCTTGATTTGTGTATTGAATGGAAGGCTTGATAGTTTTGAACGCTTTTGGGAATTGTCTTTAAAAGAAAAACCTTCACAACCTGATAATCCTTCGCTTCCACGGAATCGAAGTATACCAAAGAAGCATGAAAACAACGAAGCCAGCTCACAGCACACTTTCAAAACCCCAAAGGAAAACCACAAAGCTACACTACTGGCCATTAAAGTTGCTACACCACGAAGATGACGTGCTACAGATGCGAAATTTAACCGACAGGAAGAAGATGCTGTGATATGCAAATGATTAGCTTTTAAGAGCATTCACACAAGGTTGGCGCCGGTGGCGACCCCTACAACGTGCTGACATGAGGAAAGTTTCCAACCGATTTCTCATACACAAACAGCAGTTGACCCGCGTTGCCTGGTGAAACGTTGTTGTGATGCCTCTTGTAAGGAGAAGAAATGCGTACCATCGCGTTTCCGACTTTGATAAAGGTCGGATTGTAGCCCATCGTGATTGCGGTTTATCGTATCGCGACATGGCTACTCGCATTTGTCGAGATCCAATTACTGTTAGTAGAATATGGAATCGGTGGGTTCAGGGGGGTAATACGGAACGCCGTGCTGG
Organism: Schistocerca piceifrons; assembly: GCF_021461385.2. NCBI lineage: Eukaryota > Metazoa > Arthropoda > Insecta > Orthoptera > Acrididae > Schistocerca > Schistocerca piceifrons. The sequence goes on along the minus strand of NC_060141.1, from coordinate 587,566,899 downwards.
ATCCCAACGGCCTCGTATCACTAGCAGTCGAGATGACAGGCATCTTATCCGCATCGCTGTAACAAATCGTCTCGATCCCTGAGTCAACAGATGGGGACGTTTGCAAGACAACAACCATCTGCACGAACAGTTCAACGACTTTTGCAGCAACATGGACTACCATCTCGGAGACCATGGCTGCGGTTACCCTCGATGCTGCATGACAGACAGGAGCGCCTGCGATGGTGTACTCTGGGTGCACGAATGGCAAAACGTCATTTTTTCGGAAGAATCCAGGTTCTGTTTAAGCATCGTGATGGTCGCATCCGTGTTTGGTGACATCGCGGTGAACGCACATTGGAAGCGTGTATTCCTCATCGCCATACTGGCGTATCACCCGGCGTGATGGTATGGGGATCCATTGGCTACACGTCTCGGTCACCTCTTGTTCTCACTGACGGCACTTTGAACAGTGGACGTTACATTTCATATGTGTTACGACCCGTGGCTGTACCCTTCATTCGATCCCTGCGAAACCCTACATTTCAGCAGGATAATGAACGACCGCATGTTGCAGGTCCTTTACGGGCCTTTGTGGATACAGAAAATGTTCGTCTGCTGCCCTGGTCAGCACATTCTCCAGATCTCTCACCAATTGAAAACATCTGGTCAATGGTGGCCGAGCAATTGGCTCGACACAATACGCCAGTCACTACTCTTGATGAACTGTGGTATCGTGTTGAAGCTGCATGGGCAGCTGTACCTGTACACGCCATCCAAGCTATGTTTGACTCAATGCCCAGGCGTATCAAGGCCGTTATTACGGTCAGAGGTGGTTGTTCTAGGTACTGATTTCTCAGGATCTATGCACCCAAATTGCGTGAAAATGTGAAAACATGTTAGGTCTAGTATAATATATTTGTCCAATTAATACCCGTTTATCATATGCATTTGTTCTTGGTATAGCAATTTTAATGGCCAGTAGTGTATTTACATTGAAGTTTGTGAAACGGTGCAATCTTGCATTACTGAGCGGTTTGCTTCAACTGGACTTATACAGGTCATTGCAGTTGAACAATAATGCTTGCTTTTAGTAAACAGAGGTGAAATAAATTTGGAAAAATCAACTGAGTTTTTCAGAAATGACCTAGACATTGAGAGACTGCGCTTACATTTGAATATGTTAGCCGATAGCGCTAATAAAGAACAACTGGTCTTAAAAAATATGCGTGATGTAAGAAAGTAAATTACACAAGAGCCTGCAGTTGGAGAAAAGTTATGTGAAGTAGTGAAGTGCATTAAGCTTCTGCAAGTAGTTCCAATCACGACAACAACAGCAGAACAGTCATTTAGCGCCCTTAGGCGTCTGAAGTCATATCTCCGGTCAATGGGACAGAAGAGATTCGAACAACTTGGCTGTTATTCACGCCCACTGATTGTTTTGGATGAACTAGATATCCGACCAGTCATCAATGACTTTAAATTCGGTAATCCAGTCAGACGGTAGACATTTACAGCTTTCTAAAGATATTCTAGCCCTAATAATGGCATTTGAGCAATATTAAAAATCTTTATAAAATAGAGAATTAAATACATATACAATGTTAAATTTTCAGATTCGAAATGTTAGTACCAGTTTAGTACTGTATTACTATATTACTATAGTACTGTATTACTTATTTTCATATACTTAAATATTTTTAGAGTGTAAGACCCATTTAAGACCCGCTATTTACATATTTTTTGACTGAAAGTATTTAGCATACTGTATTAGCTTTATTAACTGTATCAAAGCGTTAGCTTTGAGGCACAGTTCTTATTTAATGAACCCTGAGCCTTATTCAAAGTAAGCTTAAACTAGCTATTTCACTTATTAACAAAGTGCTATTACTGTGCGAAAGCAATATTTTATGTTTTATTCTTTTAATGATAGTTTAGGATTTATTTAAATGTAATTTCAGTCTTTTCAGAGATAAATTTTCACTGCTATGTAATCGTCTATAAGCATGATTATTACTGTGAAGTAAATTAGATTTTTACGAAAATACCGTGCGTGTTTATGTTTTGTTTCTTTTTTCAAAGCCAAAAAATGTATCAGGCTTGTCGAGTTTCCCGGAGTGCCGAGTTATCGAGTGTCCAGTTTTCTGGGTTCTAATGTTGATCATACGAATCTAAAATGCTTAAAAAACTTTAAAACCCACTATTTTTCATCTAAAATTTAGAAAATTTCCCTGGGCAACCCCCCCCCCCCCCCCCCCCCCCCCCCAATATTTTTTTGTAAGTCGGCGCCCCTATGTACTACTGTGGTAGGCGTGGGCTTCATGTCTGTCTTGGCTACAATAATGCGTTTACTACGCTATTCATAGTAGCTTATATGCATTCCTAGTTTTTGTATTCATTATTAAACCAACTTCGGCATTACCCCTATTTGATTTAGCATTTATAACCATGAATTCACCTGACCAGAAGCCTTGTTCCTCCTGCCACCGAACTTCACTAATTCCCACTATATGTAAATGTAGCTTATCCATTTCCCTCATTTCCATTTTTATATTTTCTAACCTAGAGGACAAATGTAAGGATGTAGAGGCCTATCTCACAAGGGGTAAGATAGACACTGCCTACAGGAAAATTAAAGAGACCTTTGGAGATAAGAGAACGACTTGTATGAATATCAAGAGCTCAGATGGAAACCCAGTTCTAAGCAAAGAAGGGAAAGCAGAAAGGTGGAAGGAGTATATAGAGGGTCTATACAAGGACGATGTACTTGAGGACAATATTATGGAAATGGAAGAGGATTTAGATGAAGATGAAATGGGAGATATGATACTGCGTGAAGAGTTTGACAGAGCACTGAAAGACCTGAGTCGAAACAAGGCCCCCAGAGTAGACAACATTCTATTGGAACTGACGGCCTTGGGAGAGCCAGTCCTGTCAAAACTCTACCATCTGGTGAGCAAGATGTATGAAACAGGCGAAATACCCAAAGACTTCAAGAAGAATATAATAATTCCAATCCCAAAGAAAGCAGGTGTTGACAGATGTGAAAATTACCGAACTATCAGTTTAATAAGTCACAGCTGCAAAATACTAACACGAATTCTTTATAGACGAATGGAAAAACTAGTAGAAGCCAACCTCGGGGAAGTTCAGTTTGGATTCCGTAGAAACACTGGAACACGTGAGGCAATACCGACCTTACGACTTATCTTAGAAGAAAGATTAAGGAAAGGCAAACCTACGTTTCTAGCATTTGTAGACTTAGAGAAAGCTTTTGACAATGTTGACTGGAATACTCTCTTTCGAATTCTAAAGGTGGCAGGGGTAAAATACAGGGAGCGAAAGGCTACTTACAATTTGTACAGAAACCAGATGGCAGTTATAAGAGTCGAGGGACATGAAAGGGAAGCAGTGGTTGGGAAAGGAGTGAGATAGGGTTGTAGCCTCTCCCCGATGTTATTCAATCTGTATATTGAGCAAGCAGTAAAGGAAACAAAAGAAAAATTCGGAGTAGGTATTAAAATCCATGGAGAAGAAATAAAATCTTTGAGGTTCGCCGATGACATTGTAATTCTGTCAGAGACAGCAAAGGATTTGGAAGAGCAGTTGAATGGAATGGACAGTGTCTTGAAAGGAGGATATAAGATGAACATCAACAAAAGCAAAACAAGGATAATGGAATGTAGTCTAATTAATTCGGGTGATGCTGAGGGAATTAGATTAGGAAATGAGGCACTTAAAGTAGTAAAGGAGTTTTGCTATTTGGGGAGCAAAATAACTGATGATGGTCGAAGTACAGAGGATATAAAATGTAGGCTGGCAATGGCAAGGAAATCGTTTCTGAAGAAGTGAAATTTGTTAACATCCAGTATTGATTTAAGTGTCAGGAAGTCATTTCTGAAAGTATTCGTATGGAGTGTAGCCATGTATGGAAGTGAAACATGGACAATAAATAGTTTGGACAAGAAGAGAATAGAAGCTTTCGAAATGTGGTGCTACAGAAGAATGCTGAAGATTAGATGGGTAGATCACATAACTAATGAGGAAGTATTGAATAGGATTGGGGAGAAGAGAAGTTTGTGGCACAACTTGACCAGAAGAAGGGATCGGTTGGTAGGACATGTTCTGAGGCATCAAGGGATCACCAATTTAGTATTGGAGGGCAGCATGGAGAGTAAAAATCGTAGAGGGAGACCAAGAGATGAATACACTAAGCAGATTCAGAAGAATGTAGGTTGCAGTAGGTATTGGGAGATGAAAAAGCTTGCACAGGATAGAGTAGCATGGAGAGCTGCATCAAACCAGTCTCAGGACTGAAGACCACAACAACAACAACAACCTACCTGCCCAATGAAGGGATCTGACATTCCACGCTCCGATCCGTAGAACGCCAGTTTTCTCTATCCTGACAACGACGCCCCCCCTCCCCCCCTCCCCCTGTAGTCCTCGCACGGAGAGCGGAATGGGGAATTATCTTACCTCCGGAATATTTTACACAAGAGGACGCCATCATCACTTAACCATACAGTAAATCTGAATACCCTCGGGAAAAATTACGGCTGTAGGTTCCCCTTGTCTTCAGCCGTTCGCAGTACCTGGACAACAAGGCTGTTTTGGTTGATGTTACTAGCCAAATCAATCAATCATCCAGTCTGTTGCGCCTGCAACTACTGTTAAGGCTGCTGCCCCTCTTCAGGAACCACATGTTTGCCTGACCTCTCAACAGATACCCCTTCGTTGTGGTTGCACCTACGGTAGAGCTGTCTGTATCGCTGAGACACCAACTGCAAAGTCCATGGTTCTTGGAGGGGGGGGGGGGGGGGTCTTCATAGATACAGTTATACAAATTTAGCCGTAGCTTCGCGCACTTAAAACTGTCGGTTCCGCTGTAGGTCTGCTGAACGCTTTGAAAACGAATCACTACTAGTTGCAAAGGAATAGATGAGTTAAGACATTCTTTCTCGCAGTCGCTTAATGACATAAACTCAATAAATAGTGCTAAGGCACCGCAATAGAGCGGTGATGCTGTATTGTAACATATCACCCAGGACTACAAGCCCATTAAAATAAAAACAAATTTGAAGTTGCTTGATGTAATACTGTGCTAACTGATCTGCGCACACGGACCATTGCGCCAATGTTCCATATGTCGCATTTAGGTATATAGTAGTGAATAACGCGTAGGATGCACGATTAAAGATGGTTCATTAAGTTGGGGCTTTAAAGTACATACCCTCAGAGCTATGAGCATTTACTCATTCTCGATAAATCGTAAGACGTTATCTGCTGCAAACTCCTGGTTTCCATAATACTGGAGGAGGCGGTAAGACCAAAAAGAAGCTCGTAAATATGGGGTCTAAAATGCTTGCCTTAAACTACATGAGCACTTCTTCGGTAGAAGAGATGGGTCTCAGTGCCAAAGATGAACAAGTGCTCATAGCTCTCAAGGTATGGATTTTAGAGATCATGTTTACTAGACTTTTTGCTTCTAGTGTTGAGCATTTCTCCGAGGGCAGACATGCTGTATGACGGAGACATCTGAAACAACATGCATGGAATATTGAAACATGAATGACACGATGTCTTCTTAAAAGGAACGATACATTGACACAGTTCATAAAGAGGTAGGATGAGCTAAAAGAGTGTTATAAAAAATAATCTGAGAATTATATATATTCCTAGTTGAACTGGGCCTAATTTGAAGTTGATTGATGTAATACTGTGCTAACTGATCTGCGCACACGGACCATTGCGCCAATGTTCCATATGTCGCATTTAGGTATATAGTAGTGAATAACGCGTAGGATGCACGATTAAAGATGGTTCATTAAGTTGGGGCTTTAAAGTACATACCCTCAGAGCTATGAGCATTTACTCATTCTCGATAAATCGTAAGACGTTATCTGCTGCAAACTCCTGGTTTCCATAATACTGGAGGAGGCGGTATAGACCAAAAAGAAGCTCGTAAATATGGGGTCTAAAATGCTTGCCTTAAACTACATGAGCACTTCTTCGGTAGAAGAGATGGGTCTCAGTGCCAAAGATGAACAAGTGCTCATAGCTCTCAAGGTATGGATTTTAGAGATCATGTTTACTAGACTTTTTGCTTCTAGTGTTGAGCATTTCTCCGAGGGCAGACATGCTGTATGACGGAGACATCTGAAACAACATGCATGGAATATTGAAACATGAATGACACGATGTCTTCTTAAAAGGAACGATACATTGACACAGTTCATAAAGAGGTAGGATGAGCTAAAAGAGTGTTATAAAAAATAATCTGAGAATTATATATATTCCTAGTTGAACTGGGCCTGCCAACCGCGGTGGCCAAGCGGTTCTAGGCGCTTCAGTCCGGAACGGCGCGACTGCTACGCTTGCAGGTTCGAATCCTGCCTCGGGCATGGATGTGTGTGATGTCCTTAGGTTAGTTAGGTTTAAGTAGGTCTAAGTTCTACGGGACTGATGACCCCAGATTTTAAGTCCCATAGTGCTCAGAGCCATTTGAACCATTATTGAACTGGGCTTTGAAGACTTTATGTTTCCAGCTATCACTTGAAAATGGCATTATAAGCCGATATCACGACTGTGATGGATAAATGAATTTAATAAAAGCTCAGTCTAAAATATCGCAGGACAGTGCGACATAAGTACACAGAAAATAATAAAATAGGAAGCCCGTTTACCTATAATTTACAGAAAAGTAATGAATCTCTCACTCTGCATCGTAGTGTGCGCTGTTATGAAACTTCCTGTCACATTAAAACCGTGTTCCTAACCGGAAATCGAACCCGAAACCTTGCCTACGCAGATATATGCTCTTACCGACGTTTCTTTCCCCTCCCTTGAGTCGGTTCCTGTATCACTGATCACATAGTTGACAAAGTTACCGATAGTCACATTTTATTAAAGTGTTGTATCGAAGTATTTGGGATCTTCAACTTCTGTAATATAGCAGTATTCTGATTTTCGTTTGTCTACCACAATGACCCAGGGCTAATCCCATGAAATGTATCTCCACCATATCCAGTATGAATCAACATTTGGAGTGATACGATTTTCGTCATTGAGCTTCTATTTCAGTGGCCCAAACCGGTATATCTAAAGTTTTATCTTCCTTTACTTGAGCTTAGAGAGATATTCCTTACGTTGTCTTCTTTGTCCTGACAGGTCTTGGAATCATTGGCGCCACCATTTTTTCTTTCTGATAAGCCGCGAGTTCGTCCTTCTCTATGATCAGACATATTTTATCTCTCGTTTTGGAAGCTTTAATTTTAGCTGGCGGATGAGCTATTCTTCTCTTGAACTTACGAGGTGTTGCAACACCATCTTCAGATGCATTGTTGTCCGTTATTATTGTTATCCGGTATGGATTTCAGTAGCAGAACTCAGCTCTGTTATTTCTGTAGAGCCTATTCTCTGTTGACCAGAATCGGTACGTTCACATGCCACGTGGATTTCTGACTTTACAGTCACTGAGACATCCTCGCCCTCCAGAACTGGGCTACGCGCCCCCCGTGAGCACTGTGCACGCACAAGCTAAGTGGAGTTGCGTATTCCACACATTGTAGGATATCCATCGTAGAGAACTAATTGCACGGTAACCAGATACATTAATGAGTGACGGGAGTTGTGTCAACAGTCGAATCTTAAACTTATTGAGAACAGGCAAAGAAAATCCGTTACGCCACCTCTCTTCATCAGCAGAAACTACTCGCCCATATTCACTTAAAACTAGACGTAGATGATCACACGGGATTTAAAAAGGGAGCTTAAGTATTCCTATAGCGTGCAGCTCTAAACCAGCATACGTTATTAGAACCTCATTGATACTTGCGTTTTCAGAGTCAACATTTACATTCGCAACGAAATTTTGAGCCAATCTACCAGTTGGCTATGAAGGCCGGCTTTCCACACAACTAATTTTCAGGATTATGTTAAGTCCAATACAACGATATCACACTACACAGTTCAAAGGGAACTCCCTCAGCACGGCCCTCCCCCCCACTCACCACTACTACCATCACAACCACCAACTTGCCTTAAATTAGTCATTCACAAAATTCTAAAAATTCTCATGAACCCATTTTAAGAACTTCCAGAAAATGGCATTTCTAAATAAAATGTGTATCTAAAACTGATGTGGCACTTAAAAAACAGGGGACTAGACAAAATGTTTAACAATATAAGTACAATCTTCTCTGCTGTAGGTAATAAGGTACAGACAAATTCTGATTCAGTGACTGAACTTGCTTTAACCTAAGATGTACCACTTGAAAAAGTCTAACAATTCATGAGATAAAACAAATGCACCTTCGCTTAAAATATTTAACAAATCATCATTAGTCGTCCACAATGCTGACCATGAGTCCGTCTCCGTGGCCGAGATTTGCCCGCACGTTAGTTCAGTGTGTTTGGTCAGTGGGCTGGCTGCCCTCTGTAATAAAAAAAATGGGTGAAGGGATCAACGACGAACTTGAACGGCTGTCATGCGACTTCCTCCTACACCAAATGCAACGAAGAGAAACGAATAAAATGCAGAATAAAAAAAATATAAAATGCAGAATAAAAAAAGATCGCTAACGCATACTTGTGCGGTGGAGCTCCATCTGGGGTAAGAGGGTTCGAACTCAGATGGTGGAAAATATTTTTGCTGCCAATATTTGGCCGAGAAGCGGAGGAGAGGTCGTGACGTAAAGTTCCTGTGCAACAACGTTCTAGTTTAAATCCAAATCTCTCCGTGGTGTCCCATGAAGTGAGAGCATGTGTGACACTGTTGACGGTGATCCGTCCGTCGCCCCTTGATGTTAATCGCGAGGAGTAGGCTATGTGCAGGAAACGGGATTAATGCTCTTCCTTCTCTCAGCATCATCATCATCATCTTAAGCACAAACATTACACTACACACGGTACATGCAATATTATAATAAATCATGTTGTAAAGAAATAAACAAATAAAATGGAAAACAACCAGGAGTCTTCAAGTTTCTGAGAACGGGATGAAAACATTCTCGAGCCAGAGCTCTACTTGTAGCAGTAAATAGCATGCTGCAGCTTACGCAGTTTACCCTTTAACAAAATAATACTTTTACATATCCTTCCTCGTATAATATTTAGAGCACACTATAAAAGAAAAAACAAAAAAAAAAAAAAACGAGCGCGTTGGCACCCTAGGCGCGCATTCGGGAGGACAACGGTTCAGAACTCTGACCATCCTGATATAGATCGTCCATAATTTCCCTAAATCTCTTAACACATCTTCCAGAGTAGTTCGTATGAAAGGGTATCGGCGACCTCTTCCTTATCGTTCCCTTATGTCATCTCGTCCTCTGTCTGTAATGATCTCATTTTCTACGGGACATTAAACACTAATCTTCCTACTTTTTGCTAATGCAAGTACATTCCTCCGTCACGGGTACCCGTGTCTCATAGTAAAGTATCTCAGCAGTTAACTTAATATGTTCATACCACTGTAGCTGCCTATGTTACTTTTTAGTTCTCAATTTGTCACTATCTAAATTTTATCAGTCCAATGAAGTAAAAAGAAAATAGTGCAAAAGTAGAACTGTCTGAGAAGATACTTCTATGGCCGATCAGAATAAGCTATCCACAAATTTTAAAATATGTTATACACCTGCTCAGCATTGCGGAAGTAAACGTTGCGCATATGTTAACAGGCTTACTTCCTTTCATGGTGCTAAATAGGGCTATAAAATATTTTGACGTTTGTAGGTAGGTGGTATACACTAATTTTTAAAAATTTAGGTAAGAGCTTAATGATATAATATCACTACCGTCTTGTAGATGCCTTCTTATAAAATTGTATGGTCTTACTTTCCTTTGGCCAACAGCCTTCCGTAGTGGTGACACCGGTTCCTGTCAAATCACCGAAGGCAAGGGCCGTCGGGTTTGGCTAGCACTTGGATGGGTGACCGTCCGGTCTGCTTAGCGCTGTTGGCAAGCGCGATGCACTCAGCCCTTGTGACACCAATTGAGCAGCTATTTGGAAGTAGCGGCTCCGGACAACGGCCGGGAGGCGGTGTGTTGACCACATACCTCTCCACATCAGTATCCAGAGACGCATGCGGTCTGAGGATCACACGGCGGTCGGTCGGACCGCTGTGCCTTCAGTATCTGCTAGGATTGAGTTCAGTTTAGTTTTACTTTTATTATCTCCAGGATAGAGCTGCTAAACGGAATGGACAGTGTCTTGAAAGGAGGATATAAGATAAACACCAACAAAAGCAAAACGAGGGTAATAGAATGTAGTCGAATTAAGTCGGGTAATGCTGAGGGAATTAGATTAGGAAATGAGACACTTAAAGTAGTAAAGGAGATTTGCTATTTGGGGAGCAAAATAACTGATGATGGTCGAAGTAGAGAAGATATAAAATGTAGACTGGCAATGGCAAGGAAAGCGTTTCTGAAGAAGAAAAATTTGATAACATCGAGTATAGATTTAAGTGTCAGGAAATCGTTTCTGAAAGTATTTGTATGCAGTGTAGCCGTGTGTGGAAGTGAAACGTAGACGATAAATAGACAAAAAGAGAATAGAACCTTTCGAAATGTGGTGCTACTGAAGAATCTACATCTACATCTACATTGATACTCCGCAAGCCACCCAACGGTGTGTGGCGGAGGGCACTTTACGTGCCACTGTCATTACCTCCCTTTCCTGTACCAGTCGCGTATGGTTCGCGGGAAGAACGACTGTCTGAAAGCCTCCGTGCGCGCTCTAATCTCTCTAATTTTACATTCGTGATCTCCTCGGGAAGTATAAGTAGGGGGAAGCAATATATTCGATACCTCATCCAGAAACGCACCCTCTCGAAACCTGGCGAGCAAGCTACACCGCGATGCAGAGCGCCTCTCTTGCAGAGTCTGCCACTTGAGTTTATTAAACATCTCCGTAACGCTATCACGGTTACCAAATAACCCAGTGACGAAACGCGCCGCTCTTCTTTGGATCTTCTCTATCTCCTCCGTCAACCCGACCTGGTACGGATGCTGAAGATTAGATGGGCAGATCACATAATTAATGAGGAGGTATTGAACAGAATTGGGAAGAAGAGGAGTTTGTAGCACAACTTGACTAGAAGAAGGGATCGGTTGGTTGGACATATTCTGAGGCATCAAGGGGTCACCAAATTAGTATTGGAGGGCAGCGTGGAGGATAAAAATCGGAGAGGGAGACCATGAGATGAATACACTAAGCGGATTAAGAAGTATGGAGGTCGCAGTAGGTATTGGGAGATGAAGCTTGCACAGGATAGAGTAGCATGGAAAGCTGCATCAAACCAGTCTAAGAACTGAAGACCACAAGAACAACAACATCTCCAGGTCAGCCAGACGATGATAATCGATAATACTCTGTAGAAACTTGTTGCAGAGTCATAAAGATTTTTGCAGCTTCGTCGTGGTTATACACATTTTTTTTTACTAAAGCTGTGGAACACAACATAAAGAAGATTTATAAAAATGTCTTCGGGCCGTAAATATTAAGGCATCGTATGACTGCACTACTCTTTGCGGGAAGTACCTAGTGGCATCATAAAATTATGTCGTTCGGTTTTTTGTAAGTCTCTTGAAGTTCTCTATAAATAATAAGTTAAGGCGTATTAACTGAAACTGTTAAACGCTAGAGTCTTTGCGTGACATTGTTACCTGTATACCATTTCGCTACACCGTAAACTGTCTACGAATTATTACTTGTACCCAGGTTACGTGGGGCACGCTGTACAAATCAGATTACCGCAACGGGGCAGAAGGTCGGTGAGGGAAGAGCACGTGAATACGGTGACGGGGTGCGGAGCTGGGAGCACGGCGCCCCTCCCACACGCCCGTCTTCAGCTGTGGAAGGGGACCAGCGAACCAGAGCCGTGGCGGTCCGCCTGCCTCACGACAATGGCGGGAGCGTCAAATCGCATTAGGCGGCGGGCTGTCCGGCCTTTGAAAGTTTGATGCCACTGCCTTTCAATTTGGGGCTGAGGTAAGTGCTTGTTCTACTCGCGGCAAGGAGTCCTTGTCGCCCAGGAGCAGCCGTCCATGAGAGATTCAGGCGGCAGCGTCGGGTCCCAGGTAGAGGGAGGATCGCTCTCGTGCAACATGCAACTAGTCCACTCTTCTTCGCTGCCAGAAGTTTGTCACGTGCATCTTTGAGTACCACAGAAGGAACCCGGAACCTAAGGCTTTTTTTTGTGCAAAAGGAATCATCTCTCTACCTCTTCAAAAGGAAGAACTATTCGTAAGCATCGAATTTTGTGTAAATCATTTGTGATAGTTTGTATACTGACTGTTGCAATACAGCTAGTGTACTATTCATAAGTCATGGCTGCAAAACATTTGCAGGAATTATGTACAGCAAATGATCACTGGGAAGATTAAGACAGTGATTCAATAAGTAACAAAATATATTTCTTTCTGAAAGCAAGTTTTTTTATTCATGATTCCAGTGCACTGTTATTCCTCATTCTTTTGGCTATAAAACCCTGTTTTTCAACTCAATCTCCATTCCTCGTCATCTTTCTGACAGACGCCAGAGCCAATGCACTGCTGCATCAGTAGCCTTCTCCTCGTCAAACTTCTGCTTCCCGTCGAGTGTGTCATTCATTGAGTCAAACAGATGAAAGTTTGGAAGGTTACGGCAAAAAAAGAAGAATGAATTGATTCTTGGTGTTAATAACGATCATCCTCTTTTACCTCCTCTGCATTAGTGCAGATGACGTGTCACTGAGCACATTTGCTCTGTGCATGCAGTACATGTGAGGCGCCTAGTTGTTTCCACTGCGCTGTGTGGAATACGAAGGTTCTGTTATAGTTCACTAACCTGCAGTCTTCAAGTTGATGTCCCCAGCGCAGAAAACAGCACGCAGGTCGTAGGTTCTGTATCTTGAGGCTGAAACTGACTTTTAGCGAGGTTCTGTTCTGAAATAATGTATCACTTCTTTGGGATGCCACTCGCGTATTTTGATATAGCCACACGAGAAGACTACATGATCTTAATACTACACCTTCTGATACAGCAAAGTACATGATCAAACACAATGTTTACAAAAATGTATCTTTACACTATTTGTGGCTCGTGTCTGTGCCTCATGACTACCGGAGTAAATCTTTTAACATTGAATACTGGCAAACACATCCTGCCACAGACAATATGACTGTACATCTCGACTGTCTAATTCAGAGTGACGAATAGCAACTTAAATAAAAATTGGAAACACATCCTACGACAGATAATATGTCTGTTCTTGTCGACTGCCTAATCCAGAGTGACGAACAGCCCGAAACACTTCGCGCGCCACACCGTAAATGGTGTGACCCGAACGTTTCCGAAGTGCTTCGCCTGCAATTTCGTCAGTCTTTTGTTTTTGATTTAAATTGTTTTTAATAATTCTAAAATGACTGATTGATATCAGCCGTTGAGAGACATTTATATTAAAAAGTGAAGTCATTCCAATCAGTAGTTTAACTAATAATAATAACTAGACTTTAACGTTTTGGTGCCCTTGCTGCGAACACAGCAGCCAATCACAAAGTAGTAGCATTATGCAGGTGGTCTTTCTCACGGGAATGGTACCGAATCTAACATCTGTCACAGGTACCTCACACCACATTTCATCAGCTATATACTTCTTGCATCTTCACTGCTATGGGAACAGCTTCTTGGAGCCTAATATGATGGCTGACTAAGACAGAAATATTGCAAGGTGTGAGATCCGCGCTGTAGGGTGACTGAGGAAGAACAGTCCAGTGAAGTTTTGTGAGCTACTCTCGAGTGCGCAAACATGTGTGAGGTCTTGCGTTGTCATGGAGAAGGAGCAGTTCGTTTGCGTACGCTGATCACATCGAATGAGAGTACATTAAATGTATTCGCAATTGCGTATAATGACAACTGTCAGCTATAGAATGACGAAAATCTGTGCCGGACCGGGACTCGAACTGGGATTTCCCGCCTATCGCTAGCAGTCGCCTTACGATTTTGTATCCGTGCACGCACCACGGCCAGACCCAATCTCCCATGTGTCCGCACGTTCCAACATTGCAGGAGTCACAGCTGTGTGCGGCCGGCCGGGCACGGGAGATATCGGACAGGTTTAAGCGACCATGTTGCGATGGTCACAGACGCATCCTCCAATGAGTGATCGTGATTTCGCACATTGAAAGATCTCCGTAGACATTCTGCAGACCCTATGAATATCTGCGATTCTCCGGTTTTCCACCAAAAGAAACTCAATTATAGCTGTGTTATTGGAACGTATCCCTATTACAGACTCCATTTTGAAGTCTAAGTATAGCGCCACCACCTGTCGAAACTTCATGAAACTATAGGGGCTGAAGCAGTAATATTCCACGACATCTTACAACAAATTCCTCACGTTTTCAACCGAAACTGGGCGAGGAAAAAAAAAGCGTCATGCCTTACTTATTGAACGACCTTCGTAGTTTGGGCTCCTCAGAAATGACTGAATACGCAAGGCCTTGCAAACCCTATGATTTAGAAGATTTCAGAAACGCAAAAGCGTTTTTTGAAATTCTGAAGTTATCGGGGACAAAATACAGGAAGCGGATAGTTACACTACTGGCCATTAAAATTGCTACACCACGAAGATGACTTGCTACAGACGCGAAATTTAACCGACAGGAAGAAGATGCTGTGATATGCAAATGATTAGCTTTTCAGAGCATTCAGGCAAGGTTGACGCCGGTGGCGACACCTACAACGTGCTGACGTGAGGAAAGTTTCCAACCGATTTCTCATACACAAACAGCGGATGACCACCGTTGCCTGGTGAAACGTAGTTGTGATGCCTCGAGTAAGGGCGAGAAATGCGTACCATCAAGTTTCCGACTTTCATAAAGGTCGGATTGTAGCCTATCGCGATTGCGGTTTATCGTATCGCGATATTGCTGCTCGCGTCGGTTGATACCCAATGACTGTTACCAGAATATGGAATTGGTGGGTTCAGGAGGGTAATACGGAACGCCGTGCTGGATCCCAACGGCCTCGTATCACTAGCAGTCGACATCATAAGCGTCTTATCCACATGGCTGTAACGGATCGTGCAGCTACGTCTCGATCCCTGAGTCAACAGATGGGGACGTTTGCAAGACAACAACAATCTGCACGAACAATTCTACGACGTTTGCAGCAGCATGGACTATCAGCTCGGAGACCATGGCTGCGGTTACCTTTGACGCTGCATCACAGACAGGAGCGCCTGCGATGGTGTACTCAACGACGAACCTGGGTTCACGAATGGCAAAACGTCATTTTTTCGGATGAATCCAGGTTCTGTTTACAGCATCCGTGTTCGGCGACATCGCGGTGAAAGCACATTGGAAGCGTGTATTCGTCATCGCCATACTGGCGTATCACCCGGCGTGATGGTGTGTGGTGCCATTGGTTACACGTCTTGGTCACCTCTTGTTCGCATTGGCGGCACTTTGAACAGTGGACGTTACATTTCATATGTGTTACGGCCCGTGGCTCTACCCTTCGTTCGATCCCTGCGAAAGCCTACATTTCAGCGGGATAATGCACGACCGCATGTTGCAGGTCCTTTACGGGCCTTTGTGGATACAGAAAATGTTCGATTGCTGCCCTGGCCAGCACATTCTTCAGATCTGTCACCAATTGAAAACGTCTGGTCAATGGTGGCCGAGCAACTGGCTCGTCACTATACGCCAGTCACTATTCTTGGTGAACTGTGGTATCGTGTTGAAGCTACATGGGCAGCTGTACCTGTAACGCCATCCAAGCTCTGTTTCACTCAATGCCCAGGCGTATCAACGCCGTTATTACTGCCAGAGGTGGTTGTTCTGGGTACTGATTTCTCAGGATCTATGCACCCAAATTGCGTGAAAATGCAATCACATGTCAGTTCTAGGATAATATATTTGTCCAATGAATACTCGTTTATCATCTGCATTTCTTCTTGGTGTAGCAATTTTAATGTCCAGTAGTGTACTTACAACTTCTACAGAAATCGGACTGCAGTTGCAAGAGTCGAAGGAAATGGATAGGAGGCAGTGGTTGGAAAGAGAGTGACATACGTTTGTAGCCTATATCCGCTGTTATTCAATCTGTACACTGAGAAAGCAGCAAAAGATATGAGTGAGAAATTTGGAAAGGAAATAAAGCTTCGGGGAGAAGAAATAGAAAAAAAAAGCTTTACAATTTGGCGATTATATTGTAGTTCTGACAGGGCAAAGGACTTGCAAGATCAGTTGAACGAATGGATATTGTCTTGGAAAAAGTTTATAACGTGAATATCGAAAAAGGTAAAACAAGAGTGAGCGAATGCAGGTGAATTAAAACGGAATATACTCACAGAACTGGATTAGCAATTCAGTCTCTTAAAGTAGTAAAAGCGTTTCGCTCTTTGGGCATCGAAGTAACTGAAACGGGCAAAGGATATAAAATGCTCACTAGCATTTGCGAGAAATACCAGGTCTGCATCCGTCGGACTTACTAAGAGGCAGTCACGCCTTCAAACCCAAATGCCTAATGGAATTATGCGACTGAAATAACTTTAACATGATAGCAAACTAGCTATGTTATTAAGTAGCGACATTTCCATAATTCATCAGGTTACCCTCCATTCAGAGGCTGTTGCACGCAGCGACCGTTATTTTGATTTGTAAATAATAGACTTCAGCTATCAGTCGTCCTTTGGAATTTTTATTGGCAGATCTATATTTCAGCTAACAACTAGCCATTCTCAAAGCTAAGAATACAACAGGTACATAGTTAGATGATGTCATAAAACCGATGTGTTATCCACATAGCCCGCCTTCCGCAAAAATTAGTATTCCATGAACTGTGTACAAAGCCAGACCAACAGGCATTACATGCATTGACCAAAAAAGGATAGTGGTATGTAATATGCAAACCATACGAGTTAAGCCATTATTTGCAACTTTTTTATGACATCATCAATGTACCTGTTGTATTCTTAGCCCTGAGAATAGCTAGTTGCTAGCTGAAATCTAGATCTGCCAATAAAAATTCCAAAGGACGACTGATAGCTGAAATCTATTATTTACAAATTTCCATAATTTATATGCTGATTAGTCTCACGAGGGAATCTACTAAAAATGAAATTAAAAACATGGCCCAGGAAAATCTCAATTTTATTACAATTTATTTTGCACACAGATTAATACAAAAACGTGACACCATTTAATTACTCACTTTAAGACCATTTAACTGATGCACGAAATGGATTGCAAGAGAGGGAACGCTAGTTTCTGGGAAGGCTGTCTGATGAGGGTATGTACGACAACGATAAATCACTTCGTAACATATTCATTAAGCGTGAAGGAGTCGTGTTAATATGGTGATTGTATATCCCAGAGAAGGAAAAAGAACTACGAGTGTTCTATGCCTGCGAGCTCTGTGATGGTGAGCCTGCGTAAATTTACTTGAATCTAGCAAAACCCTAACTTTGTACCGACATGCTGCTATCCAGCATACGCTGCTGTGTGATCTGGCCATAACTGTGAGCAGCCGTGATAACTGCCGACGTTTAGATAGATGTAACCAGAATTAATAGCTTCCAGTTTCTTCAATATCTGTTTTCTTTTGGTCCATCCACCATTACTGAAAATTGGTGTGCTCAGCCGTACAGTCTCACAGTTTCTTTCTCAGTTCCTAGTCATCTGCATTCAGTTTGCGAGTGTATTCACCAGATAGCAGAATAATTTCATTTGCCGTACTTTTTGTGCTTCAAATCCAACGTTTCTTCGCTTTTTCTTTCTAATTCTTCTAATTACTCTTGTTTCAGCTTTGTTTATCTTTAGAAAAAACTATGTTCTAATAAGGACATCTATCTCATTCTACGGTCGTTGTATGCCTTCCTTACTTTCAACAAAAGGAAATGTTTAGTCTATGGACGTTATTATTGGTATTTAATGCATGTGAAAGTTTATTCTCGCTCTTAGCGCCACTGTCATTAAAAATTATAACTAGATAGGATTTGCAGACAGCGTTTAACGAAAGCGTAGTTCTAATACAGTGACAACTTTGGTGGACGCCCAGTCTAGGGATACTAACTGAACACGAGGAAATGGTTTTAGCCAGTGGTTGCCAAACTGGAGGTAATTACCCCCTGGGTAGTAAAATGAAACTTTATAAGAGGTACAAACTAAACGATTCGATACTGTTTCAGTATTTTCAAAAGATCATTGCTATTATTACAATTTTATGAGACTAATATTGATTACACCAGTTATTAATAATTACTTTTTTCTTAATTAGTAGCATTAATGCGGTGAGGGTTACAGGTTTCTCACATAGTCCACCCACTACACACATACGTTTTGCTTTGTCCAGTACATCGCTGGTGATGAAAGTGATATATATATATACACCAAAGATTAACTCTTTCATTGGTATTAATCTTTCTTCTGTTCCTGGTATACAATAAAAAAGGCTTGTCTGTAGTTACAATAGCAGTACCATAATCTCTGCTTCCAACAACACCAATCGAAAATGTTTTATAACAGATAATATCCCTGGCGTAGTAAGCCTCCAATCCTTGCAAAGGCTTTTCACTTCCTCTCACCAAAGCAAGTGTCATCCATGAATTGCCTGGAACAACTTCATTTGTGGTACAGGAGAACGTAATTTTACAGCCAACAAATGTTATTGGACCAGACAGTATCTCCTGTTGCGAGACAGGGCTTGGTGTCTCATCAAAACTGAAAACAGTTTTATAAACTGGCATTCTGCTCCTCCTAGTGTATCTCCTACGACGGTACGGCATGGCTGTGTGCTGCGTGCTGCTGCCTGCAGTCAACTGACGCAGAAACAGGAAGCGCGCCAAGCGAGGCAGCCAGCGAGACGCGGCCCCTAGTATTACTAGGGCCGCGTCGGGCAAAAATCAAACCTTATCAGCGGAAGTGACGTAGCGATAACACGCTAGTGAATGGAGCACTCGGCGCGCTTCCTGTTTCTGCGTCAGTCGACTGCAGGCAGCAGCACGCAGCACACAGCCATTCCGTACCGTCGTAGGAGATACACTAGGAGGAGCAGAATGCCAGTTTATAAAACTGTTTTCAGTTTTGATGAGACACCAAGCCCTGTCTCTCAACAGGAGATACTGTCTGGTCCAATATATATATATATATATATATATATATATATATATATATATATATATATATTGGGTAATGGTCTAACAAAGTTTGGGAGCCACTGGTCCAAGCAGATTGCAAAAGAATACACAATTCCTCTTGCCATCCCCTCATTTTAATCATTAACGTAGTGCTAAAAATTCACATGGGCCCTTTTAAGAACTCAGAGATCAATATCTCTGAATAAATTGTTCGCATGAATTTCTGTGACCTAAAGTACACAAAATGTAACAGAGGACAGTAGGTGTGTCGCTATTTGCCTCAATAAAGAAGCATTAGTTTAGCTCCATTAAAATGAGCAACAGAAACGACAGGGTATACATTTCAGTGTCGAATATAAGGCAAAGAATTCGTGTTGAAATCCCTGTGATATGCGGAAGAAATGAAGATGATTAAGGGTATAGCTTGCTCAGTGATCCGACAAACGTGGTCAGGAATATCGAAATAAAGATAATCGTCCACGAAAAGCTGATATCCAAGTTACGCTCTAGCTCGCCGTTTTAATTGGTCACTGGTAACAATAGAATCGGATGAAATCTCGGGAATAACTGTATCAAGTGTGCATAAAAGACCACAAAGAATTTAAAAAAGAACAGACATGCCGAAAGTCAAACGTTTATGTCTTACTGCTGTATGAATAATGCCAGTGGAAATTTCAAACACATTTGATAGTACAGATTTCTAGTAAAACACTACAATGTTTTGTTCATCGTTAACAAAACGGGGACAAACGCACACAAAACTCCATGTTGAACAGTAAACGAAATGAACTACGATATATAACCACAAAAGGAAGAGTTATGGCTGTGTGAAAATATAAAAGATAGAAAAGGTTGACATTGATGAAACGAAACAGAAGTATGGACAGAGTAAGCTTACGTTTAAAGTTAAATATATTTACAGGGCTGCCATAAGGATTGCTTGGCGTTCTTTCCTAGGCAGTACCAGAAATTTTTGTTTATTTACTTAATGCTTAATTAGCCAGGCCAGATTAAGGCTGTATGGCCCTCTATTACATCTGACCAGGAACAACACATACTAAAGATATTACAAAAACATTCAAAGGAATAATAATAATAGTAATAATAATAACTGACACTATTGGTGATGAAAACAATAATTGACACTAAAAATAGTATTGAAAATAATAACTGACACTAATAACAATAATGAAGATAATGACTAACAATAATAATAATAACAGAAAGGACATTAAGAATGATATATTTGGGGAGTTTAGCACATCTGTATACATGTATATTGTTATAGAAGTGGAAAAAATAAAGAAAGAGGAGAAGATTCAAGTAACAGTAAGAATGGTTGTTAGGAAAGAACACAACTGAATTAAGGAGGGAATGGAAGGTAATGGGGGATTGACGAGAATGAGCTGCTGACTAGTGTATGGGGGAGAGATGGTTATTGTGATAGACGATGGGCCGTTAACTGTCTTCTGAAGTTTGGAAGGAATTTAATTGCTGTGATTTTTTTAAAAAGACTGTTCCAAGGATTGCTGATTCGGTATGCACTGGGAAATTTACAAAATTCGGAATAGATTTGTGTATTCTCTGGCCTCTGTGAACCTCACCAAATTTGTGTTCTACAGTTCTGCCTGATCGACTGAGGAAGCTATACTTAACACAGCATTTTGAAATCTTATACACCAGTGAACCTGAACCCCTGATTCTTTAAGGAATCGAACTCCCGCGCAGAAAACGTATCTCCCGAATTATGCGTCGCACAATGATATAATTTTACAGGCCCTTCAGTAGTAAATGTGGATACTGTCTGAAAAATGTGCTACAAATAGAGTTATTAGTAAAGAAATAATAAATAAAAAGGTCATGCCCGTTGGTGCAATGTTAAAGCATGGGCAGTGAAAATACGGGGAACAATAAACTTTTTCAACTTTCATTATTTCGTGTGCATCTGTGGAGGGGGGAGGGGGATGTCATCAGGAAAATTTTCGTAGAGATTTGAAATTATGTGTAAAGTTTGTTGGGAGTCAGTAAGTGCTCTCATTGTTAAATATTGTTTGAACATTGAGTTACACTGCTTTAAACATATAATCAGTTTGTAACTGCAATACTAGACCTTTTTTTATTTCTGAATTCGGTGAAGTGTGGTCGACAAGTAACTTAAGACTTCTTGTTTCTTCTTCTCTTACCCGCCCAGAACGTCTTTATCCAATTGCTTCTTTTTATCTTTTCTCCTTGGAAATGATCCATTTGGGCTTCCTATTTGGTAGTTCCTCTTGAAATATTTTTATACTATTTACTCTGCTTCTGAACTCTCTTCTACTGTGGACCATCTGTGGCGTAATTCCAACTTCCCATGCATCCCTTTTTATCTTATCAACCCATTTAGATGTTGCCTTAAACTCCATGATGTAGTTGAATATCCTTTTGGCCAGTCTGCATACATTCATTCATTCATTCGTTCATCTACCCTTAGTAGGTATCCGTAGCCCCAACCTGCACTCTCTCAATGCATCAGCAATCTTTTTAGTCTACTTGTTGAGTTCCTCGTTTCTAGTCTTCTTCCGATGAGTAGTCTGTGGTCAGAGAATTTTCCTCACAGTCTGCCTTTCTTTCTTTTCGTGTTCTTGACACTCCCCTTTTTAATCTGAAATAAGACACTCCGAAGCTTACTATCCTTCAGGTTGCCGAGTTATCCTGTCTAAATTTAGCCTTGCAGGGTAACGCCCGTTTGTTCTTGTTCTGTGTTAACTTGTAGACAACATCTAGTTTTTTGGCTCTTCCTTTCTTTGCCTCCTTATCCAGTCCACTGGGTTGGATCCATCCCTCCAGGTACTTGAACTTCTCTGTCCTCTTAATCTTCCCACGATTTACTTCCATTCATCTCTCACTCCTATGCCTGTACTCAATATATTCTGTCTTTCATCGCATATTTGAGGACCTGTTTCTTCTGAGATTTCACGGAGATTATCAAGCATCTTTCGAGCGCCTTCTCGGTTGTTGGCTTAGAGAGTCGACAGCAAAAGCTAAACACTTGATTTCCAGGTTCTGTCTTTCCCTCCCAATACGTATTTCTCTCATTCCTTCCAAATTCAGAGCATCTTCCCATGTCTTCTCAATTTTCTCCAGTATAATGTTGAAGAGGATTGGGGATAATCGATCACCTTGTCTGATCCATGTCTTGATTTCAAACCCACCAGAAATTTCTCCGAAGAACTTTTGGAGATGGTGTATGTCAGTATTTGTTTAATGATTACTCTCGTTTCTTCCTCAGTTCAAAACTCTTCGAAGGTACCAAGTCATACTAAACAACATACAATTGTACCTCGCAATGAGTAGATTTTGACAGCGTTACAAATTTTTAAATTTGGTCAATAACTGTATGAAACATTGAAATCCAAATTTTTGTTGCATCTGGAAGCCATTAGGTATGCAACCGGTAACTTGCGTCCGTGCCCTGGGTTCGCCATTTAGTTATATGCATGACGCTGAGACCCTGGCTTAATCCCTTACATTCCCTTTCAAAAAGAAAATGAGTTTCGGTTCTTTTAGTACGATACTGAACAAGGTAGATTTGTTAGAAAGGGAAAGGCCTTCTTGTTTATTGCAATTTACCGCTTGGTGACTCGCCTCCGACGGGGAAGGTTCCCAGCTGCCTACTCGACAAGGCTGAGCGGCAGCCTCCCTCCCTACTCCCTACGTAGGTGACTGGCGGGACGCGTGCGGCCCCAGTGCGCCGCCCGCCTATTGTGCCGCCGTATCGACATATTGCCGTGAGATGAAGACATTGTTGTCGCATGTAGGGCACAGCCGGGCGATAAAGCGCCCATTGTTGCAATACGAGCTCATTGTTGTTGCGATATGGACATTGTCCGGACAGTACCAATCAAGGCAGAAAGCTCTTCCGCCTCATTCGCCCCCTCCCTTCCTCAGCCCCTCTTCAATCCCTACTTCTTCCAGGATGTCGCAATCAACCTCTACGGACGCTATTGTCACCTCATACAGAGGTGGCGTACCATATCTGCTGAGAAAGGGATGCCACCTTTGTGTGCTCCAAGCAGAAGTAAGGGATATTATTTCTTTGTCACGAAGGTTTCTCTGTACACTCGTTGGAGAATGAGTGCTGGCACTAGACGAAAATTCTGATTTATTGTATCTCCGCGTACAGAGTCCAGATGGCAGTTATAAGAGTCGAGGGGCATGAAAGGGAAGCAGTGGTTGGGAAGGGAGGGAGACAGGGTTTTAGCCTCTTCCCGATGTTATTCAATCTGTATATTGAGCAAGCAGTAAAGGAAACAAAAGAAAAATTCGGAGTAGGTATTAAAATCCATGGAGAAGAAATAAAAACTTTGAGGTTCGCCGATGACATTGTAATTCTGCCGGAGACAGCAAAGAACTTGGAAGAGCAGTTGAACGGAATGGACAGTGTCTTGAAAGGAGGATATAAGATGAACATCAACAAAAGCAAAACGAGGATAATGGAATCTAGTCGAATTAAGTCGGGTGATGCTGAGGGAATTGGATTACGAATTGAGACACTTAAAGTAGTAAAGGAGTTTTACTATTTGGGGATCAAAATAACTGATGATGATCGAAGTAGAGAGGATATAAAATGTAGACTGGCAATGGCAAGGAAAGCTTTTCTAAAGAAGAAAAATTTGTTAGCATCGAGTATAGATTTAAGTATCAGGAAGTCGTTTCTGAAAGTATTTGTATGGAGTGTAGCCATGTATGGAAGTGAAACATGGACGATAAATAGTTTGGACAGGAAGAGAATAGAAGCTTTCGAAATGTGGTGCTACAGAAGAAAGCTGAAGATTAGATGGGTAGATCACATAACTAATGAGGAGGTATTGAATGGAATTGGGGGGGGAAGACAAATTCGTGGCACAACTTGACAAGAAGAAGGGACCAGTTGGTAGGACATGTTCTCAGGCATCAAGTGATCACAAATTTAGCATTGGAGGGCAGCGTGGAGGGTAAAAATCGTAGAGGGAGACCAAGAGATGAATACACTAAACAGATTGAGAAGGATGTAGGTTGCAGTAACTACTGGGAGATGAAGAAGCTTGCACGGGATAGGTTAGCATGAAGAGCTGCATCAAACCAGGCTCAGGACTGAAGACCACAACAACAACAACGTATCTCCGCGGTTTGGAAGAATGAGTTCGAATCGAGTGAACTTGTGCAAACAGACTGTTCTTAAGACATTTTCATGGATGCAAGCACGTGAAAACTTTAACTATAACTGATTTAAAAACGTTTGACCGACGTAGATAAGTCATCTCACGTTTTCAGTGCAATGTTACATCTGAAATAATGTCGGCCAAATTCTCCATTTGTGAATATGGTAAACACTGTATTGATAGTTTTTAATATTGCCTGTGCAACTATTGAAATGTGCCTTATCCTTATGATACCCATTTCGTTTTATTCAATTAAAACATAGCTAATAGTAGAATTTTATCACCCGCTTATTGCTCTTAAATTGGGTGCGACGTCTGTAGTCCCATTCCACTAGAAATTTCCCCTTAGGCACTAATGCTGTCAATAAGAAGTGGAAGAAACTGAGACAATAATGACACACACGCCTGACATTCAAGAACAAGGCAATATTTTTTAGACGGATAGTAACATAGGCAATTTGCAGTCACAGGGCGGAAGAGAGGCAGGGAAAGGACTGCTTCCCCACTCCCCACCTCCCCACCTCAGCACTCGCATCTATTCTTCTCAGCTGTCTGCTGTACCTCGTGTTTCCAGCAGACACAGTCAGAGCTCGACAAAGCCCTGCTGTCCTTTTAATTGTAACATACAGGTTTAATTAGAGTTAAATTGAAGTAATAGTTCACTGTAAAACAATAAACTAGTAGCCAAGATGGTAGGAATTCTTTTTATCCCATGATTACCGGTTTCGGCGAAACTAAAGCCGCCATCATCGGATCTTACGACACATACAGGTTACAACATCAAGGCAAATAATGGTGATAGTAATAGTTGCCTTGATGTTGTAACCTGGATGTGTCCTAAGATCCGATGATGGCGGCTTTAGTTTCGTCGAAACAAGTAATCATGGAATAAAAAGAATACCTGCGATCTTGGCTACCAGTTTATTGTTTTACAACCGTCTAGATCGCTCCCACATGAGCACAATGTGTTTCCTACCGTATAGTTCACAGTTAGAACGCCGGCTGTCAGTGTCCGACGGCCACAATATTTCGACAAGTGACCATGTTGGCATCAACAGGTTCTCTGACGAATTGATAGTCAAGGAACTGGGTTTACATCTCCTCCCTCCTTCTCTTACCTGGCTTTCAGTACAATGGCCACGCCCAGATGCGGGAGCATGTCGGATATTTCCTCCTCCCTCCCCCTCTTCCCTCCCTCCTCTCCACCAACTAAGAGGCCGTTCTGACCAAGGTTCGCGTCCAGGGTCAGTTGCAGGCAGTGTTTCTGTTGCTCCTCCGCCTGTACTCCAGGTCATATCGTTGTGAGATATCTCTTTCCCCTTCCCACAACAAACTGATTCAGAGAGTAGGCAGAGGAACAACTGAGACGGCCGCCGGCACCCGTCCCTGGGCACAAACCTTGGGTGGAGTGACCTGTTGGTTGATGGAGTGGGGCTGAGGGCTGTGGCATGCTTGACGCACACTGAAGCTTGGACTTGGACCATATACAGAATGCCAGATTGGACGGAACTCGGAGGAGATAAAGCCCTGCTCCCGGCAGTAAGCTCTGTAGTGTGGTCGCTTGACAACATATTGTGCCCGTTGGACACTTACATCTGGACGTCCATCCATGAACTATGTGGACTTGTATTACAATGGGAGCAATTAAAGAATTACAGTTAAACTGCTGCATCGATGACACTAAGGGATTCACACACCGTTAATTGAAAATGAGACACCCATTGTATGTAGTGGCAAGACCAACAGCCATGTCTGGGTTCAAATGGCTCTGAGCACTATGGAACTTAACTTCTAAGGTCATCAGTCCCCTAGAACTTAGAACTACTTAAACCTAACTAACCTAAGGACATCACACACATCCATGCCCGAGGCAGGTTTCGAACCTGCGACCGTAGCGGTCCCGCGTTTCCAGACTGTAGCGCCTAGAACTGCTCGGCCACCCCGGACGGCCCATGTCTGGGGTCTAATGCAGAGTGTTAAGTACATTATACGAGGGTTGGAACTTAAATAGTGGCAACTATTTACTCACAACCAATACAAAAGAGTTTAATTGTTGCACCTGTAACTGTCCTTCAAAGTAGTCACCAGCGTTGTGTAGAACCCGTTGCCAGCGATGTGGAAGGCGTAGTTTACCGTTAGCAGACCCTGTTCTGTTGATGCTGCAAATGGAGCGATCCACTGCCTATCGAATCTCTGGAACAGTTCTGAAGCGAATGTCACGAAGTGGTTCCTTCATCTTCAGAGTCAAATCAAAGTCACAAGGACTTAAGTCCGGGGAGTATGGTGAGTGGTACAGTACTTCCCAGTCCCATCAACCGAACAGAGCAGCCGTAGCTTGCGCTGCATGCACTCGCGCATTATCGTGCAAAATGATGGGTGGGCTGCGCAGAAAGTGTCGCGGCTTCTTTCGCAAAGCTGGTCGCAGATGATGCTCCAAAAACGAGCAGTAATGCTGTGCATTGACCGACTGTCGTGGAGGAACGTAATGTGAATCACCATAACTTTCACCATACTGGGGCTCTGACGCACTTCCGACTTTCGCAGCGACCCATAATGACGCCATTCTTTGGATTTGCGTTTCAGTTTTGGCTCGTACGATGTGGTCCATGTCTCATCCAGTGTTACGATACGGCGTAAGAAAGCCTCTCCTTCGAGCTCATAGTGCTCCAAGTACGTCTGACCAGCGTCGTAACGCATCCGTTTCTGCATTTTCGTCAAGTCATGTGGAACCCATCGTGCTGCAATTTTTCGCATGCTCAGGTGTTCCTTCAGGATGCGAAGCACAGTCGTGTGCGCTAATCCGGTTTCTTGGGCGAGCTCACGAATCGTATGGCGTCGATAACTGTCCACTAAAGCGGCAACAGCATGCACGTCTTCTTCAGAGACGCTAGGACGACCTGCCCGATGCATGTCTGCCACAGTTTGCCGACCTTCGTTGAAGTCTTTTACTCAACGTGCCACTGTTCTGTACGGCAATGCCGATTCCGTGCACGCCTCTTAAAGACTTTGATGACACGTGCTGTACGACAACTGAACATTCAATCTTGATCCAACTCCGTTGTTCCAGTTTCGAAAACATAGTGACATCGTTACGTTAGACCGCTCGCTCGCAAGGGACCGGGTTTCCCTTGATTGTGCGCACGCCGGTGACGTGGGACGGGCGAGTCTATTTGCTCGGAGGTAAGGTAAATATGTCAACAACGTATGCTATCAGAGACAATAGTAGATTCCATTGCATAGCGTCTCCATAGCAGTGTTGCCACTATTTGAGTTCCAACCTACGTAAATGCCATTCAGAAGAGAATAAGTAAAATTATGTTCTTATAACAGCGTAGTCGTTTTAAATTCATAGTGTAACAGTAAACATCAGTCCTCAATCAACAACTTTAATTCACTTTCTTTTTCCTGGGGAAACATGGCTATGGAATCTCCTTTACTTGTGACGCACTTTGGTAGACATGTGGTTAGTTTAGTATTATGGGCGGTCCCAGCAGAGTAAGGAGACTACAGCAGCCTTATCGCCGCCCTCCTTGAAAACATTATCTGTATAAATCAGAACTAGCTTCCTCTCCAAAACGTATCAGTGCAGTATCAGTTTCAAAAAAGCCAGATCATTTAATAAATGCTGAATAATAGAAAGTGAGCCCTGTTCGGCTAGACACGCGAACTAACGCGCTGCTTCCCGAGCGGAAAGGCGTGCCGGTCCTAGGCACAAATTTGCCGGGCGAATTAATGTCGAGGTCCGGTGTGCCGGCCAGCCAGTGGATGGTTTTTAATGCGGTTTTCCATCTGTCTCGGCGAATACGGGCTAGTCCCCCTTATTCCGCTTCAGTTACACTATGTCGGCGATTGCTGCACCAATACTGTCTCCACATACGTGTACATCATTACTCCACCACGAAAACATTCGGGGTTACACTCGTCTGGTATGAGACATTCCTGGAGTCAACTGTGTTTTCACAACCGTTTACTACTCGAGTGTGCCGTCAATGCGAACAAGAGGTGACCGAAACTTCCTGGCAGATTAAAACTGTGTGCCCGACCGAGACTCGAACTCGGGACCCTTTCCTTTCTTTCAGGAGTGCTAGTTCTGCAAGGTTCGCAGGAGAGCTTCTGTAAAGTTTGGAAGGTAGGAGACGAGGTACTGGCAGAAGTAGAGCTGTGAGTACCGGGCGTGAGTCGTGCTTCGTTAGCTCAGATGGTAGAGCACTTGCCCGTGAAAGGCAAAGGTCCCGAGTTCGAGTCTCGGTCGGGCACACAGTTTTAATCTGCCAGGAAGTTTCATATCAGCGCACACCCCGCTGCAGAGTGAAAATCTCATTCAAGAGGTGACCGAGACGTGTAACCATTGGCACCCCGTACCATTACGCCGGGTGATACACCAGTATGGCGATGACGAATACACACTTACTCGTACAACGTGCGTTCACCGCGATGTCGCCAAACACGGATGCGACCATCATGATGCTGTAAATATAACCTGAATTCATCCGAAAAAATGTCGTTTTGCCATTCGTGCACCCAGGTTCGTCGTTGGGTACACCATCGCAGGCGCTCCTGTCTGTGATGCAGCGTCAAGGGTAACCGCAGTCATGGTCTCCGAGCTGATAGTCCATGCTGCTGCAAACGTCGTCGAACTGTTCGTGCACATGGTTGTTGTATTGCAAACGTCTCAGGGATCGAGACGTGGCTGCATGATCCGTTACAGACATGTGGATATGATGCCTGTCATCTCGACTGCTAGTGACATGAGGCCGTTGGGATCCAGCACGGCGTTCCGTATTACCCTCCTGAACCCACCGATTCCATATTCCGCTAACAGTCATTGGATTTCGACAAACTCGAGCAGCAGTGTCACGATACGATAAACCGGAATCTTGATAGGCTACAATCCGACCTTTATCAAAGTGGGAAACGTGATGGTACGCATTTCTCCTCCTTACACGAGGCATCACAACAACGTTTCACCAGACAACGCCGGTTAACTGCTGTTTGTGTATGAGAAATCGATTGGAAGCTTTCCTCATGTCAGCACCACCGGCGCCAACCTTGTGTGAATGCTCTGAAAAGCTAATCATTTGCATATCACAGCAACTTCTTCCTGTCGGTTAAATTTCGCGTCTGTAGCACCTAATTTTCGTGGTGTAGCAATTTTAATGGCCAGTAGTGTAGGAGAAATTGGGACAGAGAGTAACTTAACAGCTGGATTGAGGGTCACGAAGAACATGAAGTTAACTTTTCGTGTCATCTAAGCAGCAAAATAACCAATGACAGATGGAGCAATGAGGACATCAAAAGCAGACTAGCACTGGCATAAAGCTCATTCCCGGCCAAGATAAGGCTACAAGTATCAAAGATAGGCCTTAATTTGAGGAAGAAATTTCTCAGAATGTAAGATTGGAGTGTAGCATTGTATGATAGCGAAACATGAACTGTGGGAAAATGGAATAAACGAGAATCGAAGCATTTGAGATATGCTGCTACAGACGAATGTTGAAAATTAGGTGGACTGATAGCAAAAGGAATGAGGAGGTTCTGTACAGAATAGGAAAGTAAAGGAATATGTGGAAAGCATTGACAAAAAGAAGGGACAGAAAGATTGGACATCTGTTAAGACATCAGGGAATGACTTCGATGGTACACGAGGAACCTGAAGAGGGCAAAAACTGTAGAGGAAGACAGAGACTTGATTACATCCCGCAAAATTGAGGATGTAGGTTGCAAATGTTACTCTGAGATGAAGAGGTTGGTACAGGAGAGGAAACTGTGGCTGGCCACATCAAACCAGTTAGAAGACTGATGATTCAAAAAACAAAAAATGTTTCCTAGATGTGTATTCTGCCTGTGTTCGACCTGCAACCTTTGAGACTGGAGCCCTTTTTTGTTTCCCAGAGGCCCTCTAATGTAAAGTACTTCTCAGTCCTCTCCACACAGCCTCTGCTACCCGTGTAGGCATCTCCAGCTCGCAATGGATTCCTGATTTATTTAGCAGGACCCGAAACCGCACCACACTACAGCGCAAGTCAAGGAATCTGTAACTTACACAGTCACAGTCTGAGCCTCTTTCATACCCTCCACTTGCCTCTGTACCAGATGTCCACAATCGCTCCTATCGACTATGCTGCAAATGGTGAGCATCTAGCAAGTAAGACTAGCAGCCTTTACCACTTCAGACAGCCGCTCGAAGACAGAGAATCTGTTCTAGTCCAAACTGACAGACATAATTGGTACCGACATGACATGAGTCACCATCTGCAGTTGGCTGCACGCTGTGCTCTTCATGGCAGCCAGAAGGACCCCTTTCTCGTCTGAAACGATTCCATTCAGTAA
Source organism: Schistocerca piceifrons (assembly GCF_021461385.2). Lineage (NCBI taxonomy): Eukaryota > Metazoa > Arthropoda > Insecta > Orthoptera > Acrididae > Schistocerca > Schistocerca piceifrons. Next base: position 587,536,289 of record NC_060141.1, on the reverse strand, counting down.
GCACAGGGAGTGCACGAAGTCTTCCTTCCCCTTCTTGGCAGATGTGTCCCTAAGGGGCCCCATAATGCGCCCAACATTAAGGTTCCCAATCACCAAGAATCCCACTCTCTGTGACTTGCAGTCTGAGAAGTTTCCTCAGAAATAGAACAAGAGACTGCATCTGACAGAGACAGTGTCAGCCACGGACAGCACTTGGAACCTGTTGTTAGACTAACTGAGGGGGCCTTATGTGTGACCCCCAGGGAGGTTTTCGCAGCCTGTCACGCCCTGAGGCGACCTCCCACTCGACCACAGGTGAGGGATCAGCCTCACTGCGAGCAGTAACTGGGCCGGCCAACAGTGCAGACTGATCAGTGGACTCGTGGATCGTGCTGGACGTCTGTTGCGTCCCCACGACCGGCCGACAGCAGTAATACCCATCCACTGCAGCCTCAAGCTGTGCAACTGGAGCCAACACATCCTGAGGCTGAGAGGGAAGTTTCACCAACTCAGCTCGCACCCGCACATACAGCAGTCACAGTCCATATCCATTCTAAACACCTGGAAAACTACGCTGCACAGAAAAAGAAACGACTATCGACACTTGCTGCAGACACTGATGGAAACGCAAAAACTGTGTCTAATAAATTAGGTTAACACGCAGAGATTCAAAAAATAAACTTCCAGAGTTCACAGGCGAGAGTAAATAATTCGTTCCTGGTTGGGAAGTTGTAAAAGTCACAAAATCGGTTTGCTTTCCGACACAAACGTAAACGGGAGAACTGTGTCTAGTAAGTATTAAATTAACACGCAGAAATTCAAGAACTAAACTACCAAATCCGACAGATGAAAGTAGACACTTCACTCCCGACATCTTGGGTTGTCGGGTGTTCTGCCAGATATCAGCGACGTACTTGCACGTACTTGCGTTGCGTAGCTACCGAAATATCGTGCAAGTACGACGCTGATATGCGGCAGAACACCCGACAACCCAAGATGTCATTAGATCGCCGGGAAAGCCTGAAGAATTATTTCTCTCCTGGTTAGAAACTCGTAAAGATGTCACAAAATCGGTTACGTCCCTGTTGCTGCTCTTTCTCGGCCGGCGGCTGCTGCCTGACTATTTCCAAGTTATTTAGCATTGAAGTTAGCTAATCAGAGGGCTGCGCGCGCATTTTCAAGCCCTTGCACGTGCTAAAATGCGGTAATGCCCAAACATAAATTGGTCCGTGAGTTATCGCTTGTTGAAATGCTCATTTCCAATTAAAATGTGCCTTTTTCGGAAGTGATAAATTTAAGGTAGGTGAACAAGAGCTACGTTTCTTCGCTTCAGGGAACCCAAATGAAGGACACGTTTGGCGACACCGCCGCTGGCAGGCTGCTTGGATTTGTGCACGCTACAGCCAGATGGGCTAACTTCAATGCTAAATAACTCGGAAATGGTGCAACGTATCGAATTTTCTACTTAACAATTATTTCTGAACACAGCGCTCTCTGCAACATCTTCACTACTTTTTTCACACTGTTTCTGACCATCCTACATAATGCCTTATTCAGTTATTGACACAAACAGAAGAGCATTGTACAATTTATCTGATTTTAACAACGTTGTGCTTATCTTGAGACACGAACAGTTCACGCTGTATACCGTGTGTTTGTATGACAAACTGGTTGCGCAGTTCTTGGGGATAGCGACTGTGTGGATAAGGCTGGTTACATTCAGCAACATTCTTGTGAGGATACAAACGAAAAATTTTATTACTGCCACTCCAGATGAATTAAGAAATTAATATGTTCCTCATGTGTTGATTGCAGTCTTAAACGTAGCTCATTTGACCTGTCCTCCCCTACCAGCTTGAAAGTATGCGGAATTCTATTAACAGATATTCTCATTGAATTTTCTCATTATGAGATTATTGAAGGGCGATCTGTTTTAATTGTTAAAAACCATTCATAAGGCAAGTTCACAGAAAATATTTTTTTATTCTAGACAACCGGTTTCAACGGTGTTAGCTGTCATCTTCAGGTCTTAAACATTTTTTGTAGTGAACATGTTTATTACAAAAAAAGTGTTTAAGACCAGAAGATGACAGCTAAGACTGTTGAAACTGGTTGTCTTTAAAAAAAATATTTTGTGCCATCTTTGTTTCTGAAAGGTTTTTAATAACAGATATCAATATAGGGTGTGTCCGCCGTTCGTCTTTATGACGGCTTCAGCTTTGCAGGAGACGCTGTCAATGAGGTCTTGGAATATCCATGGAGAAACGAAAACATAATATACTACATCAAGAGCCAAAATCAGAGTAACAAATGTTGCACACTAAGGTCTGGAGCGAACCGACGTTCTAACTCTGCCGAAAGGTGTTCCATTATGCTCAGACAGGGAGTTAAGGCAAGTCAGGTCATTTAAGGGACGTTACTGTACACAAATCATTGCATCACAGATGCTACTTGTGACAAGGTGCTTTACAACTCTGATTCAATCATCATCCCCGAACTGTTTCCCTACTTTACGCAGCACACGATACTGTTAAGTGTGTTTTTCCACATTTAAAATTTTCTTAAGCCCAGTAAAGTGACAGCGCCCTAGCCACGAAAAGCTACCTGGTACCTGAACACCCTCTCCTCTATACTTCACTGTTTGCACTACACATTGTGAATAACAATAAGAAACACACTCAACACTCAACACTCAACAAGCATTCAAATTCTAATAAAAATTACAGCTGAAAAAATCGAGGGTGACGAAGTGTTTCCAAAAGCCGCATAGTTGTATGAAGGTGCTTCATTCGCTACAACTGGTCTCATGTCAATAGAGACGCATCGTCAGATTTACAATTGTTATATTTTTATAATGGAAATGGACAGTTACAAAGTCCCAACATTAGAGATTAACATTAAGACACGTTAAGAGTCAAACCACATTGGTGGGATGCTATAATAAAATGTATTATTCATAGCGTGGATAACTAACCGAAAGTTGGGGCTCGATAATTGTGTGTCTACTGTTTTTATCAAAATATAATCATTAAAAACGGGAAGATGCGTCTTTACTGACGTGAAACCGGTTGTCGCGAATACAGGGTGCTACAAACGTTCCTTACACACAAAGAAAGAAAATATGTTATGTGGACATGTGTCCGGAAACGCTTACTTTCCATGTTAGAGCTCATTTTATTACTTCAAATCACATTAATCATGGAATGGAAACACACAGCAACAGAACGTACCAGTGCGACTTCAAACACTTTGTTACAGGAAATGTTCAAAATGTCCTCCGTTAGCGAGGATACATGCATCCACCCTCCGTCGCATGGAATCCCTGATGCGCTGATGCAGTCCTGGAGAATGGCGTATTGTATCATAGCCGTCCACAATATGAGTACGAAGAGTCTCTACATTTGGTACCGGGGTTGCGCAGACAAGAGTTTTCAAATGCCCACATAAATGAAAGTCAAGAGGGTTGAGGTCAGGAGAGTGTGGAGGCCATGGAATTGGTCCGCCTCTACCAATCCATCGGTCACCGAATCTGTTGTTGAGAAGCGTACGTACACCTCGACTGAAATGTGCAGGAGCTCCATCGTGCATGAACCACATGTTGTGTCGTACTTGTAAAGGCACATGTTCTAGCACCACAGGTAGAGTATCTCGTATGAAATCATGATAACGTGCTCCATTGAGCGTAGGTGGAAGAACATTGAGCCCAATCAAGACATCACCAACAATGCCTGCCCAACGTTCACAGAAAATCTCTGTTGATGACGTGATTGCACAATTGCGTGCGGATTCTCGTCAGCCCACACACGCTGATTGTGAAAATTTACAATTTGATCACGTTGGAATGAAGCCTCATCCGTAAAGAGAACATTTGCACTGAAATGAGGATTGACACATTGTTGGATGAACCATTCGCAGAAGTGTACCCGTGGAAGCCAATCAGCTGCTCATAGTGCCTGCACACGCTGTACACGGTACGGAAACATCTGGTTCTCCCGTAGCACTCTCCATACAGTGACGTGGTCAACGTTATCTTGTACAGCAGCAACTTCTCTGATGCTGACATTAGGGTTATCGTCAACTGCACGAAGAATTGCCTCGTCCATTGCAGTTGTCCTCGTCGTTCTAGGTCTTCCCCAGTCGCGAGTCATAGGCTGGAATGTTCCGTGCTCCCTAAAAGGCCGATCAATTGCTTCGAACGTCTTCCTGTCGGGACACCTTCGTTCTGGAAATCTGTCTCGATACAAACGTACCGCACCACGGCTATTGCCCCGCGCTAATCCATACATCGAATGGGCATCTGCCGACTCCGCATTTGTAAACATTGCACTGACTGCAAAACCACGTTCGTGATGAACACTAACCTGTTGATGCTTCGTACTGATGTGCTTGATGCTAGTACTGTAGAGCAATGAGTCGCATGTCAACACAAGCACCGAAGTCAACATTGCCTTCCTTCAACTGGGCCAACTGGCGGTGAATCGAGGAAGCTCAGTACATACTGACGAAACTAAAATGAGCTCTAACATGGAAATCAAGCGTTTCCGGGCACATGTCCACATAATATCTCTTTATTTGTGTGTGAGGAATGTTTCCTGAAAGTTTGGCCGTACCTTTTTGTAACACCCTGTAGAGCACCTTCATACAGCAATGCAGCTTTTGGAAATATCTCACCACTCTTGACTTTTAAAATTATTACGGTTTTATGATAATTTGAATGGTTTTTGAGTGCTGAGTGTTTTTTACTGTTATTCACAATGTCTCAAAGCTGCAGTGAATGCCCTCCATAGAAAGTTGTTTGTATGCACTAAATATGCCGGAAGGTAATGTTCTCCACGTATTGGCCAAATCCAAACCTTTCAATGGGGTTGCAACAGGATGTAGTGTGATTCAGTACTATAAATCACTCGTTACCTGTTACCAACTGTCCAGTGGCGTCGCTCTTTTGATCACCTCAATGGTCGCTTAGCACTGACTACAGAGACGTTTGGCTTATGGGGAACTGATCGAGCACTATATGCCATTCTTGTTAAGTTCCTAAGCGCAGTCATTACGTTGGCTAGACTGCTGGCAGCACTTTGGAACCCACGAGTGATTCTTTCCTCTAATTTCGTGCAATTTCTTACGACCATCCTTCACAGCGCTCGATGGTCCCTGCCCTCCAGTACGGGAGGTCTGCCTGGTCTTGGTTCAGCTTTGGCTGTTTCATTGCAGTCCACTTCAGTCACACCACCAGCAATCGACTTCAGCAGCTTTAGAAGGGTTGAAATTTCTCTGATGGATTTTTACTCAGATGACATCCAGTGACTACTGCACAGTTGATGTCATTGAGTTCTCCTGACCTAGCCATTCCACCGTTACTACTTCCCCACTAACGTCATAATACTACAGTCCCTCCCCCCCCCTTCCTCCCATCCTCTCCCTAAGAGTGGAGTGGACTGTTAGATCCGACCCATTTACAGTCGCGCTTCTGTACAACCAATTATGAGATAAGCTGACATTGGGGCAAATGGGACATCCTAATTGTGAATACATCTACATCTACATCTACATGGATACTCTGTAAATCACATTTAAGTGCCTGGCAGAGGGTTCATCGAACCACGTACACAGTTCTCTATTATTCCAATCGCGTACAGCGCGCGGAAAGAATGAACACCTATATCTTTCCGTATGAGCTCTGATTTCCCTTATTTTGTCGTGGTGATCGTTCCACCCTATGTAGGTCGGTGTCAAAAATGGCTCTGAGCACTATGGGACTACCGAGCGGGGTGGCGCAGTGGTTAGACACTGGACTCGCATTCGGGAGGACGACGGTTCAATCCCGCGTCCGGCCATCCTGATTTAGGTTTTCCGTGATTTCCCTAAATCACTCCAGGCAAATGCCGGGATGGTTCCTCTGAAAGGGCACGGCCGACTTCCTTCCCAATCCTTCCCTAATCCGATGAGACCGATGACCACGCTGTCTGGTCTCCTTCCCCAAACCAACCAACCAACCACTATGGGACTCAACTGCTGTGGTCATAAGTCCCCTAGAACTTAGAACTAATTAAACCTAACTAACCTAAGGACATCACACACATCCATGCCCGAGGCAGGATTCGAACCTGCGACCGTAGCAGCCCCGCGGTTCCGGACTGCGCGCCTAGAACCACTAGACCACCGCGGCCGGCTAGGTCGGTGCCAACAAAATATTTTCGCATTCGGAGGAGAGAGTTCGTGATTGGAATTACGTGAGAAGATTCCGCCGCAGCGAAAAACGCCTTTCTTTTAATGATGTCCAGGCCAAATCCTGTATCATTTCTGTGATATTCTCTCCCATATTTCGCGATAATACATAACGTGCTGCCTTTCTTTGAACTTTTTCGATGTACTCCGTCAGTCCTATCTCGTAAGGATACCACACCTCGCAGCAGTATTCCAAAAAGAGGACAGACAAGCGTAGTGTAGGCGGTCTCCTTAGCAGGTCTGTTACATTTTCTGAGTTTCCTGCCAATAAAACGCAGTCTTTGGTTAGCCTTCTCCACAACATTTTCTATGTGTTCCTTCCAATTTAAGTTGTTCGTAATTGTAATACCTAGGTATTTAGTTTAATTTACGGCTTTTAGATTAGACTGATTTATCGAGTAACCGAAGTTTAGCGAGTGTCTTTTAGCACTCATGTGGATGACCTCACATTTTTCGTTATTCAGGGTCAACTGCCACTTTTCGCACCATTCAGATATTTTTTCTAAATTGTTTTGCAGTTTGTTTTGATCTTCTGATGACTTTATCAGTCGATAAACGACAGCTTCACCTGCAAACAACCTAAGACTGCTGCTCAGATTGTCTCCCAAATCGTTTATATAGATAAGGAACAGCAAAGGGCCTATAACACTACGTTGGGGAACGCCAGAAATCACTTCTGTTTTACTCGATGACTTTGCGTCGATTACTACGAACTGTGACCTCTCTGACAGGATATCACAAATCCAGTCACATAACTGAGACGATATTCCACAAGCACGCAATTTCACTACGAGCTGCTTGTGTGGTACAGTGTCAAAAACATTCCGGAAATCCAGAAATACGGTATCGATCTGAAATCCCTTGTCAATAGCACTCAACATTTCATGTGAATAAAGACGTAGTTGTGTTTCACAGGGACGATGTTTTCTAAACCCATGGTGACTTTGTGTCAATAGACCGTTTTCTTCGAGGTAATTCATAAATGGGAGGAGCTTACCAGTTCCAGAGTTCGTTTCACAACCAAGGGAAACCTACCGAAAACCATGGTCGGAATCGGGGCTTCGGACCCTTATTACTTGATTTCTTGGACATCAGCCTTCGTTGAGAATGTTGCCCCAGACCAAAATTAAAACGTTTTGTACGAATGTGCATGTGTAACCAAACAGAGTGACGCGTTGTTGCCTGAACGGTGACGACACAGTCCTCCCCGCCTCCTTTTATACCTGCTGGTCTGCCTCTCGTTACATCTAGAGGTCAATTCCTGGTTACATAGGGGTATCCAGATGCTTTTGACTTTCGTGGGACCTTCGAAGGGTCACTGAACAGCATTTAACTGCCTTCCAGCTCCAGTCGCAGGCTCCTGTAGCGAGTTACTGCACAAAGCGGGGATGTCGTGGAAGGTCGACTGCGGTATTGTCACTGGGCTCTTTACTTTCCCCGCCTTCCCGCCAGGCGGCACTAAAATCACCCGTCCGCTAATGGAGCGCGCCAGAGACTTGACGCTACAACGCGGCGCCTCTTTGATGGACGAGCTGGCCGGGGATCAAAGGCCCGCGGAATCTCGCAAAACGAGTCTCTCGGGCCGCGACGCCGAGACGCGAGACGAGGTTTCCAGTAGATGGTGTTTTCCAAGGAGGCGGCGCGGTCGCGACAAAGCGTCCCTCCGGCAGACGCCGACGGCGGAGCGTGTATCAATTTCCTGGAGATGCGTCTCCGTGGCAGACTACGCAAATACAAGGCGGACATTACGGGACGCTCCGTCCACGATAGCTGACAACGAGATGCAAGAGGGGAAATTATCTGGTAAAGTGAAAAAAACAGAGCAACTGAGCTGCCTAAAGTGTGGCAGATGTAATCACTACACTTATAGGTCTGGTCTGCACTGGATCTCTATGTGACGCTCTGCATCTGCAAATAAGAAATGTAGGTGTGAGATCTGAGAAGCAATGACTTCTGGAAAAATATGTTAATCAAGATAGTGTAAGAAACATTCTAGGTGCTCGTCAGAACGCAGTAAACAAAAGGAAATGCTACTGATGATGGGGACCCTACCGCCAATAAATTTCGTAGGTGCTGAACAAAGCGGTAGCATATTTTCTGAATTTCATGATATGCACTCACTTGGACTAAATTTCAGGCTATTTCAAATCTTTTCGTCATCTTCCACATACAAAACTATTACAAATTTTCGTGTGCTTCGGCATATACATAGGTCGTTGTCTTACACGCTTGCACAATGACAAAACTCGCATAAGAGTTGCATTTTTCATTTATTTTTCCTCTCTATTTCCTGTCTGAGATAGTCGTGGCCGTAACACCATGGTTGTGCGGAACTGTTATTAAGGACACCATCACATGTTGCTTCCACCACACAGATGTGTGGAACATAAGAGTAGCAATGAAAATCTGACATTTGTCAGGAGACTGAGAAAACTATGTATCTCTGCTCATAACTGATTTGTATACAGAAAATTGAGAAAGCGTTCTGATACCACAGAATTATAATCTTCACGGCATCACTGCGAAAAAAGTGAGGTACGTTAGAAAACTAATATCGAGCTTTATTAAGAACGTTCCGAGTGCTGTACCACAAAACTGACTTGCAAGTTGATTCTTAGAAGGAAGAAAACAGCAACCAACCGCTGTTAATAATGCTGTTTCTTTATACAAATAGCGTTGATACCGGCTTCAAATCGACACGTTTATGTTCAGACGGCTGTTCACGTTTATAAACATTTATTGTTGCTAACATTACTTTCTGGCTCTTTTTTTAATAGCTAATGAGAACAACAAATGTATGCAAACGTGAAAAGCAGTTTCAAGATAAACCTACGCCGTTTGCGTAAATATATAGCATTATTAACAGTGACTAGTTACTGTTTACTTCTTTGCAACAATTTGCTTGTAGTCCGTACAAAGGCACGGTCTCAAAAATGTCAGTTTTCTACAAAATAGCAGGAAGAAAGTGTTAGTTCCAATTTCCATTGATACTGAGGTACTACTTTTCATTTGCGATAACACAAATATAGGAACACAGCTTTAGGTTTTCAACTATTAAAACTATAGTCAACAAAAATCACTCCTCATAGCTTTTAAATTTTGGAGTCCAGCTCGGCGCAAAGACTATGAGCCATCTACTAACACATATTTGAAAGACATTCTTCATGGTTTGACATGCAACAGGGTGCCGGGAACAACACAGCACTGAAAAAGCTTTTTGTGAAAAAAATGGCACTTGGAACTCTTTTTATTTCCACTCAACATTTGGTGCTACATGCTTAAAATCTTTTACGTGATGCAAGTAACAGAGATAATTTGATAGTTCACAAGGGGGTGAAATTAGCTAACAGCTGGCTATTTCAAACATAAAACATCATATGCAGGAAACAAGTCAAAAGATGAAGGACACATCATATAAATGAAATTTTTGTCTGGCGATTATTTCACCCAACTCCAAACCTATTGAGCACATCTGGGACATCATCGAGTGGTACGGACGTGCATCGGATCCAGTTCTGCCAAATTTCCGCGAGTTTGCGCTGTGACTGTCCATCGTAGGGACGCAGCAAGTCCCATACACGCTGATGCACTATGGCAAGAACTAATGGGTGACGGTTCACCAATGAATTCGGTGTCTCGTGGAGTACATAAAGCGGCGCATCGCCTCTGTCATCGTAACGGAATGGTACGCGATGTGGTAATTTAATTCTTAAATCTTCACTTCATTTACTCATGAGAGTAATTTCCGTAGGATAGTATTAATACTGATCTTGCTGACCATTAGGTAAGATTGAGAAAACAGGAACCAAGGAATCTTAGTCCTGGAGCGAGCGGCTCTCTTTTGAAATACACTCCTGGAAATGGAAAAATAGAACACATTGACACCGGTGTGTCAGACCCACCATACTTGCTCCGGACACTGCGAGAGGGCTGTACAAGCAATGATCACACGCACGGCACAGCGGACACACCAGGAACCGCGGTGTCGGCCGGCGAATGGCGCTAGCTGCGCAGCATTTGTGCACCGCCGCCGTCAGTGTTAGCCAGTTTGCCGTGGCATACGGAGCTCCATCGCAGTCTTTAACACTGGTAGCATGCCGCGACAGCGTGGACGTGAACCGTATGTGCAGTTGACGGACTTTGAGCGAGGGCGTATAGTGGGCATGCGGGAGGCCGGGTGGACGTACCGCCGAATTGCTCAACACGTGGGGCGTGAGGTCTCCACAGTACATCGATGTTGTCGTCAGTGATCGGCGGAAGGTGCACGTGCCCGTCGACCTGGGACCGGACCGCAGCGACGCACGGATGCACGCCAAGACCGTAGGATCCTACGCAGTGCCGTAGGGGACCGCACCGCCACTTCCCAGCAAATTAGGGACACTGTTGCTCCTGGGGTATCGGCGAGGACCATTCGCAACCGTCTCCATGAAGCTGGGCTACGGTCCCGCACACCGTTAGGCCGTCTTCCGCTCACGCCCCAACATCGTGCAGCCCGCCTCCAGTGGTGTCGCGACAGGCGTGAATGGAGGGACGAATGGAGACGTGTCGTCTTCAGCGATGAGAGTCGCTTCTGCCTTGGTGCCAATGATGGTCGTATGCGTGTTTGGCGGCGTGGAGGTGAGCGCCACAATCAGGACTGCATACGAACGAGGCACACAGGGCCAACACCCGGCATCATGGTGTGGGGAGCGATCTCCTACACTGGCCGTACACCACTGGTGATCGTCGAGTGGACACTGAATAGTGCACGGTACATCCAAACCGTCATCGAACCCATCGTTCTACCATTCCTAGACCGGCAAGGGAACTTGCTGATCCAACAGGACAATGCACGTCCGCATGTATCCCGTGCCACCCAACGTGCTCTAGAAGGTGTAAGTCAACTACCCTGGCCAGCAAGATCTCCGGATCTGTCCCCCATTGAGCATGTTTGGGACTGGATGAAGCGTCGTCTCACGCGGTCTGCACGTCCAGCACGAACGCTGGTCCAACTGAGACGCCAGGTGGAAATGGCATGGCAAGCCGTTCCACAGGACTACATCCAGCACTCTACGATCGTCTCCATGGGAGAATAGCAGCCTGCATTGCTGCGAAAGGTGGATATACACTGTACTAGTGCCGACATTGTGCATGCTCTGTTGCCTGTGTCTAAGTGCCTGTGGTTCTGTCAGTGTGATCATGTGATGTATCTGACCCCTGGAATGTGTCAATAAAGTTTCCCCTTCCTGGAACAATGAATTCACTGTGTTCTTATTTCAATTTCCAGGAGTGTAATTTACGGGTGTCTTAGTTCATCCTGTGCTAACACTTCACATACCACATTTAATTTTCATCGCCAACACATAATCAGCTTTGCCAGAGGAATAGCGAAATGTCTTTATGCCCTCAGAGGAAGCAAACTACCTCGATCTCACCGTCCAGTTCAAGTCGTACTGAGGTTCTGTTCAAAAGTGCGCAGTATTTACTCAATTATTGCGAACATCGACAAGTGAGGAATGGGACTCTCCAGCGTCTGCGCAAGTAGTATCGAATTAGCACCAAGTTTCGTTATCTCATTGATAACATTAGACCCTATAGGTGAACGCCCACAATGCTATTATCTTCCAGTTTTTCTTTTTTTTTTCTGGCTGTTTTGATACGGTCTGCCACGAATTCCTCTCTTGTGCCAGGTTCTTCATCTCAGTGTACCACTTGCAATCCTGCGTCCTCAATTATTGGTTAGATGTTTTCCAGTTTCTCTCCCCCCCCCATATAGTTCATACCCTCCACAGCTCTCTCTAGTACCATAGAAGTTATTTTCTGATTCCGTACAACGTGTCCACTTATGATGTCCCTTCTGCTCGCCAGTGTTTTACAGGTGTTCATTTCTTCAGCGATACTGCGAAGAACCACCTCATCTCTTATCTTCCCAGTCCTTCTAATTTTCCACGTCCTTGCACTGCACAACATCTGAAATTCTTCGATGCTTTTCTTTTCCGGTTTTCCCACAGTCCAATATTTACTACCATACAGTATTCTGTTCCAAACTTAGATTCTCAGAATTCCTTTCTAAATTTGTGGACTATGTTTCTCACTAGTAGGCATATTTTGGCCAGGAATGTCCTCTTTACTAGTTCTGGTCCACTTTTTATGTCCTCCTTGCTTCGGCCGTCATGTGTTTTTCTGCTTCAAAGGTAACGGAGTTCCTTAACTTCCTCTACTTTGGGACCTCATCTTGTCTAATTTCTGTTATACTTACTTATGTTTCCTCTTAAACCACAGTGTGTTCTCATTACACTGTTCATTCCACCCAGCACGTCGGGGAACTCTTCTTCAATTTCACTGAGAAGTGTCACCATAGAGTGTTCTCATCGATATTCGTTCACTCTGAACTTTAACCCCGCTCCTGAACATTTATTTCTATCATTCCACCTTCCGTGTATAGTCTGAACAAATCCGGCGAAGGAATGCATCCCCGACTTTTCAATCCGAGCACTAGGTTCTTCGTCGTCTATTCTTATTGTTCCCTCTTTGTCTCGAGCATATTTTACATTATCCGATTTCCCTACAGCTTATTATCCTCATCGTTCCCTCTTTGTTCTTGTGCATATTGTTAATTACCCGATTTCTCTGCAGCTTACTCCCATTTCGAAGCTCTTTCTCTATTTTACGTTGCCGAACGTTTTTTCTAGCTTTGCATATCCTATGAACCTGCCTTGACTTCCTGTCTTAGCTTCCATTATCAAACGCAACCTCAGAACTACCTCTCTAGCGGCTTAAACTTTCCTTATACCAAAGTGTCCGTCACCTTATAGATCTTCAACTTTCGTCCCCATTCTTCTGTATATTACTCCTGTCAGCAACTTTGGTGCGTGAGTTGCTAAGCTGATTGTGTGATAGTTCTCGTACTTACCTGCCCTTCTGTCATCGCGGTTGTACGAATGATATTTTATTCTATACACCAACTTGAATAGTCACATCCTCTAAGTCCACTTCCTTCAACGATTTTAGAAATTCGTAATGGATGTTTTCTCCCCCTTCTGCCTCATTTGATCGCAAGTCTCCCAAAGGTCTGTTTCTCTCCGATACTGAATCCTGTATGTCTCCTACATCGACTCCCATTTCTTCTTCTACCACGTTATCAGAAAATTCCTCTCAGTCGCAGAGGTCTTCATAGTACTCTTTTTCAGCTATTTGCTCTCTCGTCTGCATTTAATAGTGGGACCCCGCAGCACTCTTATTAATACTTACGCCTTGTACCGATGGATGTCTTGCTCTTTTGTATGCTGTATCAGTCCTTCAGATGACCGGTTTCTTTCGATTTCCTTACATTTTTCTCGCAGCCATTCCCCCTTTGTTTTCTTGCACTTCCCACTTTTTCCATCAAAAAAATGATTCAAATGGCTCTGAGCACTATGGGACTTAACTGCTGAGGTCATCAGTCCCCTAGAACTCAGAACTACTTAAACTTAACTAACCTAAGGACATCACACACATCCATGCCCGAGGCAGGATTCGAAACTGCGACCGTAGCGGTCGCGTGATTCCAGACTGTAGCGCTTACAACCGCTCGGCCACACCGGTCGGCCTTTTTTCATCCCTAAGTGACTTATACTGCTGTATTGCTATCTTTCCCTGAACATTTTTGTACTTCATTCTTTCTTCCCTTAGTTGCAGTATTTATTTTGTCACCCACTTCCTTGTGCCTGTGTTTGTCTGTCCAACAACAATGATTACTCTTTTCACAGATGTTTATTCCTGAAATACCTAAAGTAGAATTCGTTATCGCAGTATCTTCAGCCTCATACAACAAACGCACCTCATCATCCCTCAACATTTCAGTGTTCACTTTTTTCCGCCATGATTCTCTCCCGGACGATTTTCTTAAACTACATAGTCTCTACGTAATTACTAAATTGTTTTCTGAACCTATACTCGCTGTTGAAATAATGAAACTGTCCCAAAATGTTGAAGCGATACTGTCCAGCTATTGATTGCAGATGTCGTCCCTTTACCGTTAAGTAGTAAGACTGACGTCATCAACCATGATCGGTGTGACATGGTCCCATGTAATTCCAGCCCAGAACATCACTCTACCTCAACCTTGTTGCTCTGTGGAACATAGTGTTGGAGCCGTTCGATATTACCGTGTTGTCTCAAGACACGGTGTTTACAATTATCAAGCTACAAACAGATGCGAGTTTCATCCGTCAACAAAACCCGACGCCAATCCTGGGGTTTCTTGATTTCTTGCCTATATGTAACAGAGTACAAGGTATTGTTTTGTATGACGTGGTGCTCGCTATGGTCGCTGGGACTGATTACTCGCATCACATTATCATCTAATAGTTTGATGCTGTGCATGATGTCCTGTAGACTCTTCTAACGCTGAATTCAGTTCTGGAGCACTCAGCCCAGCCCACCAAAATTTATTCACAGTACGATTCCGTAAGAGCGTAGAAAATTTAACAGGACGTAGAAGATGTTCCACTGAATGATTTGAGAAAGGGAACCTGGGTTCGGAGAAGCCAACTTAAGGAGATAATAGGAATAAAATCGTACTACGGTGTACTTTTTATGTACATTAGTCACAGTTAACTCCAAACACCATCTCTGACACAACGAACGTATTATTTCTACTGTATCTTACAAAATGCGCTAAAACTGACGGCCTTCAACCTCCATGTAAGCATGACATCGGGAACAAGTTTTTAGCGCACCCTAACAATATCGCTTGTGTGTTTCAAATGGTTCAAATGGCTCTGAGCACTATGGGACTTAACAGCTGTGGTCATCAGTCCCCTAGAACTTAGAACTGCTTAAACCTAACTAACCTAAGGACTTCACACACATCCATGCCCGAGGCAGGATTCTAACCTGCGACCGTAGCAGTCGCACGGTTCCGAACTGCGCGCCTAGAACCGCGAGACCACCGCGGCTGGCTACAATTCTGGCAACTAAATCCATCCCACTATCCATTGGGGTCTCATGCACAAGTGACTTTAGATATTCCCATAGAAAATAACCAAGGGGATTCAAGTCAGCTGACCTCGCAGGTCATGGAAGCCATGGAACAGTACTTCCCCTTCCAATTCAGCGAACAGAAAATACAGCACTAAGATGGTTGCGGACATCCACACTGAAGTGAGGTGGTGCACCTTTATGTTGCATCTACACTCTCTCACGAACAGCAGAGGGTACGTTCTCCAACCAATCAGGTAGAACTCTTTGTACAAACAAAACCTGCATCAAGACTTCCTAGTAACCAGGCTCGTCTTCCTTGTTTCCTTGAAATAAATAATGAATTTACATGTAAATAAATTACACAGTATGTGCAAATTTGTTCGCATGTTAGATGTAAATAAGATGGAAAACAATAATGCTACACAAAGAGGAGACAAGTTTACTTCCATATCTCCTTAAGCAGGGTTCTCCGACCCCCGGTTTCCTACCTAAGATTGTTCAGTGGAGCATACTGTTACATTCTTGCACGCCCTTACAGAAACACTCTGTATATCGATCACCTGTCGAATGTGGACGGTCTGTGCGGTGAAGTCCTTAACACCACTAATCAATTGCAACCGTTCCGACGTCGGTGCCACATTACTTTCACTTCTGTGCACACTTGAACAACTTCACTGGTAGAAAAGCCTCCTGAGCGTAACATCAAGATGCGGACACGATTGTTGATCGCGAGTGCCCTTCGTGGCATGATGGACGCGCACTCTACTGTTCTACAGGCGTCTCTGATGCGCCCCTACTGGTGCTTTACTGTCAAGCGCTCGTGGTAGCTGCGTGTGTCTTTACAATGTCAGGGGCGACCTTACGATTGATATATGAATAGTGGCAGTAGCAACACTCCGGCATAACATACTGGGATGATGCAACACTTTGGCTGCTATGTATACTATTGCCTTGTCTATATGTAAATCGATGTACACTGAGGTGACAAAAGAAATGGGATTGCAGTATGCATATATATATATATATATATATATATATATATATATACTCCTGGAAATGGAAAAAAGAACACATTGACACCGGTGTGTCAGACCCACCATACTTGCTCCGGACACTGCGAGAGGGCTGTACAAGCAATGACCACACGCACGGCACAGCGGACACACCAGGAACCGCGGTGTTGGCCGTCGAATGGCGCTAGCTGCGCAGCATTTGTGCACCGCCGCCGTCAGTGTCAGCCAGTTTGCCGTGGCATACGGAGCTCCATCGCAGTCTTTAACACTGGTAGCATGCCGCGACAGCGTGGACGTGAACCGTATGTGCAGTTGACGGACTTTGAGCGAGGGCGTATAGTGGGCATGCGGGAGGCCGGGTGGACGTACCGCCGAATTGCTCAACACGTGGGGCGTGAGGTCTCCACAGTACATCGATGTTGTCGCCAGTGGTCGGCGGAAGGTGCACGTGCCCGTCGACCTGGGACCGGACCGCAGCGACGCACGGATGCACGCCAAGACCGTAGGATACTACGCAGTGCCGTAGGGGACCGCACCGCCACTTCCCAGCAAATTAGGGACACTGTTGCTCCTGGGGTATCGGCGAGGACCATTCGCAACCGTCTCCATGAAGCTGGGCTACTGGCCCACACACCGTTAGGCCGTCTTCCGCTCACGCCCCAACATCGTGCAGCCCGCCTCCAGTGGTGTCGCGACAGGCGTGAATGGAGGGACGAATGGAGGCGTGTCGTCTTCAGCGATGAGAGTCGCTTCTGCCTTGGTGCCAATGATGGTCGTATGCGTGTTTGGCGCCGTGCAGGTGAGCGCCACAATCAGGACTGCATACGACCGTGGCACACAGGGCCAACATCCGGCATCATGGTGTGGGGAGCGATCTCCTACACTGGCCGTACACCACTGGTGATCGTCGAGGGGACACTGAATAGTGCACGGTACATCCAAACCGTCATCGAACCCATCGTTCTACCATTCCTAGACCGGCAAGGGAACTTGCTGTTCCAACAGGACAATGCACGTCCGCATGTATCCCGTGCCACCCAACGTGCTCTAGAAGGTGTAAGTCAGCTGCCCTGGCCAGCAAGATCTCCGGATCTGTCCCCCATTGAGCATGTTTGGGACTGGATGAAGCGTCGTCTCACGCGGTCTGCACGTCCAGCACGAACGCTGGTCCAACTGAGGCGCCAGGTGGAAATGGCATGGCAAGCCGTTCCACAGGACTACATCCAGCATCTCTACGATCGTCTCCATGGGAGAATAGCAGCCTGCATTGCTGCGAAAGGTGGATATACACTGTACTAGTGCCGACATTGTGCATGCTCTGTTGCCTGTGTCTATGTGCCTGTGGTTCTGTCAGTGTGATCATGTGATGTATCTGACCCCAGGAATGTGTCAATAAAGTTTCCCCTTCCTGGGACAATGAATTCACGGTGTTCTTATTTCAATTTCCAGGAGTATATATATATATATATATATATATATATATATATGTCATTCGTATTGCATAACACGGTATAAAAGAGCACTGTATTGGTGGAGCTGACATGTGTAAAGGTTTCCGACGTGGTTATGGCTGCCGGACGGAAATTAATAGGCTTTGAACACGGAATGGTGGTTGGTGCTAGACGCATGTGACATTTCATTTCGGAAATGGTTAAGGAAGTCAATATTCTGAGATCCACAGTATGAAGTTTGTGCCGAGAATATCAAATTCCGGGAATTACCTTTCACCACGGACAACGCAGTGCCCGACGGCCTTCATTTAACGACCGAGAGCAGCGGCGTTTATGTAGAGATGTCAGTGCTAATAGACAAGCAACACTGCGTGAAATAACCGCAGAAATCAATGTGGGACGTACAACGGATGTATCCGTTAGGGCAGTGCGGTGAAATTTGGTGTTAGTGTGCAGCAGGCAATGGACGCGAGTGCGTCTGCTAACAGCACGACATCGCCTGCAGCTCCTCTCCTGGGCTCGTGACCATATCAGTTGGACCCTAGACGACACAAAAACCGTGACCTGGCCGAATGAGACCAGATTTCGGATGGTAAGAACTGATGGCAGTGTTCGAGAGTGGTGCAAACCTCACGAAGCCAGGGATCCAAGTGGTCAACAAGGCACTGCGCAAGCTGGTTATCCTCCATAACGGTGTGGTCTGTGTTTACTTGGAATGGGTTGCGTCCTCTGATCCAAGTGAACCGGTCTGTAAATGGTTATGTTCGGCTTCTTGGAGACAATTTGCTTCCATTCATGGACTTCATGTTCCCAAAAAACGATGGAATTTTTACAAATGACAATGCATCTTGTCACTGTGCCACAATTGTTCGTGATTGGTTTGAAGAACACTCTGGACAATTCCAGCGTTAGGTCTCTCTCCCCCAACCCCCCCACCCCCCACCCCAACCCCAGATCGCCCGACACAGGTCATAATGGAGACGTCAATTCGCATACAAATTCCTGCGCCGGCAACACTTTCACAATTTTGGACAACTGTAGAGGCAGCATGGCTCAATATTTCTCCAGGGGACTTCCAGCGACTTTTTGAGTTCATGCCACCTCGAGTTGCTGTACTTCACCGGGCAAAAGGATGTCCGACACGATATTAGGAGGTATCCCACGACTTCAAAAAATGTGTGTGAAGTCTTATGGGGCTTAACTGCTAAGGTCATCAGTCCCTAAGCTTGCACACTACATAACCTAAATTATCCTAAGGACAAACACACACACCCATGCCCGAGGGAGGACTCGAACCTCGGCGGGACCAGCCGCACAGTCCGTGACGGCAGCGCCCTAGACCGCCCGGCTAATCCCGCGCGGCTATCCCATGACTGTGAAACGGCCCCTTTGAACAATTTATATAGGACTGTGCTTAACCTGACACACAATATTTTTAGCGCAACGCAATCTGACTATCAAAGATCCCTGCAAAAGAATGGCCCTGACTAACATTAAACTATACCTTTCACAAATCACTTACCTCACAAAAATCTTCGCTGCTCAAGCTACTGCAATACAGCGAGCGCCACTACTGCCAGCTAAATAAAAGATTCAAACTATGGAAGGCACTAACTACTGATAGGGATAGTTAGCAAATGAAAGATATTAATAGAGAACAAACAATGTATTTACCTTAATATCATCACAAGCCATAATATATATATCAGTTCAAATTACAAAACTCCGCCATCTCTCTCC